>NC_066396.1:68433968-69033968 GCF_013377495.2 Cygnus atratus
GGATAAAAACAGCCTTCAGGCATGAGATGCGCCCATGGTGCCTGATGCTACAGTGTGTGTTCTACAGCAGGAAATGAACAAAATCTTCTGCTTGTAAAAAGATCAAAAAATCATGAGAAGGTATGAGGTGAAGCTGAGCTTTCCCGTCGTGCTGCAAGCCTTCTTTTAAACAAGGCAGTTGCCAAGTTTCACGAATGTTTTCAACCCGAGCATAAGCGTGTGTGTGAAAATCACAGCTCCGCAAATAAGCCCTCTGTATTGGACGTGCGCGTGTGCTGTGCGTATGTGCATCTCTACACACAGAAACAAAACGTGTGAGAGACGAACGAAGTTGAAATAAATAACACCGACCAATACTGAGCAGTGCTGTAGACAGGAGCTTTTAATAGTTGAACACAAGGATTGTTTTTATTAAGGCAACCTCTTTGATATTTTGCCGTTGAAAAATAACAGGGAACTCGTCACACGTAAATACTATGAACACCGGGTAGAGGATGGAAATCTTGTAGAAAAACAACAACGGCAATAAGAAATAATAATAAAAGAAACACACTGCAAACAGAGGTAATGTGTGGGAAGAGATTCAGGTTTACAAGGGAGCACGGTCTTTTATTTTCGTTTCCAAATATCTCAACTGGAGACCCCACAAGCTGTCTTAAAAACACGGGTCTTGTTACCAAGAACTTCTGAACCAAGGGAGTATTTCCAAATGTTAAAACGATGCATATTGGTCATCTGCATTGGCTTATGTAAGCGATTACCGATTGATTTCACACAGGGAGAGATTTCCCTGGATAAATTTGTATATTGATATATATTTATATATTTATATATCGTAGTAGCTCCCTGATTCTATCTTCAGTAGGTATGAAGTTGAGCAGGGAGGTAGGGGAAGAAGAATTGAGCACGAATTAAATTTGTAAAACGGGGTGGCCAAAGCGTTCACTGTTTCGAAGGGTTGTAAGAAAGAAACCCGAAGGGGCAGCGGAACTACAAAGCCCTAAGGGGGACGTGCGACTACGCATAAAATGATCTCTGCCTCGAAACCGGGCGGGAGAGAGAGATCCATGCAGCCGGAGAGAGAGATCCAGCAGGGCAGCGAGCAAAGCGGCAAAGCCAAACGTGCCCGAACGACACGAACTGGGCGGTGGGGGGCAAAACGCCGAATTTCGCACCCACGCGCACATCCCCTTTCCCTCGCCGTCTGCAGGAGGGCCGGCTCCCGTCGGCGGGGTCTCGGCGGTTAGCGCCCGGCGTCCCCCTCCTGGGGGTCGTCCGGGAGCCGTCGCAGGAAGCGCCCCACGGGACCGTGGGGGCCCCCCGCCGCCACGTCGAGGGGGAGGCGGCCGCGGCCGTCGGGGAGGTCGAGGCGCGCCCCGGCGCGGTGCAGCGCCGCCAGCGTGTCCAGGAAGCCGGCGCGGGCCGCGTCGTGCGCGGGGAAGCAGCCGGTGCGCGGGTCGGGGCGGTTGGGGTCGGCGCCGCGCTGCAGCAGCAGCTCGGCCACCCGCGGGCTGCCCAGCATCATCACCTGCGGGGAGGGAGCGAGGGAGACACGGCGTCAGCGGGCGCCCCGTCGGGAGGACGGCCGCCGAGACCCCCCGCCCCGGGCAGCAGGCGGGGGTGGGCAGGAGGTGGGGCGGGGGCATGGACGCGCATGCAGAGGATAATAAGGATAATTAAATTATCCTTATCTCAACCCCTGACCCCTTTTCTTCCCCATCATAATTTCTTCTCCCCCCCTCCCTTTGAGGAAGGGGAGTGAGAGAGCGGCTCCGATGAAGTTCAGCCGCCCATCGGGTGCGAAACCACCGCAGTCCCCGGGGCTGCGGGGCTGGGGCTGCACTTTCCTTTGTCGGCTGTGTGCTGCCGTGACCTGTATAAGCGCACACCGCTACATGCAGAGATAAAATGAAGGATATGATATTCATGATTCCCAGACTATGTATTGCATGTCTATATATTCTGGTCCACATTGAAAAGAGAAAAGTAAGGAAAAGTAAGGAAAGGAAAGGAAAGGAAAGGAAAGGAAAGGAAAGGAAAGGAAAGGAAAGGAAAGGAAAGGAAAGGAAAGGAAAGGAAAGGAAAGGAAAGGAAAGGAAAGGAAAGGAAAGGAAAGGAAAGGAAAGGAAAGGAAAGGAAAGGAAAGGAAAGGAAAGGAAAGGAAAGGAAAGGAAAGGAAAGGAAAGGAAAGGAAAGGAAAGGAAAGGAAAGGAAAGGAAAGGAAAGGAAAGGAAAGGAAAGGAAAGGAAAGGAGAAGAGAATATAGCATAACATAACAATGTAATAATTACATTATTGTAATAACTGTACAAAAATGTAATTATATTAATATAACAATATTATATATATATAACATCACGGAAAAAAATGGCATATAACATAAATGACAAATAACATAAATGGCATATACATTTACTCGTCAGAAATATTACTAATATACTAATGAAAAGCGCAGCTCTACAGCCCATTAAACACGACTGCAGTTGGGCTGGGCGGCTCTCAGCCTGATTTGGCACTTCTTGGCCCTGATTTGGCTGCCTGCGTCTTTGCTCCCTTTCAGCTCTAGCTAAATGTGTGCTTCTTCTCGGAAGGAAGCCAGGAGGTACACAGGGATAACTCACATTGCTGCTAAAATGACTCTGCAGCTGAAGGCAAAGCAGAAACTTCTGGAAAGGTTTGATCGTGCACCACTAAGCAAACAAGCAAGCAAACAAACAAGGAAACAAACAAAAAAAAGTCACTTGGAGTTTTACTTCATGCATTTTCCTTGTGGATTTCAATGGAATTTTAACCTCTGTAAATTGAATTTTAACACTGTAGAAAATATCTTGAGACAATAGGTTCTTTTACTATTTTCTTTCTGAAAATTGTCCGGTTATGGAAGACTAATTTTTGGTTTGTTTACAAGAGCGAAAATGCTTACGATTGTCACTATTTATAATTTTCTGTTTATAGTTTTTCACAAAGACAGAATTCACATATCAGTCTGGCAGCCATTTTGCAAAGTTACTGTAAGGGAAACAGCTCGGTCTCACTCTGAAATGAGGTGAAACAAAAAGATAAAATTAACAAACAAAACAAGAAAGGAGACCTTTTTCTCCTGGACTTTGAACCTAGAATAAAAACAAAACGAATTACTCTCTCGGTGGTTACTATCTCTTTCCATCTGCAACTTATTTTAGAAAAAATATTTCCTTTCACATATGAAGTGCAAAGACCAAAATGGCCGTTCAGCTTAGCTGGTGAAACATTAAATATATCAGCTTAAACGATAACTTGAGAAAACCTCATCACGAAATACACAGCTGCAGTTTAAATCACAGTGTATTAATTGCTCAGCGAGCAGTTAAAAAAAATTCAGCTTAAATATGTCTATAATACACTTCTATCTCTCAAAATCCCTGGAAAGCCACGCCACTACACAGTGGTGCTTCCATCTATCAGTTCATATTTCTTCCACTGATTAATATTGAATATTAAAAATACTAATAATAGTGACTACTAAGAGTACCTCCTTGCAAGTTACAATTTCTACTCTGTGACAATTTCTGCGGGGTCTCCTGTGTCATTCTTTCGCACGGAAATACTAGCATAGGATCCCTCTTCGATTTCTTTGTGGAAAAAGGCTATACTTGGGTGAAAAAAATATATAGAGAGAGAGCTGATCAAAGTGCAGGCAACTCCCCGAACCCGTTCGGAAGCGGATTTGGCGGTCCCACTTCTCTTTTCAGATACCCTCTGGCACAATTCGTTTGCCTCCGGCGGCGCCCCTCTAACCCTTCCGCAGCCTCCCGCAGTGGCGAGCCGTCGGGCGGGCGCGGTGCAGAGCGGTGCAGAGCGGTGCAGAGCGGTGCAGAGCGGTGTGGAGCGGTGCGGAGCCTTCACCCCGCGGTCCCTCCGTCCGCGACCCCGGGGGTGGGTAAAGCGGCGGCAGTGCCCCCAGCCCAGCGCCCCCCGTCCCTCCCCGGGCTCCCTACCTGCAGCGGGGTCCTCCCGAAGGAGTTGGTCCCGTTGGGGTCCGCGCCCGCCTCCACCAGCGCCCGCACCTCCGCCAGGTCCCCGCGGGCGGCGGCGCTGCACAGGCGGTCCCCAGGGGGGCTGCCCCGCGGGGGCCCCTCCATCGCTGCCGCCGGAGATAGCACAACCAGCGCCCCTGGATGGCCACCCGCGAGTCTCAGCTATTCCTCCTCCTCCTACTATTTCCTCCTCCTCCTCTTCTTCCTCCTCCTCCTTCCCCCCCCTACCCCAGGACCCCAGCCAGGGCCCCCCTCCCGGGCCCCGGGGCGGTGTCGGTGGGGTGGGGGGGGGGGGGGCGGCGGCGAGCAGCACGGGAGGTGCAGCCCCCGGCTGCTGCGGGTGAGCCCGCGGGGGACTGGTGGCACGGGTGGGGGTCGGGTCCCCCTTCGGTAAAAGATTTCTGCGACCCCCCTCCCCCGGCTCGGGCAGGTGAGATAACGCCGCGGTTATCCCGCGTGGGACACGGAGAAGGAGACCCGACGGGGTGGAGGGAGGCCACTGAGCGACGGCTGGGTTTCCCTTCTGCCTCCGGGTAGGGGAAAAGGGGTGTCCTGCCCCGAGCCCGTAGGTAGCGTGGGTCTGGGGTCTGCCCCTCCGCCCCGCCACCGGCAGGGAGCGGGCAGCCCGGATGAGGAAGAGCTCCGTGCCCCCGCAGGAAGTCCGTGATCCATCTAGTGGCACCCGGCAGAAGGGGACTGCTTCGCCCCGGCCTCCGCAAAAGCCTCCGTGGGGAGGGAGACCCGCGGCGGGACCCTGACAGGACGGGGCGCTGCTACAGCCCCTCAGCCAGCGGCTGGGGGCCGTCATCGCCCGGCTGCAGAGCAGACCCCCAAAAATAAGCACCTGACCCAACCCGCCTTCCTCCCTCCCCTTTGTCCCTGCCGGACAAAGAGGCTCCTGCAAAGGGGCTCCGGGGACCCCACACCTCACTCCCGCAAGAGACCCCGCCGTCGGGGGGGAGCCTCAAGGCGCCCCGGAGCCCCTCCGGACCGCGGGCGGACACGCGTGGAAGGGAGGTGAAGGAGGAGATGTAAGACAAGGCTCCCACCTCCACGCAGAGCCCCGCGGGCAGTGGGGAGACCCCGAGCCACCGCCGAGGTCTGGCAGGGGTATACTCCAGAGAAATGAGTAAACACAGAAAACAGATTAAGGAAGCTCTTTTTTTTTTTTTTTTTTTTCTTTTTCTAATGTCAGTTCCCTAATCTCCTCTTTTTGGTCGCAGAAAAAACGTGGGACCACCGGTGCCCGCCAGCAGTAACACCTCTGTTTCCCTCGGCACTAACCCGTCCACTCCGCCCGGGCACAACGTGGGTTTTTGGCGAAAAAAAAACCGAGATTTTACCTCCTTATAGGCCAACGTCCGCGCATGGACGCGGAGAATTAAGCACCGAATTACCCCCATCTCGGGCCACGCAGGGGATAGTGGAAATTTCCACACCGGGGCCGCAGCGCACGGCGCAGGGGCTGGCGGCCACAGGATACAGAAATAAAATAAGAAAGAAACCCACCAACATGGTTTAAAAGTGTTCTTGTTCTTTCTTTTTCTTTTTCTTTTTCTTTTTCTTTTTCTTTTTCTTTTTCTTTTTCTTTTTCTTTTTCTTTTTCTTTTTCTTTTTTCTTTTTCTTTTTCTTTTTCTTTTTTCTTTTTCTCTATTCATTTTTCTTTTTCTTTTTTTTCTTTTTCTTTTTTTCTTTGTCTTTTTCTTTTTTCTTTTTTTTTTTAAGTCCATGAGGGCAAATAAATTAAGAGGAAAGTATCCCCCATTCACAGGCAACGCGCCGCCCTGACGCCCGCTCTCTGCCATTTCGTGGCACAGGCATGAAAAGACAAATTCATGGGGCAGCAAACAAGCAAGCAAGCAAACAAACAAACAAACAAAACCTCCTCGGTTACGCCTGTCAAGTGCCTTCACATTTTAAGTCCACACTAAGGCACGGCTGGGCTGCATGTTGCCGTTGGGTGATTTCGATTTCTGAGAAATGCTGCTGATAATGGATTTTATTTACTCGTGTTTGTGTATAAAATACCTTGCATGCGTGTCTTTCCACGAATATTTAAGTCTAAAGCATCTATGCTCGCACATCAATGTATTTGTAAGTGAAGAAATTGCTGGGGGAGTCAGACGGCCTGTATGCATCTCCTGCATCTCTGCATCGTCTGATAAAACTACTAAAATCTGCGAAATTGCAGGTTTATGTCAAACATCAAATACGGCCCCGTGCTAACGATACTGACCCTCCAAATGATCTCATCAAGCTTCTAGACCATAAAATTTACATGGTTGCAACTGCTATTACTAAAATCATATGATGGTTCTCCCACAAATGTAAGTCCTCTTTTGCACAATTCTAGTACCAACAAATGACCTCAAATTAATCAAAACACGACAACATACTGTCATTTCAGAAGTGAAGGAAATAATCTCTGAGTCTGGGTGAATGTATTTTGAAAACGACTCTTGCATTGTGCTTACATCTTGGGGAAAGGGAGGAGAGGCCACCCCCCAAATCAGCCACCCAAAATAACGTTACTGCAGAAATGTGTTCCTGAAGGGGACAAACAGATCTACCTACATTAAATAGTCTCCCTACCTTCCATTTCTCCCCCTATTTCTTTTTAAAGCCATTGCTCAGCAATACAGATCTTCGGCACTGAAAACAGATTCATTTCCACACCATGCTATGGGAATCCTGAGAATTGTTCTGAGATGTTTTGATAATAGCAAACAACACGGAGAAAGTAATTTTCAGTTACCAAAAGCAGCCATCTTATGCCCTGTTGAAAGTTAATCAAGCTTAGTTTTTTCTCTTTTAGCAGAAAAAAACACCACCGTCACCGAAAACAAACCAAATAAAAGCCTAACAAAATCGATAACAACAGCACACACTAACACACAAAAGCCACGTACTTCCAAACATTTACTTTAATTATTTTATGCTCTAACAAGTATTTTGTTAATAAGTTTACGGGTTGCTCAAAAGCCATAAAAAGACAAACTATAAAGAACACAACACTGGCATTCTCTCACCTGTAAATAGGCGAAAAAAAAGTACAAAAAGGCAGGAGTGGGAATGCGATGGAAAGAATGCATGGAAGTAACCTGATTTACAATAAGGAAAAAAAATTAAAAATAAAATTAAACAGAAAAAAAGTTTGTTCAGATCTATGCTAAAAATGAAACCAAGCTGAAGTATAGAAATGGTTGAACAGTATTCTTCCACTTCTCTGGTTAAAATCTCGGAATATATGCACATATTGGGTAAGAGCAATAAAATCTAACACCTTAATTTTAGACCTTGAGAAGTTGTTCAACAGAGGATTTTTGTTCATAAAAGATGAGATGAAAAATATCAAAAACACCACCGACAAAGAAATACATGTGAAAATAAACTTTTTGCTGTTTTCCAATTTGTCTGATGTAAACTTAGGTAGAGCATATTTCTGAATGTGATCCTCTGCCCTGGATAATGTGAAAACATCCTTATGCACATGTTTCTTATACAGACTCCCCCCACAAAAAAAAAATAAGAAAAAAAAAATCTGTCCTTCATTCCTCCATTTTGAGATACGGAGTCATCAGAAAGTGAAATAAACTAATAGCTCCACGTAACCATCTCACAGTCTACAAAAAGTAAGTAGGTATCTGTCAGGTAAAATTTTCTCCATCATTAAAAAACAAATAACAAAGCAAAGACAAATAAATAAGTACACACCCGCACACACAAAAGCAAAGCAAACAGGCACAATCTTTTTACACTGTCTTAAGAAATAGGTGTCGATTTTTGCAAGAAAAATAGGTCACTGCGTGGACAATTTTCTGACAGGGTGCATAGACTTAGCAGTGCTCCTATGGACCTACACATAGTGCAGGTCCCTGCCTCGGACACAATCGGGGGTCAGAAGCAGCTCCTTCGACACTGCTTCAACTAAAGGCGCTCTCTCTCTCTCTCCCCTACTGCCCGGGAAATGTTAAAACTTGCTGTGTTCTATCTATCTAATTAAGCAATTTTATTTTGAACAATCCTAGAGAAGAGGAACCGACTCTCTAAATAGAAAATAAGGGTAAAAGGAGGCTATTTTTAAATCCATTACTTATGAAACACAAACTTTTTATAAACTTTTATAAAAAGATTAAAAAAAAAACTTTTTATAAACCCGAACTTATTTGCCCCCTGAAATATATTTCCATCTAATCCGAATATGAAGCCATCATCTTCCTGCAAAGAAAGTACCCGAGGACTGTGTGCTAGGTGTTCACTGTCTCCAAGCCACCAAAATGCTAATGTGCTCCTTAAGTGACTGTAATATTATTACATTAAATGTTGGAAGCACCGGAATTAAGGAAAAGTGAAAATCTCGTCTTTGAAAAACACATACCCTTGTCTTAGCTCCCCTTGTATGCTTTAGAATCTGCTTTTCAATAAAGTTCAGCGACTATTCTAGACCTAACTAGCATTTTAGGAGACCTTGATCTCCCTCAAGAGAAACAAAAAGAAAGAAAGAAAAGAAAGAGAGAAAGAGAGAAAGAGAGAAAGAGAGAAAGAGAGAAAGAGAGAAAGAGAGAAAGAGAGAAAGAGAGAAAGAGAGAAAGAAAGAAAGAAAGAAAGAAAGAAAGAAAGAAAGAAAGAAAGAGAGAAGGAAAGAAGGAAAGAATAAAGTAGAGTTTATGGCAAGTGTGGAAAAAAAAGTTAAAGTAAAAGAGGAAAAAAGAAATAAACAGATGCCACACTGCTTGATCCTTGAAGTTTTTTTTTTTTTTTAGTTATTAATATATATTTTTTGTCCTTTCTACCTCGCATTTACTGCGAGATAAACAGCACCTTGCATATTTATGTTTTACACTCGACATTCGTGCTTTTCAGGGTCAGCGAGAGTTTGTGGTTTCTTTTTCATCTATTTCGTGAAAAAAATAAGAAATTAGGCCTACTAAAAATGCAAGAAACTAGGTATTTTAGGGTTAAAAGGAAAAGTAGAAATTGATTCTGATTTTTTTTAATTTACTATCACCACACTTGATCGTCAGAAAGCGCCGAGAGTGATTTAACCGGAGCTTGGAGCAGGCACAGTGTGAATTGCTTTGTCCCCACACCTCGAGTCTAATAGCTTGAAGGGTTTATTTTTGTTGTTTGCCTTTAAGAAAAAAAAAAAAAAAAAAAAGGAAAATCTCCTTTTTTTTTTTTTTTGTAGGTATTTTCAGGCAATTATTTCTACTTTCCTTCTCTTCTCCCTCTGTCTTTCTGCATAGCCCCAGGCTGTGTTCTCGGTTAGAGAGGGGTGTGTGTTCCTCTGCGAGGATATTACAAAACAACCCTTAAATGCTCACCAAACTTAACAATCGCTTTATTTTTCATTATGTCTGTGATTGTACACAATGATGGAGGCCCAAGCTGCGCTGCGCATATCCTCAGCAGCCCACTTTTGCATTCCGAAATCAGGAAAAAGCCTTCCTCTCGCAGCACCCGAGCTCCGGGTGTCTCCGGAGGTCCTGCGAGCGTGAGTTTTAATTACCCTTTCCACCCCTTATTGTGGGTATTTATGTAACAGCGAGGGCAGGCAGAACAGGCCGGTGTATCTCCCTGTCGGCCGCAGCAGTGAAAAGTAAAACACGCTCGGGAAGCAGTGGCCATTTTCTCTCTTCAGGGCAATAGTTTATGTTCCTCGTTCGCTAGGAACAGTCTGCGAGGGGCGGTGGGGTTATTTTGGTTTGAGAGCAGCGCAGAGAAGCAGAAAAGAAAATATCTCGGGGGTTGAGGGGGGAGAGAAGAGGCAGAAATAGGTCGTGGAGAGTTGTCAGTAACCTGCCGCGCTCAAATAAATAAATAAATAAATAAATAAATAAATTAAAAAAAAAAAAAAAAGAAATAGAGAAAAAAACCCGAGCATGCTGCCGGGACCGTGCAAACCTCAGTGCTCCCGGTGCAGCCCGATCGCTCCCAGCGGCCGCCACCGTCCCCTCCGCAACCCCACCCACCCCAAATCTCCCCCCTTTTTTCGCCGCCCCCCCCCCCCCCGGCGCCCCCCGGTCCCTACCCGTGCCGGGGGCTCCCGCGGCGCCTCCTGCGCAGGACCAGCCTGAGGGCGAGGCGCGGCGGCCCCCATCCGCGCAGCGCGGCGGCTACCCCGCGGAAGATGCGCCAGCCCAGCGCCAGCGCCAGGGCCAGGCGGCGGCGGCGGGGGCGCCGGCAGCGCACGGTGCACCTTATCCGGGGGGGCATGGGCGCCTGGCGGCCCCCGGCGGCGGGGCCGCGGCAGAAATACCTCCCCGACGGGGCCCCGACGGTGAGTCGGCCCTCTCACCCTCCATTCATTGGAGAGGATTTTTTTTTCTTCTTTTTTTTTCTTCCTTTTTTCCTTTTTTTTGTTTTTCCTTTTTTTTTCTTCTTTTCTTTTCTTCCTTTTTATTCTTTTTATTTTCTCCTTTTTTTCTTCTTTTTTATCTTCCTTTTTTTCTTCCTTTTTTCTTTTTTTTTCTTTCTTTTTCTTTCTTTTTTATTTTTTTCTTTTCCTTTTGGCTAATTCCGACTCCTCGTTTCGCCTTACCTCCCTCCCTCCCTCCCCTTTCCCCCCACCGTTAAACGCCTCCCATCATGATGATGATGATGGTGATGGCTCCCGCCTCGGGAGGCGGGCGGGCGGCGGGGGATGGGGCCAGGGGGGCGGCGGGGCTGCTCTCCCCTCCCACCGGCTCCCCCCGCCGAGCACGGCCGCCGACCGGTCCGCGGGAGGCGTCCAATCGCAGCCCTCTGCGGGCTTTCAAATAAAGCCTTGACGACATGTCCTTGCCTTCCCCCCCGCCCCCCCGCAACCACACCGCCTCCCGCTCCGCCTGGGAAGGGGGGGGTGATTTCACTTTTTTTTTCCTCCTTTTTTAAATTTTTTTGGGGGGTAACCCCGCGGGTGCCGCGCGGAGGGAGGCGTGATGCCGCCCCGCGACCCCCTGACCGCCCCCCCGGGGCCGCGGCCGGGTCCCGGCGGCGGTGGCTAGCGGATCCGTGCAGCTCTGGGAGCGCGGGCCAGCATTGGCCCGGGCGAGCAGCTATTTCCTCGTCACGTGGCCATTTGAATGCGACGCGGGGCCGTTGCGTAGCGGAGCGAAAAATAATTAAAAAAAATTAAAAAAGCGGATCTCGTCTCCTCTCCCCCCCGGGCCGGTAACAGACACGGGTAATTAACTGCTTCCTCTCCGCCGCCCCCTTCCCCGGCCGTGTTCGCTGACACCGGCCCGCTTTTGCTTTCGGGTTGGAGTTTGTGATTTTGGGAAGCGCGGGGTGGGGGTGGCCAGGGTGGGGGAGCAGCCCGGGGGGATGCAGCGCAGGGTTGCAACCTGCCGGCGCATCCCCTCGGGTGGGATGCAGGCGCTGCTGCCGGGTTGAGCTTGGGGTCCCCCATCGCCCCCGTCCCGTCCTAGCGGGGACAATCCCCCCGCCAAAAAAAAAAAACCACCTCCTCCCCCCCGGCTCCGGTCGCTGTATTGGGGTTACCTCGGTGCGGAGCGCGGGGAGGGGCGGTGGGCTGGGAGGCTGCCGGTGCTACCGGAGCATCTTCGCCCTCCTCGGCACGGCTTGGCCCGGCTGGACACGGCACGGCACGGCACGGCTCGGCTCGGCTCGGCTCGGCACGGCTCGGGGGGATGGGGGTGCGCAAGGACTGCAGGGAGCCGCTGGGGATGGCCCCGGGCAGGGGAGGGGAGACAGCTCTGAATATATGCGGGTGGGACACCCCCCCCCCCCCCCCCCCACCAAACACCTCCTTCCCCTGGCTGGACAAACAGAAATAACACCGAAAATAATGGAAGTTTCCTTCTTCTGCCCCGGCACGGAGTAACCGTAACAATGCTTATGAAGAAGAGCCCGTAGCGCTTTTGCCTGGAGCGAATCCAATTTCGAGCCTGGGAAACGGGTGACTGAAATCAGCCATTTCGAAATGAAAGCGGCTCTTCGATAGATAGCGGGTTGTTGTTGTGTTGGTTGCTTTTTTTTTTTTTTTTTTTTCTGATTTTTTTTTTCGTCCCCCCGGCGCACAAGGCAAAACCGTGAGAAACGAACGCAACGCAACGCCCGCCGGCTGCAGGGTGCAGGTGCCGGAGCGGCGGTGGGAGGACGAGCGTGCATTTCGCTCAATAGAAACCCAAATACCCACCGACGCTGAACGCTTGGCCGAGCATCCATCCCACCTTGTCCGGCTCCACCGGCGGTGCCAAAACCGAGACGTGCGAGGCACTGAGAGCGGAGATCTCGGAAATTTGTGTTTCTGCTGCCGTGCGCTGCTCACAACCGCTGTCGTTTCCAGGGGGGCTCCCAGCCCCGCAGCCGGTGCCGGTGAGGGAAGACGAGGCGCACGGTGGAGCTCCCGGAGCCGAGCCAGCCCTGGGCCGGGGAACCCCCATCCGCCCCCGGTGAGTGTCCCCTGCAGTGGGCAAGGGGTCCAGACCCAGGCGGTGAGGCAGATTTATGGCAATTAGGCACTTGGCGCTGCTGGGTTTTGAGGGAACCTTTTGGCAGTGTAAGGAGGGCAACCGAGGGGAGTTGGTTATTTCTTCTCCCCACCGATTTTATGCGATACTGTTGGGTTTATAACTGATGTTGTTGTCGTCGTTGCTATTTCACGATCCATAATGGAAATACTCTAATAACACGTAACGGAAATGGTTTAAATCAAATTCTGGTGCTCGGCGAAAACGACCTGTTAAATACGACCTGGTCTAGCTGAGGTTGGAGGAGCAGCTCATTAAAACCTTACTATTCGTTAGAAGGGAGGTCGCCAGGCTCTAGCCTTGCCCGAAATCCATGCCCGGGCTGCATCCCGCCCCCCTTCCAGCTATTGATCGCCCTCCAGCCCAGCGCCCGACGCCCCCCGCCCGTCCCCGTCCTCTGCTGCTCGTGGCTGCGCCGTGCGCCCGGAGGTAGAGCGGCATCATCCCCCGCCGCGATTTTAAAAAATATTCTCTACATAAAGATATGCATATAATAAACACCCTAGGCAATGCTTAACTAAACAAGTGTAGATAAAATGTAACGTGAGCTTTTCGTGAATTTTTACGCGCGTAAAAATGTGGTCGTAATTTAGCGCGAACGTGTTGCATACAAAAAAATCAACGATAAGGAGATACGCAGGCTTGATAGACAATCAAAATGTTTTTATATATACATATGTGTGTGCTTATCTTTTTCCGAAATGGACACGTTAAATAGATAAACGGCATAACCACGCGTTTATAAAATATCAACTTACACGAAGAAATTATAAAGCAGGCATTGCATGAAATTATGTTGTCGCGAATGGCGTATTTTAATAAATTACATTAAGTTATATAAGCATATATATTATTCTTACTGTTTATGCATAAAAGAGGTGGAAACGATGAACGCACATCGAAGAGAAACCTCTTTTTGCCTCGGATTCTTCACGGGTAGCTCGACGAAGTGCACAGGGTTTACGCCGGGGTGTGAGGTCGGAGCTGCCTCGCCGGTCTGTCTCGCTGCCCTCTCCGTGACCAGCTCCGGGGCTGTCGCGCGTGGGAGGTTCACGCGAGTCTTTCCCACGCCTGTGCAGCCGCAGAGACAGGCATCAGTCCTCAAGCGATTAATCTAGCTCCCCCCGCTCCACCCCACTCCTCCTGCAGGAGCAGAGTCGTTGTATTGTCTTTCGGCTCGGTTATCTCTTCAACGAGTGTTCCTCTTTCAGGCAGGTTGAGGAAACGCTGGGGCCGAGCCTGGACGTACGATTTTTTAATTTTTAGCTACATGACGCCCTCGTTTTGCAACCCCCATCATTTCTTGCAAAATATCGTTAAGCTTGCAGTAGCTCAGGGAAGGTCACCTGCACGTATCACGTCAAGCAAGGGCGGCATCGGGCTTGCAGAGACACAAATCGCTCTTTATTTTCTCCTTCCAGGTCCCATGTTTACTAACCTCTTGAGAGGAGCCACGGATGCGCCACGGGCCCATGCACAGACATGTACAGCACCTTACGTGGCTTTAAGAAGGTATTTGCCAAAGCCTTATTTTCCCACTGCCTTGCTAGGGAGAGACAGGCTCCAACGCCCCCGCTGCCTTATTTTACTTAAACGAGACGGGGGAAGGTGCCTCGCAGTTTTGGGCAGAGGGGTCTGCAGTGCGAGCGGGGGGCCCGGAGAGGGAGGCCAAACACGACGCCCAACCATGACACGAGGGCTTGATTGTGCCATCCGTGCGGCTTTATCCTTCATATTCATCTTCACAGTGTGCAAAAGGGAGAGAGGGGAGGGCAAAGCAAGGAGGAGCGCAAAGCACGGGCGGGCAAACCCCCGCCGTCCTTCGCCGCCCCGGGCGATAAATTAGGGAAGGGGTCCGTCCGCGGGCTGTCGCAGGAAGCGCCCCACGGGACCGTGGGGGCCCCCCGCCGCCACGTCGAGGGGGAGGCGGCCGCGGCCGTCGGGGAGGTCGAGGCGCGCCCCGGCGCGGTGCAGCGCCGCCAGCGTGTCCAGGAAGCCGGCGCGGGCCGCGTCGTGCGCGGGGAAGCAGCCGGTGCGCGGGTCGGGGCGGTTGGGGTCGGCGCCGCGCTGCAGCAGCAGCTCGGCCACCCGCGGGCTGCCCAGCATCATCACCTGCGGGGAGGGAGCGAGGGAGACACGGCGTCAGCGGGCCCATACGGGGGCTCCGCGGACCCCTGTGCTTCGTTTTTCCCCGCGCACCCCGTCGCGCCTTCAGGCTAAATCCGTGTTGCACAGGGATGCGGAAAAAAAGCACGCCGGAGGACGGCGTCGGACAGGTATTTCTGGTGAAATGCTGCACCGACATCTTGTAGGGGAGAGTTCTGCAAGCGCTGGCAGCATGTCCTACGTATAGCTCCTGGCATTATTCCTGTTTCGTTTTATTTTTAAAATTTGTGAAGAAGCTGTCTAGAAGCACATCGGAAATTAACTCGGGTTTATAAATCTAGTTTCTGTTGTTCCTCCAGGCGCTACCTCTGTCTGTACGTTCACGGGACTGTAAAATGGGTGCAGCCATTCCCCCAGAGAGTGCTAGCTGTGTACCTGCAGTGTCTGCTGGGCAAGGCTCTCACACCCGGATGTTTCTGCTCGTCACTTAATACACCGTGAGAACAATTATATGTATATATACATATAATATATATGTATAAACATAATAAATAAATATTATAAATATATTATACATATCATACATATTATATATTAAATAATGTATAATTTATATATATATGTATTTAAACAGTATATATATGTGTGTGTGTATATACATATATATATTATTCCGTGGGAAAGAGGAAAAAATAATAGGCGTATAGAGCAGAACGTGACGATGTGACAGAGGGGCAAATCCTTCTGAAAAGGTGCCTCGTTACTTTTTATTGCATGTTTATTGCGAGATGAGCATTAAAGCTCTCGGTTTTGAGTCATCCCATCTCAGTTGGTTAAAACAAAGTCCGGGGTTGCTGAAACTAAAACCTTTCTGTTGCGGCCGTTGTAGGCTTTCGCAGTTCCACAAAGGCGATGGGAACTGCGGTGCCTCGCCGGCTGCACAGCCGCCGAGCGCGGCCGTCGGGGGGCGGCCGCCGCCGGGACCCCTGCCCCGGGGCCGCCCCCTCGCCCGCCGCTTCCTACCTGGATGGGGGTCCGGCCGAAGGAGTTGACGGCGTTGGGGTCCGCCGCGCCGTCCAGCAGCTCCCTCACCCGCTGCACGTCCCCGCGGGCCGCGGCGTTGGACAGCTCGTCCGCCGCCGCGCTGCCCGCCCGCTGCGCCATGCCCCGGCGCCGCCCGGCCTCACATCGACCGCCGCGGCCGCCGCACGGCCGCGATGCCGGCCCGCGGGGGGCGCCCTGCCCATGGGCGCGCCCGGCTCCGCGCCCGAACCCCCAGGGCGACGGCGCCCGGCAGCCCCCGGCCGCCCCCGGCCCCCGCCGCCTCCGCCGTCGAGCCGCCTGAGCGCTGCCGTCGGCGGGGCCACCTCCACCTGCGGGGCCGCGGGCAGCGCCGGGGCGGTCCGCCGCTTGTTTTCTCCCCGCAGCCGGGCCCGCTCCGCCCCGGACCGCCCCGGACCGGCCCCGTCGGGCTCCGCCTCGCCCTGCCGCTGATGTCAGCGGCACCGCGGCGGCCCCGTCGGGGCGAAGCGGCCAGCGGGCGGCGCGGTGCTGCGCGGTGCTGCGCGGTGCTGCGCGGTGCTGTGCGGTGCTGTGCGGCCAAGCGGCTGCCCGGGCTGCTCCCCGCTGCCGGGCCGGGAGCGCAGGGCGCTCGCCGTGTCCCGTCTCCTCACTCCTTCCACCTTTTTTTTTTTTTTTTTCCTGCTTCTCCCTTTAGGGCAGCGGCGTTTTTGCTTGTGCCTGAGCAAAGCGTGAGGATAAGGACTCCGGGATAAGCGTTGGTTTGACGCAGATGCCCGTTAGGACAACGGAGACCGCGGGGTGATGTCAACGAGGGAGCCGCTCCCGCATCGCGTTCCTGCGGCTCCTTCTCCACACCTTGCCTTCCCGTCCTTTCCGGGCACCCACGGCCACCGGAGGCTCGCTCCACCCTCCTAAGGTAAACGGCAAACCCTTCCGAGCTTTCCTCAGCTCGCACAGCCACGGGCGACAGACGACGTGCAGCGACGCACAGAGCCCGCCGTCAGGACCGAGAGGCGGCTGCGACTCCATTTTCCCCCTGAACTCTCAGCATTATGTATATATATTTATATTAAATAACAAACCAAGCCGGGACTTTGAACCCTCCCTCCGCACAAACTCCGCGCAGCGTGGACGAGCCCTCCCTCGGCGCGGCCGCGGCCCCGACCCCGCGCCCCCTCTAGGGGCTCCCCCCCGGAGCGGGGTCGCGGCGGGGCGGGGGGCTCGGGGCGGCGGCAGCACCACGGACAGCTCTCCCCGGCCGCTGCCCCGCTCCGGCCGGGGCGGGGAAGGGAAGGGAAAGGAGAGGCGGGCACGGGGCGGGCCGGGGGGCGAGGGTCCGTCCGCCCCGTCCGTGCTGCGGGGGGCTCGGCACGCCGCCCCGCCCCCGCAGCGAGACCCACTGCTCGCGGGGAGCTGAGGCCCGAGGGGTCTCCTCGCCGTGCGAGGGTACCATGGGGAAACGGGGAGAGACAGGAAGGAGCCCTTGCTGCCGTCGCTGCTGTCGCGACAGGGAGCTTTCTCCTCACCTTACTGCACTGGAGACAGGCAGGCGGAGCCTCTAAAATCATTATCGTGAGAGGTTTGTCACAATTCCGCTCTGCACCTGCAGCCTGCGTTTCTCAACCCTCCTGCAGTCATGCTGCCCGTATCTCTACTCGAAACAGCTATTATCAGAACAGTGACATTTCTTCTTCGGCCTAATACCTTAGAAGAGCATAGCTATACTACTATACTATCAAGAAAGCTCTCTGTTTTCAGTACCAGACGGTGCCGGTGATTTCCACCGAAAACAAACAGAAGATGGCTAAAGGGAGTAGCCAATGAAAGCTGTCTGTGTAAAGTCTTCAGTTTGTCTATGGTTTTATTTGCAATGAGTGTCATGTTCCTCTAATTGAATCAGCGCCAAATCCTGTTTCTATGCATTCACACCGACTGCTATTTCTACATTCAGATGTGTAAGAACGAGTGAAGTTCCATGCACAACAAAGAGCTTCTTGCTGTTAGGAGTTGCTCTCGTTAAATTACTGAGTGCTTGTACACAGTTTACTGATCTCCCGATGTCCTCTTTTTTTTTTTTTTTTTAATCTCTTTCCTTCTTAGTGGATTTACACTCAAGCATTAGGTGCCGTGAAAATACAAAAATAAAGATATTTCAGACTTCTATAATCAAAAAAAAAAAAAAAAAGAGTTAAATCTATATACCCCGGCATCTAGACCACTTTACAGTGCAGCTCCCAAGTAGTTAAAGGTATAGCTAAGCCTTAAAAAGACTTCAAACTAATTTTGACAGCAGCAGAGTGAACAGCGCAGCATTACAGAATCAGCTTGGTAGAGACAGACTGCCGATCCCAGCCCTCAGTTAGAAGGCAGATATACACTAGTGACAGAGAAAGGATTTTGACAATGTTTTGCTGCCAATGATGAGGTTCATCCATAAGGTAATAAAAACCAGTCCATTTCTAAAGGATTTGTGTACCTAGTTTGTGCAGGGGATGCCTTTTTTTTTTTCTTTTTTTCATAAAAATAATGAAAATCATCTGTAAAGAAAGACAGAGTTTCTACTCGTTTTTTTTTTAAATCTCTTGTTACTCCAAGGCTATGTGGTAGATAAGATGCTCAAAACCAAAAACCTTTCTTCACATTGCTCTCCAAAGAGGCTGGGATTTCTTACAAACCTCAAGAAGCAACGTTGTCAAATATTCATGAATAAAAAATAAGGCATATTTGGTGATTTTTCCAGAAGTTCAGGAAAAAATAATAATAAAAACAAAAATTAAAAAAAAAATCCACCACCTCACACTGTCAGAGAAAGGCAGTGTACACTCAAAAAAAATGTGCCTATGCAAATTCATAAATGCTTACTCTCCGGACCAAGAAGTGGAAACCCGTCCATGAGAGAAAATACGACACACCACTTGAAAACAGCCTGGCTTTGGAGCTGGAATCTCAGACAGTGTTCTCCTTCTGCTTTAAATATGCTGTTGCTAGTGGAAAGACAGTTTCACTGCCCAATCAGTGGCAGCTTTCAGGGTTTTTACACCCTTTGAAGTGCCTTCTTCTGGTTTCAGAGTTAATTGTGCAAGATTAAATTGTGCAATCATGGCCTGGCAACGATCTGTAAGGGAGGCATTATGCCATTCGCAACTGTATTACAAATGTGTGCTGCAGGCATTTTAAATATGCATATAAACCTTGACAAAACACCTTGGCAAGAAGACATACCTCACAAGCACTACAGTGATACCAATTTCTACAGTCAAAAGGAAAAAAGAAAAATGTTGTGAGATTCAGGAAGATAATTGTTACTATGCATAATGCATAATCAGCTCAATATTACTCAAAAGGAGCTTACCACAAAGGAAAATATTACTTACAGAAAAATTTCATAGTTTTCACTGATTAATGGTCTTGAAAAACTTTGTTTTATGACGTGAGCAAACAGCCCAGTGCCACGACAAAATGCAGTTTAGTGCAGGCTACAGAGCTTTGAATTTTGAAAAACTTGTCAATTAAGTTATTCTGCAGTAAAACCTTAATGTGCCTTCTACTGATAAAGCAGGTGTGGAAGTTAGTAAAAATTACCATTTTCAATTCTGTCACTGTTTTCACAGGGGAGAATAAACAGAATCACACAGAATCTCAGAATCATCTAGATTGGAAGAGACCTTCAAGATCACCTAGTTCAACCTCTGACCTAACACTAACAAGTCCTCCACTAACCTATATCACTAAGCTGATCACAGACTGCTGTTGGAAATGACCAAAGATGTCTGCTGAGAAGAATGGAGCAAAACAGCTGAAAAAGACTATTTGGGGATATCATCACTTGGGCTTGAGAACAAAACAAAACCATGCAAAATAAGAGAATAAGTGGGAAGTTTAAAAAATCCTCCAGCTCAGTGATAACACTACTGTAAGAGCAGCAGGTCTGCTTACCTTTAAATGAAGGCAAGCATTCGGTGCTCCACTCAGATACTATTTGCTGACAGCAGTGAGACTTAACCTTAGCAGGGGTGAATCTGGCTTTGTAAAAAAGTCTCTTTCCTCCTTGATTTCTTCTGCTTGGTCTGGCAGAAACTAGGCTAGTAATCACTGGGCAGGAAAAAAAATAATTACCGGATTTGTCACAGATTAGCTTTCACCCTTTAGGGAGTTATGTTTGGAGCAGTATGTTCTGTTCTTCCCTTGCTGGGTCTGTTTCTTTGGGAAAGGGGAAGATAGACACCACTGGTGACCTAGCATTCCTTGTGTAGATGGAAATACACATACAAAAAGATGAGAACAGAGAAACATGGGTTCTGGATTTCTTCCAAGTGGAAGTAAAAGCACGAGTTCCAATTTAATTTTGTCTCTTTTTAGCAGTATTGACATGATTTTGGAATTTGACTTTTTTTTCCCAATTGTTCTTTATGCATTATTTCAAACGATGTGGACACAAGCACTGTAAAACCCTGCATAGACACAAGCCCAGCAATTTCATGGCTATTTGCCTAGCTGTGCTTGTGATGAACTCCCTGTGTGCTTTGCAATTCTTACTGAAGGTGTAAATTTTATAGGTTCAGTGAAGGAGAGCTTTAAACTTGCTCCGTGTGAGGTTGCCACATTGGATATGCCACTTGCTTTCCTGGGGATCTTCAATGAGACGTTCTCCCAGAATAGCTGTATCAGTGGTAGTGTAGGTACTCAGCCTAGAAAACAAATCAATGCTAGAGAGCTGTAAGCAACCAAAGCATATGCACATTTCTATGTACCCAAAGGTTTAGCTGAATACAGAGCCATGAATGCAGAATCCAGGAAACAGTCAAAATAGTCTAGCACATGCCCAGCTTGCTTTTGTGGTATCTGTGTAGCAGTACAGCTTGGAGTCTAAGCAATCATGCTCATCTTCCATTGCTTACCTATAGGGCACCGAGAAAATCACTCCATCTCTGTGTCTAATGTGTCAGGGTTGTGCTCATAGGCCTGTAAGACAAAAGGAGAAAGGCTGCTGAATTTGTGACCTGCTTGAAATACATAAAGCCACATGCCATATGCTGCTGTGCACCCCATGCACAAGCTTTGCCTTCTGCAGTTTCAGGGCAGTCATTTTTGTAGTGTCTGAAGAAGGCTGTGAGTCAGGTAATGTGCAAACTGAGAGCTGAACTGTGCTTAACACATCAGGCACAGCAGCCATCTTCCACAATCAGTAAGTAGGTTACTAAATTGCATTAAATTCTCACTGAGCAGGTCTTTAATTAAACTTTTAATGCAGTCCTCAAGCGTATGCATATGGAGTTACATCATTAATGACAACTCTTCTGTTTCAGCTTTAACGTATCTATCAGATCTGATTGGAAAATCACAATAGCTTTTTCTATTTGATTGAGCATGCTGTAGTTGAGTTTAGCTGCTAAAGGCTACTGATTTTCTCACCACAATTTAGCTGTATACAAGGTAATGCTGGGAATCTGTAGGTTCAGTTTAGTCTTGCAGTTAGTTATCATTATCAGTTATTGTATCTCTATAGTTATGTATTTTTATCACCACAAAGAACAGAGAAAGATTTCTGAGGTACAGGCAACTCACACTCACAAGGATATGAATTATTCTAAGTAGTGGGGTTGGGGGGCGCACTTAGGTGAATTATTCCAACATACAGAAATCTTGGAATATGAAATTTTAATTTCCCTTAGCCCATGGACACCAAGGTCTTATTACTTTCTCCATTTTTTTATTCAATCATATTGCCAGCTGATTGCAAAGAGAGCTTTGCTAGCTGAGAGTGCAGTGAACGTTTCTGGATTTTTCACTTGGTAGCTGTGCCTGCCTTACCTTTGAGAAAGCAACACAGGGAGGGGAGATAGGGGGGTCAAGACATCTTTTAAAAGCTGACCTGCAAAGAATTTGTGTTAAATTAGTTTTGTCTTGCTTTTGTAAAGTCCATGAATTTTTGAGGAAATGAAAAGCACTAGGAGTTTTCATTCCCTTTAACCCACTCTCCTTTGTAGATCATCTTGAAAATTAATTATCAGGAGTACCATGCCTGATCTTCCTGAGCTGGCTGGCACATTACTGGGAATGCAAGGAGCTGGATGCTGTTCACCAGCTATTGTCAAGCCCAAGCCAAGAGTCACCATATAACATGCTTCAGACTACCACACTTTAAAACCCATTTTTTTTCATGATCTTTACCTTACCTATTAATTATATTGATTGCTAGGGTGATATTTTCAAACAATTGCAAAAAGCTAAGATCTTTCTTCTACCTAATCACATGAGCCCAGGCACTGGGGCTATCAAAAAGCAGGAAGCAGGATAGTGTTGCTCCCTGGACTGGCCACAATAAGGTGCTCAAAAATTCACCAGAGTGGTGGGGAAGTAGTTTGACTTTAACCACTGCATTGTTTCTCCAGAATATTCATTAAATGCTAGAAATAATTGTAAGTATCATACAAGAGATGAAAAAGCATAGGGTGAAGTTTTAGCTTCTCTCCAGCTTGCACTCTGCTTTTGAATATGAACTATTTTGCTCTCCATTTCTTACCAGATTGTTTTAAAAGTATGTATTAGAGCTGCAGGCTTTGCTGCCACACTGACAATAGGCAGCTCTGGAGGTAGAGTGAAGGGCAGAGGGACGAGTTTTGAGACTGAGCCTGAATCACAGCCAAAATTCTATGGGAGGGGAAAGTAATAGCAGTAGATCTAATTGAAGGCATTCAGTATTTTTTGTACAATTAATGGTTGGATGGTGTTTAGCGTTAGAATTTCTTTACTATGCTGCTTCTTTTTTCTTTTTTCTTTTTTTTTTTAATTTACAGTACTGTGCCCAACATGCCTCATTGTCCAGTTAGCTTGTTTGCAGCTTATTTTGCAAGCAAAATAAGCTTTAGTAAAATACTGAATGCATAATATGTGTAAAATATCTGCCCATGCAAACATGTACTCTGAGAGCTTGTACTTACTGCTGAAATGTTTATGTTGCATAAATCAGACACTGTGAAGTCTTCCCTACTCATCTGAGATGTGTTTGGTCTCAGTCTGTGGTCTGCTTTGTGTTTGGTGGTGTTTCTAGCTCATTTTTTGTGATTAGAAATACATTCTTACTACATTTTTTGGACACGGTCAAAATGTCCTGCTCTATAAGTAAAATTATTTTCTGCTTGAATAATTTCAGGCAGAAATGTGTGTTATGATTAGGTCTGCAGACGTAGCTGACGATGAAAGCAAACATCTCCCACAGTAAAACAAGACTGATCAGGCAATCAAATCCGGTATTACATGGCAAAAATATTTTAATCCTCAACGAAAATGTTTTCTATGCAAGAATCCCTAAGCTCAAAATTAACTTATAAAAACACTTCTACTGTTCTTAGCTATCATAATTAGTCATAAACAAGGAGATACCACACAGTCAGAAAAGGCCTACCATGATACAGTGTTGGTTTCTAAAAGCACATGACCTTGGACTTAAGATATAGTAGGTTTATTTTTAACATGAGCACACAGATGTTTTCTGTAAACAGAGTAATGCAAGGGATTTACTTTGTAGTTTATCAAATGGTTACCAAAATGTGAGTAGGTGGAACAATAAGTGTGCTTTAATATCAAGTATTTTAGGACAAGCTTGGCCAAAATATTTTGTCTTGTCACAAAATATTTTAAAACAACTTCAAATTGATAATTCAGCAATGCTGGCATTCTTGTGGTTTGTATAATGCATACACAGACAGAACAAGACATTTTACAGGACATGGATAGCTTAGGTGGTTTTAAATGATATAGAGAGCGTGTTATGGTGTAGTGCAGAATGAAACTGTTTCCAAACCAGATCTCTTCTTTCTGTAAATTGTCCTTTTCTTTTAGACCAGATAAACTGTTAATGTTTCTGTCATTAAAACTTCACTTTGTCAGACTTCTTTTTTATTGTTTTGTTTTGTTTCAAGAGTAAAGTGTGTTAAATTTGTGTTGTGCTGCATTTTAAACTTCTTACATATGAAGTGTTTCCTACAAAAGCTTTGATAAGACGATGTAGAAGAACAATCCTGTTTAGAAATGTGGGTTAAGTCGTCTCTCTCCTCTTGTAGTGGAAGAGGCATCATGTCGCTGGAGAGGCTGTCTGCTGGGTGCCAGCATACTCTCCGCTGATTGCAATCTAAGATACTCTGTCAAAAATAGTCACCTGAGCAGCCTTTTTTCTCATGCTTTTAAATTACAATATGGCTCTTCATATGCCTGTTCACCTTTGGTGAGATGCTACAGCCACTCTATCGCCCTGCTGTTCTTCATAAAATCCATCTTACTAATGCTCTTTTTCCTGGCTCTGAGGCACAGAGGGTGCTCAAAGTGGGGAGAAGGCCACAGGTTCACCACTTTTCGTGGGCATGCACATTTTGTGCTGCAATCCACAGCGGTTTGGGATGATTCGTGATGCTGAGCGAGTGCATGAGGGTTCCCTGTGCCAGGGGCAGGGGTCATTCCTGAACCCCTCACTGCTCTCCTGCAGCAGCAGAAGCTCAGACCCGTTGCTGATCCTGACACCACAGCAGTGCGAGCTGCCATCTGCACTGCGAGCTATCGTGCTGCTCTGTTTCTTTTGGGGGTGGCCCGTGATGGCTGCTATCACCACATTCGGGCATGTGTTTGCTTTGGAGTTACATATTCACGAGGGAGGTGATTGTTTGGAAAACACAGGTGTTTCGTTTTCTGTTGATGCTGCAGTGGCACTGTGCCCATCTGTCAGCTCCAGTGCGCATTAGTTAGCATTCCTGTAGGCTCAGATGCCTCTAAACACTTTGTGGTCCTTTATAAAATGTTATTCATCTACCTCAATGTTTGATAAAGGAGTGGAATGTGATAGGAAATATTTGCTTCTGTTAAAAAAAATAAAATCTTTATTAACAATAATGTAAAACCTGTCTTGCTTTCTATTATTATTTTTTTTCCCTTCCTTTCAGTTACTGTTTGCTGCTGCATTCAGTGCATCTCCCAGACTGTGTGCCATCTTGTAACGATCCCTAACATGTACTAATTCAGCACATCTGCTTGGTCACGCCCCACACTCTTGCTGCCCCCTTTAAGGACTACCACCTTACAGCTCCAGAGCCCTTCTGTCACTTCCTCAGCAAAACTGTGCAACATCAGGTGCAGGTTTCTGCATCTGGCAGCCCAGCTCCCTGTGCAGACGCAGGGGGTTAGCACCACAGCCTGAGCTTGCCTGTCTGTTGTTCTTTTTTTTCTGTCACCAGGCTGGCAGCAGCCTTCCCGGTTGGATCCCAGAGCAGTGACTGCAGGCAAAAAGCCGCTGTTGGGTGACTGTGGTGGCCATTTGAGAGCTGGGCTCCCCAGTGATTGGCAGCATTGGCTGGTGGTGGCTGCCCATCTGCAGCACAAACCAGGCATGTGGTTTCCTCCACATGCTGTGCCAGATTCAGCTTCTCCAGCTGCTCAGCTCAATGGAGAGGACTTCTGACTAGCAAAGTTTGATGTGGTTTTTGAAAGTGAGTTCTAAAAGATTTTAAAAAAATCTAAAAACTTAATGGTCAGCTCTTAGGAAGTGGAGAATCTTGTAACACTTAGGGAATCCCTCCTCGTCATCTTAACTTTATCCTCTTGTATCTCCTGATTGTATGCCTACCTGAAGGGCACATGATGCGCAATGACCTGTGGCCACTACATGTTTACTTGATATTTATTAAATCAGTGGTGCTGCATGGAGGTGACAGCAAAGAACAGCACCGTCGCTTTAGATGCTGCATGAAAGAGCCTTTCAAATGAGCTCTTTGCTTATCTGTTTTCCCCTCTTGCCATCCAGCCATGGATATTGCCTGCAAGCAATGAGATACCATTTTTTCTATAAACAGAAGATGAACGTAGATCACACCTGTGGCAGGAGCAGCCCCTGACAGTGCAAAAGCCCTGCAAGGCAGGTGAAGCATACATGGGATGCTTGGTGCGCTCCAGCTGCAGAGGACATGAGTCCTGATGTCAGGGCTGATGTGACACCTCTCCATGCTTCGGGAGATGGCAGGCAGCTCAGGGGCACAATCAGGCTTTGGTCTGCTCTCCAAAATGTCTCTATACTAGTGTCCTCACGTTGAAGTGTGGCGGTGTCCCACCTCCCACCTGCTTTTTGCTGGTTGCATCTGTTTTGTGTTTGCCCGTTTCTGTTTTTTGATCGCAGGGGTCCGTCGGAAAGCTGCCAAATGGTGTGAATTTTAGGAGCTGTGCTTGTGCCACCTAGAGGATGCGCGTCGCGGGGCCCGGCCCGAAATGTCGGCCCGGAGCTGGGGACCTGCGAAAAACACCGATAAGCCAACAGGGGCTGAATTTCCTCAGAGAGCTGCAGAAAATGGCCTGCTGCCCCTCTGTGCTCGCTAAGCTGTTGCACGTCGCTGGAAAAAGGACTAAGAACACCCCACTCCTTTCCAGGAAAAGGGATAATGCTGTGGTTTGCATGTTTTAGTAGTTCTGACATTTATTAGTGGGTTCTACTTCCTAAGATGCAAAAAGAAACAGCTCTGACCTGGCAAAGAAAGAATTCATCTTTCCTCCTTGCCAGGAGCTTCACTTTTAATTTGTGTCTCCTTGTATTTCAAAGCTTGGGTGATCTGACATTTCTGGCATGTACCAGCTCTAAGATGAGCTGGCAGAAAGTTTGGGAGACCTTCTGTTCTTCCATCCTGGATAAGGCTACACAGGGTGGAGTGGCTGGGAATGAGAGCAGTTGCTGTGAGAAATGGGAAACCAGAGATAGCAGAAAGGACCAGAAGACAAAAAGGGATATGAATAGAGGGAAAAATGGAAGTTACAAATACAGAACAGAAAATGTCAGAAAAAAAAAAAAAAAAGAGGCAGCAAAAGTAAGGAATTTCAGAAGAGCAAATGCAGTTGTCTTTCAACCCGGCAGCCCCGTTGGTCCTTAACAGAGCAGCTTCCCACAGAAAAGGGCAGCCATGAGCCATTGTTGACCACGCCCTTCCTTGCAGTATGTCTTATTTTACCTGGACACAAAGCAGCTCCTGGACCAAGGTCACAGACATACAGATGGTCTCCTATTCTAGAAATCTGGATTTTCATAATAGGACCTTGCTTACTGACCTCTGAACAGCCCAGGACTGGTCTCAATGAACACATTTACCTTGCCCTCTCAAATTTCAGTTTGCAATGCTCATTTCTGCCACACCCGGACCTTTGAGAAGTTGGAAATGTTGGGATGCCTACTGAGTAATGGCTGTTTGTGCGAGTGTTGGCAGCCTAGGAGCAAGATGCAGAGTCTCATGGCCTCGTTCCCCATGCCCTGCCTCTTGCAATGCATCAGAAAGACTGTGCCCCAGATTTGGATCCTTTCCTTTCCATTTGCTGTATTGCTTGGTACTGAGAGCCTGACTAAACTCTATTTTGTGTAACTATAGAGCCTCAAGTATGGCTGAACAACTCACACCATAAATATTTGTTCACATAGGGCCTATATTGACAAGGAGATAATTCTGCATGCCAAGAGATCATGTGCACCAAGTTTCTTGTGTGTAAGAAACCCTCAGCAGTTTTCAGGCAGGAATCTTTAAGCGCTGCTGCAAAGCAGGATTCATCACAGCAGGCGCTGCCTGACAAGGTCAGGGCCCTGGTTTCAGATCATGCACTTAATTTGGTGAACAGGCCTTGTTAAAGGAAACAGTCCCATCCCTGTGCCGTGGGTTCAAGCCGAAAGAGCAGAGGGGAAGTCGAGTCGTGCTAACTTGAACTCTGCTGAGCACTTGCTCCTTGGAGACATGTAGCATCCAAACAGCTGAAGCACAGCTGCAATACCCCGTGATTGCTGCTGAAAAACATACCGACACTTCTGAAAGGCCAGCAAGTCATGTTCACTAACTTTCCCCCATTTTCATTGCAGTGAAGTATGCTGAAGCCTCATTTGAAGATTTCTAAATAGAAGCTACAGCGACTTGGTGGCTTTAAAGCATTGCAAAGTTGCTTACAGAACAGTTTGGAATAACAGTGAATAAACAGCATACTCTGTCAACATTTTGGAGTTTTTCTTGATTTCTCTGATAGGTGACTAAGACCAGGGGATGACTAACCAGGGTCAGAGTGTATGTGACATGGCTTTTCTTGGTGACCTCAACTGGTAACGTCGGCCTCCCTCACAGGGAGACTGTACCATCCGTTAACTTATTGACACCACAAGATCTCCAAGTGTTTTCTGCAAATGGCAAACCAAGGAATATCAGGGAATAAGAAGTACTTTGGTCTGTGGGAGCATGCTCAATGAGAGAAGCTCATGAAGGTGCAGCCACAGTGGCTCAAGTGACAACCTGTGGCTTGTCTCCTCTTCCACAGCACCATCTTACTCTGGGATAAAGGTGATGATGCTTTCCCCTCTCTGGAAGAGGCGCAGGCACTCTCACTCCCCCATTTTCTCTAAATGACATATTTAGGTCATTCTCTACTGAGGTTGACCAGATCTGTGGCTGTCTGGTAGCACCCCGTGCAGCAGCAGAAGGATCTGTATCTGGGACCTTGCAGCACGGAGCAAGGCTGGCGCATTTGTGCTTGCAAGATCTGGCACCTCGAGGCAGCATCAGCATTTCAGGATGTCTCTGCACAGCACCAGGTGACATACGTGGGCATTCCTGCACCATGTGGTGAGCTAGCTGACTTGGTTATTGAAGTCAGAATGAGAGTGCTCTCAATTGTTAGGTACCCAGAGTTACACAGCTGCAGATTCACTATGTCCTGTGCCCACATTGGCTAAAAGGCAACTAAAGCAGTTCTGAGAACATGCAGACACTGCAGCAGTGCTTCCTGATTGCCTCGCTCCATGCAGCTTAGCATCTGCTGTTTTCCTGGTGTGATGAAACTCATTAGACTCTTGCATTGTGTGTAGAAGAGAGGGAAGTGCTCAACTTCCCACTGTGGGGAAGAAGAAAATATGAAAGACCAGTACCAATGCTGTTCCCATCATGACAAGGTGTGGAGGTAGAAAGGGGATAGGTTCTCTTCTTAGAAGATGAAGGGTAAACTCAAGAGTAAAGGAGTCATAAGCAGATGAAGAGGTGGCTGTAACCTCGTATCCCTTCCCAGCACCTTTGGGTCAGATGTCCCTGATGAAGAAATCATCACTGGCTCAGATTCAACATGAAAAATGGGGGCGGTGGAAAGTCCCTTCCTTTTTTTTTATTTCTTTTTTTTTTTTAATTTTATTTTATTTTTTTATAGTCACAGGTGGCTTCCCACCCAGGGAAATGCGGTTCTTCATCTAACCCATCACAGGTCCTGCATCAGCAGGCAGAGTTTTCATATGAGTCACCTTGATGCCATACCTTCCTGATGAGGAGACTGTTTTGATACCAGCCAGTTCATTTCATTACTTCCAAGCAGGCTCCCAGGGGGCAGCATGAAATTTTGCAGCCTTGAGGAGGTGCTCACTAGAAGCTGCAAGAGGTGGGCTGGTATTGCATTTGTTTTGAAGGTTTCATTCTTGGGTGAAGTCTGAGATATGGTTATATTTATGCTACAGTAGGTTCCAGAAAATCAGTCTTCCTTCTGCGAGCAAGATGATTGGGACTTTGCATAACTCTTAAACACAAAACATGGTGCAGGACATTTTTTACAAGACCAGTGACATAATCAGCTGGAGGTCTGTGCTCATCTCAAAAGCAGATATTTTTGTTGTTGTTGAATATGAGTTAAGAAAAAAAAAAAGTATTTCCAAGGGCATGCCACAGCTCCACTTTAGAATACCCAATAAACAACATTTATAAAAAAGACTCATAGGAAAGCACCATAAGAAACCAACGGTGTAAAGCAGTTGAATCCACATAGATATTGTCACCTGAATTTCTATTCTCAAAAACAAAACAAAACAAAACAAAACAAACAAAAAAACCCGCTATTGCATACTTACATAAGATTAAATATGAAAACATATGTTTGCTTAGCCCTGGTTGGCCTTCTCTAGCAACATGGGGTGGTTTAAAAATGATTAAGGTTTTTTTTTTAAAAAAAGAATGCATTGTGCATCAAATACCAAACTTAATACTGTACACAGTGAATCTGTAAACTGTGTCTAAAGGCAAAACATTTTTTAAATGCCTCTGATAATGAAAAGATTTATTGTAAAATATGCCTTAAATGGCCTGAACAAATGTCCATTGTGTGTGCACAAAATGGCTTTATTCAGCAGTCATTCTAGGATTTAGCCCTTGGTGGGGTTCAGATGCAGGAGGAGCAAAGGATTTGACAGCAGGGGATCTGGAATCCGTAACAAACACCTTTTCAATTCAGGGCAATAATGGTGATGTGATTTGGTATAGGAGAGCTGAATTTGATTATTTTTTCTGAGTACCTGGAGCTACCACCACATGTGCTGATATTCTCATAAAAATGTCTTTAGTGTGCAAGATGCTGAGGTCAGATACTGTACACCACAAAACTGTGAGGCAGGTTCCACCTCTAGGTTCAAGAGCTCCTTTTTTTTGTCAAGCAACCGCACAGCACAGGGTGTTGTCTTCTCTCTTTCTATCAACAGTTATATCCTACTGTGTTTCCTCATTCCTTGCTAACTTGTACATGCTCAGTGCTCCTGTGAGATCAGCCTTGTGAGCACCCGGAAAAGCACCCAAATTCACCAGCTGCTTTTGGAAGCTTGCACGCATGAAGCTTTTTTCCTAATTCTGCAGCATAAAAGTCTCTCTCACTTTTGCTCATCTGTGTTCTGTAAAACATCTCAGAACAAAGAACTGTAAAATTTGTCACATGGAGAGGCAAAAAAGAAATAAGATGTTTTTTGCATGCTTGCTTGAAAGCTATCACATGAGAAAATTAATGTTTCTGAGCAATGTATCAAAGCTTCTTTCCTTTTCAGCTTTCTTCTCACACAGCCTTTTTCTGAAGCTGTCCAATCTCTCTCTCTGATGACTTCACACCCTTCTTCTCTTTTATTGTCATTGCTTCATTTTATGGAACATTTGGTGGTACAGCTGGAAGGAGAGGAACTTCAAAAAGTGGAAAACAGATTATACGTCAAAGTAGATCTAAAAAATGGGCTCTGAAGCAGCAGGTTCTGTCTCCTTTCCCCAGAGAAACAACTTCACTAGATGCTTTAACAATGTTCCAGTACAACAGAACCTCCCTCCCTCCCCCCCCCCTTTTTTTTGTTTTTTACCCATTTTAGACACTATAATGCAGCAGTCAGGATTGCTATAACCTGCATTGTTGGGCAGGTAAAAACTTGGCTTGATCAAGAAACAACTTCTTCTCCTCATGGGTTGATCTGGAATGATACTTCTTTTTGTAGCCTTGTCTCCCTTACCAGTCCTGTATCCATGCTGGAAGACAGGAATTAGTACCTCTTTTTGTCTCTGTTGGCAGCTGGGCTGGCAAGCACAGCTGAGCAAACACCATGACCACACCATTGCTGTGAATTACAAATTTTGGTGTACCTATATGCCGAGAAAATTTACTCATGGTGGCAAGTAAAGCGTGTCAAGGCTGTGCTCAGTGGTTGTGTCACCAAAACGTCGCACAGATCCCCACTTGCTGTAAAATGCAGTGGAGTTTAAGTCAGACCTAAGCTAAAAGGCACTAGCTATGGATCCAGCTGACAGCTTCCCTCCTAAATGTTTTATAAGTCACCTGCTAATACATAAAGTTACGGATACTAGAGAGCCTACACTTCCACTTCTGTGTTTGTTTTTAAAGTGCCATTGACACATTTATACATGTCCAAAAAGGCAGCTTGAGTAGAACAAAAAGAAATCTTTGAACACAATGTAGAGCACATGGGTTTGGGGCATTGTTACTTGAGGGTCACTCTACTTGATTTTGCCATGTAAAGGAGGTAGCAGTTGGATAATAATGAAACATAGTCCACTAGTTTTTGTCCATATATTTATACATATACCCATATATTTCAGGCTAGTCATTAGTCTTCTGCAGGTCATTGAAAATTGCAGTTCTGTGGAACTGAAAAACTTAACAGACTTTCTTAAGCAATAGCACTTTGCTAGAGGAAGATGCAAATGGTCTTGATATAGCCCACTCTATTCTATTTCTACAGGTCCCACCAGCTGGGTGTCATTTGAAAATAACCAGGGTAAGATGATGGTTATTTAACTGCCAAATTTATGTTCTAGAGATCCTTGCTTCATTGTTTAGCCTAAGAGACACCTGAAGACTCCCGATGCACAAATTTGCATTTCTGTAGTTCTTTAGGTACATTACCAGAACAATCAGTATCTTAAAATACAGTGGAGAGCCAAATGTGCCAGACATGCCCGAGCCCTGCTGTAATAAGCTAGCCATTTCTGTGCCACTTTGATGCAGTAGGAATTATCGCAGCATTATTACTAAAATAGGAATTTCATACATTAAAAAAAAAATCTCTACAATGTGATGGGGTTGGAGACCTTCTTTTCATAAATCTGACTTTAGAAACCCTCCCTCCTTTCTTCAAGGGGTTTCACCACATCTTCCACTTCTAGATGAGTACTCTGACCACTGAGAGATGACAAACTCACCACTGGCTGTCTCTCAGTTCTTAGGTTCAGGAACAGTGGAGCCAACAACTCGGGTACTGAAAGGAAGGATAATATCAGGAGAAGAGGTGGGGTTTAGGTTCTTGTCCTGTCTTCACAAAGTGGAGCAGCTTCAACAGGAGAGACTTGAACATCTCAAACTATTTCACTGCTACCCTGGTTCTGTTTTGTGAAGAAAAAAAAAAAAAGAAACATTTTTTACATGTTCGAAGTTTCTTTATATTCTTAGAGCTATGGCTATGACTTTTAAGCTGAAACAATAAGACATTTGTTAAGAAGAAGACACTGGTTCCATATAGGAGGGATATGAATAGCCTGAGGCTCAGCATGGAGCAGCCTGGGCTGAAATAGCCTGTCAGATATCACTACAACCTAAATAATTCTCTTCCAGGAAATAAAATTTAATGCAATTTAGGACAATAGGAAGGAACATAAAAATAACCAGGTTAAACCTGAGTTGGGGATCAGTGGGAATTTTGAAGAATAAATGCTTAAAGTTACAAGAACAAATAAAAGGAATTTCTGGTACAGCAAATAAAGTGGCACTGATAAAGAAGTAGAGACTTTTTCAGATTGTTAAAAGCTAGAGGATCCATGGAAAAAGTACAGAGTTTGTACACTTCCTGTTTTCGTTTTGCAAAAGTTTTTGCTGGATAATGGTTACGCAGATACTCGATGCTTGCTATCTTCAAGCAGTAGAGATGTGATTAGGAGTTCCTATGAAATAAATAAGCACTAATAATTTAATTGTAAGTGTCAGATAAGAAAACAGAAGAGATGGCTAAGGGGTAGGTTTGGTTTCTAATTTGGCTGTTCTGTAATCTTGATCAAATTTGTCAATTTGAAATAATTTCATTAGTTGCATGTGTTTTTTTTTATTTCAGAGGAGTTGTTGGAAGGAATAACTAGGGATTTTGTAAGGATCTTTGGTGTCTCAAAAGTGCAGTATTGAAAGACATGATTCTGGTCAGAGACAAAAGAGTCCAGTCTCATGACACTGTTTCAACAGATTTCCTTTGCTCAGGATGAAATCACAATCTTCTGTATTTTTCTGGTCTACTGCAAAGTCCCAAATATCACTAGAGAAGTGACCAAAACATGATCAGTTTCTGAACAGGTTCATGCACTGTTCTGATGTATGAGTACTACCTTTTGTTTCATACCAAAACTGGGTCACAGGATTCAAGTGAGATGGAGTACCAGATATAAGACATGAATAGTTCCAAGTGCAAAAAACTTTTTTTTTATACTTTAATGGGCACAATGGTGACAATAGTTATATTTTACAGGCATTCAAGATAGCACATCTTTCCTCTCACAGGATCTTAGTTGCGACGTTATCTGACTTCAGTTCTGGGTTTCATACATTCTGGTATAGTCATAATTTGCCTGTGGATCAAAATGAGTAAGATTTGCACATGAAAAGATAAGAAGCTGATATAAGACTAACACAAAAATTAAAGAAACCAATACATAAACAGATCAACAATTTCAATGAAAATACATCTAATAGCAACCCAGCAATAGTAAAAGACTTGATTTCAAAGTGTTTGCAGGGGAAATTTCTGTTAATGGTTTCCTGTTGTGAATTTGATGGGCTGGTGAGCAGTGACTATTTATTACTTTTTGCTTTCATTTATAAGATTTTGCTCATTTATAAGAACAACGGTGCTGGGTGGACGTGGCTTCAGGCACAACTACATATGCTCAGGGAGATACCATCCCGGGCACTGAGAGATGCCTTGATACCTGGATAGACCAGAGGAAAGAGCAGGGACATTGCAGCAGAGACTGCTGAAAAAGGCAGGAGATAGCCAACAAGTCAAAAATGGTAGCCTCAATGGTGATGGATGAAGAAACTTTTGAGAGACCAGGGAGTCTGGGCAGAACTTGCTTCATCCCTTGACTGAAGTCAAGCCTGGAAACAGGGATACCTGTACCAGGATTAGTTATAAAAATCTTTTTATGTCTGCTCACCTCATTGTTTTTTTTTTTTTTTTTTTTTTTTTTTTAAAGTTGTAAAATGAAACTGACTCTGTGAGCTTGGAAGCATTTTGAAGCCTTTTGTATTTCTTTGGAAAGTTCATTATGAGAAAAATGTCTCAACCAGTCCATCTCAAAGTTCTGGTGAACCTGAGGTCCCACCACAGGATGGGCACCTGAGGCTGGCAGGTTTCAGTGTTTCAGAACTCCTCCAATGAGCCTGGCGTGTTGTTGCTCTGGAATCTTTGCTTCCTGTACTTATGAAGGAAAAATCAAAGTTATTTCTCTAGGAAACACTCCGGAGAGGAGGAGGCTTCATGAGGTAGAAGACCCTACAGTGTGCCAACAAACTGGAAAAACATGTCTATTCAGAATTCGTGCAGATAGTTTTTTCATGGAGTTAGACAAAGAAGCAGGGCTGGGCGTTACTTCTTTGGCTCTTGGCTCTCGTACCCCTTGCTCCAAATTCTCTACAGAAATGTGAAAGACTGTAATTAAATTATTTTCCTTTGCCTGATTTTGACTTAATCTTGATTTGGTGAGATGTCTTTCTTGAGTATCTCCTGCTGAACGTGCTCTGCTCTGCCTGAGCTGTGGAGAATCTTGTGGCTCTCCTGATCACGATTTGTGCTTCTACCCCTGCTTCTGACCATGTGTCACATTTGTGCTTCTCCAGGAAAGGAGTGAAGAAATGAAAAACATTATTTGGATTCTCTGCTTTTCTCCTTCCTTAACACTATTGCGAACAGCGTTAGCATTTCAAAAATAAAGACTGACATTTTGACTTAAGTTGTGGTTTTATTATCTAGTTCAAACACCCACAGTCTGCATGTCTCCTTTAGCACTGGTGTGGGCATAAAGATACAAATTTCTCCCTTCTTCAGTGCCACAGTGACAGCTGTCATGATCATGAGAGGGCATTCTTGAAATATTCCTGAATATGTGCGATAAAATATGTCTACCACAAGAGTTAACTTTCCTTCCTAGTGCACATGTTGCTTCCGAGTCTTCTGGGAATTTCCAACATACAATGTACACAACCTACTTTCACAAGTTAAATAAAATAAAATTTTATTTCATTTTCATTTCACAAAAATGAAAATGAATTTTCATTTTAGTTAACTAGATTTCATTTTAGTTAAATAGAATTTTCATTTGGAAATTTGGAATTTCCAATTTGGAAACACAGGAACTAAAGCTTTGTGGCTGACAAAATGTCAGAAAGGAGGAAATATTTTACACCTACCAACAATGATAATTCCAAAACCAGAAGTTTTTCACAATCAGTAGCTTCTCTAAATGACTTGAGTACAACTGCAGGATTTAATAGCCACAGAATCAGGAGCTCACAAATATTGTAAACCTTGAGTGTTAGCCTGTGCAGCTCAGTGAGAGGGCTGCTCTGAAAACACGCTGTGAGTTACTCCTTTTGTTAGTCTTCTTCTGTGAGAACAACAGATGAAACATTTCCAGTTTGTTTGCTTTCTGGGTATGTCTACGATTGCACTTCTCTTTCATTTTCAAGACTTAAGAATGATATATTGCTTTTAGCGATCTTTGCAAAATCGTTTGTGCTGGCTAAATAAATAAATATAAAATTGCATCGTAGATGTATATATTTATCATGCATCTTCTTGCACACCAAAGCATATAAAAGGAAGTTGCAGAGGTGCATTGATTTTGAGTGATTTGCTGTTTAAAATGTTAAGTTGGAGAATTAATAGCCTATTTTAATTATCGAGATCTTAACGAAGCTATGCTGACTCTCTGCACAGCCAACACCCAAGTGACTGTTCTCTTTCATGCTTCAGCTATTCCTGTCTCTTCCTGATCTGTGCCCCTCACACATGCCATCATCTTGGGAAAAACCTACAGTGCTGCCGCTCCTTCCTCATCAAGTTCTTTATGTAAATGCTCTTCCTGAGCACAAGGCATTGAGCACGATGTCCATGCTGCTCTTGGCAGACAACTGAAAAAAATGTCCTTACTTACTAAGTGAACCACTTGTCTCCTAGCCATCAGGCTGTCAGTCATGGTGGTGTGTTTGTAATACAAAGGTCGTGTGTGTCTGGCCTCCTAGACTGAAGGCCAGTCTTGGGAGGCACAGATGGCGAGGGCAGGGAGGCTGCTCTTTCTGATGATCATATTCTCTAAAGAAACATGCCAATCAGCCCAAGTTCTCTGCCGGTTTAGCAAAACTGCCCTTAAAACTGCCACCTGCTGCCCTTAAAGCTGCCACCTGCTGTTTGTCCCTTGGGTTATTGAACAGAATGTTGTCCTCATCTCCTGCCCCCTGAGGCCAAGTTGTCTGACCTCTAGGCTGCTGCCCTTCTCTTTGGCAGTCCCCTGCACACTGAATGCTATTCCAGCATAGCAGAGTTAGAGTATTTCTAATTCTAATCCCTCCTGTACATTAGTTGTCACTGTTTCATCTTGTTCCCACTGTCCTTGGTGCAAGGCTGCTCCTGGCAGAGCTGCAGCCAAAGCACAGCCTTGAAAGGCTGTAAGGTGCTTGCTGGAAGCTGGTGGCCACACCGCTTCACGTTAGTATAGACATCGATCGCGTAAATAGGTGTGAAAACCACATTACAGAGCTGTGCCACCATGCAGACATTATTTTACATGGGACCAAGTGATGAATCATTTGCAGTCTGGATGATAAGTTAACACTGAAGCACTTTCATTTCTGGTGTCACTGCTCTGAAGCAATCTCCAACGAAGAATCCATGACATAACTTGTCTCCCTCAAAGTAAATAGGCAGATAGTAGTAAAAGTAATTTCCCAGAAGAAACAGCTCTGTTGGGGCATGGCATATAGGCACACTTCTGTCACCAGATATGCACTATATATATTCATACAGTACCCTTGTGGGGGTGGCAGCATATGAGACATGGAGGTGGATTTGGCTGTGTAAGCTGTGTCCCCTTGGGGCAGTTAAAACGGATCCATAGTAACATGTGTTCTGCTAACAGCCTCATTGTAAATGTGTACAAGCTGTCCCTATTCACTCCTTTTGGTCAGTACATTCTGCTTCAGGTCTGGGAAAAAAAAAAAAAAAAAAAGCTTTTCATCTTGAAGTGAGGCTTCCCAGTAGTTTTGACCAGGCTGGGATTTTGCAGATAGTTCCATATGTGACGCTACTGATGGTATTTACTTCCTTAATGAGATCATCTTTGTTTGGCAAATACTACATTTTCTCCTGTGTTTGGAAAATACACTAGTTGAAGTTTATCGGGGCAGATAGAAGCAAAGATGGACTTGGTATGTAATAGTGCCAATGGTTTCTCTTTTAACACTGAACATACTGAAAGCTGTTTCTGAAAAAGGCTGAGGAACCTACTAGAAAATTCTGTGTCACAGAATTTGTGTCTGCAAGTAGACTGTGTTAGGAACCTCATGAGGGAATTAATCGAATGCAGTCTGTTCATTTGGTTCAATTCACTGGTGACCTACTCGTACATCCTCTTGTAAGGATGATTCAGAGTTTGGAGTTCATTTTCTGCCCAGCAGATTGCAATTATCCAGTGCACGGGCCAAAAGCTTTGCTGGTCATTACTCCTTTACTGAAAGAAAAGCATGAGGTCTGAAATGATTTATTATAGAACCATGGAGGTTAGAAGTCACCTTGAAGGTTTTTAGTCCAACCCACTGCTCAAACAGGGTCAATACTGAATGCCGAGCAGGTGGCTCTTGGCTTTACACATTCTGATCTTGAGGATCTCCAGGGATAAAAACTGCACAACTCCTCTGGGCTACTTTTTCTACTCCTTGACATTTCCTCCTTACACCCTGTTTGAATCTTCCCCCATTCTAATTTATGACTGTTTTCTTTTGTTCTCCTACTATTCACCACTATAAATCATTTAGCTCTCCTTGCCCCCCACTGGGGTGCTGTTAGGATGCCCCAAAGCCATTCCTTCCCCAGACTGAACCATCTCAAGCCTCTGAGCCTCTTCTTGCATGGCAAGTTCACCAGCCCTACCATCCTGGTATCCTCCACTGTTCTCCCTCACTCTATGATGTCTTCCCTGTAAGGTAGAAGAAAGGACTTGAAGTCCTGAGAGCAGCAAATATCAGTAGGATGAGAAGCAACAAGCATGAATAGAAAGGGGAGATGCTCAGCCTGATGATCAGGAGAAGCCTTTTCCCCATGAAGACAGCCCAGCACTGAGACAGGGGGCCAAAAAGGCTGTGCCATCTCCATCCCTGGAGGATTGCTAATACTTACGGGATAAAAAAAACAAACAAACAAACAAAAAAAAAACCTGTTGGCACATTCCTCCTGAAGAAGTCAGTTGCTTGCAGTCATGAAACCCTCTGTGATCTGAGCTGATGACCTTAGGTGCAGTGGGGACCATGGAGTAGTCCTTCTCTTTGTGGTGGTGAGGAGCTCTGCCTAGCTACCGTGCACAAGCAGCTGCAGTTTGAAATGAACATCAAATGTTGTCTTTGAGTTACTCGGTAAGGGCAACAGAATTTGTCTGAAACCATGGGAGAATGATGGCAACTGCATTTTAATTCCGTGTTATCCCTCTTGCTCTTGCTCCCATAGTTTGTTTTTGCAAGGATTTTGGTCATAAAGCAAATAAAGTCCTCCAGCTTTCCTCATGCACTCTTGAATACCAGGTCAGTTCTTTCTGCAAAATGACTCAGTAGAAGCAGGCATTTGTACAGCAAGCAAAACTGTATTTTATTTTTCTAAGCTTTGGCACAACTGAACTAGTGACAGGAAACCTCAAGTACTGTATTGCTAAGCAATAAATAGTAAGTGACTTTCAGTAATTCCTGGAACTCATTCACGGTATTGCTAGATGAAATTTCTCAGTAATTTCATGAAGGTATTTCCATCTGGTTGGCTTAAATTCTTTGTACTGGTAAATCTGAAAAATAAAGATGTTTACTAAAAGCAGATTTGAACGCAGATAAAGGGAGTGGCATAGAAGGGCCTCAGCCTCATGACCTAGAAGATTTATATGCAAAAGCAGTTGGGTTTTCTCAGGGAGCCTGCAGATATGATACAGCCTAACAAAAAGAGACCTGAAAATAATCACTGAATGGGATACTCGCAGACTAGCAATGTTTCTTCAGAGCAAGAAGACAGAGGTCTGGAAGGGAAAGCTTGGTCACCAGACTGCTCTTTTCTGCTGTTGTGTTTTAAGAGGAGCACTGCATGAACTGCTGCTATCTAGAATGCAAGCTGTGATGCACACTGACTAAGAAAAGCCTTGAAGCACTCACAGATAGATTGCAAAAATTATTTTTAGTTGGTAGCTTGAGAGACTGGAAAATGTCTGCTTGCCCAAAGCCACAGCAGCACATGTGGCACATCCAGATTTATGAGAACTCCTGGCTCTTTCCCGGTTGGTATCTGATGACAGTATCTCTCCCAGCCTGCTATGAGATGTATCTCTCACATCTAGGAATGAGAGGAAAAATCATGCATTAGCCTAAAAGATGCAGGACTCAGCTGTGTAAAATTGGTTCTTGGAGAGGTTTCCACAAACCAGAAACGGTTTGGCTTAAGGGCAGAGCTCACTTTCCAGTTAAAAGGAGTGGACTCATGTTGCTTTTGTAGGAGGATTTCCTCCTCCTTCTGAAACTTCTGTGGTATTGGTCTCTGACTGGCACTGGTCTTTTTGCTTAGATTTGATGATTTGCAATGCAAATCACCACAAATTTCTATTTGTGTCTGAAGACTTTGTAGGTGAATCATTTAATCTCTATGGTTTGTTTTACCCATTCATAAAGTGGATGCAATAAAAAACAAAACAAATCAGCAACAACAACAAAAAAACATTCATGCACATATATTAGTGTCAGGAGTCAAACGAGGCAAAAAGCAGTTTCAGGCTTTGGGGAAGTTTTTGATGCAAATCTAAGTTTTATGAAAGGTACAGGCTCCGCTCACTACTGCAAAACCCCTAGGGATGACCTGGGATTCCAGAAAAGTGAGAGATCTGACTGACAGTGTTTTAAGTTAAATACTTCAAGCCTAAAGGACTTGTCCTTTTCTGATGAACAGGTGGTTTCCTCACCTTATCAGTATTTATACTGAGCTGGTGGTTTTCACGGTGTATTGTATCCTTGTTTTATTATGACTATCTAATCAAATATTGAAGGATGCATGTGAAGGAGAGTTTGGAAAATTTCGACAGCTTTTGCAAGTGAACTCAGGAAAAATGATGCAGAATATTCTTCTGGTTATAGTCATAAAGGCCATATGTGTATATATAAATAATATGAGTACCACAGGGTAGCATAAAGCTATTTTCTCCATTTTGCATTTCGAGTATTGAGGCATATGGAGATAAATGTCTCATCCAAGGCTCATAAAGGAATCCTTGGACACAGCTGGGAATGGTACTCAGATGTCCTGATACTGCAGCTGCCAGGTGACAGATTATTTTTTTTTTGGAGAGGATTCAGAAAATTCTGCTTGGTTCAGTCTTGGCTGTTTGATTTAATCTGATGGCTCTGTGAAAAAGCTAATGTTCTGTGTACTTCTGAAGGAGATGTCAAAATGGAAGGTTGATTTTCTCAGCTTGTCATATCATGTCACTGAAACCTGAATGTCTTTAACAATGTCAACACAGAGAATCATGAAAGCAGTGCTTCTGAAGAATTGCAGAATCTTACTTTATTTTTGACCTCTTTTTCTAAAAATAAATAAATAAATAATGGATTCTTTAAGATGATCTGAGAAGCAGTAATAAGAGGATATGTCTGTGGGAAAAACAGTGTACTTCCCCTCCCCTCCCCCCCCCCCCCCAGATTTATGTTTCAACTCCTTTTCTAATTTTCAAGTGTTTGATTTTTGACCTATCTCTACTTTAACGCAGTGGTAGAGAGAAGATTTATTCTTTCTTTCACACAAGAATTCTCCTTCCCCCCACACCAGGATGTGAATATGGTCTCTGCACTTGGCTTCAGGCTTGAATCTTGGCAAGGAAGCTCTTAATTATTAGGCAATTTTTGAAAACAAACACAGTTTCAGCTGTTTTATGCAGAGGAGGAGTGCAAAATGCTTGATGTTTTCCAGGATAACTCTCTAATGCCCTGAAGGGTAACCATTCCAGAGCAAGGGAATAAGACACATGACTACTTCAAGCCTGGCAGTACAGCTAGCATGGTTTTTATTCTGATGTGGACCAGGTTTGCTCTGGATGAACGGATATCTCTATTATACACCATAGATGGATGCATCGTTTACATCTGGCCTCTAATCCAGTTATGTTTCAAACAGCCAAGAGGACACTTACCCAACTTGTCAGTTGCTGCCTGGGACTCTGCCAGCTGCAAGGATTTCATGGGTTGCTTGCTGCAACAAGGGCTGTGACAAAAGAGGAGCTCCACTTTGCACTACACTCAGAGGCCCTGGCTTTTGGCTTTGTTCTGAGTAACAGGGAACACTCAAAAGAGTCCTGATGAAGAATCCTTTAAAAAAAAGGTCTCTTTTGGATTCTTTGCCCCACTGCAGGTGAACAGTGTTTGGGAATAGAAAGCAGCTCAGAAAACACCCCTGGGGAAGGAGTAGGGGAAGAGAAACAAGTGGCACGAGCGGCTGGTGGTACTTTGTGGGGCTGGGAGGAGAAGGGAGGTGGAAAGGCCTGTTTTGGGGCACAGACATGGGGAAGTTGCTGGTGGATCATCAGAAAGAAATCCAAGGCTGTTACTGCATGGTGCTGACAGAGGTTGAATGAGGTTTATTAGATGAGGGGTGGTTTGGTGGGCCTGTGGTTAGTGCTCTGTTGTGGTACTTGGGAACACCACTTGTGTCCTGCTGCGTCTCAGCTCTCAGGCTTCGATACAGGAGAGAGAGAGAAAATCAAAACAGCAACATTTCTCCTCAATGGAGAGATCTGAGCTTCAGTTTGAATGTACTGAAACAGAAACCAAAGCTGTTAATTCATTTTTAAAAAATCCGCCTTTTGATACTGACTGAACATTAAAGATTTCTGAGTAGAAAATTCCCCTCAGAATACCACCACCATTTAATTTTCCACAAAGTACACTAGTTTCACAGAGCTGTGTATTTCAGGATGAAATATTTTGGTCTATACTTTGTGACCAGCTCATAAGATGAAGGCCATTATGTCAGAGCCCATGTTGTGCTTCTCCCCATGCCTTGGGCTGTAACCACAGAGTAATTGCTATGGCTGTGCTAGAAATAGACCTGGAGGGTTTTGTTCTTGTCGCTATTTACTCTTGCAGTATCTTGAGAGAAGTGGACAGAAATCACTTCAGAGCCTATCACTGGGCAAAATCCAGGCAGTCATTTTGCACTAGCTGAATTAGTCAGTACTGTCTTCCTCCTGCGAGAAAAGGAGCCAAAGAAGTGCAGCTGTGCAAGTGCATGCTACCAGAACCACTGTCTTCACATGCCGGGAGGAAACGGCTTGTCTTGATGGTCCCATGGCACCTTCCCTTCAGCTGACTCAGTCCCATGAACATCTGATTTTGGGAAACAGAGGCCACACACAATTTATACCAACAGAGGAAGATGTCATGGAAACACTGGTGGTTATGGAGACCTTTGTCTAGCCAAGGAGAAATCCAGGCAGAAGGGGACAGATAAAGAAAGACTGTCCTAGTTTTAGATAAAGCCTTTTGGAGTCAAAGTTTACTTTGTGGGATTCAAACTCTTGCTTTCATTCTTGCCATGTCTGGTTTGCATTAGAGCACAAACATTACAGATATCCCTTCTTCAGGCCAAAAAGGCCTTTGGGAAGGGACTAGCTCTGTACCCAGTGAGTGTCCCAAAGGAGGGATCTGCAAGACTCAGAAGAGAAGATTTAGGCAAAAAAGCCTAGGTTCTGGTAATGCCAGGGACAAAATGCACTGAACTACACCCATTCTCTCTTGGCTGTATGGCCAGGGTGGAGCTCACATTGGTCTGTCTGTTAAACAAGGGATTTGGTTGACCACATGGTCTCAAAGGTTATGGACTCTGGATCAATGCTTTTGAAAATACCTGTTTGGTCAAGAATAAGGGACCTTAAACCCATAATTTCTGGAGCTAGCTATGCTGAAGATATTAAAACATCTTTGTGTTTCTTTCATGGATACTGTCTTTTTGGCACACCTCCATTCGTAAAACTCTGTCTGTTCATACTAGCCTGGTGCAATACACTCTATTTAAAAAATATAATCCTGACAATGACTACATGTCACTTCCTTTTCCTTCTGGAACTTACACACAACAACAACAAGCACTCCAAAAAACCTCTGCATAAATCAAGTTGCTTTAATTTATTAAAGCACAGGAAAAAAAAAAATAACTGAAGTAAATACAGTTGCACTGGATTTGATATGGAAATGAAAATATCATTTGAGATCAGGAGACTGACTTGCTGGCTGCTGAAGAGAGAATTGCCATACTGTCTTAAAATACAGCTCTGAGGACAGCAGAGGAGGAAGAATAACATAGAAAAACACATTCCCAAACACAGAAGGTAAGAGAAGATATGGTAAGATGAATCCATGTGGGATAAAATAATCCAGAGATCCTTTTTACTAAAAGTGTAGGTTTTACTTCAGGCTATTTGTATCTTCAATGGTATTGCTTCTAAATGGATGCTTAGACTGCCTTTCACCTTATGCAAGATGGCTTTATTTTCTCAGAAGGATATTTTTTAGACTGCTTTAATGTGACTCTGAGAAAGCTACAGAGATCAAAGGCAGCATGTGCTAGGCTATGTTCAGCTTTAAAAAGTATCTGCCTCTCAGCCCAAAAAAATGTAAAAGCAAGCAATGGTACCATTCTGGGGACACTCATCCTCAGCTGATACCTGCAGGAATTCACAGAAGTGTTTTGGGTGGAATCCTGACCCCGCAGAGATTACTGGTAGTACTGGCATTAATTTTGATGGGGTCAGCAGTAAGTCATCTACTTTAAGAAATTCAGAAAATTTTGAAATTTAATCCCTTGAAATTAAATTTCATTGTATTACATTTGCTCACAGGAAATTCAGTTTAGAAGAGATGAGTGGCTCTATAATTTTTAAAATAAACAACATATTTTTGTGCTTGAATTTTTGAGGTCTTTTTAATAAATATGTCTCAGATACATATATTTATGTGGACCAGTGTGTTATTTAAAAAATAATAATTTTTAAATAAGCAAAAAACAGAGTGCACTTGAGATTTCTGACAAGAAATTCCCTTTCTACAGCATTTTCTCAGGGGCTGCCAGTGGTCGAATCTGCAAGGACTGTGCTGTGACCAGAACTGTGATATCTCACCCTGCTATTGATTGTTTCATAGCCCTGGCAACTTATTTAATATCCTTGGATAAATTGTTGCTTGGTGTAAATTGCTGTAGCACCATGTAAGTCATTAACACTGGCCATGAGGGTCTGCATCTGTGCCTTGCTTTACTCCTGTGAAGAAATGAGCACCGCTGGCTGTAACTGCCAAGTGCATCGTGCTGGTTAAATAACGAACAGATGTCAAACGCTTTGGGCTTCTCAAATATGGGAGAAAAATAAAAAGAAGCTGTAGGAGTGTTGTTGTATTCAGAAATCTTCACAGAACTGGCAGGTGAATTGTTAAGAAAGCAAGTTGTGATAAAGACTGGTGACTCTTAATTCCTCATTAAAACATTTGCTTACAGATCTAAGTTCTTCTGAGCAGTTGTTTTGAAGTCATGGTAATGGGTACATTTGACTCATGTAATGTTTAACTTGCAGTTTTCTATTTGCCCAAGGTTTCGAAAGTATTATAAGATCAAATATGTGTTGTGGGAGAGAAAAAGTCAAACAATATTTGAATTCCATCCAGGCTCCAGGAAGACACAAGACTCGCTTATCTATTAAAAAATAAACATTTGCAGCAATACTGTGTTCAGTACTAGTAACTGCATGATAATAAATGATATCTTTTCCCTTAGGAAGTTATCAAGTCTCTGAAAATCAGCATTATGCTTGAAAAACTAAGCCTACATAGTGACATCTGCAAGACTGTTAAATAATTATTTCTGCATTAATGTGCTTGTGCTGATTTTGTGGGCTGAGCTGCAAAGGGACAATGCTGTGCAAGCTTTAATGAAGAGTTGCCATGCAAATGACAGCAGAAACGTGGAAAATTACATCCCCTTTGGTGGCCTCAGTGGGTGCTTACATGCTTCCTTGCTCACATGGCAGCAGAAGGGACGGCAGCAGGAGCGGTGCTAGGGCAGCCTGAGCCAGGAGGCTGGGGCTGGCAGCAAATCCCTGGGGACCATGGCTGCCCCCAGCCCACTGAGAGGAAAGCTGTGGGGACAGCACTGCACCTGCGCCCCAGGCAGCTCCAGACATAGGGGTTTTGGGCTTGGGGACAAGAACACAGTTGTGGGCTTGCAGGTGCTCGGTTTAAGACGTCAGTAGTGAGATTGTCTATTAGAGCCGCTGGGGTGATGGGAAGGTGGGTGTTTAAGTGCTCTTCCTATTTCTTAGAAAGCCAGACAAGCTCAGCAGCCAGTGTCTTCCTCTGTAAGTCCCCCAGCAGCTGCAGCAGAAAGCACTGCCCACATCCGCCAAGGAGCAAGGTGCTGTTACCCCACCGTGGGGATGGAGCTCCTTCCAAAACATGGGCTGGGGAACCTAGTGCTGCCATCAGCTCTCCTTCACACCTACAGACCACTCCTCTGGCTGCTACTGTCAGGGGAGCAGCAGCTACAGGGTGCCCGTGGGCTGCTGTCAGCTCTGCATGAGCTTCTTTCTCCTGCACCAGGAATGAATCTGCAAGGCTGCAGCTTGCAGTGCCACAGCCCACAATCCCGCGCACGTATGGCACGCTTTCACGGTGCTTGACAAATTCTTAAAGCCTCTTGATAAGAACTTGCATTCCCACAGTGTTTGTTGTAATTCTTCTCACCTTTCCACTGGACTAGGCAGAGGTATGTAAAACAAACACCAGTGGGTTTTGTTTTTCTCTCAGCATCTATGTTGTAGCCCTGCCTTCTACTTGTGCATAACCTCGGTCGCTGCTCAGAGGACGTGTGCCCCATGCTCTCTGTCCCCCAGCAGGCTCCTCTGGGGATGGGTGTTGGAGGTGTGATGTCCTTCACACAGCTGCTGGCAGAAACTCCCTCCTTACCCCACGGGGAACAGTGGCAGCACTCCCCTTCAGCCAGAATGGAAACGGGTTCAGACCTCCAGCCTGCAGCTTGTTTATCTTGCAGCTCAGTAACAAATGATGCCACAAAGCCAGTGCTGGATGCTTCCAGGTGCTGGTGTGACTCCAGGCCACCCAGGAGCCAGGCAGCCAGATCAGTAAGCAGCCACTGTTGAGGTTTCCTGGCAGTGCTGCTCTTTGTTGCCGTACAGCACATGTAACACAGGGCCTCCCAGAAGATGTCGTGACCCTCTCACCCTGAGGGGGTATTATTCTGATTTTCATGCGGGAAATGAGGGTGCAGGAAAGGGAGCGGAGCTAATGACTGAGGGTGGCTGAGGGATGCTCATCAGTTCACTGCCAGAGATACATGGCTGTCAGTAAGACAGACTTTCTCTCTGCTGGGGGAACCTCCTGCAGCAGACACATTTCTTCTGCCTGAAGCAGAGGATAAATGTAGTTTTCTCTGTCCTTTTTTTGAAAGTACAAAGCACATGTGTAGGCTGGCGGAGTTGACAACGAACAGGGATGTCCTGGTGCGAGCAGATCTAGCCACTGTATTAAATCTTCTTTCTGAAAATCTTTTCAATTTAACACGGAGTGACAGAAAACTGTCTGGTTATGTTGCAGCCGATTGCCCTTGATGTGTTTGTTACTCATTGCAGGCTAATTGCATGAGATTGTTTTGGTGCTGCAGACATGCTGAAAGACTGAACTGTGGATTAACCATGCATCAGATACCTGACCTGACTTGCCGTCATCCCAAAACACTTCAGTATTTGGCTTGCCAGCCAAGCATGCAAAATGGAATTGCTGACATCAGGGTGCCGTACGAGGAGGGACGGTCTGACCGGGAGAGCAGGAGGGACGCCTCGCGTTTTTATGGGCTGACATCACATCTTGAAAGCTGCTGCCCTCTGGTGAGTCAGCATACAAAAGGCAATCATACGAGCCTGATCGTCCAATCGTCTGGGTGGAGGGGAATGTGCTGCTTCTGCCAGCGGACTTGTTGTAACTAATTCTCTGCCTGTGTCAGGGAATTTTGAGAACGCTGCAAAGACCCTTCCGTAAATCTCCACCTGTTTTCCGTGACTGTAACCTCGTTTGCTGCTCGTAGGCTTTCCAAGCTATGTCAGTGTGTGTCCCCTGACCAGACTTTGCCCGTTGTGTTTTCACTGGACTAGTGCAGGAACATCTTTTTGCTGCTCACCCTGTGCAGTCTCCTTCATGCCTGGAGCACTGGAGCCCGCTCCAGTATGAAGCGTGGTATGCAGATGATGCTCTTCTTTTGGAGAGTCTGGAAGTAGTTCTTAATTCCTTTGCTGGTAGGAAAATCTAGAACTTCAGAGAAAGAGGAAAACAAGTGGTGGGTTTTTTTGGGTATTTTGTCTGTGCTTTGAAGACTAGAAGTCTTACTTCTCTTCTACAGCTGGCTGCCATAGCTCTTGAGATGCAAATCAAGATTCATGTTTTGAGGGTCTCTTCTCTTTTTGACTATGGATTTTACTAGTGGGAAAAAGATGAAGTATTGCATCTCATAACAATTGCAAATAACCATCTCTTAGGGTCATTGCTACATCAAAGAGGCAGAGCATCTCTTTGTTGTGGTTGGCATCACACACCCTGATGCTTTCTGCAGCAAATACAGTTGAGAATTATTTGCTATCACTGCCTCAAATATTCTATAATACATCCCCACACTTTCCTCTTTTTTCCCCTCCCATCTCCTGAGGTGTGAAGAGAACTCTCAATGAAAGCCTCAAATATAGAGGCAAAGAGACTATTGCACATCTGGGGATAAAGAGGAAAATTACAACCTGGAAAATACACAAACAGGACAGACTTGACTTTCTGATTTCAAACTTGATTTCTGCACTGAGCCCATAGTTGCCCTTCAGTCTGTCTGTGGAATGATCAGTTTTATTTACCAAAATCTTTTCATTTGCAGAGAATCACAGAATCACAGAATCATCTAGGTTGGAAGAGACCTCCAAGATCACCTAGTCCAACCTCTGACCTAACACTAACAAGTCCTCCACTAAACCATATCACTAAGCCCTACATCTAAACGTCTTTTAAAGACGTCCAGGGATGGTGGCAAAACCACTTCCCTGGGCAGCCCATTCCAATGCCTAACAACCCTTTCAGTAAAGAAGTTCTTCCTAATATCCAACCTAAACTTCCCCTGGCGCAACTTTAGCCCATTCCCCCTCGTCCTGTCACCAGGCACGTGGGAGAATAGACCAACCCCCACCTCACTACAGCCTCCTTTAAGGTACCTGTAGAGTGGCAATCACCACCTTAGTGGACAATCATCCCAACGATCCTTTCAAAAAACATGCATCTTTATTGTAGGCCTGTTTCTGTTCAGTTTTAACTCCCAGAGATAGAATGACATTATATATTTTTACTTGTTTGATTGAAAGTGTATAGCATTGTAAATGTTCCACAAATGTAGGTACTGATAGGTTGTGATCAAATCACCGTTTAAGTTTTTATTGCGTTAATCTGTGACATTTCACAAGTGCCTCTTCACAGAAGGAAAAATTTCAAGATCAGGATTGTTCTTGTGGCTTCTTAGCCAATATCTACTTTGAAGCACAGACATCAGGACTGGACAGAGATTTCCAGGAACAATCTGCAACAGCTGTAATATTTGTAAAATTAACACAGAGACTTAGCTCTTGCTAACAGATCTCACTGACATTTGGTGAAACACAGGCTCTGCAGCATTTTGGGTACTTTTATTAGTCAGAGTTGTCACCACCATTTTAGTGTAACCATAGCTTTTTCAGCTGTGTGCGCCCAGGATTTAGAAAAACCTCCAATAGACAGCTGTTGTCAGTCTGACAAGAGTTACACATGGGAAATGAAAGGGACTGGGGAAGGTTTTATTATTAGATTCATCCATTCTCCGGGAAAAAAGTATAATCACACTAAAATGAGTGTCTAAGTGGAATCAGTTGCACTCTGAACGTGACCATCTCTGCACACAGATAACCAAACAGCTCTGTTAGCCTCCTTTTATCACTTTTAGATGGCTGAAGGTGAGAAAAGTCCTACATGAAGTTGCTGTGCTGTGTTGTTCTGCTATTTGAAGTGGACCACAGCTTTATGTCTGATGGTGTTTGTCACTGGTGGGAACAGGATGAGCATGCATTATCCCACCCCTCCGGAGTGCCATGTGGACTGGTGTGCACACAAGAGAAAACAGTCTATGAGCAGGGAGCACCCTAGCATTGTGCAGGTACCCAGGAGGCTGTGTTTGCCTGAGGTGCAAGACTTGCAAGGGGATTTCTCTCTCAGATAAATCCCTGTTCTCTCTTTCTGCACCATGCCCCTTCATGCACAATAGCCCTGCCCAGCTGAATGCTCTCCAGAAGAGTGGAGGGAGCAGGCTATTTTTACTGCAAATGCATCTCAACAGTAGTGTGAAAGGGAGGACTTCTGCTGAATAGACAGGAAGGAAAGGAGGTTTGGCACATGGCATTATCCCAAAGCATTTCTCAGCTGTGCCGTTAACCACTTGGTGGATGTTTTATAACAGCCCCCTCCCCTTCCTGTCTGGATGCAGCCTTCCAGCTCACCTGAATCTGCCCCTGTTTCTCACGGACCCGGGCTGTCAGCTCCCGCAGTGTCTGGGAGGCTCCGATCAGTCATTCTGCAGATAAGTCTGAACGAGCTCCTGGCAAAGGTGTATCCTCACAGCTCCTCGGGACGGTTGTTGCTCGAGGGCAAGGGCACAGACAGGTGTGCCACAAGGGTATCAGAGGGCAAAGCGTGGATGTTGAAATCTCTGGAAATGGGCCTCTGTGCCCTGCTTCCCACAGAATATCAGACATGGCGTGCTGCAGAAGCTTCATCCCTTTGTGGTTCTCAAGGCGAGTAGTGTTAAACACTGGGATGACTTCACTGTTCTGCATCCAAAAAAAAAAAAAAAAAAAAAAAGGAAAAAAAGAAAAAAGTGGAGCCAGCTTTGTCTGGAAGCTCCAATGAAGATCACATCCCTCTTTGAAAGCCTCTGGGATCTCTCTTTGCAAGGCTGCTGGACCTGAATGGAACAGCAGGTGTTAGTGCAGATTTTTGGTCAGAGGGTCTCTAAATCCACCCTAACTGTGAGAAACATGGTGCAAATCACATGTAAAGGAAGCTTGTGTTTGCTTTTCATAGTTAATAGTGGTATCATGGCCCTTTTCTTTTTTCTTTTTTTTCCCATGAGAAAGGCAGAAAAAGCAAAACACATACAGGCTGTCTTCACAAGGAACTTCCAATTCTTTGAAAGCAAACCCTACTATCAGTGCTGTGGGGAGCTTCCTGGTTGAACTTTTGTTATCTGAGAACATCAGGGAAGGTCGCCTGTTGAGTATGCAGGACACATGGGATAGACTCTCAACCCTTTCCTTCCTTAGAAATGCAGGTGATGCCTGATCACTCAGCAAACAAGGCAGGAGCACTGCTGGCAGCATTGCCTGCAGCAGCTGCAAACTGGGCATGCATACAGTGGTGACTGCATACAGTATATTCCTCTCATCACTGGGACAAAATTACAGGTACCAATAAAAAATATTATTATCAGATTTTGGGCTTTGTATGTGCTCCCAGTGCACTGAGTAGCAGAGATCTCTATTTTCAGAAAGTTTGCGTTCATGATTTGAAGAATGCTTACTATTTCATCCCAGTGAATAAATGCTTTGTTTGCTAGCAGATCAAAGATATTCCGCAGCAGATTTCTTTCCATATTGTATGAGAAATTGTGGTTATAGACCACCAGCATTCATTGGCCCTCTACCAGCCAGACTTTTATGGCTATTTGGCAAAGATGCTGGGAAAAGTACATAAGAGTTTGCTGCTATTGGCAAATTCCTACTCCATCCTATTAAGTGTGGATAGGACATGAAAGTAGGTGGTAATAAGTGCAATATGTGGATGCATTAAAGGAACTGAGTTTTTAGAACAACAAAACAACCAAAACAAAAGCCTATCGGAGAATTTAACACCATTATTGGGTCTAAAATATTTGAGACTGGCCAAAAAGGTAACCATAATCTTGGTGCTCTTCAGGAGCCACTGGAAACTTAACCAGAAATCTACTGGGAATAAATATATAAGTAAGTAAGTAAACATTCAAATAAATAAATAGATAGATAGATAGATAAATAAATAAAGGCCCACAGAAAATGGATCCTCCATGGTTCATATCCTGTAAACTTCTTTACATAGGATTATAAGTGGTTGCCAACCTGCCTAACCATTCTGCCTTCGCATAAATCACGTGCCTCTTTCTGTGGCCTGGGGATGGTGTTTGGGGAAATCCTGTTACTCCTAAATATGTGTGTTCACCTCTGTTCATGGAATGAAGAATCCTGCTGGTTAAACACTGAATCTCTTTTGGAGATGGGAAGAAGAGCAGCACCCCTCCACACACAAGACACTCAGGCCAGTGCTGCTGCAGTGTTTGTCAGAGCCACTGGAATGCCAGTTAACAAACTTTAACCTCATTCCTGCCACAAAACTCATGTGTTTGAGTGATCAGGGTAGGAGACCAGAGACAGAAAACCCCTGTCAGTTGGCGCTGTTTCGTATGTAGCTTTGGGTTATTTTGGTTAATCTCTGCAGCCAGCTGAGTCAAGATTCTGACAGTAGGAACAGGGCAGGAGGGCTGAATACCTCAGCTAAAGCCTAGCTGAGTGCTTTGCTACAGCTATCCTGTGTGACAGTCAGATGGCCCACACAGAGGACATCACTTCTGTTTGGGAAGACCAACACTTATCTGCAGGTGAGGACGCTGGAGGATGATGCATCTGGAAGGATGTGACTGCCCAGCCACAGCTGGGAACGTGGTGGCTGCTTTTGAGAAAGGAGTGATGTTTCAGGCACACCCCTCCACATGGTATTTGCCAAGCTACAGATGGTTTCATGCACAGCTGCTTGTCTCATTTTACTGCCTTCTCTGGGTATTAACACCTCTGGTGCACAGCACAGGGACCTTTCATTGCTGGCTCTGGCCTTCCAGGTTTCACTCCAAGGACCAGACTCTGAAGCATTAGGTGTCTCAGCATCTGGCTTGAAGTTATTGGTAACCTTAGGTTCAATCCAGCCTTGAGGAACTTGGCTGAATTAGGAATTCAGTCCAAATTCCCCTTTTTCAGGAAGATGGGTTTATGCAAATGTAGGATGAAAATAGCCTCTTTTACTCACCAAGTTTCACACTGTGTTTTCACCAACACTGAATGAAAGATTCAAGAGGCCAAGTCTCTGTCAGGTGCCTGAGAAAGGCCTGACAACACCTGCCTCCCCCTTGGCCTCTTCCCATTGGGAAGAATATACACTAGAAGATGTTAGAAGAAAATGCCAAGCGAATCTGCAGCATGATTAAGTCTGCCAACGTTAAATATGTGGTCACAGTTCAATCTTTTGGGTGGAAGAAGGAATTCTATACAATAAGGCAGAGATTTGCCCAAATAATATAGGGGGTTCTCTTGAAATACTTGAAATATCTCTTTATGTCTTTTTCCTATTGTCTTCAACTGGTTTACTGGGTATTTTACAAACTCACACAAAGATGAAGAAATGTCTACTGCTTCCTGTTCTTCAGGTAACAGTGAACTGCTTGGCTGATTGCATAAAATATAAAGATTTACATTCCAAATGAGAATAGAATCTCTAAAGAGACTAGACAGCCTCTTAGAAAAACCTCTTCCAGCTTCTCTTGCACCCCACTATCAGGTGTTGGAAAATTAATTTAGCGGAAACAGAGAAAGCTTCTGGTGTAATATTGAAAGTTCAGTTTCTTTGACACTGGACAATCTTACTCAGGGCTTAGCATTAAGAATTGTCTTAGGAAAATAAGCATAAAACTGGTCAGTCAGAAATCTATGTATAGTTTTTTTTTATTTCTGTTTTTATTTTTTTGAGCAGAGGTTCCTCTCATTACTTACTTACTCAGAGCATCCTGAAGCTTGCTGTGTAAAGTGTGATGTTACCAGAAGAGAATTTCTCTCTCCCCCTCCTCTTCTCCTGTGCACCGAGGCTCTGTTTTTCTCTGCCTCTGCAAGCTCAGGAACATGACAATGTCACCTTTTACAGGAAGGACAAGAGAAAAGTCTTAAAAATGTGTTTTGAGCCATGTCTGTGAAGGTGGTTAGTTTCCCGGTCTCCCAAATTGTCCCGTGGCAGGGCTGGGATAAATTTAATATTGTAGTAAGTTGTTGGCTCTTACTTGACATAGGAGATGAGTCATTAAACCCGTTCTGGCAGCAAATAGGTTTAATCCTGGGAACTGCAGTTAGCTAATCAAGGAAGGATTTTCTTGTTGCTTTTAATGACCTTGCTATATGAAACTTGAACTAGCATGTTACTACTGTCAGACTGATTGAAAAAGCAGGTGACTATAGGTGGGGTGTGAAAAAGAAAGTCTAACAGGTTGCTGATATAATGACATTTTAAAAACACCTTACCAAGCCTGGTAATTTTTACTCTTGGGCTTTGTAATGTATCCCACTGAAACCACACATATATATAATTCTTGCCTCTTAATAACTTTGCAAAGAAAGAAAGAAGGAGAGAGAGAGAGAGAGAGACAGAAAGAAAGAAAGAAAGAAAGAAAGAAGGAAGGAAAGAAAGAAAGAAAGAAAGAAAGAAGGAGAGAGAGAGAGAGACAGAAAGAAAGAAAGAAGGAAAGAAAGAAGGAAAGAAAGAAAGAAAGAAAGAAAGAAGGAGAGAGAGAGAGAGACAGAAAGAAAGGAAGAAAGAAAGAAGGAAAGAAAGAAGGAAAGAAAGAAAGAAAGAAAGAAAGAAAGAAAGAGAGAGAGAAAGAGAGAGAAAAAGGAGAAAATTATCCATAGCATGATGCAAGTCTTCCCGTCAGAGAAGGTGCTAGTCCCTGCTCTCAAGACTGTAGAAGCAACCATACTCCGAATCTCCATTTGAAGACCTTCACTCAGTGTCCTGCCAATGGTCAATATACAGAGGACTGAAGGGTTTCTACAAAACCAAGAATTACGTGCTCGGCCTAGAAGAGTGATCGTTCCAGGTTGCCTCTCCCCAAGCTCTCCTCTCAGCATATGTGAACAAGTGTTGTCCCAGCCTGCAGGTCTTTGTTTGTCCCAGACCTAGCTGAAGGTGCCGTCTCTGCCAGCTGCAATTTGTTCAGGAAGGAGAAAATTCAGCTCCTTACAGGCAAAGAAATGCAGAGACACTACAAATGGCTGTAAAAAGCAGCTAACATCATGGCTAGAGATGGGCAGGGGATGTTCTGGTTCGACATTTGCCTTGGTTATTTGCTGTGGGCAAAAGGGGAAATGTTAAGTTTTTTGGAATGGAAGTTTTTAAATATGTATGTTTGGATTCTCATCCAAATGAGAAAGAGACATCCATCTCAGACATTTCTACTTTCACAGTTATAGGATTCTTCTGTGTACTTTGGCAGGAGATACTGCAGATGATCAGTCAGTGGTTATGGTCTTCACTTGAAGCATGGGGAAGTTTGGTTATCTCCAGCCCAGAACTGAGGCAGCCAAAGACTGCGTCCAGAGCTCACAAACTCTCAGTGAATGAATGCTCTGGAAAGAGGTACTCAGTAATATCAGATGAACAATTTTCCATCTCTGTTTTACACTGAGTGAAGGGAGAGCAATTATTCTTAATAAATACATAAATAAATAAATAAAACCCCAAACTTATTTGCATTTTGGGGAAATGTGGCTGGACTTTCATGTTTACAGGTTCTGAGGAACACAGTCTTCCTTACAGTAATTACCCTTAGGATCTTTCCTCAGGTAAATATTTCAAATGTGTTGCAGCCAGTCAGTATACCTGGTACACCTGTCATAAAGATAAGCACTGGAATTAAAATGCCTATCTGGGTTATTATCTGATAAAACATTTCTTGGTTCAATAAACTGAATCACAGTTACTTTCTCTTTATTTGTCAGCTGATTGCAAGCTGAGGAGATAGTAAGCAGCAGGAAGGAGGTTGAACTGTGAACTTTATTGCACAGGATAAGCTCTCCTTGACTGGTTTGAACCTTCTCTCTCTCTCAGAGTCATTTCAGCATGCAGGCACAGTGTTTAGAAGTATCCCTTACACTCCAGCGTCTGAACATGGTTCCTGCATCTGCAGAGCCACTGGGGGTAACGTGACTGCAGGTTCCTACAGAGCGTGTAGGCACAGCCCTTTTGTTTGAGCTCTTCTTTAGAGTCAGACAAATGTGCCCCAATTATTAATATCCAAATAGCAAGTTACAACTGCCCCTGCAGCAAGGACATGTGACCATTTCAAAAAAAAAAAAAAAAGCATAATTGGGGTCAAGCCTACCATAGGCTGTTTCACACATCATTTACTGTTTTTTTTTATTTATTTGTTTTTGTCTGAGAAAGAAGCTTCTCTTAAGACTATGCCCACTCAACAAAACCCTTAAGTGTCTTGTAGAGTAAAATATGTATGTATGTATGAAATTCAGGGCAGAATCACTGTAGAAATATCTATGTGAAGACTAATCTTTATTTTGAAGATTATTTTGACAGGCAGCCCTTGCTGTTAATTCAGGGGGATGACAGCTGCCTCTCTGCAGCAGGCACCCACAGGATGGGCTGCCATGTGCAGGCTTCTGAGGCCATACGAACACATTAAAGTGCTCACACCTAGACAAGGTATCTGGTCAAAACCACGTCAAACTGCCAGGGAGACTTGTGGTTTTCTGAGGTCAGTTGCCTCTTGTTCACACTGGTGAAGGTGATGAGATGTGTCTCTTCTGAATCTTGATCATATATTTCATGTGCGCATTTCAAGAGCAGAGGAGGGGAGGAGCAGGCTGTGTAGCATCAGGAATGAGGGACAGAGTCTCTGCAGACACCCTGCAGAGGCAAAATCCCAAGCCACATAGTAGAGGGAAGGGACAGTTAAAGGCCATGCGTGGACAAGGGGCATCTTGGAGACCCTCAGGCTAGGAGGGACTGGAAGCTTTTGCCCTGTGCCAGCAGCAGGCAGGCTTCCCCCTTTGCCTACAGATCTAATGATACCAAACAGAGGGGAGAAATCAAAGTACTGGAGGGCGGGATTGCTGTGCAGAGGGACCTGGACAGGTCCTGCAAAGGGGTCCCTATGATGGCCAGGGCTGGAGCAAGGGCATACAAGGAAAAGTAAGGGATTCTGGGCTGGCTCACCCCAGGGAAGAGGAAAGGAAGTGGGGACCTAACTGCTGTCTGCAGCTGTCTGCAGGGAGGGAGCAGAGAAAATGGAGCCAACCTCTGCTCAGTGGAGATCAGTGACAGGATGAGGAGGCAATGGGCACAACCTGGAACGTGGGAAATCCCCCTTAGAAAAAACTGTGAGAGTGATCAGATGTTGGAACCAGGCCCAGAGAGGATGTGAAATATCTGTCCTTGGAGAAGATCAAATTTGACACAACAAATCGCTGAGCAGCCTGATCTAACTGGACCTGCCTCAAGCAGGGAGTTGGATTAACCCCAGAGGGCCCTTCTGATCTGAATCATTCTACGGTTTTACAAAAATCATTTTTAAGAAAAAAAAATTGTTTTTCAAAACTAAATAGTTAGCTCCCATAGGTTTCTGTACATGGTTTTGATTTCTTCTTCTTTTTTTTTTTATTTTGTTTTGTTGGTGTTTTTAAAACCCAAATGATACCATCACATTTTTACAAGTTTTTAAAATTGTGTTCATATATAAAAAAATTGGAAGATCATTATTGTTATTGTACTTACACACACTGTTACTACAATAGGTTCTTAAATGCAGTGTCCAGTTACCACTTAAGTTATCACACACTAGTAAACCATGATATTTAAATTGTCTTGTTATTTAGGACCATAAGCCATATATTAGAACATAACTGTGCAAAGAGCTGTAAAAACTAGGTCCAAGAAAGACATTCTATACCGCCAAGAACCTTTGAGCTAACAGAAAAAATATTTTTTTATTCTTAAGTGTTTTGAAATTTGTTTTTTTTTTTTTTTTTTTTTCCCACTGATATTTTCAAGATAGACCAAGCAAGAGAGAGAGCTAATGTGAAATGAAAGCACAGAAAAATAAAGATATGTGGGCTTTCTGTATCAAGACATGTTAGTCTGGAAACTCTGCTCATTGCACATCTCCAGACAGAAAACAAAACAAAGCAAAACATTTATTTGTGTCAAAAATAAAGTCACGTGAGTAGAGACTTTTGCTGACCATACAGCAGTGACTTAAATATATAATATTTTCTAGAGAATTCAATTTAAAAATACGTCTTGTATCATGAACCAAACTACCATTCCAGAAGCCTAGCATTCTTTTAGGCAAGTCACAGCAAATTGCTAGGCAAACTTCTCGGGTAGGGGAGACCAGAAATTTCACCATCTCTGCCCCTCACACAGTTTAAAGCATCTCTCCCGGCTGGTTGTTAATTTCCATTCAGCTGGAAGAATCACTCAGCAACCTTCAATAGCTATATTTTGCCCTTTTGTTTGCACCTTGAGATTGCTTTGGACTACGCCCTTCACTCAGGTAAAGTGATTCAGCTTTCCAGAAAGGGGTTCTCCTGTTAACTGGTAACTAGAGCATGTTGGTCACATAACACTGGGGGAGTGGATTTCTGACTCGTCTTTTTTCTTACAGCTGCAGTTGGAAGGCTCTAATGGAAAACAGATGCAGAAAACATGCCAACTACACAACAAACCGAGCTGCTCTTCCCTCACATCCTCCCCTTGCTCCCCTGCAGCACATTTGGTTGCAGATCGCGCTGTGCCCGCAGGAGCCTTGCCTGATTGCCAGTGGTGTGGCTGAATCTGTTTCTGGCTGCCAAGGCTGCGTTAATGCTTTGTCATTGCACTTGCAGCTAACTAGGCCTAATGGTCCCTCCTCCAAACCAGGTCTTTGGTGAGGGACTTTTGTGCATTATTTCTTCACCAGGGCCACTCTGAGCAGTTAAGCGATAGATCTGAAAAGCTTGAGGAGGCAGATGGGTGAGCAGAAAGCAGCATGCAGCTCTAGTGTTCCTAAATGAGTGGTCTTGTAGCTAGGTAATAGCATTTTAGATACATTTTTTTTTCAAACTATATATTTGAAACTCGAGGTTTGTTTTTTGAGAGGCAATGGTTTCTTTTTCTGTAAATCTTATGGCTCATTGCAGTACTGTGTATGAAAAATCGTTTAATATACCAAGGACATGGTTAGTCTTTGCTGTACGTTGAAGACAGAGTATTTTCCACCTGTTAGTAAACAGCTTTGATGAATGAATCCTGTTAGCCCACTTGCGTATAGTATTCATAATTCAAGGAAAAGAGAGATAATAGCTAGGGGGCTAAACCCTCGTGCTAAAAGCATACTTGGGTGTATTTCACATTGTGGTTATGTCTGTGGCCATGGTGGATAATTCCCAGAATTTTTACGAGCAGAACTGCACGTTTATAGGAACTAAGCCACCTAATATAACTTTATCTGCCAGTAAGGAAGCATAAATGAAGAAAAACATACTTCCACTTTTCTTGTCCTTGACAGAGCTACATGCACATCTTAGAGAAGTAGATTAAATCACACACATGGCTGCCATCACAGTAATTTCTTCATTTGCATATGCAAACAGTTGTCTGTGCGGAAGGAAAACTGTATTTATCAGTGAAGATAACTTTGCAGACATTTCTCATGCCTTAGATGCAATAACTGCACAGGTATTAGAGATGAACTAATGGTTAGAGAACTTTTGTGTACATTCATCTTGTTCCTTGAAAACTTATTCTTTGGATTATTTACAGGATTTTTCTTTTTTCTTTTTTCTTTTTTTTTTTTTTAATTCCTACATTATTTAAAAATGCACTTTAAAAAATATATTTGCTCCCTAGTTTTATTACCGAAGATGTTTTTTATTGTTCATCTTAGAAGATGAAGCCAAAGTAGACAAGAATTCTGCAGACTGCTGAAGGAGAAAGAACAGCTTGGATGACTACAGTGTAAAGGACAACAATTTTTCCAGGGTTTTATATCCCTGAATGTGGGCATGTGACTTCTGGCAAAGTCAGTCATGCTGGGAACAGTTTTGTTACTCATTTTCCAGTGATAAGCTGACTGAACTAAGGAGCTGTTTTCGGCACAAAGCTCTAATGGAGCTAAAGTTACGTTCCCGTTTTCTGCAAGACAGAAAGGGTCTTGGTTATAATATTCAGTCATGGATTTTATACCATGGCCTGGGTCTTTCGTTTGTCTGCAGCAGAAAACCAGCCCTCTGTGTCAGCGGGTCTATGACCATAATGGGATGTTTGCTCAGCCCCTAGGAAGGTGATATTTTACATGTTCAAATGTGGTCTACATTCTGTCCTTCTGTGTCTGAGTTTGGGAATTGTATTTGATTCACACAAGCTGTTAGACAAGTTTGTTACTAGACTTTTTTTTTCCTTTTTTTCCTTTTTTTCTTTTTTTTTTTTTTTTCCTTAATTTGGGTACAGCAGCAATGCCAGCAAACATACCTTAAAAAAGCATGTTTTTTTACTTCACTGCTCTCCACCCACCAGTAGATAGAACTGTGTCCCTGTCTGGCTAGACAACTGTGAGTCAGATCATTACCTTTCAGGCAGAATTGCTGGGAGGGAAAACATTCCACTGAAAAAAATAGGATGCGCTGAGTGATGCACGGCTTCATCTTTCTCCTTAAAATATGAAAATAAGGAGTCCAGATCAAATGGCCCTTATTTGGTAAAAGCGCAGCTTGTTCTGCTGGCCCTGAGATGTTTGGAAGCACCACTTCTAGGCATGTTTGGCATTAGGAGGTATCTGGAAGATCAGATTATTTGCTCTTAATCTCTAATAAATGATGAGTCTGAACACAATGCATGTTTACTTCCTGCTCATTCCTGAAAGGGGAATGAAAAAAAGGACAAACCAGACAACCTGCTGTTTTTGCTGCCATTGCTGTCCGTAACACTTCCTCTCCTTGTACAGTCATTCAGCAGCTGATGGAAAATTCCTGTTCCATGAAATCAGAACGAGGCTTTTAGTTATTTTGTGTACCTGTCCCACCTGTTACAGTCCTCTTGTAAGCTGGCTCCAGAAAAACCCATCATCTATTAAATCCCAGGGCACTGAAATTTGCAGGATGTGACCTGACTCTGCTCAGTTGCATCTGGTGATTTTCCAGAGCTGCTAGCCTGCGATTATTCCCATCCCACGCAGAGGAGTAAATCACATACGGACGACAGGCACGAGGGCGCGATTTCTGACAGGGACACTAAGCAGGGGCGGGACGGGTAGGGTCTTCCCGGGCTCTCTGAGTGTGACGCTGCTCCTCCAGCATTTCTCCCAGCAAAAGCAGACTTTGCAAGGCCAGCAGTACCTACTTCAGTGGTAGCACTGGCAGTGGATGTTTTAGAGAGAGAATTCACCCTGCTGAAAGAAAGAACATGTATCAAAGATGGGACTTTGTGGAGTGAGTGGGTTGGGGGAACACACTCTTGGGTTGTTAGTGCTGTGTGAGAGTGAAGGTGTATGACAAGCTAGATGCTGGGACTTCCCCAAGTAATCCAAAATGTCAAGTGGCAGAAAGCCACCTGAATCATTTCTGATGGTAATGTAATCCAAGGTTCTGCAAAACACTTTTTTTTTTTTTTCCGTGTGGCATTTAGTCATGTTGGTATTTGTTGTCCGTTATTTAGATACTCTGTTTCTTTGAAGTCTTTCAGTTCAGGGAAGCCTAGGTATCCCCGACACTGATTAAAGTTAAAGGCAGGCACATTCTGACTAAGCCTCTTGAGGAAAGTTTCCTATCATGCATCATTTTTTTTTTCTCTGTATGTACTAAAACATAAGCCCCAAACACCCCAGAACTATTTGTGCAGAAGCCCACTCTGACCAGGAGTGGGTCCTCTTGGCAGTCGGTGCTGCACAGATTTCAGCAGAAAGTTTCTGTGCATTGGCCTCCTCCAGCTGCCTGAAAACTCCCAGTCTGCTCTGAAGTAGATAACTACTGGTGAAAACATTTACAACAAGTGTAAGGTGAAGGCAGAAGACAAGGCTTTTCAAGTACACTTATCATTACTCTCATTACCAGAAGTAAAAGATAAAGATAGCTGTATCTACATTCTGCACCACTTTTTGTTTGACTTACCCGGCTACATAATCCCTTTGAAGTTATCTTTTACTTTATTTGTATAATATGAACTGTAGATGTCTTCCATGACTTCTGAATTGTAAATCCTGCATCTATAGCATCAGAGAGATCTTACAAGTTTTTTTGTAATTGTAATTGGACCCCTTTTCCTAGGATGCTGTCAGCTGTATGTTTAGAAATGTGCTTAAAATTAATATGCAAAAAATGAAAGTCTGCAACTGGACACACAAATAGATGGAAATAAATTGCAAACAGACTAACTGCATACATATATTTAAGTTGCAAGTTGAAACTAAATCTCTCTCTGAGCAAAAGAAATGGGAGGCAGCATGAATGTTACCTTGATTTGTAAGCTCTTAGTACAATTTGGTTGGAATCACACCCCTCAGCTTCTCTAGTCAAGCACAATCTCAACTTTTTAAGTTGTGATCATACTACAGAACTGGAGATTGATTCATCTTTGAAACAAAAATCTTCCAAGGCAAAAGTCTTTTATCATATTATGAAATAGCCTTGTGATAAAATCTGTACTATTCAACCTTGGGTCCACAGCAATGTCCAGGTCATTAGTACAAGGTCTAAAAAGATTATGATAGTGAGCATGTTGTAGATTTCTTTGAAGCATTCAGTGCCTGTTGAAATGGCACAACTCCAGCTCTGATCCTGCTGCTCCCCTTCCTTGGCTGCACACACTCTGTTAACAGCACCACTGGGATTACCTTCATTTTTATTCGTGGTGATGAGTGACAACAGAGAACGGACCTGAAACAGAAGAGGCTGTTAGAGCAGCTTGTTGATCCCCTGTGTGGACAACAGAGCACCTGAACAGGCAGCACTGTAAATGATGCCTCAGTCCTGCACAAAATTCCAGTCTCAAATTCTCTGCTTCCCTCGAGGACCTGTGTCTATTTTGAAAGAGAAAAAAGTGCCTGTATGTCTTTTGTTTACATATGGCAAAAAAAGAAAGCTGCAGTGAATGTTAACTGTTTATATTTGCTGAATAGATGTTCAACTTATGCTGCTGGATTTAATTGCACAATAAGGTCAGCAAAAATATATGCCATTATTAATACACATACATGGTCAGTCTGGCCAGTAACTTCTCAGAAAGTGTTAAAGAAAAATTTTTCTTCTTCTCAAGACAAAAATAGAAACAGAAAAAGAAAAGAATGTAGAGAAGGGGAAATTACTTGTCCCTAAATCACAACTTTGGGACATTATGGCTGGCAGTTTATTTACATATGTAATGGTTTTACAAGTCTGTATGTTCTAAAAAAATGTTACAAGAAAGAGATGAATAAGTGATGGTTTGTGCAACCTGATATGTTTTCCTTTTTTTAGGAACAAACCAACTGCTCCAAATTTATCCAGGCCTCACATGTTCTTAGTTGTATCCCCTGACCTAATGAAAACTGTCAGTTTCTCACCCATGCACAGGCTGTATGCTTCCTTTCAAAATTTCCTAAAATACTCCTGGGTTTGTCCTGCCAGAAAATACTGGGGAATCTGACCTTTTGTGTCTTAACAGAGGAAACAGCTGCCTTACTGTCTGCGGTAAAGCTGTATGACAGACCTATTTAGACAATCCTAAGACAATTAATAATTATAAAAACTTTAAGTCTGTCTTCACTAAAGAAAAATAGTTTTTATATATACTAGACTTCACAAGGTATGGGCATGTTTTCCATATAATTTTGATATCGACTGGAAGATCCCTTTTTCCTGTTCTTCATATTCAGAACACATCTGATATCTACCTGCCATTATTGCTGTGCTCTGGCCAGGGCTAGCTAAAGGAATTGGGATGAGCTTTTGGGAACATGCACTGAACTTCCAGGTGATTTAAAGGATCCTTACACCCATCTTCTTTAGGGATGAGGGAAAGACTGGGAAGCTGCAAACCTAGCAAACACCTTTGGCCTATTCTTTTTTGAGGCAAAGTCTCCAGACTGCGTTTTTTGTTTGTTTGTTTATTTGTTTGTTTTTAAGAACAAAGTCATGAGTTGTGACTTACGAACAGCTGTAAATGGTGTATGAGTGTGAAACCTTGTTGCAAGGAAGGAGGAAGTCAACAATACCTTTGTAAATGATTTCCAGTAGAGAATCAAAGAATTGGCCACTAGAAAACTTGGCTAATATCTGCGGAATGAGAGCCCTGGTTTGAACGGATAATTAGTACCTTGTCCACGGACACTGAAGTGTCCATTTACTGTCATGGACAGTCTGAGAGACTACAGTAATAAATGGCAGCATATTTTCAATTACTTGCTGTACTGTAGTCTATGAAATACGAGGGAACACTTCAGCACTGTTGCAACCAGCAGAGCAGCTGAACTCTACAAAGCCCTTTCCTTGACAGCTTGTATCAAAGTAAAGTCTGTTGTGTGACATACCCTGCATGCTTCAGAGGGTCTAATGTAAGGCTAGGCAGGGGAAAAGTGAAGGCAGGATCATGGCTCTTGTGAAGCCTTTAAGGTCAGAGCATGTCCATTCAACAGTCTGTTTCTTCACTGTGTGAGATTACTTTCCCTCCTGGGAAGCATAGGGTCTCTGTGCTTTATTAATACTCATTGTATCAATTATCAGTGTCTCCACAAATTGGTCAGTGAAGAGCCATAGTGACATTTAGGTTTTACTGTGGTGAGTCCTACCGGGTTTCAGTACCACCAAATCTGGCAGCAGCTGGTAAGAACATGGTGCAGCAGCCATGGGGCATGGATTGCACTTGTCCCTCGGTTACATGCTCTCCTACTCTCAGACAGGAAATTACTATGCTTTTCTTAGTAATAAAGACAGAACTTCCCTCCCCTGATCCTTCGAAGACAGGTAGGTGTACTTCTGTTACTTAAAATACTCTTGTGGTTTGATGCTCGATAGAGAAATCAGGGTGCTTGCCAGAGATATTATCACTTAAGTGGTAGATGTGTTTTTCACCACCTTTCTGCAGATGTCAAATGAAATAAAATACTAAGATGGATTTTCTGCATAGGGACAGATAAAAGAACAGACCTTTCCCATGGTCAAGGAGGGACTGTGGAGGTGTATTAAGGTGGTAAGGGTCAGGGAGAAACTAACAGGAAGCAATAGAAGATAGAAGTACATATATTCATATTGGATGTATATGTGGACATCAGGAGGGAGGACATTGTCATTCTGAATGGAAGGAGGCATAGTCTAATGAGATATGAGAGAGGAAGCAGTGATCCATGTCATGTTCTGTGTTGATTATTTACTGTACATTGCATGAGCAAGAGCTCATTATTGGTCCTGTCTTAGAGTCTGTCCTGCAATGTGGTGATTTCCTTCATCAACACAACAGACACCAGACCAAAATGTATTAAAGTTATTCTTATAATACATTGTGAAATTCTACTTAAAATGTGCTGCAAAGGAGTAAAAAAAGGAACACTTGAGTAACAGGAGATTTCAAAAGCCAAGCCTGCTATGAAAATTCCTCTGAAGGCAATTTTATTTGTAAGAATAAAGATTGTATACAGTAACTCAATTATCCTGTACTTCAAGAAAGTTTGGAGGTGGCTCAGGACAGAGAATTGGCATCTCATTAAAAAAATAAGAATAGTATCAAAACTATGAATGATTTTTTAAATATTTATTTAATCAACTTTGGCATATGCTTTACATATTTAATTTTACATAAGTTTCTTCTCGTTCCTGTATGCAGTACCTCTAAAGCTGCACAGTCACTGGCTAATGCCAAAGTTTTAAAAGAAAAGACTGTTGTTGTTTTTTACACCACAGCAATAACTCTGATTCTAGCAAACAAGTGCTGTAATTGGCACTGATTCTCTTGGTGTGGTGTCACAGTAGCAGTTGTTTCTCTGTGCCACTGCAGTTGAATCTAATCAGGAATTAAGATATCTGTAGGTACCATATTCCAAAGGAAATAAAAGTGTAGCAAAAAAAAATATTACACATCTTTGCTCTTCTCTGTAACGCAGTATTCAGCAGCTTTGCTTTGAAGGGTTTCCCAGCTCTCAGTCACTCCCCTTCCCCTATCCCCATTCAAGTTCATGAAAATGTCTTCTGGTTTAAGACCAAGTAGAAAACCTAAAATTATTTTTTTTTGTATTTTTTGTCCCATTTTAGTAGGTGATCAGCAACTTTTTGTATGCCTCCCGCAAAAATATGATGAATTTCTCATGTCTTCTGAAATCTTACATGGCAATAGATAGGCATATTTCTTCTCCATATTAAGACTCTGTAAATGTTTCTTTACCCTTTGTTATCATAGAAGGTACAATAAGGTTAAGTATTTCTGTGTTAAGTGCCATGTAGATTTCAATTTATGAGATAGGCAGTAGTTCATTAACATTTTACTCAGAGGCTGAAGTTCTTCTTTCTCTACTTACTGTTTAGAACAAGATCTATTACAGAGTGCAGTACTACTGTTTTGGCAATTTATTTACAAAATACAGTTGACTAACAAGGATAAAATTATTTTTAATGTTAATTCCTGTAAAACTGAATCAGGAGATGGGTGACTCAAGATAGAATCCTAGAATATCCTGAGTTGGAAGGGACCACAAGATTCATCGAGTCCAACTCCTGGCTCCTCACAGGACCACCCAAAAATCAGACCATGTGTCTGAGACCATTGTCTAAACACTTCTTGAACTCCAGCAGGCTTAGTGTTGTGACCCCTGCCCTGGGGAGCCTGTCCCAGTGCCCAACCACCCTCTGGGTGCAGAACCTTTCCCTAACTCCCAGCCTGACCCTCCCCTGTCCCAGCTCCATGCTGTTCCCCCAGGTCCTGTCGCTGTCCCCAGAGAGCAGAGCTCAGCGCCTGCCCCTCCGTTCCCCCTGGGGCAGAGACGGACAGAAGCTGGATTCTTTCTTCTATATGTTGAACTTCTGCATATTGAACTCCAGCATTGATCACAGCTATGAATCAAGCTGTCTAAAAGTACATTCTGCAATAAATGCACACATTTGAAGACGGTAAACAGCCAAGTACAAGAAGGAAGACAGTCCAGTTTATGTAAATAGGTAACTTTACACCTTGACAATTTAGGAAGTTTTCTCTTCTGTACTGTTATAGCCCACTCTTATCTAAGGGAGTTTATCACTGTTTTTACGAGCCATGTAATGAGGACATGGGCTGGCTGTTAACAGCCTTCGCCCCAGTACTGGATTTTGTCTGCACTAATCACACTAGATAAAGAAAGTCATTTGTATGTTTGATTTGTGAAATACCTTATTGGTTACAACTGTGTTGCCTAGAGATGTTAAATAGTGTAAGGGAGCAAGATTTTTATTTAAGTGTAGAGTGCAATAATTAAGCATGATCTAAGTCCAATGATTTAAATGAATTTTGGTTAGGACTGTACAATTGTTTGACAAAGGTCAAGCTGAGAGTTAGGGCAGAAGAAGTTGGTAATTCAGGAGCTTTTGGCTACTGAATCTACACTGAGTTTACCAGGGATCTGTGCCTCTCAGATCTGTGAGAAAAAATTTATAATCAGGTTTATGTACAGGACTGTGTTATAGAACACTGCTAAGTTGTATTTTCTCCTAGACATGCAATGTTCACACTCATCTTAAAGTCAATCTCCTTCCTGAAGTGTGTCTCCTTTGGCTTGTGCTGGAAGGATCCCTTAAAGCACTGCTCTGGGAATTACAGGAGTGGGGTTCAGTTCTTTGTTTTCCTTCACCTGTCCTTGCAAACTTCAACATCTCATTTCTCTTCTCCTCATTTGTCACATCCAAAAGATGGAGATCATACTATATCCTGGTTTTGAATAAACAAACCAGGCTGCATTTGTCCTCTGCAACATTAGAACAGAAATGTACTCATACCTGGGTAGACCTCAGCCGCAGAGCTTCATCTCAGGGCAATTTTTATGATGAAAAACAACTCTGTTTTCCAAATGAGGGCTGTACTATCATCAGTTGCAATTAGTTCTTGTTTTCATATTTGATCCTTTGAAAAATTGTTCCCTTTTAGTTGCTAACATTACTGTAAAGTTTTTGGGCAGTATTTGATCAGTTTTGTTCACCTTGTAAACTACTGGAAGTACTGAGTTAGTCTTCTACATTTAGAATTTAGGGTACCTTTTAAATAAATTTAATTAGATCTATTGACTTCCTGATTGATAAGCAATGACTTTATACACATTCATCTCATAGTTCTCAACTGCCAAATAAAACATTGTGGTTAGAAGAGGGAAATTTCAGGAATGTCTGAAGCATTCACTAGAAAAAAAGAAATCCTTCTTCTGTTTTGTTGACTGGAGTAGCCAGCCATCAGTCTTGCCCATAGCTCATCTTTTGCTAAGTTTTTTTTTTTTAAATATCTTAACTTGTTAACACAAAAGAAACAAAAACCACAGGAATTTTCAGTGTTCAACTCAAGATTGCTTTTAGCTGATTTAAAGGACATATGATTGTTGCAGTGTGACTCATAGGCCTGTTTTATTGATCTCCTCCACTATTAAAATATATATAGCCATATGTACTTCTGGGACTCATTTGCTTCTTATTCCAAATATTTAGGAACAAGATATGCCAAGATACTAAGATTTTGCCTCTGCTATTCTTTCAAAGTTCAGTGCCCTAAAATAGAAGACATCCCAACAGATAAGGATCACTGCATAATGTATTTATCCTCTCTAGACTAAATACAATGCCTTCCTACAGACATTTTTTTTAAAAAAAAGTCCATAATTTCTTTCATGGGAACTTACTAGCTGAAGAATGGTAAATCCAACAGTGCATAGACAGGTCACATTGCTACCACCATGTTAAGTGACTCCAAAGGGCCTTACCTTAGTCAGATTCCTGCAAAATCTCTAGTCTGTGTAATCTCCAAGAGAAAAATAACTCTCTTGTACACTGACTCTTCAACCATATTCAGTGATTCAGCTCCCACTAAAGCAGCTTCTTTAATGGTTATTTAGCCAAACCATTTCAGATTAAATATTCCATCCCAGGTTATTTCACCCAGAGGATTAGGCTCACTTTTCACCAGAAAGCTTTGCCATTATGCCATCCAGCCCCCCGAGCATACAAGCATAGTCTATGGAAACGAATTAGACAAATTAGCCAATTAGACACATGCTGGCCAGTCGGACCAGACAGGATGCACCCAAAGGTGTCAAAGGAGCTGGCCTGTGTCCTTGCAAGGCTTGCTCTCTACCATCTTAATCTCTAACATCTTTGATGACTTCAATTCCTTTGTGTGCATCTTCAAGAAAGGCAAGAAGGAGACTCCCAGAGGATTTTGGGATCTACAGACTTGTCAGACCCTGCTAAGTCCCTGGGAAGGTGAGGGAGAAAAATCCTCCTCTGAGCTACTTTCACTCATGGAAAAGATAAGAAGGCCACAGGGAGCAGCCCTGTGACAAACATACCGGGGCAAATCCTGCACAGCCAATCTGATTGCTTCTTACAGGGACATGGGTTTGTGGAAAAGGTGAGGGCAGCAGGTGTTATATAACTTGACTTTGGCATGATGTCGTGCAGACTATTTACAGCCACACCTGTGAGATATAGGCTGGGTCTGTGGACAATGAAATGGGTGGAAAACTGGTTGGACTTCCAGGTTCAAAAGGTTGTGATGGCAGCATGAGGACCAGCTGGTGGCTGGTTACTAGTTCTGTGCCTCAGAGACTGGCTGTGGGATCAGTACAGTTCAAAGCCTTCCTCAATGATGTCCATGATGGGTTGGACCACGCTCTATGACAACTTGGACAGGACACCAAATGGGGGGCAGCAGTCAACATGCTGGAAGGCAGGTCTGCTATTCATAAGGCATTACAGTCTGGAGAAATTAACTGATGGAAAACTCTCAGCATTTGTTAAATGAAAGCCAGTGCGAAGCTGGACCTCTGTGATAGAATGCAGCAGGACAGGCTACGGCCAAGCAGCTGAGGGCAGTTCTGCAGAAAAAGCCCTGGTGGAACACGGTGTGATCAGGAGGCAGGAGGCAACACAACAAAGCAGCCCCCACATTCTAGGCTGCACCAGCAAGGAGGAAGGGTAAGGGATCCTGATGGGATGGTCAGCACTTGTAAGTCTGCTCTTGGTGTGCCATCATGGGGTTTGGGCTCCTGGTGCATGACAAGCCCGGACATACAGGAAGAAAATCAGTGGAGAGCCCCTGTGACGATTGTGTTTGGAGAGAGGGACGTACAAAGGGAGGTGGACTGGTTTAGTCTGGGGAAGAGGAGGAAAAGGGGAGAGCTCACTGCTGTCTGCAACTGTCTGGTGGGAAGCTACAGAGAAGAGGGTGCCAGGCTCTGCTTGGAGGGGCACAGCTATAGGATGTGAGGAAACAGGCCCATGCTGGAACATGGGAAACAACCATTAGGCTTTAGGAAAAGCATTTACAGCATGAGGATGGTAAAATATTATAACAAGACCTGGGGTGATCCTTGGAGACGTTCAAACCTCAATGACCTTGGAGACGTTCAAACCTCAAACTCCTGGAGCAACCTGATTTAACTAGGCCTGCTTCAAGCAGGGATTTGGAGTAGACAACCTCTAGAATTCCCTTCCAGTTAAAGTGAGTCAAACTCCTTGGAGAATAAATTTGGAGGAAAATGAATTCTTAAGCACAAGTTCGAAGTGGTAAGAATAAATTTTGACAAATGTTTTGGGAGAATTGTTTTAAATATATCATACCAAATATAATTTATGATACTTACAGGTATAGAAGCTTGCCCTGCTGCTGGGATGATGCTTTTTACTAGAACTGTGGTTTTCTCTTCAGCTAACAGCAATGCTTCCCCATAGGAAGATGCCAGGGTCTGTGCCACATACATATGCATAGAGAATCAAGGTACCTTTTGAAGTAGCCAGGTAGGCAGAAGAAGTTACACATTCTATCTGCTCTGAATGATGTGGGATTTTTGCTTTTAGCCCAAATTATACTTGCCTAGCTGAACAGAAAATGCCAAACAGACTTCTTAAATGGAAAAGAATAAAACATGTTGAATTCCATCCACATTTCACTGATAATTATCATGTTTCAAGCCGTACACTGAATATACAGCAGCTATAAAAGAAGAAACAATTAACAATTCTTATCAATGTTTAGAGATTGTCTGAAATTCACTTACATAAGAGGAATGTGCCACTCCCTGTTAGAGACCTAAGGTGAGTTCTCCAGGGCAGTAAAGTATTGTAACTGGTGCTGGCTAACAGACAAGACTTTGGAAAAATGCCCACAGGCAGGAGAGGTTGGCACCATACCTCCTCCCTTGCAAGAGAAAGGAAATATCTTCAAGGTGTTATTGACACTGACAGTAGCTTGAAGAAAAAGTAGGTGAAGTATTTTCATTGCAGAAGAGAAGGGGACCTCATCTGTAGCTCCCTCGATGAAGGTTTCACTTGTGATGAAGCAGAGATCAGCTGTGCTGAATCCTTTCCCCAGCATTATAACAGCAATGGAGTTACACCTGAGACTCCTTGCTGTGTGAGGGCTGTGACCATTGGTATATGTTAAAAGTACGCTAGTGAGTTTATCCTTTCCTGTTTGTTTTCAAGAAAAAAAAAAAAAAAAAAAAAAGAAGCCTGCAGGCTGTATTGCCTGCTTTGTCTATGCTCTGTGGATATCTGTGATAATGGGTTGAGACTCTCATGGTGCGTATGTCAAAGGTGTCTTGGTTTAAGGACTGGCACTGTGTGATACAGGCACTGACATGCTGAGCACTAGCTCAGTGGCTATGGTTTGCGCAGAAGCAGAACCACAGACATAAAAAGAAATATACTGGTAAACACCCAAGCCCAAGTCCTACTTGCAACAAAGCCTTCAGATGTGGATCAGGGCGTATGCTCTTTCTCATTTCCTTTCACATGACATTGCTCCATTATTCTTGTCTTTAAAAGTCATTTATTGGCATGGCACTGAACATTGATTGCTACATAGTGCCAAAGGCACATCAGTCTCAAAATTATTTTAGTATAAATACTTTTCCGCAGTAAATACTTGAATGAAATGGATATCAGTGATTTGGACAAATCATTGGGAGCACAAGTCCATAATTACTCCTACTTACTAGCAACCCATCTTCTTCATTAAAATTTGGGAGAGATGTTTTATTGCTGGGTTTACAAGTGAAGATCTAACTTTTTGTTCCAGTGCGCGTTCCCTCTTTTATCTTGTAGAGCAGTTTCAGGATGTACTTCCATGGTGTTTGCTGAATTCTGCAGACTGGTTTGGCAATGGTACAACACCTCCTTATCCTTTTCAGTGTTTTGTCTTGCTGCAGAAAGCTACCCCTATCTGAGGCAAGAGAAAAAAAAATTGCAGAAAACTGCTAACCGTAAGTGACACACTTGTATTTTTTTAAGCCCATGCTCTGCCACAGGGAGATGTTTGTCTGAGACAAAAAGGCTCTCTTTCTGCAAAGTGATGTGGTGCTTCATGCATGGTTGGCAGAGGTTTTGGAAGGACCTGGAACTGGGAACACGGTGCAGTCACCTTGCTGCAGCTCCCTGCAGATGCTCACCCGCTGCAGTCCTCGTGTGGGGAAAGGCGAGGGCTCCCCACACCTCGGCAGGGTCTCACCCGACCCATGCTGCCATGGCTTGACCTGTGCCAAGGGAGACAAGCAAGCAACCTGCCCAGCTGCACCCTCATCAAGGAATTTGCTGCCTGCTCCTACTGAGCAGCCCATCGTGCTGCCGCTGGCTTTGATGGTTGACTCACAGCGGCCTATGCAAAACCCAGGGTGCCAGGCTCAGTGAAACTCCACTTTCAGCACTTCTGCACACCTGAAAACCCATGCAGTTGTCCTCAGTTTTCCCTCGGCAGGTCTCTTTGCCCAGTGCCACTGGGCTGGGAGGGATGGAGGTCCTGGCATGCCAGCACTGTGGGGCAGCCAAAAGCGAAACAAACCCTGTGCGGGGCATTGCAGTGGCAGTGCTGTGTATGGGCTCTCGGGAGAACCCAGGGCGATGCAGTGGAGGCAGACGGTCAGGCTGGAAGGCCGGGACTACCTCTGGAGAGCCCCGCAGGCCCCAGCTGAGCCCTGCAGGCCCCAGCTGAGCCCTGCAGCAAACAGCGCTGTGCTGAGGGCAGGACCACCTGCCCGCTTCACCCCGCCGCCCGCCAACCTCGCCTCATCTTAAAAACAGATTTTGGCCAGATTTCTTAATGCTTTGGTCTGCTTCTCCTCCTGCTGGCTACCAGTTAAATTACCTCTGATACTGAAGACATCGCAAAGCAGAGTTGGTAAAACAGCCTGAATGGGACAGAGATCTGCTTGTTTAGGATCGCAACTGAGAAATACTGAGTTACGCCTCCAATGCAGTTTTAATAACTATTTCTTTGCACAGAAGGTTAAGGCAGAAAAAAAGATGATCTGGAGCTGAAATTCCCATTTTGAACACTTTCTGAACAGCTTTCTTAAAAGCACAGAACCAAAAAAAAAAAATCATTTAAATTTCTGCATACAAAACCCGCCCTTGTTAGGGAAACGAAAGACATTTTGCAGAGTAGCCTTTTTACTGCAGAAAGGAAAAAGCTTGTTGGTCACAGTAGTCAGAAGACCTATGTTTTTATTTCCAGCTGAGTTGCACGTTTCCTGTGTGACCTTGTAACTCCCCCGTACCTCCGTTTCCCGTTTATAATGCTGGATAATAAATATCATGGCAAATCCAAGCTGATACTCAGATTGCAAAAACTGTTTGCAGCTCTTTGTCAGGGCAGCTGGCAGTCTGAAGTGTCCTTCTGTGAACTGGGGAGCTCCTGAGCTGTGGGGAGAGGGACGGGGTGCCCTCTCCTGTGCTTAGAGGAGAGGAGTGTGTCACTCCCTTTGTCTTCGTTTGCACAGACACTGGGGAGGTTGCTTTGGGGGAAGTGTGGTCTTTCTGGCACTCTGGGATGCTAAGGAAGCCCAGAGGTGGGAAAAGGTGTCAAAGCTTCCTTCCAGGAGCGGGAGGTCAATGAAGGAAACAGTCCTCAGACCACCGAAAATGCATATTGATGAGTCCTTCCCACACCAGGTTTCTTTTTAGGTTCATACAGACTTCCCTCTTGCCTTTCCCAGGAGACAATTGAGAATATTGCCTTTATATCTTCCATACTTTTCTTCTTCTGACATTGATTTTAAGGGGTGGTGCCTTGCTGTCTAAGCACATCTGTGCAAACTGATGTAAAATCCTACCATACCAGCAAAACATGCTTTGTGCCTTCATTTTGCCCAGGTTAGAACAGGTCACTTCTATATGAAGACAATGGGAAGTGACCCTCTCAATTTTTCTATCTCACCAGGTGCCCTCCCAGCTGCTAACCAAGTGCAGTGCATGGCCATACTGGAGCAGTGCAGCACATTTGACATGATTACAGGGATTTTCCAGAAATATTGTTCCCAGCCTGAGCCCAGAAAGTGTCTCCTGTAACAAGTTTGGCAATCTGTGGCACATGTGCGAAAGGCAACAAAGTGGTAAATTTCAAGTGACACTCAAGAGGGCAAACACGTGGCCAGCACACAGCTGAAAGCATCCAGAGGCAGGAAAGGAGTGTCTCTCAGGTCCAGCTTCCCTCATGTCTAAGCTGTGGTGCTGAGCACCTGGCCGTCCTGCTCCTGTGGTCACCCAGCTCCTGCCTCTGCCTCCCTCAGCTCGTGGGATTTCCTTCTGGAGGACAGTGTGGGTGGAGGCTGGTGTGCACATCCAGCATCCCACCGTGACATGGCAGGTGTGCTCACATGCCCAGCAACATGGGGTACCACATGGAGGCCCCAACACCAAGGGATGGGCACAGCAGGCTCTCCTCAGCACACTGGAACCAAGGGTGGTTCGTGCAACCATTGCCAACCCATTGTAAATAAAAACTAACCCACCACTCATGCGCAGTACCCCTCTATTAGGATCACAGCTTGTATTCATGAATTTTCAGGAAGGTCAGGCTGAAAAACTGGTGAACAAGTCCAGTTCACTTCACACCAGCTCTTAGCTGTTTGAGAAACCTGGCAAGGAAGGAATTTATTTATTTATTTATTTTGCATTGATATAGGAGTTCAGGAAACAGTTTAAGGAAGATGCAACCTGGAAGTTCCTGTGTTTTTTCCTGTTAAGTAACGACCATGTTTAGAAAACAATGAACCTGAATTTCTGCCTCACCTGTTTTAAACCATGTTCTTGCTGAAGGCAACAGATCTGTTCTCCTGCCAGAGGACTTACTCTGAAACCTGGCGTCCTCCCTCTATTCCACCCTAGTTCTTTGCCGTGCCTGCTCTCCTCTGCTCAGACATGAAGCCTGCATCTTTTTGGGGATGTTGGTGAAACAAAGCAAAGCTAAAAGCTGAAGTCCAGGGCAAGATCTCCTCTGCTCCAGGACTCTGTCTTTGGTCCCATGTCTCCAAACTGTCATGAAATGTTAGCTAAAAGAACACTCTAAGTTAAGTGATGCCAAATGGTAGCTAAGGTATAAATACACATCGCTGCCCATCTCCTGTGGGTCTACTGAAATGTAGATGGCAAATTGAAGGGCAGGCAGCCCTCAGCTGCACTTGGGTGGAGGGATTTAAAATGCTTTTGAAAGGTTTCAGGCCAGAGCACTTGCAGCACTGAAAGAGCAAATGGCTGCTTTTGGGTGCAGCCTCTCAGGAGTACGAATCTCACCAGCCAGCACTGGTGAACAGCTGGACTCCCAGCCAGGAGAGGCACTTCAGCCAGCGCAGGGGAGAAATGGGACTCTTGGCAGAGAGTCTGCAGAAGGCAGCAGCAGAGCAGTCCATGCAGGAATACAATGGCAATACCGTTTCCCATAGACTGAAATAATGAATCATGGCTTCCCCTTGCTACTGTCGTTCACATAACCTTTACAATAATTTATAATTAGATTAGTTGCCCTTTGGATAGGTATACATGCTTTTTTTTCCTTTTTTTTTTTTTTGGTGTTGCTAAGGCAACTGATGATTTCCTTATTTCATACTGTGCAAGGGGAAATTTTGCTTCCTAGTGAGCCTGAACTCAGGACTCTGTGAAAACAAATACTTGTTTATCAGGAGTTTCAGTGCTTATCACTCAGAGGACTCTCAACCTGTTTTATCAGGGAATTATTGCATTCTTTCATTTTAGTGTTAAAGAAGAGCAAGTATAACTTTTGTGAATTGTTTCACCTCAAAAAAAAAAAAAAAAAAGAAAAAGAAAAAGAAAGAAAAGAGTGGACTTTTTAATTTTAAAAGGCTCTTGACACTTACAAACTTTTACCCAGTCTGTTTGATTTGCTATTTTCTTTCCTCCTAACTAAAGTACAGTAAAGTGCACACGCACTAAAAGAGCCAGAGACGTTTTTGTGGGTGGATGTTGGTCTGTCACCACTGACCTGGCCAATCCTCTCTTTTGAAGAACAGAAGCTGAAGTTTTACAAACCGAGGAGCTGGGGGGAGAGTTTCTGCCGAGGGAATTCTCCCCTTCCCACAGACATGAAGGCTTGAAAACAGAGGGAAGCTACAACAGATGGAAAGTTCTGGAAAACCTAACACACACCTTCAAAACAAACCGCAAAATTCCCCAAAACGCCTGCCCTCTGCCACTCTGCAGAACACGACATATGCTGCCTGGCTTCTGGAAGAAAAGTATCAGCATGACAGATGTGGTGGGCAGCTGGTTCTGTAACACCTCTGAGCCCTGTGTGCTGTCTTGTAGCAGCCTTCTCCACCCGCAGCCTGCACACTGCAAGCAGCATGCCCCAGGACAGCCAGCCTGTGGTGTGAGCAAATGGACCAGGAGGGATGGCAGTGACTTGGGAGGAGGCCAGTCGTGGGTTACAGCAGAAAGTGCCAGAAGCTTTATGGAGGGAATTTCCCTTCTCTCACTGCACCTTCCCATCCATCCTGCTTCAGCGAGTTTATCTCTGAATGCTCTGGCTTGCCCTCAGCAGTGGGATGGAGAAAGTCAGCCCCAGACACCTCGCCCCCCCCAGCATTCATGCGAGGCAGCCACATGGCTGGCTGTGGGCACAGAGCTCCTCTGGCCAGTGCTGGGTGGTCGCAATCATGCCAGAGCCTGGAGAAACACCTCCAGGAAATGCTGGCTGCAAGTTTAGAAGTAGACTGTAACTTAAAGAGTTACAGGACAAAGGTGAGGACATTTTATTATTTAATCTGTCAGAAAGTTCAATGCAATTCAAGGTTATTGTAATAAATAGAAATGTTTACTTAACCTTTCACCACCTGATTCATCATTAATTGTATGATGTGTCCCCAGTGGCACAGCAATGTATAACTACAACCAAGAAATGAGCAGATAAGAGCTTTACAGTGCATATCTCTGGTTTTATATAAAACAGCACATTAAAGATAGGCACTTCCCAGAATGTAGGTCTAGTTGTATATTCTGCCCATAGTGTGTTGACCAGATGAGGTTTCACACAGCAGTCGAACCCCTAAGAAACACTTCAAACTGGCATCTTGAAGGCTTCCACAGTTCACATCTTTCTCTCTACCTCCACCCTCCTCTCCTGCTAAGCGTTTGCTATAATACTCTTGGAGAAAGTGACAACAATAACGAGAATAAAATGGTTCGTGTCATTCTTCCTACGTGAGCACAGCAGAGAATGTTATTTTGAGTCACTACGGAATAAAAGACCCAGTTATTCATCAAGAGAAATGATTTAGCTCAGCATGTGTCTTGAACTACTGATGGGATGTGAAGTCTATGCTGTGCTTGTTCTGAGGTTTAATTTTATTGGTAAACAGACCAGTTTAATGCTTTTTCAGATAAATAATTATTTGTCAAAAAAGATATCAAAGATATCATTCATAATAACCAAAGATATTCATAAGGAAAAATTATTTACAAGTTATTTACAAGTCATGTCAAAATGTTTTAGTTTTCTTTTCAGTTGATAATTTTTTAAAGTACAATCCTTGTTTCTAAAAGAGTTTTCTTTCAAAGATCATTTTGAAAAGTTTATGGTCAATCATTTAGTTATCAAACATCATTGAGAATATGTCTGTGGTCAAAATCAAAACAAAACTTGTCATAACACTTGGAATTTCCAGATTTTCACCTTTAATTCTTTTTTTTAATTTTTGACCTTTTTCCTAAGTAGGCTTGGGACTTTGTTTTCTACATTGAAAACTTGTATTGGGAAGGAGAAACTATTTCCCTCTTGAAATTTTGAGATTTAAAAAGAGATATTTATTTAGTTAATACAAAAAAAAAAACACATCTGGAAGCAGCTGGAAGAGCAACTCAAATCACCTTGCAAGTCCTGAGTTTCTTCCAAGACCACTCAAACCTTTTCTTCTGGAGAGCTGCCACTTTGTACATAAATTAGTGGATGGTCAGAAGAACTGGAACTATTCGTTCTTGTAAGACTGACTCTTGCTGAAAGTGCAGGGAATTTTAAGCCCTCTTGGATATCTTGTTGCATCAAGCTGGGCATTTGGTTTATCACTTACCTTTCCAAGAACAGTGGTTGTACAGTTTTGTAGAGACCTCATCTTGTCACCTTTATGTTCATGGAGAGATGGTGGAGTGCAGTGGTGTCTCCAGAGCTTTGCTGGACAAGGGTAGGACATGGGTCCTGTTCCAGAGTGAGTGGGAAGGGGTGGCTACTCATGGGAAGAAATGTGATGCCCTCACACTGGCCCAACTCACTGATTTGCTCTGTTGAAATGCACAATTGGAGCATGCTTGCAGCAGTTGTTTCAAAGCCAAAGTGGGGAGATGTTGTGTAGGGAGATTTGCAGGAACTAACTGTATAGGTGACTGTGGTTAAGCCCACAGCTGTTAGTAGGGAAGTAGAGGTTAACAACGTTGCACACTGAGTGTCATTTCTCTGTAGATATATCTTTTAACTTAAAAAAATAATAATCCAGAGAAGTCCTTCAGCAGTAAAAGTCTTTTTTTTTTTCCAGAAAGTTGGAGTCCCTCTGGAGTACTCAAGATTTAAAAAAAAAAATAAAAAAATCAAACTGTAGCATGAAGGAATAACTTGGAATTGCAGTTGCCTGACTAGAAACAGACTAGTTGCATTTTAGAGTGCCAATGGTGTTCTTTAAATGTATGAAAAACAAATGATAAAGGTGGAAAATACAAAGAATACCAACTCTTGCATGACAGAGCATCTCCTCTCTGATTTTTAAAAGGTGGTGAGTCTTTGTCACCTCAGGTAGATCTGAGAAATGGTACAAAACTGATTGCATTTAAACACTGACATTATTTGAAGACACAATCTTTAAAGTGGCTATGCCCTTCCATTCTACAAAACAAAGTAAATAGCAAAATTATTCAGCTGTTCACACAGATTGACACTAGCAGGCTAACATCAGGAAATGAACTGGATAGGAAGGTTACTCCAGAAAACACACCCAAAGCATGGTGTTAACTAGCCACAGGCATGTGGAAAAAATATGTGCAAATATTTTAGCTATGCACCTATTTCATTTCTGCTGGCTCCTTTGGCTTCGTGGTTGGTAAGCTACATAGCAGGAGCTCATCGCGTGCCATAAAAAACACAGAAAACCTGAAAACCGTAATAATCATTTACATGTAAATAATAATTAATATTACATGTGTATTACTTACGGTACTTTAAGTGTTTCAGGCACTTAAACACATTTTAATGAAATAAATTACACATAAAATGTCTATTACAAGCCATCTCAATCCAAATTTTTACTGCATTCACAGTTCTTTATTTTGGCTGTGGAGCTCTAGCAAAGAAAAAGGAGTTTCCTCCTCTGTTTTCAAGCAGTATCTTAAAGATGTTAGGAATATCACAAGAATGAATCCATGCAGTTTACCTGAATAAATACTTGTGTTCACTTTGTTGTTGAGATTTCTGGCCAGATGAGCCTCATCCTCAATAATATATTGGGCATATAGGCAGAACTATCATCTCTTCAAAGCAGGGACTACTTCCTGCTGAGAATATATAATAGTACCCAGAAAATGTGTAAGAACGCCCAGAGCAAAGGTAAACAATGTTAACCAGGACTGCTACACTATTTTGTAAGACAAATAATAAGATGAGCATGCAGCCAGTGATTATGCTTCCAACCATACACAGTTGGATTCTTGCCAGCTGTGTTTCATCTGTGTGCTTGTAAGCAGGTACCTGTTTAAATCCTCTGTTACTTGCTTTTAAGGTCTCCCATGTACCAGGCAAAGGCTGTTGCTCAGCCTTTTCAACATTTAGAACACCACCCTCCATCCTGTGATGCATTTTGGTCTTTTTGGCATGCTGTTACTTCTGTAAAGGAACTTTTCTCCAAACTCACTTTACTTTGTTTCTTGGTTGTCACAAAGGATGCTACTTCCATCCTTCAACGGGGGAAAATCTGGGAAAATCCCTCTTCCAGAAGCCAGCTAGCTATCATACTGCCACTTGCTAGGAGAGCAAGAATTTTCCAAATGACCTCAGTACACAATTGCTCCTCTAGGTCTGCAATGCCTGTGGTGTGATCACAGGCGAGTAAGACAACTCTGGGCAGGTAAGAGTGGGAGGGATTTTCCACAGTAAATGCCTTTGTACTCAGTCACAAAGAGTGTGAATATCTAACAAAGCACCTGGTTGTTTAGACCTTAGTGAACAGGGAAAAGCAGGACAGCAAAGAGTCTTCTTACTTGTGTTGCTTTTCACCTGGCGGAGGGCAGAGGAAGTGGAGTCTGTTCAAAATAAGGCTCTTTGACTCAGTGTGGAGAACCTTGTACATTCAAGTGTTTGAGGTGAAAATTGCATAGTAAGAATCTTTCTGACACGACCTTCTGTTTTTCTCTGTGGGCACAAGGTTTTCTGCTTTAACCTCTGAACCTGGGATCTCTCTTCCATAGAGATGCAGGAATGTTAGGTGCAAACCTCCAGAGGGGAGAACAAGTGCATTCTGCTGCGATAGTGGCAAAGCCTAGGTCAAGGTCCCATTGAGGTTAAGAGTGACTGGTGGCCAATGAAGTCGGCAGCAAAGGTAAATGTCACCCTTCCCTTCTGCTTAAAGAGGTGCTATCCCAGAGTCATCACCAGCATTCGTGCAGCGTGCCTACATCACGTCAGCATGCACTACCATCTGCCTGGAGCTGGTCTTGACCAAGACTGCTGGGTTTGGAAAGACAGCCTCTGTGTACTTTTACCAGCCATTTCCAGCTATTATGCTCTTTAGTTAGTGAAATAAGTAGAAAAGTGATCAGCACAAAATTGGTGGCCACAATTCATTTATCAAACTCTGTGGATTAATTAGTTCCAGCGGATGGCCCTCTTTTCAAAGGCACTAAAAGTTCACTGCTCCTGTGTGTGTTGGTGGGACTGTGTACATTTTTGGCCACCCTTACTGAGAAATCTGATATCCGTTACCAATGAATGAACTAATGAAGCCTTTCACTCTTAGGTTACGCAAACAACCTTCTGAGCAATGTGAAGCTGACATACATAGGCAAAACAGGGTAATTTTCTGCATAATATCTGTAAGGAAAACATTTTTCATTTCTCCTTTTAACACTGAGCTTCCAGCTATCAGCGTTGTGACTTCTGAATTTTAATATCAACTGCATTTTTTTCTTGCCTGCATGTTTCATGATTTCTCCTTGACCAATCTTAGCAGTGCCCCTCTAATCATGGTTAACATTGCACTTAATCAGGAAATGGGATTAGAAAGGGGTCCGAACGTGTAGGCATTCATAGAAGACAAGAATGACTCTGAAAGACTGACCACAAGGCTGTGGCTGTGGGTGGCTGCATCCGTTTGTATCATTATTGAGAGACAAATATCCGGAGGCTTCAGTGGAAAAAAACAGTCAGGAGGAGAGAGGAAGTTTAGGGTATTTAGAAGATCTGCTAAGTCCCCGAAAATTGAAAAGGAAGGATCTGCTGAACACTTATTAAGAGGGGCAATGAGAATTGTGGTGATTTTTGCTGGTATTCTGTGATTTAGCTTGTAAAACATTTATTTTTAGATTGCTGTTTCACAGAATGGTTGAAGTTGGAAGGGACCTCAGGAAATCATCTAGTCCAACTCCCCTCAATGTGCTCACCCATAGCACATTTCACTATATATTTTATTTATGATGTATGAAGATGTTTTTGGCTAACTCTGGCTTCAGAAATTTTGTCACACCAGGTTTGTATTTTCTTGATTCTGCCTCTAGGTGCATGATCTTTTAGGAAGAAAGAAGATTTAAGACATATTACTACTTTACACTTTACACTGGGGTCCTGATGTCATGAATCTCAAGGAAACCCTTTCCTATGAGGTACCAGGCTAAAGTTGTATGAATGGGCACAAATAACAAAAATGCCTGTGTTCAGCAGTTCAGTTAAAAACATTTTCCCCTATCCAGGAAATAACCAATGTGTTCCAATTGGCCATTGAACATCACCAAGGAGCACATATGGGTCATGATCCTTGGTCTTATGTTTCTCTTTGAAGATATATACAAGGTATGTCTTGTTTTCATATATAAGAATTAAAAAAGATTATACATATCTAAAAAATTTGAAAAGTAAGGGACTGAATGATCTAAATAAAATTTCTTTAATGTTGGAGTTTACAATTGCAATTCGCATCAAGTGAGTCTTTTCCCAGAATTAAGAGGTATAGTGACACCTAGTGAAACACAGGTTCAAATGGGGAGTTGTCAGGTAATCTGAATTACTTAAACGTATTCTTTATTAGCTGGGTTAAAACAGCTCCACACTGTTGTGGAACCTGTGCAATTGCTACAGCAGAAATGAATGGCAAAGGATAGATAATCCCTGCTGCAAATCTTTTCTTTGTGTAAATGGATGCTGCCCACCCTTAACGGCTATGCAGGTGATTTACACCCTGGCAGGCTCCAGAGAAGTGACACCACTGGGGGATGATGAACGCCATGGGTTGAGCCATTGTAGCCCAAATGAATGCAGAGCAAATGGAAAATTTAGGCAAAGGTTTCAGCCAAAATCATACAAGAGTTTACTGGTATGTCCAGTTTCACTGGTCCTCTGTCATGTATGCAGTGCTTTCACTTTTTCAGATCTCATCATAATGAGGTAACTACATGGGACTAAACTGTGAAAGATGCTTGTGGATCAATGAGCAAGACAGGGTTGCACCAGAGAGGGGGGCAGTGCAATGGTAAGAAATGGCAGAATAAGAGAGAAAAACTGATTAGTAACAGTGTTCAGAAAGTTTTTAAAATAGAAGCCAGGTAAACTTTATAGTGGGGTCAGAGCTAATGGAAGAGATGTGATAAAATTATAAGCCTAAAATATTATCTTGTCTTAGCATTAGGTCTTCTCTGAGAAGAGAAGACAGAGGCAGTGGACTAAATGAAGGCAGAATGAAGGAAGAAATGGTTTGTGTATTCGGAGCAGAATAAGCTGAATATATCATCTATGATATGGGAGGGTTCAAAGGTATTCATAATGATTGAGAAGAATGTCAGGAACGAGATCAAAAAGGAAACAAAACTTAATTTGTCCAGAACAGAGGCTAAATCAGAGGCGCTTATGCGCAGGAACAACAGGATAACAGTTGGGTGTTTGAACAGTTTTATTGCCCAAGGAGAAGGCAGAAGTACCCAGTGAAAATGCAGGCTCTAAAGGACAAGTGCCAAAAAGTATAGGAGAAAAGGTAAGCCTATCATGCAAGTTAGGGAGGGGCAGCCAAATGTACACAAAGGAAGGACTGAGTCATGAAAGTCAAAAAAGAAAAAAAAAAAAAAAAAGACAAAGCATCCAACAGGTAATGATTGATAATCAAAGGAAAAAGTAATTTGAAAGCTTTCCATCCTGTAGTACATAAACAGTATTTAATTATTATGAGTAACAGGAAGAAAAATCACAGGACTCTCATTAGATCCAAAATAGATTGTAAATCCAAAACATAGGAAGAGGAAGAAAGCATGTACAATATTGTTTCCTAAAGTAGTAAAAACTAGACCCATGAGATACATTGAGTGCAACAAGGCATTTGTTTGAATGAATTAAACTTGGACATTGCATATTACGGTTTCCATTCAGCCTGAGAACTAACTAGCTAGTGTTTACTTGACCTTCCACTCCCACTGTACATGCTGGCTGGAAAAACAGTTGTGCCATTCACAGAAATTCTGTGTATTTCTGTTGTGCTTGTACCTACTCTGGGCTGTTTGTGTGTGTCTGTGTCTATATGCAACTCCAAATTTAGTTCACAGGAAGGCAGTTGGCAGCAGGAAGCTCACCACAACTCTTTAGCCCAAATGCTGAAGCTCAAGGTGACACAAGTGCCAGTGAAGGGCTGCTGTGTGAACCCACAGTGGTGGGATGAGCACTCACTGCATGCGTTTCAGCAGAGAGAAATGGGCAGGTGTTTGGTTAAGCAGGTTTCATCTGTGTGGTTAATCAGGTAAGTGGTTACTGTGGCTACAGTCAGAATAATGACTGTCTTTTGCTCCAGCCCATTAGACAGCAACTTGATTCCTAGTGGTTGGTTATAAACATGAAAACCTTGCCAGTTCACCAAAGCTCAGCTTCCTGAAGCTCAGGGGCAGGGTGAAGTGGGGGCCACGGGGAAGGGAGTGTCAGTGGCAGTCGGCCATGTGGCAGCATGCCCATCACCGCACCTGCAACAGGCACCCAGGGCACAGGAAACTACACCTGGAGGTACCGCTCCCACCTCATCTCCTGCCCCTCTCCACGCTGGCAGGAGGAACTCCAGCTTCACGGAGGAGCTTGGTTAGGAGGGGATGAGGCAGCTTTTGATGCAGGGATATAAACCAGAGGAGAAGATGAAGAAAATTAAGGCTAGATGTAAGGCAGGTGCAGACTAACAGTGAGCCAAGGACCAACCTTTGCTTGTGGTTGGAAGGAGCATGGCATGGGAAGGGCTGGGGATTGAGATGGGTTTTCTGTAACAGTGACTCACTAGGAGTTTCATAAGCATTGTGATAGGAACTCAGTACCTAGCTGCTGAAAATAGGCTGGACAAAGCACTAGAAGCAGATGTCATAAGAAGTAGACAATCGGTCTGAAAAGAAGGCAGATTGCAGTGTGTAAAATTTTTCTGTGACAATACATTTGCTTTATGAAAGATGAGATCATTTCTCACTGAGCCCATTAACCCACAGCAACCTGTAAGCCTCGATTTTGTAAGAAACAGGCATGGGTAAGTTGAGTCACAGGCCAGACATACTATCTATGTCCTAGATGTAGTTGTGTTTAATGCCATTCCTTGAAGGTACCAGACCTTGTCAGTCCCTGTCTGACCACAGAAGGAGTGAGTAAAATGACGTAAAGTATTGTGCAGCCTGGAATTTAATCTGATATGGATCAGCTGAGACCCTGGTGCTGTTGTACCAGTTTTGTGACAATCTAAGCAAATACCAAATGTTTTAACCTGCATTTCCTACAGGGCACACAGTGCTTTGGTACAATTATTAAAACATCGTTATCAGATGGAACATACAGACCCGGTATCCCAGAAAATAATAAAATAGACTTACACCATGAGAAGTCTTGGCACAAGTTCTAAAGAAAAGCAGATCTTTGGTGGTTTTGTTGTTGTTGTTTTTATTGTTTTGATTTGATTTTTATTGTTGTTGTTGTTTATATGCTTGCACTTTCCCTCCCCTCCCTTCCCTCCCCCTTCCCTCCCCTCCCCTCCCCTCCCCTCCCCTCCCCTTCCCTTCCCTTCCCTTCCCTTCCCTTCCCTTCCCTTCCCTTCCCTTCCCTTCCCTTCCCTTCCCTTCCCTTCCCTTCCCTTCCCTTCCCTTCCCTTCCCTTCCCTTCCCTTCCCTTCCCTCCTTCCCTTCCCTTCCCTTCCCTTCCCTTCCCTTCCCTTCCCTTCCCTTCCCTTCCCTTCCCTTCCCTTCCCTTCCCTTCCCTTCCCTTCCCTTCCCTTCGCTGGCAATCCCAGTCATAATGCTTTTTGATACATTTTTTCTGACTAGTCAAAATACCCAACATATTCCAAAGTCTGTGTAGAGCTAGATGTATGCTCTGATCACAGTGAGTCTTACTTACCCATTTAAAATTTTCTCTTCTTTGGCTCTGGCAGATGTCTAATTGTTAAACTGAAATAAAGGCCATGGGAATCTAGAGCCATCTCTCAGTATGGATTACATACTTTTACATGAGCTTTTTTTGGTATTGTCCTTGATTTCCTTTCTGACAAAATTATTGAGGTCATTCTTTGAATCTTATTTGAGAGCCAATGGGTAGACCTCCTAATCCACTTGAAATGTTTCTGAAACCACCTGTCTTCTGAAATGGCTAGGCTATTTCCTGAGGTCATGGAAAGGATCTCTTGTTTTGGTCCCATCCATTTATGGAATATGTACCTACAGGTCAACTGTTATTTTCAAAACACTGATTACTAATTAGGAGGCTCTTCAAACACAGACATAGTGTCAAATGCTCAGTCAAACCTTAAAGTGACCCAAACCCAATGCTTTTGAAACTGTTAATTTTATCAAAGAATGAACTTCAAAAGATGCTAATAAGATAATTATGTGAAGCATGGTGCTTTTGTGACATAGCAAAAATTGGTAATATTTAGCACATGTTTGTATGTGTAGAGAAATGTATGGTCTGATGACAGTGAATACTAGTTACCCATTTCAAAATTTCTGTTCGTCCCTGGCAAACAAGTTTGCCAAGTGATATGGAGTGGAGAGTCTTAAAAATTGGTCTCTAGGTATGTTGCTTATATCTATGTTAGTAGCTGAGGGAGCTGCCCATTGCAGGCAGAGCTGAATATCACTGTAATTTTTTTTAATTGCTTCAAGCATGTGACAATGTTAATGGGACTCTTTCTCACAGATCTTTGTGGATACAGGAACCTTGAAGGAAGGAGGAGGAAGTACACACTACAGACCCTGAAAAATACAAGAAAAAGTAATGCCATTCAGGAAAAAGAAAAAAAAAAGGCAGGAAAAAAAAAAGAAAAAAGTAGTGGGTGTGGCTACTTAACTATGTTGTGGACTTAACATTACAATTTTCAGGTGGAGGAAGTGTTTGGGAGGTGGTGAAGATGACCTCCAGGGAGAAGAGTTGGCACTGAGCAGAAGTGCAACAAGCAGGGCTTCCAGAGTAAATATTATATCAATGGGGACACTTCTGTCCTCATGAGGTTGGTGTGGTTGGGTAATTGTGAAAAGAGGAACTTCTGTTGCCCCTCACCACCCACACACTTCCTCATCAGCTTTAAACTTGATAACGCAGTCTGCAAAACACCGCTGTCTTTTCTGCCCCTTGCTGATGACAGCAAGTACCGCACATCCCTCTTCTTGCTCTGCACACTCCACGAAGACGGGCTTTGCTCCTCGAGCTGTCTTAGCAAAACCCCTTTGCCCCACCGCTCTGTAGCAATGACCTTTTTTGAAGTGGAGATCTGATGCTTGTCCTATGTGAGGAAGGTAGATACATAAACAAATCCTTATTGTTTATTGGAAAAATACTCCAGACGTTTGGCAGCTGAGGTCCCTCTGTGCACTCATGGGTGTGGGGAAAGGAAAGGGCCTCCTGATATGTGAGGGAGCAGTGTGGTGAACCCATGCTGCCAAGAGTTATCATCTGAAAACCACTCTGAGGAGAAGGGACCTCTACTCCTACCACCATCCATACCTTTGATAGACATGTGCCCTGTACATCTCCCACCTCACAGGCTTCCTCCAGCACATCCCACCAATTTGGGGGAAGATTTAGTGGTGAGTGTAGTGTCTCTGAGTGTGGTAAACGGATGGAAAACGGAGCTCTGGAATTAGAAAAGCAAACAAAAAGTCCTATCAGCTACACTGGAGTTAACAGAAAGTACACACAGTCCTGGGAGCAGTTCAGACTTCCCCGTCTAGACGGTGCCCCTTGGCTTTGTTGCTCACCCACACGTTTTGCAGATGCACAAGTCTGTGGCAAGGCTGCTCCTCCTGCAGGGGCAAAATAATCGCTGTGGAGTTTTACTTTGATTTGTCTGAGCTAGTTTTGGACTCTACAGACAGGTCTTGGGCAAGGACAAGGAGGCTCTGGTGGGGTCTTCACCGCATTCTGGCAGGACTTGCAGCTGGCCTTCAGAGAGCACCGTGCTGCTGGACAGTGCCCACATGAGTTGCTGGGAAGGCTCCAGGGGGGCAGGGGCACCGGCTGCAGAGGGCTGGGCACAGGACGTTCAGTGGGGCTTTCCTTCTGCAGGCGTTATTTACAGTTGGTATTAACGGATATGTCCTGTTTGCAGCTGGAAGTAGGCAGCTCGCTGAGTGCATTTCTCCGCCCTGGTGAGATGGTGCTGCGCTGCAAGCAGGCACAATAAGGCGTGTGAATCATACCATCCCAAAGGCCTGGCATCCGCCTGAGTCATGGTTCTGCTACCCTGTTTTACAATTCCTTCCTGTTTTGCAGCATCGACGGGTTTGTTGACCTTGTGACCTGCCCACGGCATGTTGAAGACTGACCGAGATGCAAATGGAAGCATAGGCTGGGTACAGTATGCTTTGTTTCCTACAAAATATGAAAATCAACATCTGTTTCAAAGGATAATTAAATAAACTTTTGAAATGCCCTGCAGATTATCACAGTTTTATAAATTTGGGGTCAGATCTTGAAATGCTTTTCCCATTTCATTCCATTAAGCTTAAGTCTGACATATTTGACATTTCCAGCAAAATTACCTAGAAAGAAAAATGAAAATGGCTAGTATTTAAAGTTTGCATGAGACACAAATATTGGATAATTGCTAAACAGTGTAGAGACTGTATTATGGATTTAACACTCTGAATTTTATAGAAAATTATATACAACAGTGTATGTTAGCTCAGAGCAAAAATGTAGGCAACATTGTCTAAATGGGGACCAATCACCCTGATAAGATACTTGTGGGTAGTATGAAAGCTTCCCCCAGAACAGCAGGGCCAAAAAATAGTGTAAGAAGTCTATTGGGAAGTATTAAGTGGAAATGCAGACATATTGTTTGTTTAGTTTTGTTTGTTTGTTTTCTTTTTTCTTTTTTTTTCTCCTGCATCTGCCACTGATACTGCTGTTTCTGCAGTACTATTAAAAATGCTGATAAAATACAGAGGATTCATTGAGGAGCAACAGGGATGAGTAACAACTTGAAAAATATGTCCTGTTCTAGGAGACACAAAATAGTTGGTTTACCAAAAAGGAAGTTGGGAGATGATTTGATCACAGCTTGTCAGCACTCACAAAGCAAACCTTTGACTTTCATCTCTTAAATCTGGCAGATGAAAGTATCAGAAGAACCAGTGATTCTGGTTCTTCTGCATCTGAGCAAGACAGATCAAGCAACACAAAAGCAGATTAGAGGTGAAATGCAGATTTTCAGCCTCCAGGCTAATTACACTTTGGAACAATGTATTTAAAAATGTGGTAGATTCTTCAGATGAAAGTTTTAATTTGGAATTTTGTTCCCTTAAAAAAAAAAAAAAGTCTGCTCTAAACAAATAAAAAATAATGTAGAGAAATTTCATGATGTTTTGTTGAAGAGGTTAGTGTGTATGACTGAAGTGATTCCTTTTTGCCTTACACTATAGAAATGCCTGGTCTGTAATCTTCATTTAGTGTGCTTTCCAACATGAAGATGTGATGGATGGCATTTATGTTGCTCCTGTGTTTTCAGTGATATATTGTGTTCCGTTAGGACATGATGAGTTTAGTTTGAACCTCCTAGAAGTAAATGGAGAGTAGGTAGCTGCTGCCTAGGTAGGGACCAGACATGCAAGTCTGAGAGGAGTGGAATAGGGAATTTTCTGTTTCTAGATGGAGCTGGGCAAAATTTACTGCTGCTCAAAAAGTTGATGGGTTGGCTAGAACCAACCGTGGTTATGAGTATCTGCCTACAGAGACACAATGGTCAGGGGAAGAGATGTGTGTAGAGATCTGTTTGACCTTGTTGTTTAGTTTCCTCAGTTAATAAAGTAAGTGTTCAAGTTTTAGTTCTGCTAAAACTAAGCTTTTCTTACTTTAATATATTTTTTGTCTTTTTTGAGGATGTCATTTTGGACAAGGGTCTAGGCATATTGCCTTCAAGGCTGGCCAAATTTATGATATCCTGACAGTTTACCTTTGCTTGTGTAAACTCTCCTCCACCTTCAAGAAGTACTAAAAGCTTTTCTACCACTTTGTGGTGTGGTGCCCATGTGGCATAATGGAAACTCTGGAGCAGATCCAGGAACGAACATTATTCATCTTATGCTTTCTGACAGTTATTACTGAGGTTTACTTGTTGGTAGTGCCTACAAGAATATTTGGTCGGGAGCCTTCACAGACTCCCCAGGTGATGTGAGCTATCCAAATCATGCCATCAGAGTCTGACCTCCCTCTCCCTTACTGCAGGTTACCTAAGCTTGTCAAGCCTCTTCTTGTCCTATTCTCTCTTTTGTCCTCTTTGAAGTAGACAACTCCAGTTCTTTCAGTTTTTCCTTATAAGCTGTGTTTTCTAACCTCCTGATCATTCTAATTTTTCTCTTCTGAATCTCCTGTCATAATGTATGCATTTGTAGGTAGATTTCACTTTTCTTCACAGAGGACAGCTAAAAGTGGGCAGAGAAATCGGTGAAAGATGTGTTAGTGGATCAGACAGAATTTCTCCCTGGGTCTGTCAAATTAGACACCCAATCAGACATCCCAGAGTGAGCTCTTCACTTTTCTTTCAGCAATGTAAGACTTTGTCTTGTTTAATTTAGAAACCACCTTCCTCCAGATGTTCTTCTGCAGGACTAAACCCTCTTATCATTTCTCATGCCACATTTGAGCCATTTCATTGTCATTGTTTATCTAGAATTTTACACTTGTCACTACCAAAAATTTAACAGTGTTTTCAAACCTTTTCTTTATTTTTTCGAAGTTATGCCAAACTCTAAATATGCTCTCCATCACGTCAAACTTTCAGTTATGATGAACGAAAGAAATTCACTCTTTCATCACCTTAATTGTTAATAAGAATAATGAATACCTGAGGGATGGATCCCAGGACAATTTACCCAATGTATACTTCTTGTTTGACACTGATGTCCTCACTGCTTGGAGTGCGTTTTTCCAAAATGCTTAGCAGCCACCTTAGACACTAGGATCTAAACCATGTTCACCTAAGAGAACGTCATACAAAACTGTGTTTCAGGAGCCTTATTTCAATGAAGAAGATGTCTGGAAAACTGAAATGTATATTCGATTATATACACCTAGTGTGTTTTGACTTTATTTCCAGGATCTATTTCTCTGGAATGTTCATGCACAAATCCGCATGTCTTTGATATTGAGCTTATGCTTACATAATGATGTAGACTCTGAACCACAAAAAAGGGACATAGAAAACTGGGAACTAGCAGCTGGCTCTAGCTGGCTCTGCAACCATTGTTTTTGTTATCTACATGAGAAGTGAGAAGTGATTTTGGTTTCTTAGGAAAGCTTTCATATAGAGAATATTAGTTTGTGTGGGAGGTTAGTACAAACATAGTAAACAAATCCAATGTTTCAGAAATAATACTGTACATATATAAAATGTTATTTTCAAGACACTTTATAGATTTTATATTGCACTTGCAAAAAATATTCTTGGATCTATGTGGATAAAGGTATCTCATATGCATCAGAATGGGAGTTGAAGGATTTAAAGGCAAAAATGGCATAAAGGAAAGCCTATTAAATATTTGTGATATGGTTTAAAATTCCCTGAATTTTATATTGATATCTTAGGTGAAGAACAATAAACAGCTGTATCATTTACAGATGTATCAGCTGCATTTGCAGCTGACAGAAGGAGGGACATGAGTGGAGTAATTCCCTGTGGGAGTGATGAAAGTATAAACTGCTGGATGTACTCATCACCCCAGAGAAATAGTTGTCATCTGCTCTCCACATAGTAATAATAATGAGGCTGTGAAGTGGGTGGATAAGGAAGACAGCTATCATCCTCCTGAAGTGTAGGACCTCCTTTCCCTTGTCCTCACTGCACCTTGCAATCCTTGCATTGTATACACACAGTCTTCCTGCCAGTGGCCCAGATGTCCCCGACAAATACGTATCATCTGACTGCAAAAAAACACTAGTCCTTTCTGGGGATGCCTCCTGCTCTCTCCCCAGCAGGACATTCTGTCTATATGAAATAATAATATTAAACAATAATATTATAACAATATTATATTAATATATTAATATAATTATATTAATTTATTATTATATATGAAATATAATATGAAACATTAATATTAAATAATTTGAGAATGCAGGTCTTTTGCTGGTCTTTGGTGTTTGTGTGAATCTGAAGTTTACTGTTTTGCAAACCAGTCACACTCATCTGCTCTATTTTGCTTGAGCTTCCGCTGACTCATTTCCATTGAAGTCCAAACCATGGCCAGAGAAATTACCTAAGATCAGTGAAAGAAATACGTCAGTGATACTAAGCCTTCACTTTAAGATTAAAAATGTGGCCTGACAGCCTTCATTATTTCTCCTGCAACACTATCTAGGTGTTAATCAGCAGGTGACTGTGAGTCCCCAGAGAAGCATTGGGAAAAAGACCAAATGGTTTTACTGACAACAATGTGACACTGATATAGATTAGGTCTTGTCAAACATTTTTTTTTATGGTTTCCCCAAAGGATTCCCATAAAGTGAAGGGCATTGAGTTCAGTGCTTCTGCTGTGGAGAAAAGAAGCTGCCACAGCTGTAGGATTTATCTTTGCAGTTCTAAGAACAGAGAGCTTCATATTGCTTTAATGTACATTTGATGCTAGACCAAGAGTGTCACCATTTTGGAGCTTAATGTGATAAAGGCCATATAAAAATATAATCAACTACAGGTCAAAGAGCAATAAAAATATCATCACGGTCCCCCTTTCTGCTGGCCAACAGTTGCCCCACATCCAGCTCTTGAACACAAGAGATATTGCCATCCTTGCATCAAGAAGTCAATATAGCACCTTTGTGCTTCACAAGTATTTTGCTTTCAGCTGTGATTGTCAAAGGGAAGTGTATGGCAAACAGGATGCAATCGGACAGTTCATAAGATGGGCAAGACTGTCTCACCGGAAGGGTTACAGTGAGGTGAATTTCTCGTTGTTGCTAAAACTTTGTCCAAATATATTTATGTATGCTTAGTTTCGGACTTTGGCAGGAAGCTTTAATGCAGAAACAGCATGCCCTTCCGTCCTTCGTGTGTTTAAAAGCTCTTTCGGTGTGAGTCATCGGAATCCTGTGGTTTGTGTATCCTGAGTGGAGAAGGGCTCTCTGTGATTATCAGACATCATGCAAAAGTTGCAGTTTGAAAATAAAATGATAAGGAAGTTCATTATTTCATAGGAAATGTCTGCTGATGGCTTTTTTTTTTTTAATTTCTCCTTTAGGTTTGGTGTTTTGTTTGGAGGCCTTGTGAGGGTACAAGGATTGTGTGGCTTTGCATCACAGACACATATCATTTTTCAGAAGTGCTGCTGCATTGCAAATAGGAGTATCTCCTTATGAGCCAAAGAAAATAAGATTCAGCAAATAAACCTCTCCAGAACAAGAAAGCCATCCTGAATGGTTGTCCATGTGTTGAACTGCTGCAGTGTCATATGCCACTCTCTGATACTGGTTAGTAGCAATCAAGATACATCTTGCCTCACAAAAGAGGAAAAATGTCCATTGTCACTGCCTTTATCTTGGTGCCTTAATGACATATGAGCTGACTAAATTTTCACCCAAAATGATGTGAATTTCTTGTGATGTTTTCTTGAGATGGCTCTTAGCATGTGCCATTGATCTCTGTGTCTTTATATCCTGCTGAAATCAGGGGTATAATAATATATATATAATATATATAATATATACTATGTATTAATGGTCCTGTTAATGTGACAGATTGTTGTGACAGAACAGGTTAAAAAAATAGATGGACAGGATGCAGAATTCTAACTAATCTGCTTAATTGGCTTTTATGTCCAGAGTAAAGCTATCACTGTGTGGGATCTCTAAGACATTACCAAACTATTTCATGAAAGAACATGAGAACACTCTCACTGACATATTTAGGGTGTATATGCCTGAGAGGTCTCTCACTGAGCAAGCAGAAGTGCCCTTTGAGAAAACTGTCTTCTTCCTGGCAATGAAAAAAAGAAAGGGGAAGAGGACGGGGAAAGGGAAGGGGAAAGAGAGGAGGAAGAAAAGGGAAAGGGGGAAGAGGAGGTCAAGGCAAAAGGGGAGGGGAGAAAAAAAAAATGGGAGAGGAGAGGAGAGGAGAGGAGTACGTAAAATAACTTGGTGTAACTAATTACTGCTGACTAATTCAGCAAGACTGTAATGTTGAAAAACACATCGGAGAATTGTGGCATGTGAATTTATTTAGAATAAATAAATTCATGTAACCTTCTCAATGATCTTTCATCCCACAAAAACAGATCTTCTCAAGACTTGGAGAAAAATCTCAATTCTAGGAAGTGCTTGGAACACTAAGACTTGTGTAATATTTGAAGTATGAGTTACAGTGTGTGTAGGCTGAATTTGTAGTTATACCCTTATGACACCTTTTCTGTGTTTAAAAGACATTTTTATAGACAATAGCCAGGTTGGAGGTTCAGAATGTAAGTACCCTGCCCAACCACACAGACCACACTAGCAATATTGATGACTTTGTGAAGGAGATAAACAACTTGAGCCATATTGTAGTGGTATGGACTACGCAAATGCTTTGTGCACTGCTGTCTTGCAAACATGCCTATGCAGATATTTGCAACAAGGTAACTTAGTCTGTGACATATAAGTGTGCTATTTCTTTTAAGTTTGAGTCTTCTGATACATAAATAAGAAAACAATAGCCCTACCCGTGTAGTAAAGTGTGCTGCAATTTGAAATTATAACTGGTTTTCCTTCTGCAGTCTGCCTTAAAAGATGTTTGCTCTCACCATGACCTTTACCTTGATAGTCACTTTACCAATAGCAACAAGAATCCACATCACTTCTAGAAAGTATGATTAGAGATTCTACTGGTCTTAGAAAGAAAAGAGAGTTGGCAGAAAAGACTGCCATGGCTTTTTATGGCCGTACGACATAAATGAGGTCAGTCTCAAGTAAACTACAATATAATTTATATGAACTTCTGGGTGACATCCAAAGTCTTTGGTTAAATAGAATTACAATGAAGAAACAAGTTGCAACCAAGAAAGTACCAGTAATAACAAAGTTGAGTACAGTTGGTGAAATTCTTCTCAGCTGAGGTAAATATGGCAGACTACTCGTTGACTTTCATATGGTCAGTGTTTTGCTTCAATTCTGAACCCAGCAATTTAGGGAGGAGAAACTTAAAAGATGGTTAATTTGGAAAACAGCAAAAATTTGCAGGAAGTATTACCCAGAAGGATGAAGCTGAACTCTGTTTAACCTAAGGTCTTGTGTATTTGGGATGCCATTACAGAGGACTCTACAGATTTCTACGGGATATTGAATCATTCTTAAATCTGGTGGGGACTCTCCATAAATCTCCCAAGGCATGCACAGAAAACCAGTCATGTGCTATGTTGGAGTCCTCTTCAGTAACCATAGGAATTGTAACTAAACACTTAGCTTTCCACACAGAGCCTGATGTACTTGAAGTGTACAACAGCGTTTGTAGGTCATCATTTTTCTAAAAACATAAGGCTCACTTTTGCAATCTTATAACTACTCAGAAATACTGTGTTATTGCTAATCATCTGCGTCACATGCATTGGCCAGGAATTTGACACAAAGTGCTTTGCAATCTGCTTTACTTTTTGGAGCAATCTGAAGTAGCAAGTAAAATGAAAGCCCTAGAAAATGAAGGCCTTTGATATGGGTGTAAAGGCCTGTGGTTGATCTTGTGTTATTTTATTACCATGTAATTTGTTCTGAATCACAAAATACAGAGTTCCTTCCTGTTTTGCACAAAGTATTTTCTTACATTCCCTATCCAGTATTGAGTGGAGTCAGGAAAAAAGTATAAAGGATGTTTTCTTCCCTACACGAAACTTATTTCTTTGAAGGAAATTAAATAACAGAATGCCTCAGAAGAAGTAGAAAAGATGTTCTGATTTAAGTGAGCAGATATATTTGCTTGAGGTTCAGTAAATATGGAATCAAGCCATAATGACTTACCAGAACTGGCCTCCTTGTTGACATCCTCAAAGATCAGTGAGAACTGCTCTGCAATTTGTCCCTCCAAAACAGCTGAAATATTTTAACAGATTCCCTTCTTTGCTTCCACCTCTACTTGACTGATATTTTTATGAGCACTTATTTCACTCAGAAATAATATCTGTGGAGGGTATACTTCTGCCCTGGGAGAATTCTACTACTGGGAAAACCTTACGTGAAAAATTACAGATGCCAAGTGTCTTGCTGTGTTCTGGTTTTGGCTAGGATAGAGTGAATTTTCCTCCTAGTAGCTGGTATGGTGCTGTATTTGGGGTTTAGGATGAGAATGACATTGAAAACATGAAGTTTTAGTTGTTGCAGAGCAGTGCTTGCAGAGAGACAAGGACCTTTCAGCTGCACTGCCAGCAAAGAAGCTGGGGCTGCACATGGAGCTGGGAGGGGACACATCCAGGACAGCCGGCCCAGACTGGCCAAAGGGATGTCCCGTACCATGTGGTGTCATGCTGAGCAATTAATTTGGGTTGGCTGGCTGGGGTGGGGAGGAATGCTGCTCAGGGGCAGGCTGGGTGGTGAGCAATTGCATTGCACATCACCTGCTTTGTACATATTATTATTGTTGCTGTACATATTAGTATTATTGCAGATGGGGGATAGTTCTTAAAAACTGTGCTGTGTGTAGTGGACTGCAGGACTGCACAGGCCTTCTGCTGGTTATTAAGATGTTGCAAACCATCATGTAAGGTTTCATTTTTAGCAGTTGAAAAGTGGCATGAGTTGCCAGCTCATGTAGAACTTCTGGAGAATTCTTTAGGGATGTTTAGAAGATGTATACATTTTTTGTAGGTTTAATATGTTCATTCTTATGCTTGCCATTTTGTGATCCTTTGACACACTAAGTCCATTTTTTTTTAAGAGTATTTCCTTCACAATGAGACTCCACTACCAATAAAGGTTCTTTTCATAATATGTCTTGCAGATGGGGGATAGTTCTTAAAAACTAGCTTTTGTGTGTTATTAAAAATGACATCAAGTAGGAATAAAAAAATCCCACTGATTTTAAAAGGTAAGAATCTCAACAAGAACAGAAGTCCTTCAAATTCTGTGTGTGTATGTGTTTTAACCTAGTCTTTCACTTCATTACTTGTGCTGGTAGATTACATTTTTGATGCCAAGTGGTTCAGGTTACCTCAGCATAATGTTGAGGTATTGGTACCTCTGTTGAGGTATTGATACCTCTGTTTTTTTAATCTATTGGCTTTTAGTGTAGATTAGCAGTGATACAACACTTTGAACTCAATATGATATCCAATTTTAAAAAATCCATAAGGCCTTTATGAGCAGTAGAAATGATAGGCATCAAGAAGAGAGCTATCTAAAAGGAGAGCCATCCTCAGGCCATACCCGTCCATCCTTATTTCCTAAACTAAGTGTTGCAGCTAAATTACTGCTTGATAACTACTTCTGTTTCACAGAATCATAGAGTGTCTCAAATTCAAGGAAGCAAGCAATGGTAAAGCTCCTCTTATTCAGAGCACCTTGCTCTGGCCTTCACAACTGCTTGCTCTGGATGTAGAAGATGAATTTAATTTCTGCATTTCTTACTGTCATTGTGTACCTGGAGAGTGGCTGATGTTTCTGTCACTTACCAAAGAAAAATTACAATGGAAGACCTTTTCAGACTGCTGATCTCTTGTACCAATTCAGCTTCATCCATAGAGTGAACTTTCATCTGTTTTTGGTCATGGTCCTATGAGAATCCCTGAAGACCACCAGGATATCTTTTGATACAGAAGGTCCTACTGCAGATAGGGCCATGAATATTTGACTTGGATTTGGATCATCTGTCCCTTCTCATGATCATCAAATCTTCTTTCTCACTGCTAGGCATACCAAGTTCATAAGTTGATGGATTTCTTTTCCCATTTTTTCCCACACTTTCTGCTAGGTGTCTGACCAGTACCTGCAGCAGAGATATCCCTCCCTTGCTCCACTTGAATTGTTTCTCCAGGCATTTCTTCAACATCCTCAAAGTACCAGTCTTCCTAGTCAACAGCCATCTCCACCCTTTTTATTTGTGCATTGGACAGAGCAAAAGCAGGGCTGGCAGTTAAGTGCTGCCAGAGACATGAGAGAGATGACCTAGAAATATTGCCTAGAGAGAAGACCAGAGAGAGCACCGTGCCCGCTCTGTGAGGGCATGGAAAGAAAGCAAGGAAATTCAACAAAGTGGAAACTGACCATAAGAAAAGAAACCTAGTCAACGAGACTATTCTGAAGGAAAGCAAATAGTTAAGCTCCCACTTTTACCCTGGGTGTCTGAGTAAAAATTAGTTTGCTTTATGATTAAGAATGGTCTTTTCAGGTGTTTGAGAGAGGATGTGAAATTCAGCAGTAGAAAGATGAATCAGAGTCTGTTGTGGTTAGTTTGTAAATTCCCACTGCATAGGGTAAGATAACAACACCCCAAGACCTGAATTCTTCCACGTTCAGGAGACCCAACAACAACAATAAGGCAAGCTTATTTCCGCACGTATGGATGTACGTGGCTTGAAATTATGGTTCAATATCCTTGTAAAGAGGGAGGCAAAAATTTATGTAAGAGAGCACATGGGTTTCAGGGAGACAAACAGCCTGGTGAATATGAAAGTGAATTGTTGTGGGCTGCTTGGTAAACAATGGTAGATTTCTGTTCGAGATGATCCTTATGAACAGCAAACATGGAAGGTATTAATGGGAAGGATTGGAGGTGTGTAAAGATGATACCAATTAGGTCAGTCACTTGGCTTAAAAATGCAGGATGTGTCCTTTAAGTCTATGGCTTAAAAATGCAGGATGTGTCCTTTAAGTCTATGAACTTCTAGCATTTACAATAACATAGCATTTCTATTAATGCTCTGTTAATTGTTGCAACAGATGGCTGAATAAAATCTAGCAGATTTAAATCTTATCACTAACTTAGGTGTTAGTGATCACTATCCTTGGAATTCAGGAAAACAAAGATGACTTTCATGGAAATAAGTTCAGAGAGAGAAAGAAACATGCATGTGAAAGGAACATAAAAGAGATGATTGATTAAGGAAATTCTAAGTAGGGTAGTGCAACAAATTAAAAGATGAAATACTGGAAAAACACCTGCAGTGTGTTAGATTAATAACCATCAATTTTTGTCTCTTATATCAATCTAGAACTGCATAAATTTACATGTTTTTGTTGTGTCCTGAAGCACTGTTTTCCAGTAAAACAAGAGAACAAGAGAGACAGAGCTAAATGTTCAATAAATATTAAACACTAAATGTTCTTCAATCCCTTTCTTCCTTTGTTCTCAGATTTTCCCATTGATTTTGCCTTTACAACATTTACAACCTTTTTTTTTTTTCTTTTTTTTTTTCTTTCCCTCCACTGTAGGAAGTGGAAGGAACTTGTTGCTAGGTCCAAAAAATCATATTGGTAGCTCAAGTGAGAACTAGGAGTCACTACTTAAATAGTGTGTTATGTGCTCTAGCACCAATTCTACACATTTCTTGTATATTTTTACCTGAAAGTTATTAGGAACCATGGGCTGTGTCTCTGAGCAGTCTAAGACCTACACTAACATGAAGACGGATGTTCTGGATGTTTTTCACGTCTCTGTTAGGTCCAGAAATGGGACATGTCTCTATGCAATTTCCTGGGGGATCCTGATTCAGAAGCTGCTCTCACAACATCCTTGCACATGTGGTATTGCACAAAATGGCATGTATGAGGGCAGGAAGAGAAAGATGTGATGAGTTTGACCTTCAGACAGAAGAAGAAGACATATTTGTGTTCCAATAATTACTCTCCATTTTATCCAAAGTCTGCTTAATGTAGGATAAGAAAACGAGACTAGGATCAGAGCTTAGACACAGTTATCACTGACCAGTCAGGGGCCCTGTATTTTCCAATAGAAAATATGTACATTAACATTGACATTTTAGGTGGAGGCACTAGAAAAACAAGGTATTGCTGTATTTCATTGTTCGTGACCTGAATGTTGTGGCATCTGCATTTGACCTGTGTTTGGTGTTGGTGAAGCTGGGCAAAGCACAATGAATTCTTTTTTACCCATCACATTAGTTTTTCTACTGGCAGTATTTACTGGCACAAGTCCTCAAATAGCACTATGACAAATAATCTTTTGTATGATGCCATGCTTTGCTTCCTCATTTATTCTTGTTTTCAGGGCAGCTCGTCTGTAACATATAGGTTTTTTATTGCTCTTATCAGATACTGCCTGCCTCCCAGTAGTATGAGACAACTTCATCCCCTCACTTTACTCAGCAATATTATACTTTTTCAGGGAAAAGACGAGGTCTGTTTGAAATGCAGACGTATGTGGCCTGGTGGAGGCTGCATGGATTTCAGCGGGAGCCTGAAGTGCATCCAGATCTTGTGGTGCTTGAGGTGAGGAAGATGCAGCAAAATCAGTGGTATCTCCTCTTAGGGATGTGGATCCTTGCACTGAGGTGTGTGCAACATTTTGAATTGTAATTAGAGAGGTTATTACAGACTAACATGTTAAATTCAGTTTTGTTATGCTCTCTAAACAGGAAGAACTCCTGGTTGAACAAAGAATAGAAATCAGCTGAAGTCAGCCTGAAGCAGAACAGCTTTCTGCAAAGCAAACCAAGAACTACGCCCAGATTTATTTGTTCTCCCTCAAACCAAACATTTTACATATTCTACACTGACAACTCATCTCCTCATCATTTCTAGATTATTTAACCCTATATTTCTTTTTTTTTTCTTTTTCTGTTTGTAAATTAGGTCCCATTCTCAATCAACTGCATTTTCAGAAGTTGGAGTAAAAGTGTTATGTTTTGATAAAGGTGAATAAATACTGAACTTTTCTAAATGGTATAATTTTCAGTTTGGGTAATGCTGGAAAACAAATAGTTGTGATATCTTAAAAATCTTCCTAAGCTTTTTTTTTTTTTTTCTTCAGACACAGTTTGATGAATTTACTCGTGACTTTTGAATAGTTTTTGTCCCTGCACTACTTCTTTTTTTCAGTGAAGTGATGATTATTTTGAATGTTTTATCCATCTGTTCCAGCCACTTACTTGCCTCATGCAATGCTGAAAGCCACTTAAATGTTCTCTGTGGTTCTTTGTTTCCTGGATGTAATGGAGAGCAAGGGAAGAGAAAACATCTTACTTGAAGAGATAAGTCTTAGTTACTATTTGTTTCCTGCAAAAGCTTAGCCTACACATACCCACTGAACCATTCCTACTCGCATACACAGTTCCCAGCTCAATTGTTAGCGCTCCTGCTGCACAGTGCTTTGGAAGACGCTCAGAGAGTCTGTTGATCTTCAGGGAAACCCCCTAGATTTCCTTTCTTATTATTCATGGGGATTTCCCAGTCTGATGCAGAAAAACAAGGATCAAAGTGTTTTACATGTTGATGGATGTCTCCGGCTTCTTCACTGTATTTAAAAGCTTAAGCAAATGAGTGGCCATAAATAGAATTATTAAAGTGATAGAAGTGGGAGGAACACAAGCAGAAAGTAATATTTTGTATATTTTTCAAAATGTGTTGTTAGACTAGCATTCATAACAGAGCTTAACACACTGGTATTTACTGTGCTCCAGGGAGTGATGGAGAAAAAGGAATGGAAAACAGTAATTTTGTAACTGTACTTTCTATAGCAATAGGAAAGAAAAAAATACATTTATACATTTACCACCAAAGTGTGATGTGGATGAGCATGACCACATCTCCAAAAGTAAGGAAGTGTGTAGCACCACACGGCATTTACTCCCTGCTAACTTCAAACTTGGCCTTCTTCTTTTATATATATATATATGTGTCTTATCATATGTTGATATCAAGTTAAAAAAAATCCTTTTGCATGCATGCATAATTGGTCATAATCATTATCTTTCAGTTTTTCAGCAGTATAAGGAAGTTTGTGGTCAATCTGAAAACCATGCAAAACCCCACAGAAGCACTAAGTTTTCCACTAAGCACTATGAGCAAAAAGTTTATGTCTGCAGACTATATTAGACTTCATTATTATAGCAGAGGAAAATATCTGCACTTCTTTCAAGCACTCATCAATAGACCTTTATGATCATAATTCGTGTTTTTATCTTTCAGCAAAACAGCAAAACAGCCTGAATTAAAAGTTCAATAATTTTGTATTAACCATTTTGTGCTCAGATTTTCTCATTGATTCTGCCTTTATAACCTCTTTATTTTTTATAACCTCTTTTATTTTCATATTTTGATCAACCTTTTCTTCCCCTGAACAGCACACAAACATTTATAATCACATCCAACTTTTTAAAAGACAAGGGATTTTAAGATGAAAGAAAGATAGCAACTTTCACTCTAGATGGAAATCCATCCTCATAAGGCCTGGGATTCATCACAGTCTGCTTGAAATATGTTAAATGTTAGAGAGGAAATGCTCACTTATCTACTTAAGAATAAAACTAGCAAATATTAAATGACTAATTGTTGGCAAATTTTGAGAACAATGGGCTAAGTTACCCTTAGTAAATCAGACTAGAATGGAGTTAATCATAGTATGAACTTTTTCTCCTTATGTTTGAGTTCTGAGTTCTCTATCTTGAAATAAGATTAAAGATCTGTGCTAAGGTATTAGTCGAATTATGCAGGAAGTAATTGTAAATGTATATATAGAATGTGAAAGAATAACACTCATTTATTATTTTATTTAGCTGCTAAAAAAATACTTGCCCATGCACTTGCCTATGACTTTTCCTGTTTGGCTCAATACAGTCTGTTGGCCCCGTCTGTGCACTTTTGAATACCTCACATTGATTCCTGCAGACACAGGGCAAATCAGTCTGACTCTGGCTAGGTTACCTGTTGGTGGAGGCTTGTGCCAAGACTATAACTCCAAATATCAGTTCTAAGAGTGCCTGGAAGTGATCACAAATCTCTTGGTGAAAGATGTAATAATGTATAATGCTGTCTTATTTTTGATTTTGGACCCTGAGTTCCAAATTGCTGAGTTCACTGTAAAGGACACAGTGATACTGCCAGACCTGTTATCTGGTGGCTGGGGGACTGGAGTTGGGAAAAAGACCTCTTTCTTGCCATGATGGTGGCTGCTGTGTGCACAGGTGCTCATATGAAATATGCTGCTCATGAAAGACTCACCTGCAAAACCTGTGTGTGTTCAGATATTGTTCTAATACTCAGTCTTAAAAAGTTATGAAAACAAACCTTCTCCTTGCTTCGTTATGTCTAAGCAATATAAATAAAGTGGAGATAAAATTCCTGGAACCACTGGCTTCAGCAAGACTAGTCTGGAGTGCAAAGCTCAGCACAGTAAAGGTGTCCGAGTGTGTCAGCTGCCCAATTTTCTGAAGCTGTCACCATGTTGTACCTCATTTCCTGGAAAGATGGGCTCCACGACATGCCCTTTATTGTCATCTAGGTTGCTTGCTTTATGCTTTATCCTGATGAACGATGAAGTAGCGAAGTCTGTACATCTTCCTCGCACCTTTTTAGCTGCTACCAGAGCAGTGATGGGTCCCCAAGGACTTTTCGCCGGGTTGTGCTACGTCGTGCATTTTTTAAGTGCCAACGCTAGATGGTGCCGGTAAACCTCCTGCAAAATCATCCATCCTGGGCTCAGCCTGGGAACCTCAGAAACAGTTAAAAGAGTGATTTCTGTGCCTTCCAGCCCGCTCCCTCTAACAGTACGTGCTTAGTTAATGACATTTGAAACAGTTTTATCCCTTAGTTCCTGGTAATGATTACTGTAAACAGGCATGTGCTGCTCCTTTCCTGTTTTGCCCAAACGCCCACACGGGAACAAGAGGAAAGGAGAGGAGCGTAGGTGTGAGGGCCTGCTAACAACATTTCCAGGAGACAGGGCAGATGTTGGCAGTTCTCGTCCTAATCAAATGAGTGAGCCCGCTGCAGGGGGACAGCCCTCCTGGTGCAAGCTGCCTTCCCGAATTTCATGGCAGGGTTTGTCTACACGTGTCGGGGACCTACAGGTCCGCATAGATTTCTCTAATGTAAAGGTTTATGCGCTCTGTGCTGAATGTAATGGTAATACGCACTGAAGGCTTGATTCTGCTGATATGAATTAATTGCTTAATTAAGGAGATAAAAATCCACATGCGTGCTTGGATTATATGTGAAGGATCTGAAAGATTGAAGGGTCCCTCTTCTTACCCACTCTCCCTCCTCCGCCCTTATTATGCTTTTTTTTTTCCTTTAAAAAAAATAATAATACATTTTTAATAAATAATGAATAGACACTGAGCTTGCAGTGCTCTTGAAGTCATACCTTACCTGCAGGCACAGCATCTTTTAAGGAGGAACCACTTCTTCACCAAGAGGGTGGCTGGACACAGGGACAGGCTCCCCAGGACAGTGGTCATGGCACTGAGTCCGCTGGAGTTCAAGAAGTGTTTGAACATGGTCTGATTTTTTTTTTTTTTTGGGGGGGGGGAGGTAGTTCTTTGGGAACCCAGTAGCTGGACTCGATGATCCTTGTGGATCCCTTCCAAATCAGATACTCTCCAATTCTCTGATTCCCTTAACTCTTTAAGTGCTTTCAAAAATTCTGTTTTGAGGAGCTGAACTACTCTGACTACAGGAAGGTAGCCCCAGCAAAAAAATTCCCAATTTAGATGCCCTGAAATAACTCAGTGGACGTGTTAGCTAAGGTGAAATGACTGCCACTCACCTTATAATTCACCACAGGACACATTTGGTACTGATGTTAGGCTTTAGCTTCTTCTAGTACAGAATAACTGTAACTGGTGTTGTAGTCAAATGCTTCAGGCTTGGTGGTTGTTTTTGTTGTTGTTGTTTGGTTGTTTGGTTTTGTTTCAGTGAGATGTGCTGTACTTGCAGGTTTTCTTTAAGCCTTACATCCTGCAAAAAGGACAGTGTGACATAATCTTTACTTTTTTTTTTTTTTTTTGCTGTTTAGTTAATTTCCAAAAAGATAATTTCAGTTTCTTTTTGGTTGGTTCCTTGACAGCTCTCTTTGCCTGCAACATCATGATGGAAGTGCCAAGAAGCAATCAACAGATGTCAAAGCACTGGTAGGTCCTGAGTAGTGGTTGTTATCACCATTACCCTGATAGGTACAGCTGCACCTTCTTAGTGTATTAACCAGCTTTTTTGTAGCTGTTTTGTAAACTGCAGATATTGCACAGGGTGGTTAATTCCTCATGGTCATGGCATGTTTCAGAAGGTGAGCCATGCTGAGGCCAGGGCTGTGCCGGCTGGTTTCAAACCTCCCACTGTTCGTGTGTGCATTCATCTTGGTGCTGTGGAGTTAAGCTCCATCCATGAGCACAGCTTGAATGAGATAATTGTTTTGGACCTCAAGGGGAGATGAACTAACCACTGTGATGAGAGGAGGCTGACAGGGCTGTGCAGCTGCTTCCCTGAGAGCATTCCCTTCTGATGTGAGCAATGCAGCCAGTTCCTATCTTTAAGGTTAAGGCTATGATGAGCATTGGGGTTAGATTTTTGGGAAGATGAAAAGTGTATATCTTGTTAATTTATGTGATTTAGAATGTGGAGTCAGATGCAGTTTTGGAAAGCATTGTGATTTGATCCGGGCATATTGGGGTTTAGAAGGTTTTGGCATCTTGTTGGAGGAGGTGACTGTGCCAAGATGCTAGTAAAGCCTGGCAGCCACCTGAGGGAAAGGGAAGTTGTGAAGGGAAGAGGGGAATAGGCTCCATGTACATTGCCTACCAAAAAGCTATTTCCTTATTGTCCTCTGCTGATTGAGCGTGTATTATTGGGTAAACTATATGGCTGGGATTACAGATGGGGTTGTTATTGTGCTGTGAAAAGAGGAGGCAGGCCTAATACAAGACTGCTTCTAAGACTAGTGAGTGGCAGTCAGACCTGGGCTGAGTCTCTGTGCTCAAGTTATTTCTCTTCTGAAATTGAGGACAGTGGGGATATGCAAAGAAGGGTTGGAAAACATTCTGACGATGGTGTTATGGTGTGCACAAGAGAGCCATGTCCCCATCATGGCTCTTTAATTGCTCTGTTCCCTCCTGGAGTTAACAGGATACTCAGTGAGTTAAGCTCAGGATTGGTTGGGTAGGGTTTAACAATGGACATGGGGTAGAATTGTGTTTGAAATGCTGGAGCCAGATGTTACGAATAGACCAAAGAGGGATTGTATCTTCAGGATGCAGTCCAGGGTGGGTCAGCTCAGCAGGTCAGCAGGTACTCCTGGCTGCTTTTGTCAAAGATGAATTTAAGTGAGCATTGGAGATCACAGAGAAAGGTCTGTGCTGGCGGCAAACAGCCCTTTTTAACAGCTATTCCCTGATGAATTTGTTGGCTGCTGTTTCTTTCTGAAGCTGGCCACCACAGTTGGGCCAAACTTTTATGCTGAGGGTCTATTAAAGGAAAAATCATGGAGCTAGTGCAGGAGTGTGTCTTAGATAGAGCCAGGCTGTTTGAGGCTTGTCTTCTGACCTGCTACGATGGAAACGCGGTGCAAAACTCTTGCTGTTCCAGTTTCACTCTGAAATGATTTGGAAGTTTTGCTGCCACACACAGTTTCTGTCCTTTTATCTACTACTTTTCTGCTAATTTCATGGGGTTTGTGGGCATTTTTATGAGAGTGGAAATTTAGTAATCTAGTTGCAAGCCCATGCATTAATTACCTCATTGGGAAGACCGCATGTGAAAGACATGCATTTGTGAGTCAGACTTGCTACATATTTCAGTTTATTTTAGCTGCTCTAAGTTTCTGTGAGACTTTCAGAAAAATGCGGTAAGCAAAATAAAACAAAATACGGTAGGACAAGCCAGGAAATTTATTAGCCCATTGAGAAATCTGTTGGACTTCTAATTGGTTATATCATCATACAATGTCAACTGTTGACTTTCTTTGTTTTTTACTTTTGTAAGTTACTAGAAAACCTACAGCAGTTACATTTACCACACTTTTGAATATAGTGTTAGAATTTGATCATTAATTATCCACAATAGTATTCTTTGAGCAACAATATATTGAAAAAAGTAGACTTTGTCTGAGTGTTGTTTAATATTGTTTTGTCAGAATTTGAGCCAGCTTTTTGATTTATAAAATAGCTTAACAGACTCTAGAGGTATGTTTTGCTAAATGTCTGTATGCTGGCTGTGATTTGAGAATTCCAAAAGAAGGTTTTCTTTTATACAGTATTTAGAATATGGATGACTATACGCATGAAAATTAGGCAACTTCAGCAATATGAGGAACATTTTTTTTATACAACTACTTGTGCTATATCCTTTTGCCAGCAGAGAATGAATCTGAGGCTGTAAAACACAGCAGCAGCATTTGGCTTTTTTTGCTCAAGAGAATAGGACCAGTAGGTCTTCTCTCTCTGACACGGAAAATAATGATCTGCTTGCATCTTGGAATAACAGGGCTCAAGCAAGTGCTTTTGTCACTTTTAAGAAACGTGTCTCTTCTGCTGTGCTGCGAACTTCCTCATTAAATTCCCCTCACTCCGTGTGAAAATGCAGTTCCTTTTTAAGTTACTGAAATGAATTCCACTTGTCTTTTGAACTGGTATTGTCCTTGGCAGTCCTGTGCAGCCATAGGTAAAATGAAGTAATGCTCTTAGTTGCACAGTTCTCCAGAGAGCCAGAGGTGGTGTCCTTTTTTGTTGAGTGAGACAAATGTAAATAGGATTTATATTAATCTCTTAAATCCACACTTTTGCAGATTTGGCTTATTAGTGTGTGGTTTAACACCAAAGGATAGATATATATCCTGAAAATCATTGGAGGCTGATTAGGAGTCAAGTATATGTCTCTCTAAATCCAACCGTGCAAAAGGCAGTGACTCATTTAAAGGGTGGAAAAGCCATTTGGATTTCCAATAGAGAGATGAACAAAGAAGGGAAGAAATGAGAAATATGAAGCATTCTGAGATCGTTATTTATAAACAGAAATTGTCCTTGACAATGAACAAGCTAATGGAAATAGGTAATGTTTCATACTACTTCTCCCTTAGCTCTGATATGATTACGTCTGTTTGATATCAAGAGAAATAACTAAAATATTTACAGGCATATCTGGTCAGATATGTAAGAAGAGAGACAGATTCTGTTCAGTAGAGCCTGCTAAAAAGACATGAGGCAACAGACACAAACTGAAATACAGGAAATATTACTTAACCACAATAATATTTTTTCACTCTAAAGGTGATTCATCACTGGCACAGGTTGCATAGAGAAGTTGTAGAGTCTCCCTCCTTGGAGATCTTCGTAAGCTGGCTGAACATGGTCCTGGGCAACCTGACCAGGTTGACCCTGTTTGCACGAGGTGTTGAATCAGATGACCTCCAGAGGTCCCTTCCACCCTCAGCCATGCTGCGACTGTGTGAGATACATTTTCATATAGAAAAACTTTATGATTTTAGATTAATCACAGCAATATAAAAGAAGAGCACTCGATACACTAAAGATCAATTGACAAAGGAATTAGGAACCTAGCAAATTCAAAAATGCAATTGAGGTTTTAAGGCTTAAGTGTCAGGAGTCTGTTTTGAGAGCTCAACATGTGCCCCATCTGATTCTAGATCAGTTTGCAAATCTGGACCTTTGTTCTTTGATCACTTAGCTTATTTTGAAAAATACTCTTCAAAATTTTTGTTTTCCCAGAGTTACAATGGAATTGAGCTCCATGGTGAACTATGATTCACATTTTTCAGGCATGCTGTAATGGTTTGATGCGCTGCCCACAAGCACAAACTGCTACTTCATCCAGTCCTAACTGACAAAAAACATTTCTCCCCGTGCTACTTTATCACCTGATGTTATGACATTTTAAATGATTAACTGGAGTGCTTCGGACTTCGTAATTTGTTCAGAAAAGCTTTCATAGACACAAGCTCAGCCAGCAGGGATGGATTTATGGTATTTTCAACATTTCCTTCTAGATGTGTTTCCTGAGAAGAGTAACAAACTGGCTCCTCAATTGCACTTTCCATTAAAAACTCAGTGGCATCCACTCAGCACATCAATAATTCTTGTGAATACAGAATTACAAAGTGAGGGGGCATTTTCCCATGTACAGTTATGTCTCTGTGTAGCTGAGTGATAGCCCTGCGCAATGATGTCACAGATTCAAAGTTCAAAGCATTAATAACTGGCCAGAAAACTACTTTCAATGTTTTTTAGGATGGTTAGAACTATTAAATCTGAAGACCCTAGTTTCAATGCCATGGGATACATACTCACTGGTTGTCTCAGTATGAGCAACACAGTGTTTTAAACATGAAAATTTTAGAAATATTTTATTGTTTAATTCATGTTCCCAATGAATAGCCAAAGGGTGGGCACATCACTGGGGAGTGCCTTTGCCCCGTGGAATAAATGAGCTCCTGGCCCTCATCCCTGGTTAGACATGGGCAGCAATTGCTCACGCTGTGGGAGCAGGACAGTGTGGGAGCTGCTGTCTTGTTTTCCTCACAGGTGTCTCAGATCTTCCATGTTCACAGAACACATGTTCTTATCCTATGTTCAGGGGAGAAGACCTTGCCTGGCATTAAAAATTTGTTGTGTACAAGCCACTGAGGCTAGCAGATACCACTGGTTTCCTAGATTCCAAGTCCATGAACCATGACACACCACAAATTTCTGGCCAGCAGACCACTGTGAACCTGAATTAAATGATGAAGTATTTCTAAATTGTACCAGAAAGAAATGTTTGTGCAATTTGATACTCAAACCCAAATTTCCATGTAGACTGGCACCCTGTTTTTCACAGGAAAGTTAGCCTTCATGTAGTGGCATTTCCACAAGACACTTTTCAGTGACCAGTCAGTAGGATCACATGTGAGAATCCAGGAAAAGCAAGGAGTTGTTGGGTTTATTCCTTTAACCAGAACTGCACATTTGTGCTTACAGAGAGAAGTTTTACCATTGAATAACATCATATACTCTCAGCATGGCGCATTCTGTGGGAACCAAGTATCCCCATGGGTGCAGGTGGGCTTCAGCATTGTGAAAACACTTGATCTTCAAGAAACATCCTAAATGGACCTCTGCAGTAAGACTGTGCAGAAGGGACATCAGACTTCGAGCCTGAAGTGTAATAGCATGCACTTGGGACTTCTAAATCCTAAATCCTAAGATTTACATAAAAATTGAGCACCTATCAGGCTGCAGAGCTCAGGCATTACTGCTCTTCTTCGCATCTCTGTCAGTCTGAACCATAAGAGAAGTGTAATTTTATAAGCATGCCTATGTCCTCTCAGAATTTTTACACTAACACAAATTCAAAAAATGAAGGATGTTGTAACACAGAAGTATTATGGGTAGTTCCTGCCAGTGTGACTCTTCTGAGTGGAATCTGGTAGAAGTCACAATGATTTATTTATTTTTCAGCAGAACTTCTCTCCACCAAGGACAGTGACCAAGACATACATCCGATTGCCTGAATATACACATCTTTGAGACACCAGTGAACAGGGCATTCACTTTCTAAAGTCTGTTTCATCTCACCATGAGGTTAACAGCAAACCTCCCCAATGTGCTGTCTGAAGCTCAGATTTGTTGCTCATATGCAAGTCAGCATTATCTACTTATATTTCTATTTTCACTGAGGCCACACGTAAAGTCCACATAAAGTCAACTCCAATGATTATTCTGATTATTTTCTGTTCACTACCTCACATAGGAGGTAGGATCTTTGGACCACCCAGCTTGCTAAATCCTTCATGGACATTAATTGGTTGAACATAATTTCTTCTTGCTTCCTATGGAACACGTGCTCTGAATAATGCACACAATTATCCCAGAGATTTGTTTTCCACTGCAGATCCATCTAATGAAAAAGTGGGGAGTAAAATAATTGAGCTAATGAAAAATTCAAGTCTGTCAGTTGCTTTCAGTCAGAAATAACTGTTATTCTCTTGCACTACTTCACTGAATTTAAAACAAAATATATCAGCGCAATAGCTTTTACATTTTTTTGGAGGAGACAACTGTGAAGTACAAAATGCCTGCTGAAAAAGAGAGCAGAGATTTCATACACATTGGTTAACAGAGAATCTGGACGCTTAAGAAGTCTCATGGAAACTAAGAAGAAAGCTTAAATGTGGCTCCCAGGCTGGCCTTTTATTTATTATTTATTTATTTTTTTCAGTGAGCAGCTCTCAGCAGCACTGCTGGAAGAACTCACCAGGTTCTTTGTCCATAAACATTAATGACAGTCATCAACCCTTCTGCTTTTTCCTACTGTTCTTTTGTATGTTAAACTCCCCAGTTTTGGTTCTGCCAAATTATATGAGGATGCAAAAGGCTTCAGACAAAAAATGTTGGAGTGAAATATGATGTTAATTTCACAGGGGAATGCTGGAAGGATTAGAGGAAAATCAGTCCTTCTTCAAATGACAGTAACTGTAAGAATTTCCTGGATCAATCTATCAATAATGAAAAGAGGGCAACCAGGCTCATTTCTCTGTTAGAAAGTTACTTAGGAACTGTGCTGACTTACTGACATAGCACAGGCAAAGGTAATTTAGATAATCTTTCCTTCCATTTCTCATTATTTGCCTTGCCGAAGGTAAAAATAAGCTCTGGCATAATTGTATTGTCTTCTAAGAGCTTTGCATGGTGCCTTCCCATGCCTTCATGAATGGTGGTGTATAGAAATCTTCAGAAAAGGGAAACACTTTTTTTAAGGGGTGAAAAAGCAACTTTAAGCCACAAATACCATGTTCTTCCCATGAGAGGTAAAACATCTCATGCCAAACGTCACTTCCAAAAGGCCCCAGATACTCTTACAGGTTAACCTGCAATGGGATCAAGCAGAGGAGTCACCAAGAAAGAACGAGGGTTGTTGTCCAAATACTGTTTTGCAACCTCGCTTTAGAGCATGAGGCACATGAGGATCCTGCAAGTGGAGGCTGCCAGGGATACACCAGGTACTGCAGTGATGCTCCTCGCACAGGTACTGCAGAGTTTTGTGAAGCATACCCCTGTGTTCTGCAGCAATGGCAGGGCTAGGGCTTGCAGCACTCCCTGCAAGCTGTCCTCCATCGAAATCATGATGCTTTCCTCCTGTGATGAAGGACTTAAGCATCTAGATGTCCACTACGTTAATTAATATTTAACGGTTACATTTAATTAATCTTTACTAATTAATTATTGTCTGTAAAGTGAGCAGTTACTGAGTAGCTTATAAAATGGAGTTTAAAAGATCACCTTAAATTCATTCTGTAGAAAGCAAACTGTGCTCAGAAAGTTGCAGTTAGGTCTGATACAAGTCTGGATCAGCAGAGGGAGCTGCAACATAATATATTAATTACAGTCAGGTGAAGTCTTCCATACAAAGCACCAGGGGCTTTGCAGATCTAAGTAATTTTGCACTGATATTTATAGTTAATGTTTATTAACTATGCACCATCCGTATAGCATCATGTAGTCATCATAGGGCTCTTTTAGGTCTCAGACATACTTGTTCCTGTGCTCTTCGGCCAGGTAAAACCTAAGCAGGAGTCTGTGTATGCTGCAAACAGCTGGGGACACTGCAAGGAACTAAGTATCCCTGGGGGGAGAAACTTCAACATTCAACCGCCCTTTCTGAAGGCGCAAGGGTGAAGTTAGGCAAATCAGATTAGGCATACAAATTTGAACAAACTGTTCTTAATCCTCACATGTAAAATATTTCAGGTAGCAGGTCGTAGCTGTACCTGGGTTAGACCTGCATTCAACAGGACGCTTTTTGAGAGCACCTGGTCCCCAAAACTATCCCTCAGGAATGGCTGGGGGAGCAACATCAAACAAAGGAGGGTGTACAAGCTACACACCTTCATCACATCACCATTTCATAGGCTAGCAAACATCAAACCACGGAGTAGTATTCACGGACACAATAAGTTCCACCTAAGGAACCAGCAGTATTCATCCATCTGCTACAAAATCTCTCAGGAGAGGTGCAGAAACCACTTTGTTACTCCTGGTCATGATCTCATGACACCTCTTCAGTCATTGTGTCCTGTGCTGTTAGAAAACAATTTGTCAGACGTGCGGATTAGTTAGTCCTACTTGAGATCTCTCAATAACCCAATAGGAGTTAGAAGAATGGTATCTTCTTAATTATTTTGCAATAGCTAATGGGACCAATTCTATGAGAAAATTAGTACCATCTTTTTTCTGGGTAGACAATATACAAATGACAAGAAGATAGAAAGGGAATAACTAGGCAACAGGCAACAGTGAAATAGTAGAAATTAAGTCCTGAGACCTGCAACAGAGAGCGATCCACATTTTTAGTAGTGAGTAGGCAGAGTATAATAAGATGTGGTTACTTTATCTGGACATGTTTCTGTGAGCATATGTGGCCCTGTTCCTTGCTTAGCACATCGGGACATCATTTCAAAGAGACTCACTGTGAGCTGCAGGCATTAGTTTCTGAAATTAGCATTTGTGTCCTGGCTAATGGATGCATCTGAAAGCATGTGGAGTAATGATTTTTCTGAGCTCTAATTCCTCTTGCACAACACAAAAATCACACAACCCAGTGCAAATGCACTCCTCAAGAGGCATCTGGGACCTCGTTGTTTCTTTGTAAGTCTGCCATCCCTGAGGGACAGGAGTTACATGTCAATGCCAGCATGAGGGTGTGTTGTCCTGTAGAAAAGGGAATGAGCTGTTTCCACTGTCTGTGAGGCATTACATTTCTCCCCTTCATGGTGATAGGATCATCAGGCAGTTTGGGCTGGCAAGGACCACGGGAGCCTCCAGTCTGCCCCCTGCCCCGAGCAGGCTCAGCTGTGGGGCCAGACGGGGCTGCTCAGGGCTTCACCCAGCCAGGTCTAGACCCTCCAAGGATGGTGACATCCCCCTCTGCTTTCTGCTGCTTCCTGATCATCCCTGAACCTCCCCTCAGCTCACGGTTCATTTCAGTTGCCCCTGATGAAAGATGTGTCTTTCCATGACTACTGGGAGGATTAGGGTGGAACTAAGGAAGAAGAGCCTGGCTGTAATATTAATTAATTAGGCAACACACCTTCGAAAATCTAGTATAAGCTTAAATAGCTACTAAGCAGGTGACTGTTATATTGCTAAACAACTACCTCACTGCAAGTAATACTGAGCTATAATACAGTTCAATTATATGTTATTGCCATTAGTATTAACACAGGATTGTATTACTATTAATATAATTTGTAAGTCAACCATATAAGCACTATTTCCATTTGCACCATTTCACTCCTTTAAAAGACTTCATTTTTTTTAACATTGTTTGCGGCACATTAAAGGAGTGTTCCTAAGCAATTAGCTTTTATTCACTATACAGTAATTTGATATTTGTGGGGAGGAAAAAAATCAAGGACTACACTGAACATGTACATAATCTGCAAGGCTGCTATATAAAAATACCAATTTTGTCACATATCTCTACTGAAGCAAAATAGAAATTGTTCATTGTGGCAGTAGTATTTAAATGCATGTTTTCATTGTGGGAGACAGTCTTATTGCTGAATACTCAGGGCTGTGACAGAGGATGAATAGATGGAGTTCTTTAGTAAATGCAGGACATCGTTATCTCAAGAGGAAAGAAGGGTAAATGGGGAAAAAATTAGAAAAAATGTGATTACAGTAGTGATGATGAAGCATCACTGCTGCTGTTGAGTTGTTGTGCTGCTGCTGTTGAGATGTGTATTCATTGCTGCACTTGGCCCAACTGTGACATTAGCTAATTTATTAAGATGTTATTTTAAGGAAATGGTGAATCTTTTATAGGGCATGAGTTGCAGGCGGAAGAAGTGGTTCTATTAAAAGCTCATTGCTGGTTAGAACTGCCAACCATAACAAGAGCTTTGCTTGCGTTAAGCCCAGTGACAAACCAAGAACCTCAGAGTCAGCAAATGTCTGGCACTCACGTTTGCTCTAAGAAACACAACATCTTCACACCCAGAATCGGAGCTGCCATAAGAACACAGAAACTACCTGCTTGACAGGATTTTCTTTCTGTTGGAACAACAAAGTAGAGTTTAATGCTTTGGAGTCAATTTCAAATTAGAATACCGTCATCCTGCTCCAAAGGTCTCAGAGTCTGAAACCTGCTCTTTATCCTCAGGATTTATATGGAGGAAAGGGGCAGTGCAAGCGACTGTATCTGCACCAGCCTCTGTCTACACTTAGGACTCACCATAGGAACCTGGCGAGATGGTGTCATGTGTTGGGAGAGGAGTGTGGGGTCAGTGGGAGCCGTCAGTCTTGCAGTGTCCCCACCATTGTTGGGGTGACATGGCTTCATGGGTCAGGGCAGGAGCCAGGACAGAGTGTGTATCCTACTCAGGCTCCTGTCCATGCTGGGGACCTTGGATGCCCTCCTCTTCATGTCAGGTCTGGTTTGCAGGTGTTGGGGATTAAGGGATGGGGTTCGAAAGCAGTGGATTGATCAATGAGATTGGTAAGAGGACATCTTTGTTGGAGCCTAAACTCCCCCTGGTATCCTTGTTCTGGCCCCAGTGTGGGGAGGACATCCATAAGGTGACACACCTGAGAGCACACAGAAGACAACAGGCAATGACGATGCTGCAGTATGCATTTTCTGTTGTCACTGGCATTGAATCCATTAAACTGCACCCTGTGTGAAGAAAGGGAAAGCGTTTCAGTACTTGTTTAAGGGGAAGTCTGTGCTGACTTTATAACGATCAAAAAGCACAGCAGCTGGTGGCTGTAAGAGATGCTCGAGACTGATGTTTGATGTGTAGCTATTTATTTCTCTTTCTTTAATGGTAAACATTTTTTTTTTTTTGTCTAAGGAAAATGTTTGTTTTTTCAACAGTTGTTATTAACCTATTCCAATAGTCTCATAAGGTTTGAACAAAACAGTCTATCAAATGTAATTCTAGGCTTCCGCTTGTAACACATTTTTGCAAAAACCAGCAGTGTGAAAATAGTATTAACAGACAAATAATAGCTGTGTTCTCTTATATCTCAGTTGACTAATAGAATTGAAATATGGGGGAATAAATGTGCTTTATTTTAGACTCTGAAAATGAAGGAAAACATCATTGTGAAAACTGTAGTATTTGGTTTCAGGTGAAAACGAAAAAAGACAAAAAAACTCTTATAGAGTAATGCAGGGAAATAGTCTGCTTAGATATCTGCAAGCATGAATATTCTAAACTGTGGAGCCTTCATCTCTGTGTCTGACAGCAATATTTGACCTGAAACACAAGCAAACCTCAACTGCTTTCTGGTTATGCCAGCCCTGTACAGACAATCTCGTTAAGTTTTCAGCCCTGAGAGAGACTTCACAGATTGAGTACAGAACTGGATGTCTGTAGGATAACCAAATACTCAGAGATGGAAATAGTTAAGACTGATGAAAATTTTGGCAGAGACGTAAATGCCCTTCTTCAGGTTCAACTAATTTCTATTAGAAATCTGGATGAGTCATAAATCCAGCCATCTAACGTGAGGGTCTAGCATCTCCTGAGGAAAGGGTGCTGGGTGGTATTGGGATGAGGATGCCAGTCTAAACTAATCTCATATGTCTTCTTTAATAATAATTTCTAAAATCTCTTGGGATTTTACTTTGCCTTTTTCAGTGTTGAGGCCTGACACAATACAGCTTTTCCCCTGTCCCAGTTGCTCTGTGCATTCAACATGTAACTTCTCTGGAGCAGCATCTGCCTCTTGTCACATGGCTGCAGTTTCTGGAGGCAGCATACAAACAAATACCAGCAGCAAGCTAAATTCTACGCTGTGTCCATTTTTACTGCATTACAGAAAAGACAGATGTAGCTGGAAGTTTTCCAATTGACACGACATCCTTTTTAGCATCTACCAAGAATGAGGAATGTAACGCTCTGGAACTTGCAATTTCTTCAAGCAAACTTGGCATTCAAAAGAACTAGCACAGACTTCATTCAAAAAATGTCCCATAAAAAGTTTATCATTTTTTCTTGTTTTTCTTTTTTTTCTTTCTTTCTTTCTTTCTTTTTTTTTGGATTAAATTGAGTAAATTGTATCTTCTTTCTTCTTCTCTGTATTTTCTATGGGAGGAAAAAGTATGGCATTCTTAATGAGGTCAGATACATTCCTAGTAAGAGAAAAATGCTGAGAGGGGATCATGCTTTCCTTGTTTGTACTAGCATGCCTCAAAAGCAAAGTTTTGGAATAGCAAGCAGAGAAAGACATATATTCCCTAAATGTCTTCCACAGACTTCTGGGGACATAGTGTGGATTATGCTGTTAACTATGATATGTGATCTCTTCAGTGCCTTGATACTAGGAGGTTTGGTCACATGAGAAGTATCTGAGAAGTCTGGCAGCAGATACTCCCTGGTGCAGTGAATAGTTTGAATCTATGGCTGCTGAAACAATGCTTTCTGAGTTGTTCTTGTTGTTGTTGTTATTTATGTAGGAATATGCATCATCCTAACTGAAAATTTTGATTTGTAAAATGTTTGTCCTTTTCAGTCTTTTCTGTTTGTTCCACGGACAATCAGGAAAAAGAAGCATATTATGCTGCTTTCTTCTAATACATAAAACCTCCTCCCTGCTTGGACAGTTCACTTGACACCAAAAGAACAGGCTTTTGAAATGGTGCCTATGGCTGTGAGTGTAGTGAACTGGCAATACCTGCCAACACCCTTCTCTTGCACTGAATTAAGTGTCCCAGAGACGTGCTGTCTGGCCAGTTGCATGCCGTTCTGTCCCTAGGCAGCACACAAATTTTGATAGAGTAAGAGTGGTATTTGGTATCTCATATTAGCTAGTTGGTTCAATGCATACAGTCAGCATTGGCATGGAAAAATCTGATGCCCCATTTGTTTTAAATCAGGAGCTTTAATAATTGAAATTCAATATTATAAGGCATGTCAGGATTTGTAGAGGTCAAGACCATGACATAATGAAAGAGTTGCAGAATCTTGAGCTCAGCATTTCTTCACCTGAATGATTGAATATATCTTATAAAAAACTCTTTTCCTTAGAAAGACACAATTCGTTTATTCCGGTGTGATTTCTTTTAGGTACATTCTACACCACTCTTTTGACCTGGTGGTTTTACTTCAGATATTAAGTTCATGATGAAAGAACACTCCAAATAAGTGTTGTTCTTCACATGCACTGGTCAGGTTTGGGGTTGTTTTTGTGTGTGTATTTGTTTGTTTTTTGATGAAACATATTTAATGCATATGTAAGACAGTATCTGACAGCAACGTTTGTTTGCTTTCTTCCTGGAGGTGACAAAATGTAGTCTTACCTAATCCGCTGAGAAGTCTGTAGTTGGCTGTCTTCAGACAGAGCAAAAGATAACTGCACTGACACCTGGGCAAGAACAGATATAAGTACACCAACAAATCTAATGGGACTGAGGGAAGAACTGAGAGTCAATAAATTCAGAGAGTCATTGGACCTATTACTAGTAGATGGGATTATTTATATTGTGCTGAATAATGGGACTTGTAAGACATATTGTGTGTTTTGTAAAATGTGTTGTGTTTTAGGACCCATAAATCATTAAGGCAGCTGAGCACAAGTTTGTACAAGTAGTTCAAGGGGTGCAAGCACTTTTTAAAAAGATCTTTTGCAACTGAAGCTAGATTAAATGGATCTGAAAAGCATCTGAAGAAATTTTATAGACTGGCATGTGCCTGAGTAATGACTGGTAGTAGCCATTTCTACTTCCACTGCCCAGTTCTAAATGAAGAAAATGGAGTTCCTTTTTGAGGAAAAAAAAAAAAAAAAAAACTATTGTAATGAAATAATATGTGGTTGTGTAGAAGTGCTATAGACACTTAATTGCATAGAATCATAGAGTGGCTTGGCTTGGAAAGGACCTTAAAGACCATTTAGTTCCAACAAAGTTTTCTTTTTTTCCAGAAAACTATGTATTTCCTCCTTGAAAGGTTCCTGCATAGTGAGGCACACTTTTCTGCAAACCATTGTGGTACTGGTGTAGAATTCAAAGTTCAGTGTTGTCTTTGCCTTTGCTACTATTTAGTTCAAAATAAAAGCAAACACCAATCTATTTGCTAGACCTTGGAGGATTTTTACCTAAATATTTGGGTATCAATAGCTACCCAAATGGCTTCAGTAATTCATGCCTCACTGCGGGCAATGTGTGTGTAAACCTCATCATGTGTATACACTGCAGCAGAGCAGAGCTGAAATAGATAATAATAGCTAATGAATAGATAATAATAGCTAATGAATAATAGCTAATGAAAATGAGGAAAATAAAGATTTTTTCCCTGCCCCCCCCCCTTTTTTTTTCTTTTAGGAGGAAGAAAGTGAAACATAACAATTCAGATGAGGCTATTTTTTCCCTTTTGTTTTTATAGGAAAAAAGATACTTATCATACCTTTTTCAAAAAGGCCTTAGCTGTGCCTCTGAACTCTGCTGTTTCAGAACCAAAGAGGACCTAATCAAGTCCACACTGAATCCTGCCATACTTTGTCATTACCTGCAGTGCCATTGAAGTCAACTGACTCCATAAAACACAAACTCACCTCTCCATCTGCAGCAGGGATGATATTATTTCCTAGCAAGGTCACCAAAATACAGAGAGTTATTGATGCATAAGTAACAGTCTTGTATAATCTTAAATGTGAATAGTGGTTTAGTCTTTGCTACCATCTGTCTGTAGTTGAGTGACTAAAGATCATAGAAGCACAGACTGGTTGAAGTTGGCAGGGACGTCTGGAGGTCATCATGTCAACCCCCCTGCTCAAGCAGGGACACCTACAGCAGGTTCTCCGGGACCACGTCCACATAGCAATTGGAGATCTCCAAGGAGGGAGACTCCACATCCATTCTGGGCAACCTGCTCTAATCTAATTACTAAAGGTAAATTATTCTCCCCTATGGAAGAGGAAGTGTATTTCCATTGCACAGAGACTTCTTATGGCAGACGATTTTTTGGGGTGCTTTTAGAAGAATATTTTTTAACACTTGACCCTACTCTTTTTAGTTGAAGTTTCTTGGAAGAAATAATGAGATGCTGAAATTCATTTCTTCTCTATTCACAGTGAATCCAACTAAATTTACCATTAATCAACAGGAAAGACATCTTAGACAAATATAAATATGATGAGTGCTTTAAAAACTTTCTTTAAAATATAAAGTGATTTTATGAGGGATACCAGGAAATTATTATTATTTTTTTTTAGATTCTCACTGACAGAAGCTGCTAAGTCCATCTATGGCTCTTTGAAATAAACAGCCACATTGAACTAACCAACAGCATTGCTCAGCAGGTTATTACTGTGAAGAGGCACAATGCATTAAAGAAAATACAACTGTGCAGATTTATGCTGTTTATATCAGCATTTGCGTGACAGATATCTGTGTGTATCAGTATCTTTCTGACACCTCAGGTTTGTCTGATTTTGAATAACTTTACAGGTATTTTCCAGTTGATTCCGTTAATCTGTGAGTGTTCGGCACAATTCCTACAGAAAGATATTCACTCAGAAATTGATTCTCTGATCTGTAGGAAAGTGTTGGTTTGGAGGCCCATGTCAAGGTGGAAAAGCTGGTCAAACCAAGCAGTTTGCAGGACTGTATTGTGAAGGTATTATGTTCCTTGATGTTCATAACTAATAAAATTGTCCAGCTGCCAGTTGCTTTACACATGGGTTTTATGGATTCTCCTCTCTCCACAGTGACCACTCAAATCTTGTCTTCTTTTAGACAGAATTACTTTCCTGGGGTGCAGAATGGATTTTGAGTTCCCAAGTGGATCAGAATCTCCATTAAATATATCCTCAGGAGTCTGATGGAAAGACTACAATATAAGGTAAATACAAAGAAAAGGCACCTGCATTCACCCCTTTGGATTTAAACTCAGGGAGGGGTATAAAGATCAATCGTCCATACCTGCTGTTATGGCTGCCCACTGAGTGAAACAAATCACAGGTTTGTATTATCCAAAACTGTCACAGAAGTAATAAGACTCAGTTGTCTGGGAGACTTAATACAGTGACAGAAAGTTGTTACATTCTTCCTTTACTCCTGTATTTCTAGAGCTTGCCACCTGGGGGTGTGGGGGTGTGTGTGCGAGAAATCTGCTTAGAGATGTGTTTTCATTCTCTAACCCCGGAAATCTTAAGCTTCTGACTTTAGGCACTGCACTCAGAGTTGCTAAGAGCAGGTAATGCTAATTGTGGTTGTGGGTGATTCTTAAGGTTTCTGAAAACTCTCTCAAAAAGCTGTATTTGGGCACAGGAATCATGACTTGTTTTTCCAAAATGAGGCATAGAAGTTTTTCTGCTGTCAGGTATTTCACTTTTCAAAATGCAAGAATTTTTGAAAAATCCTAGTAAAATAAAATACAGTTTCAGGAAGCAGATTTTGTGAGATTTTGGCCATGTTGCTATCTTTAGACATGATGAAAAATCTTCACTTATGAGTCATCGATGCTGAAAAAAAAGACCAATCTGTCAGTGAGCTGAAAAAACATTTACAGCCTTGTTTGGTTAGCAACTGACAGGCTATTTCATCCAGCTCTGCTGAGGTAATTACATTTTCCATTCCGTCACATCTAAGAGCACTTTTCAGACTTTGAAGAAATTTGTCACAGGAGCACATTTTTGTTTGCTTTTTTTTTCTTGTTTGTTTGTTTTTAATATTAAATTGACTTGTTGACATTACAGGGCTTGCTTTCATTGTATTACTTAGACTTTGTGTACCCATGACATGTAACTGTGGATTGGCCATTCAGAAAAACAAGCTACTCAACAACCATGCAAATTGTCTTTTGTCTGATTTCTGGTAGTATGAGGATTTTGGTTTTTTTTGTTTGTTTGTTTGGTTGGTTGGTTAGCTTGTTTTGTTTTGTATTAGTGCTGAGCAAGCAATGAAAGAAAGCTTTCCTTGAAGCAATCTTCCTATCCTAAATGGCATCTTGTTCAGTTACAAGGTGTGTAATGCTAACAGCTGTGGTCAATATCTCTTCTGTATAAATTGATTCCGTAAGAGAAGACATGACCTTTCCTTTCTTTCTCCCGTGACCCCACACCAGAAGTCACTCACAGGCCTAGCAGCTTTAGAAGAAATGTGTTCTCAATGCAAAGGGCTTAGAGGAAACTTAGCTCTGTGTCTCCCTATCTCTTGTGTGGATATAGATATTCGTATTTAAGAAATGAGCATCTTCCTTCCCTTGAGCAGTGGTCAATATCCCCAGTGGTGAGCAGGTCTGATCAAATGGAGGCACTGCCACGGGACTGGGTCTCAAGAGGGCATGATTATTTAAAACCTCAGTAGAAATGATATAACTTACCATCCTGGCCAAAATTCAGGGCTTGGCTCATTGACTTGTGGTTCTCATCAGCTGGAGAGCTACTCCATTTTAGCTTGTGAATGTTCCTGTTCAGCAGGTGCCAAATTTGAACTAAGAGGTTTTCATTTCGCTCCTGATTTTAGTGCGCGTGAGGCTATTTATGCTCTTGATTATACACTTAAAGTTCAAAACTAACCATTAAGCTGATCTGGTCTGACCTCCTGTAAGTTGTAGACTGAAGAACACAATGCGCTTCCTCTCCCTTCAAGTCAAATATGTTTTATTTAAACTACAATTATAACTTTCATTTTTAAAGACTACGAAGTAATGAGAAATACACCTCTTCACTTGGTAAACTCTTCCATTTGACCTTAATGTTAAAAAGTATGTTCTTTACTTCCAGTGGTTTTTGTTTGTTTGCTTGTTTTTTGATTCTTCATTTGTCTGTCATTAATATTTGTAACATATCCTTCTGCAAGATAGTTCAAACCTAAGCCATCACACATCTTTTTTAGGGTGACTGGAGGCTCTGAAAAACAGGTGTCTCAAATGGGCCATCCCTCCAGTGCAAGCTTGCAGCATAGGTTTTTCAAAATCAAATTTTGATTTATAGAGATGGTGAAAAAATCACTCCCTTAAAAATATCCTCTATCTTGTCTGCATCCTGGCTAGTGTATGAAGAAGCTGCTTTTTTATTAAACTAAGATCATTTTTGTCTCACCTTTGTCTAGGCTGGCTTTTTTTGTTTCTTGTCAGGTGTAATGAATCCAAAAGTTGTCTCAGAACTTACATGAAGAAATGGGTATGGCTGTATATTTTTGACACAAGACCCTCTTTTAAAATTTCGGTTCACTCTGTTAATTGGTCTACTAAAGTCAAAACTGTGAACTCAATTCACTGTTTGATTATGGCTGGTTTATGTCTATGTTATTCACTGATTTCACCATATCATTCATTTGAAAAAAAAAAAAAAGAAGTGATGGTACAGACCTGGGTGGAACACCAACTGAACTCAGCTCTTCCAAGTTGGCCTTCTTCAGTAGATGTAGCATATCTGTCTTCAGCTGGAGTCTTGGCAGCCGTCTCTGGGCATCCCTGCTTTGTCGAGGGGTTGAACCAGATGACTACCAGAGGCCTCTTCCCACCTCAATGATCTTGTGATTCTGTGAAAACCCAGTATATTTGTAAAAGACTCAGTGCGGCATTTCCACAATTGATTGGCAAGGGGCAGGTATCACTGATTATAATTCTGCAGAGTGCTTTACCCAGAAATACAAAGTACACTGTGTTCATCATGATTTGTCTTCTGTTAGCTCTGGGAAAGAGTCAAGAGGAAGAGACAAGGAATAGCCAGATGCAAATCAGGATTTCAGCTAGAGAAACTACAGTTTTCTCAGAAGAGATATATAATTCACAAAATCTTATAGATGTCATAACCTGAACATATTACATTTTGTTTGTTTGTTGTATGATTGGATGGTTGGTTTGGTTTGGTTTGGTTTGGTTTGGTTTGGTTTAGACAAGTGGTATGCATTGCATTGCTTATTGACTTATATTGGAACAAGATGGTCAAATGGATAGATGGAGAATCAACGAAGATGTTCCACTACTGCCATAACCCACTCATGGCAACATAGGCAACCCAACAGTGAGCCCCATACCTCTATTCACAGGAATGAGAACAGAAACTGCAGAGAGTGCAAAATATGAACATCTATCTCTAGGTCTTAATTATGCCTTATTTTCCTTTTTGTAAAATGGAGGTAATATGAAAGTGTAATGAAGATCTAAAGTCACAGCAAGTGTAGTGATTGGGATCATAAAAGTAAATAAGACAGGAGAACCAAATGCTTTTTCCATCCATGAAAATTAGGCTATTTTACACCTGACTGAATATTCAAGAAATACTCAATTATCAAGCTTATGGAATAATTACAATTCCAGCTGAGATTAAGGGTATATGTGGGTGTTCAGACTCTTGGAAACATGGATGCAACAGCATCAAAAGGAATGCTGTAGCTGTAGGAAGCAAATTCCACTCCCCAGTGAGGGATTTGTCTCAGTCTGCATACTCAGTAATTTCCCAGGCACCACAAAGAAAAAAACAACCCTATCAATTTTCATCTGTAACGCAGAGTTTGTCATGTAAGAACCTGAGCTGTCTTATTTTTCTTAAAATATATACTTTGCCTTTTCTGCTAGGGTTAGGCATACTTGCCAAGATATGTTCAATTATTTGATCTGTGTTTCTGTCAATGGCACAATATGAAACCTGTTACTTGAAGCGAAACCAGGCACCATTCTTCACTGGAATACTTTTCAAAGGAATACTTTTCTTAATATATATAACTCTAATTCACATTGTGAATTAACACTAGCTTGTTAGTAATAGGTAATAAATCTCATTAATCTCCCTATGCTGAGTCTGTTTTGCCCGCCACGAAAACTGTTGAGTGATCTCCCTGTCCTTATCTCAACCCATGAGCCCTTTCCATCGTATTTTTCCCCTTTTTTCCTTTGAGGAGGGACAGTGAGAGAGGGGATATCATGGAGTTTAGCTGCCCAGCAGGGTGAAACTGCCACAGTAAGATACCTAGCTATTAATTAAAATGTTAAACACATCCAAATCTCCTTGATCACCCTTGGGTGGATCCCATCTGTCCCCATAGACTTCTGTGCATCTAAATGGAGTAGCAGGTCTCTAACCATTTCCTCTTGGATTTTTAGGGTTTCATTCTGCTTCTCATCCCTATCTACCAGCTCTGGGTGCTGGCTACCCAGAGGACAACTGGTCTTGCTGCTGAAGACTGAGACAAAGAAGGCATTACATACCTCAGTCTTTTCCCCATCTCTTGTCACTATGTTTCCGCCCATAACAACCAAGGATGGAGATTCTTCTTAGTCCTTATTTTCTTGTTTATGTCCTCAAAAGGAGGTGGGGATTGGGCTCTTCTCCCAAGCAACAAGTGATAAGACAAGAGGAAATGGCCTCAAGTTGCACCAGGGGAGATTAGGTTGGATATTAGGAAAAAGTTCTTCACTGAAAGGGTTGTGAAGTATTGGAATAGGCTGCCCAGGGAAGTAGTCACGATCCCTTGAGGTCTTCAAAAAATGTGTAGATGTAGTGCTTAGTGACATGGTTCAATGGTGGACTTGGCAGGTTAAAGGTTGGACAAGATGATCTCAGAGGTCTTTTCCAATCTAAATGATTCTATGATTCTGTGATTTAGAGGTAAATCTTCACTATAACCCTTTCTGCCTTATCAGCTGTCTGTTCTCCTGTATGCATTTCCAACTTCATTGGCATTATCCTGTAGCAAGAATGTGAAGTAACAGCTTTCATGCTCCTTACCTTTCTGCTTTTGTATATATATCATCCAGGGCTTAGGGCTCTGTTTTGATCTGGCTTTTCTCTCCTTGTCGTTAGTCCTTTTCTGAAGATCAGCTGCATCCTCCCTGGCTGACCCACGCCACAAGCAGATCATGTAACATTAATTTTTATGTTGTGCCTTACTGTCCCTAGAATTTCTGGGGTTCGGGGAAAACTGAGGACAGATGTAAAATATACTGGCACATATGGATCATTTGCTTTAGATCTATGGGGAATTTTCACCACAAGGATGTAAAGAGAAGAAAATAATATGGCCACAAAAGGAAGACCATCAGCCTTTCAAATAGCACAATATGTCAGGTTAAAAAAAAAAAAAAAAAAAAAAAAACTACATTTTAAAAATCAACAGTTGATATTTTTTCTCAGATATTATCAGGTACTCTGAAGAATAAATTGGATTTTAGGTTGATCTTTTTTTTGTTTAATGTTCACACCTCAGTAAAGCTTGAACACATGTACTTGGAGCAGGAGTTCTAACAATAATCTTGCCCAAAGGCTAAGCTTTTACATCTAGTGTTACATATTCAGTCTTCTTTACTAAATCACTATTGAGCTTTAATCCCTAAATTAGCTCCTTCTTTTCTTCCTCATTATTTTCATTGTCCCACATGCTTTTTTATAAATGAACTGTGAAAGAATGCTCCTTTTAATTTTCCTACCTATGTGTGTGTTTAAATCAGCACTTTGTCCACTTTGTGCTACAATTAAATATTTAGTTAATTAAGGCTTGTAAGGAATGGTGGAAGAAGAATTCTTTAGAAATAATTCATGCAAAATGGTTTCACATCAAATCTTAGATGAAGTCTCAACTTAATAAAGAGGTTGGCCATTTCCTAGATTTTTAGTTTCTCCTTAGTCAAAAAGGAAAAGGGGTTGATCTGCTAGTTCTGAAGGCAGGCGCAGCTCTTTCCTCCTCATTTTCAATATTCTGGCAGCTGACCATTGTGCAATCTAACTGAAGGCTGCTCCTGCAGAGCATTTGCCCCATCTCTTCTCAGCACAGCATCACCAAACTGGATGCCCACAAAGCAAGAGGATTAAAGTCATGACTGAGGGCCTAGATGGTGGCGTGTTCAGCACAAGGACTCTACAATTAAAGTCACAGATAAACTTTTACAGAAAGCACTCCAGACTGTTTGAAAGCATTAAAAAGCCCTCAAAAATATAATCTCTAACAGCAGGCATGTTACCAATGGTCTAACTATCTGTCATTAAAATAGCCAGTCACAAAATTCTGCAGTTCTTTTTAGTGCAAACACTTTCAAGAGGCATTGTTTTTTTGTGCAAATGAAGGCAGGAAGAAAAAGAAGGAAAGAAAGAAGGAAGGAAAGAAGGAAGGAAAGAAGGAGAGGGGAAGGAAGGAAGGAAGGAGAGAGGAAGGAAGGAGAGAGGAAGGAAAGAAGGAGAAAGGAAGGAAGGAGAGAGGAAGGAAGGAGAGGAAGAAGGAAAGAAAAGGAAGGAAGGAAGGAAGGAAGGAAGGAAGGAAGGAAAAGAAAGAAGGAAAGAAGGAAAGGAAGGAAAACCCTGCAATGGATAAATTGATTTATTTTATTTTTTAATGAAGAGAATACCAAATTATAGTTATTTGGTTCTTCCTCCTATGCTCACAGCATGACACAGAAGAAGAGCCTTTCATCTGCACAATGGCAGGTTTTGTTCATTTTCTTTACTTTCCTTCACCTATTACTGAGATTTTCTGAGCATTGCTTAACTCCCAAAGATGAGAAATTCTTTGAGCTAATATCTATTTGCTATTTGATTGTGCAAGCGCAGGAATGTACCCTACCAAATTCTTCAAAGTGATGCATCCATGTCCTGTCTAGGTTGGGGAAGGCATATAAATTAACCTCAAGTTCAGTGGCTGGGGAAAGTCAAGGAGGGCACCTCAGCAAGAGAGTCCTTGAATGGTGTGGTCCATGGGAATGACCTAACAGAGATGTGTGGTCATGTCTTAGGATTTTTCCTGTTGTCTTCAGCGGAGAGAGGCTATTCATATTATAAATAGAAGTAGTTTTCTATTGAGCTGTCAGAGCATTGTATTTAGAAATCCCAGTGATGAATGCAGCTGCCTTGCCTTAGGATGCCACTTTGTCCATTTCAGACAAACAGTATAACGCACTTCTTGCATCACAATAAGCCATCTAATTCTGGCCGATTTCCACCAATAACACCATGCTAGTGGAGAGTGAGGCACCAACTTTGGTGATGTATTTTGTCTATTCCGTCTTAGCCCCCATGAATGAATGAAGTCCAGCTCAAGGGGAAAAACAACTTCCTAAAGGCATGTTGGTTATATTATCCTACAGGCAAGAGAATTTTAGCTCCAGGCTAATTGCTGACCAAATCAGTGAGATCTGACCATTGATACACTGTTTGTCACAAAGGACAAATTTAACTGTTGCACAGCAGCTGTTTTTTTCCTCAGGATGCCAATGGGCTACTCAAAAGTTAAATCGTGTTATTGAGGGCATTATCCAAATGTCCCTTGAACACTGGCAGACTTGGGGCACCAACTACCCCTCTAGGAAGCCTGTTCCAGTGTCTGACCACCCTAACAGTACAGAAATGTTTCCTCATGTCTAAACCTCCCCTGGTACAGCTGTGCACTGTTCTCGTGTCCTCCCATCACTCATCGGGGAGCAGAGACCAGCACCTCCCTCTCTGCCTCCCCTCCTCAGGCAACAGCAGAGAGCAGCAAGGTTGCCTCTTGGCCTCCTTTTCTCCAGACTAGATGAGCCAAGTGTCCTCAGCCTCTCCTCACAGACCGTTGTATGCTCAGAGCTTTATTTTTCATTTGCAGTTTTAGAACTGAAGTTTCACAGTGCAATGTCAACAGAAAATTTTTACAGTGCATGCATCATTATTTGCAAACAACTGCTGGCATCACAGTCCTGCAGGCTGTCACACTCCTGGCAGTTCCCAGCATGTTGCAAAGCTCCAGCGATGTCTTTGTGACTGTCTGAACAGGAGTCATCACAGGGCTGGGGGCTTTGCTCCTGCACTTGCCCTTTTGCCCACTCCTCTCCCTCCCAGTTCCCCAGACAAAGAGCAGCATTGCTCATTGTGGGGCTGAAAGTTAACATAATCTGGGCAATGTACATTTCTGTTTTCTTGTTTTAACTGGAATGTGACTTCTTGTCAAACTAAACACTGTTAATTTGCTTGTCTTTCAGTTTAGTTGCAAGAAGAGGTCTATTCCCAGCCATATTAGCACCTACATGATTTAACCAAGTCAACTGAATTTGATGTTGTGTCCCAGTAATGATTTAATAAGGATTAAAGCTTCTGAAGCTTTACAAGAACCTCACAGGAAGTTCTACATGGTGAGGAAAGTTTTGTGTCTAGACAGATCTGTGGAAATCCAGATGATTTAGTGATGGGGTCTGCCAGGCAGCCAGCCCATGCGGGATTGGGCCCCAGGTTGCCTGCAGGGGACATATATTCACTATGAATAATTGCATATATTCCTTGAAAGTATGTTCTTTGGCTAGTTTTAATTGTTATTTTTGAACTGCCATTCCCTGCATGAAGACATAAATCCATGCTAGAAGGCAGGAATCTGTCTTCTGTATCTGCTAAAAGTAACAAGGTCCTTGTTTCACTTTTTATTCCTTTTTTTTTCTTTTTTTTCTTTTTTTTTTTTTGGGGGGGGGGAAGGCAATGGTCCATTTTTTTCCAGTTTGGCTTTAATTGCTGTTGTTTGTGGCATGACAAAATTGTTTTGCCTGTTCCCTCTCTGTCATCTCTTCTTTGCTCCAAAACTATGGGGAGCGAGTATCCTTCAAGGGGCTGCAAATGCATCCCCTTGAAATCAGTGTTGCTCTGGATGGGATCAGAGATTTCTTTTTATTAATACTTTCTTTTTGAAGCTACGCAGCCTTAAATAGTCAGTTTTAGTCTTGAATCTCAGTTGTACAATCCCTGCTTTGAAACCAGAGAAAGACCTTTTATTCTGTGCTTGCCAGAAGTAATTTTCCCATTGATCTTTTTACTTCAGTATTCACTCCACATTTTCTCCCAGAAAGTGCAAGCTACTTACTCTGCATGGGAAACTGCCACTAAAAGACTGCTGAACTGCAGCCAGTGACTTACAAAGAGGATTCACAGAGGTGTGACGGGGCTGTATGGGGTCAGAAGGCACCCTCCTCCCAAGACATCCCTCCCATCATCTGTGGGAATGACAGGGGGCTGCAGGAGGGGGCTGCCTCCCATGGATGTTTTGCAAAAGGAGAAGAGCACTCACTGTGCTGGTCCCAAGGAGCTGCTGGAAACCACAGATGGGTCAAGGGTTCCTCTCAGCCTTGGTGAGATGTGTTGCTGTTGGCAGAATATCAGCCTGAATTTGGCAGAAGGTTTTCAGTTCATTGCTGAAAGACAGTGAACAACGCTTCTTAAATGCATTAAAATTAAAATTGTTAAATTTTCTTCTAAAACTTAATGTAGGAAAATGCCATGAAAAAGTGTTTGGTTTTATTTTTTTTTTGTTTGCTTTTTCCCCTGGGGAAGCAAAAATAATTCCTTCTGTATTTATTTATCCGGATGTATGCTGTAAGGAGCTTCTCTGCGAATCAGTACTGACTTTTAAAACAGAGATACAAGTGATCTCAGTTTAGTTTTAGGAAATCTTTAGAAAGTTTTATAAATGAAACAAAATGTCCTTTTTTATGAACTGAGAAACAGAATTGGGTTCTAAGGAAAAACTAAGGAATTAAAAGGTCAGATGTACCTTTCCCTTTTAAGCATGCAGTAACCAAATTTGTTTGTTGAATTGTGTTTTCATTTTTGACAATGGATGGTAAAACAAAGATTTAGAAAACACAATCTTGTAGCTCATCATTAAGAAGAACATCGTGACCTTCCAGGGTTATTGCTGCAGTAGCAAGAAGCCAGTGAGTGTTCATCATTTTCTGGAATTATAATGCTTCTTTTAATTATTATCCCCATCTAATAATGCAAATACTCTTGTTCCCCTAGATACTCAGTCCATGCTTCATTAAATACATTGAGCATCTGTGGATCCACAGGGATTGGCAAGCCGTGATAAATTTGAGGTAGTTTAGTTGAAATCAGTGAACCTGGGCATTTAGTTGATCTTGTATTAAACTTTAAATGTGAATAAGCGTCTTCAGGATCACAGATGAAATATGGCTTTAGGACACTGATTCTAGACCTTTGAAAAACAATTGTCTTCAAGTGTAGAAGACATGCAGTGGCTTAGACACCTGAAGTTCACCTGGGTTTCTGAAGAACAGCAGTGGTATTGTGTTTGGTTAGCAGTCACTTCGAGGTCCCTGTGCGACTCTTTCCGTGCCTGCTGAACAACGCGAGCCAGCACAGTGTTTTAACGCGTGTCCCTTGGCTGCGGTGTGCACCAAACCGTGTCCACACCTTGGAAAGACCCACGAGAAGCAAGCGCCATCTCCTGACCTCTCCCGTTCAGCGCAACGAAGGCTTTGGGTTTGTAAGGATTGTTTTAGCCGCTGGGCAGGTGTTTCTTCCATGATGGTGCTGGAATTTTTCCTTCAGGTATTAAATTACAGAGCCCCAAGTTGCTACGGGTTTGCATGCAGAAACCTATGACAAGGAGCACGGTTCCCAGCAAATAAGGTCAACCCAAAGGTTTTAATTTGCTGCCATCTCCTTTTCCCATGTAACATCCCTGTGAGATAAGGCCTGTGACTATGGAACAATGCTTCTTAGGTACAGTGCTTTTACATGTACCATGCATATCCTTCACTTTGGGCATGAGCATCACCCTTGTGGGTGGATGTGTTGGTGAGAGCCAAGTCGTGTATTCAGCGCCATCACAACACTCAAGACACAAAATCACTGCCTTCTCCACAGGACTGCGGAGTGACCACTGATCACTGCACTCTAGTCATTTTGTTGTTCCAGGTCAAGGAAAAATTACGTGTGTGTATGTGTGAATATTTAAAAAGCTGCAGCAAACACCAGCGTTTGTCTTGTTTGTTCTTGTCAGCTGTCTCCACTGAGCGCCAGGGAGTTTCTACATGCTCAGAGGAGTCAGCCAAGGTTGGGGAACAACAAAGAGTTAATGGGTTATGAAAAAACTGTATTTAACAGCATTTGTTAAACTGTATTTTTAAAGTGATTTCTTTTTACTGAATTATTGAAAATCTTATTTGCAGTGAAAGGCTTGTGCATACGTTAGGGATGTGGGGTAATCTTGTGATGTTAGCTTACCATGAGGATTCAGTAATTTTTTTCATCTAATTTTCTGATGTCTTATGAAATGTCAGGATTCATAAGTACAGTTAAACATGTGCTTTAACAGGTGGAAATTAAATATATGCTCAAGTGCTTTTTCTGCACTGGGTCCTCAAACCTAAATTAATGGTCAAATTATATTTTTTATTTCTGATGTTTTTTATAATTTTATTCGCAGATGCAGTCAAGAAATGCCCTTGGTGATTGCTGCGACAATTTTAAAGACATCAAGCATTCTGAAACTTCTGCTTGAATTTGTACTTTTTATATCTTTGGAAATTTATTTCTTTGAACTTTGTAAGGTTTTATGATGGTGATACTTCGAAGTACAGTCTCTGTTTCACATCTCTTTTCCTCCATCTGCATTCTCTTCCTTCACTTCCATGTTTTCCAGCCTCCCACCCCAATTTGTTATTTCCAGCCCATCGTGTTTCCTCAGCAGGAGCATTCGCCTGGACATGGTTCTGGAGCTGTGACTGGGCACAGTGCTGGCTGCTGTATGCCTAATCCTCTTCTGGTTCTGCTTCAGCTGCAGACCTACATAAATATAAATACAAATTCTGTTGGCCTCTTTGATTTGCCAAGCGTATTATTAACTTGACCTGTGAATTGAAAAAAAATGTGTACTTAAGCATTTGGAGAAAATCAGTTACAAATTCTGATAACTTGGGGTATTAATTTCAGCGTACCACCTGGAAATAAAATTATTAATGTCCTCTTCCTTCACATACTTTGAGAATGTTAAGCCCAAGCTGTAGTGTCAGGGCTGAGTGTATCACAACTCCTCTGTGACTTGCAGTTGTCTTGGGAAGTTACATGTCTGAAATCCTGATTTTCTCCCTGCATCTCCTTCACAGACCCTGAGATGGTTCAAAGGCTTTGGAATAACAAAAGCTTTAAATGTCACTGTATTAGAAGATGAGGATGTGGAGAAAAGAAGTTTGAGAACGAGTAATGGTGGAAATTGAAAGGCCTTGAAGAAGTGCTTGGAGGTTGTAATGCCAGGCACTGGTTTCCTTGGCATGGACTCATCCTTGCAGCCTTGGGTGCTGTGGGAGTGCAGCCAACCATGGAGGTGGTTTCTGAGCCAAGCTCCAGCAGACAGGTGCAGCCATGCATTTGAGCACCTGGGGCCTCCCCACAACAACAAGAAGCCCCAGGGTCCTTAGAGATAATTTCTCCTGGCCTGTGTGTCCAGGGGTGGGTCAAGGGGCTGGAGACTGGTCTCAGCAGCACCTGGAGGTGGGCTAAAGACCCTCATGTACACAAACGTGCACTGTGGGTCCCTCCAGTAACTGGCCTTAGACACTTTGTCTATCCAGTAGGTAGCATTGAGCTGATACTCCTTTTCCCACACAACCCATCTCACTCTCTCTTTCCTTATTGGGCCCTGCCTTGCTGACTTAGCACCTGAATTTGCTGACCCTACACCACCAGCCACACCAGTAAGCCAGCGCTTCCCCTTTCTTGCCACCGTCTGTCATTTGTCACCCTCAGGCTTCCCAGTGCTCTCTGGTAGTTTCTCCTGGCCACACGCTTTTCCGTCTCCCATTTGCCACACCTGTTAGCTTCTCTTCTTGTGGTCCCATCAGTTTAACTTCGGGCTATGGCTGGCCATCAGCCTCAAGACCTTCTGTGATGCTTTGTTCTCTGCCGTTTGGGCAAGTGCTTCCAGATGGGAATCCTGGGGAAAATCTACAGCTGTGATCTGTAAAAACTTGGTCTGCAAAACCTAAAGCTGAGGAACACAACCACACACTGCGCTCTGAAAATGGAAAATAATAATAATAATAATAATAATAATAATAATAATAATAATAATAAAGCCATGCCTCATGGGCCACAGCAGCATTTATCCCCACCAGCTGGACCACACTCTCTAAGGCAGGACTTGGTGGGTCACACAGAGACCCTTCCAAGCAGCCACAAGAGATTCAGGGAAAAAGTAACATTTCCTACACCCTTGCCTAGAAAGATCTCCAAGAAACTGCTCAGCACTATGGCTTGCAGCAGCACAAGCAGGTTAAGGTGTTCCCAGTGCTGCAGCTCCTTCTCACCTGATGTGCCTGGCCACTGCAACCCACAACTTATGATGTAGCACAGAGACACCAGAATGGAGCCAGCATAAAACAGTCAGAAAGGATATGAGCATGAGACACTGCACAGGCCACAACCCATCCCACTGCACCGCTGCCCTGCAAGAAGAAAGCCTGGGAGAGTCCCCTGCTCTCACCAGGTGCATCTCCAGCCTGGTGGGACTGATCCCTGCTGCCCTCAGGATCCATCCTGCAGCCACCCAGCCCAGCAGGTGCATTCCACCTCCTGTATGCACAATCAGAGGTGCTTTGCCCCTGTGCACTCCAGTGCCAGCTTTGTTGAAGAGCAGTGGGTCCATTTCACTGGGCAGATTGACTTCTCCATCTAAGGCTGGAGAAATGACTAACAAGGAGTTTGATTTCCTCCTGTTCTCAGATGAAGGACAAGACTGGGTTTCTGCTTGGCAGGGTGATTCCTACCCACCCGTAGCACGGATCTTTGAATCCTTGAACACTCTCTGTCTGTGACAAGCAGAACTTGAGTGCTAATATCACTCATTGCTGATTGAGTGAAAGCTGTAATAGGCACTTCTCAAGTCAACTACTGAGCAAGAAATGCTTCTCTGCTACATTTGCTACCTGTCAGTCCAATCACTGTGCTCTACAGGGTGAGTTGAGCAACTCACATAGAGGCTAAGGCTTCTTCCTTGTTACTCACAAGCAAATTAAGCCCTAAGAGACCATCTTACTGAAAATGCAGAGTGGAGGGATGACTGATGGGGGCTTGTTCACCTGTCCTCTCCCAGTTGTTCGACATTTCCCAGTCTGGGAGTGGATAGCCTTTCTTTGTTTTGGTCAGCTGTGCATGATATTTCTCTGGTCCTTCTCATTGCTCTGGTTAAGCTAACAGCCCAAATGCAAGTCTCTCCTAGCCTAGGGCCCTTTGAAAATACAACGGCCAATGATGCCACATCGTGGTGGTACAGGGTGCATTGGGTTTATGTGGCAGGAGGGCTGCAGTTGTGGCCTCTGTGAGCAGAGCCCAGCAGCTGCCCCATGTCAGAGTAGAGCCAGCTCCAGCTGCTCCAAAAGGGACCCGCCGCTGGCCAGAGCCGAGCCAAGCCATGAGCAACGCTGTGTGGGCCTCTGGGAAAGCAGAGTTAAGGAAGGGAAAGAAGTGCTGGGCAACAGCAGCTGGGAGAGAGTGAGAAAACGTGAGAGAACTTCACATTTGGGATCTTAGGGGAGCTGCCGCCCATGGAGAGGAGCCCACGCAGGAGCAGGGGGGTCTGGGGGGAGCTGCCGCCCATGGGGGATCCGTGCTGGAGCAGTGTGCTCCTGGGGGATGGATGGACCCCGTGGTACGGAGCCATGTGGGAGCAGTTCTTGAAGAGCTGCTGCCTGTGGGCAGCCCCCGCAGGCTCAGTTCAGGAAGGACGGCATCCCGTGGGAGGGACCCCACATGGAGCAGGGGCACAGAGTGGCCATGAAGGAGCAGCGGGACAAAGCATTGGGGACTGACCGCAGCCCCCATTCCCCTGCACTGCTCATGGGGGGGGGGGGGGGGGGGGGCGGGGAGGTAGATGAGGGTGGATGGTGGGGAAGGTGTTTTTCATTTCCTTTTAGTTTTTCTCACTGCTCTAGTCTGATAGTGATAGGCATTGAATTCTATTATTCTCCCTATGCTGAGTCTGTTTTGCCCATGCTGATAACTGTTGAGTGATCTCCCTGTCCTTATCTCAACCCTTGAGCCCTTTCCATCCTATTTTCACCCCGTTTCCCTTTGAAGAGGCAGAGTGAGACCGGCTGTGGTGGAGCTCAGCTGCCAAGCAGGGTGAAACCACCACACGGGCTTTCAGACACGATTTCCTACAGTCCCATTAGAACTGGGTGGAACAGACAAAAGGAGAGATCAAAGAGAAATACAAGAAAGAGTATTAAATAGCTGAGAGCACAGGTGGACTGGAACATAAGATGTGATGTCTGCGGCAATGCCTCTCATTCTGCCTCACCTCACACGCTGCCAGCACAAGCCTGTCTCTCGGTGGTCCCGTGAGGCTATGGCTGTGGGGCTGTTAGTGACAATATGAGGTTCACGAAGCTGCAAGCGGCTGGCTGTGCGCGTTCATGGCCAGAGGGCGGTCTGCGGATGGAGGGCGGCCCGCGGGGCCACTTTCGTTTTCCATTCCCCGCCGGGCCTCGGTGCCTTTTGTGTGCGGGGCCGGGCGGCGGCTGGCGGGTCCGAGCCATGACGGCGGAGGAGAAGCGGGGCCTGCAGTGCTACCGGCGGTACATCGAGCGGAGCCTCAACCCCGTCTACGTGCTGGGCAACATGGCGGACTGGCTGCCCGACGGTGAGCCGACCCCCTCCCCACACGCTTCCCCGGGCCCCTCAGCGCCCTGCCCGCGGCCGCGGGGCCCACGGGTGTCCCCCGGGGGAGACACCGAGCCCCCCATCGTGCGGGGGACGCCCTGACGGGAGCGCGTCTCTACGGCAGAGCTGCGGGAGAGGATCCGCAAAGAGGAGGAGAGAGGGGTGAGCGGCGCCGCCGCGCTCTTTCTGGACGCCGTCCTGCAGCTGGAGGCCCGCGGCTGGTTCCGAGGGATGCTGGACGCAATGCTGGCCGCAGGTGGGTGGCGGCCAGAAGGGTGTGAGGGAAGGAGGACCCCCGCCGGGACCCCCCGGGACACGGGGAGCCCTAATGGGGTTTGGGGGTGCGTGGGGCCGCTGGAGGCGTGGGGAGGCTCCGTTCGAAGACGGGGGCTTGCAGGAGAGGCCGATTTTAAAAAGCGTAGCCCAGAGTCTTAGGGTGCAAGATGGAGGTGCCGGGGGAGGTTACTAAGCTGCAGCGGTTCAGAAATGAGGCACTCGCCCCTAAGGAGCTGTGCCTGCTGGGTGTGTGAGGTCCCCACAGGTGGCAGAAAAAAGACTGTGGAAGCGTAAAGTTGACAGAATTTGGCACCTTTGCCCTCCAGGCTTCTATCACAGGTTCCTGCTGGGGATTTATTAGATACCTCAGCTCCACAGGTCTCATGCTAAAAGCCACTTCTGCTTTCACTTACTGGCTGCTAGCTATCGATGGCTACGGTACCTCAGTGAGCAATTATTGCTGGCTTTCTTACTGCTTGGATGTAATCCACTCTCCCTGTAAAGCAAATATTAGTTCTGGGCCAACTTTTTCCCATGGTGTTATATTGCTAATTCATGGATTCCAAAAAAATGTCCCCTTTAAACATGTTCATAGCATTCGGTTTGGTGTACGTCCAGCAGAAACACTGAAAGCATCTGCCTACTGACCCCAAGTGCTGTCCCAAGTATTTATTCATTTTCATTTTGGGTTGCAACAGTTAACAGAGCTCTTTGGCCCTAAACTAGAATTGAGCATTACTGTTGTCCTTGGCAAATGAAGAGATAGGTGACAACCAGGTTAAAGACACCGTGGTGGTAAGTACCCACACTGCTCTCCTGCTCCTCCAAAAGAAAAGAAAAAGCTAAGGAAATTGTTCTGGTCTCCCACTGTCCCTCTGGGATAACGTCCTGCTTTCCTTCTCTTCTGAACCAAGACAAATCATGCAAGTCCTCTAAATGGTATTCCCCACTGTTTTCTATTCCATTACATTGTTTTCAGCTGTTTGCTGACTATCTAGGCAGAAGTTGTCTGACTTGTTCTCAGACAGGGTTCTGAAGTGAATGCATTATGGTAGGAAATATTAAATGAGGGTGGAGCCAAGGACAGGAATAAAATGTAAATAGATGATGAATAAAATAACAGGGGTTCAAAGGTGCTTGTGATGCACAGTAGTGTCTGTGCTCTGGACAAATTCTGTAGGAGTATTTGCGAAGACTGCATGGATCTAAGGATTGTATGGAACAAAAGAAGTGGGTTGTAATGGCCACTTAGGGAACACACTCAGTGACCTTTTGTAGCATTTTTGTCCTCCTTGCAAGTATTGCTGCTCTTTTAGCAAAAGTCTTTTCTCATTATATATTGTGGTTTAACCCGGGAGGCAGCTAAGCACCACACAGCCATTTGCTTACTCCCCCACTAACTCTCACTGCGATGGGGGAAGAGAATCAATAACAGAGTGAAAAAAATCATGGGTTGAGTAAAAATAGTTTAATAGCACAGAAAATGAAGGGAAAACAATAATAATAACAATAGAATATACAAAGCAAGTGATGCACAATGCAATTGGTTACCACCCACTGGCTGATGCCCAGCCAGATCCCAAGCAGCGGCAGTGCCTCTAGCCAGCTCCCCCAGTTTTACTGCTGAGCATGACACCCCATGGCACAGGCCATCCCTGTGGTCCATTTGAGCCAGCTGTCCTGGCTGTGCCCCCTCCCAGCTCCTGGTGCACCCCCAGCCTCCGCGGTGGTGGGGCAGCACCAGAAGTTGAAAGGTCCTTGGCTCTGTGCAAGCACTGCTCTGCAACAGCTGAAACATCCGTGTGTTATCAACATTATTCTCATCCTCAGTCCAAAACACAGCACCATACCAGCCAGCAGGAAGAAAAGTAACTCTGTTCCAGCCAAAACCATGACTTATATGAAGGTGCGGTAGTGGAAATAGTCACTAAATCTATAAAAATTGTTGTTCACCTAGACTTTTGTCAGTCACAAGCCAAAACAATTTAGTTTCTCCAGAGTGACAAAGAAAGCGTATTGCAGCTCATACATAGGTATTCTAGACAGAAGTTGAATTAATAGTAACTATTTGACCCTCTTTTTCTGAAGGTTACACAGGACTTGCAGCAGCAATTGAGAACTGGGACTTCAGCAAACTGGAAAAACTGGAGTTACACAGACAGCTGTTGAAGCGGATAGAGGCAACAATGTTAGAAGTCGACCCAGTAGTGCTCATTCCCTACATAAACACCTGCCTGATAGACAGGGAGTGCGAAGAGATTCAGCAGGTTTGGTTAATGACAAAATCCTTGTATTTGCCTGGTGTTGCTGCTGTACAAATGTTCGGCATTGTCTGTGCTCAGCCGCATGTGTTTGCAGAGTCAACGCTCCAGAGAAGAGACCTCAGGGCTTCTGAAAGGTGCTATGTTGTGGTCAAATGGGTGTCTTGCTATGCCTTGCAATAGCCCCCTTCTTGGAGCATTCATGCTGCATTAAGCCTCCTAGAAATAGAGATGGATGTAGGCAAAATGGCAATTAGATATCAGCTAAACTGATTGTTACTTGTAATGGGGTTTGAAATAGACTATTTTCTGCACTGTGGAAAACCCTAGAAACTTTGTATGGCATTTTGAGTTTTGTCAGCACCCAAAGAGATGCCCATAGAGTAAAATAAACCTTCTGGTTCAAAGTCATTAGCTAAATGCAGTGTCACAGAAGTTGATGTTTTTAACACTTCTGGATGTGAAGCAGCGGTATTGTTACCCAGCTCCATCTCAGTGTGTTACTGATGGCTGGTAACAATTGACACTAACCTGTGGTAGTTAATGAGTGATTGGTAATAATAAATTATTGATGCTAATAATAAATTATTGATGTTGGGTGAAGGAGTCTGTAAGGTGTTCTTGCTCCTTGTGACTCCTGAGGAGGGTTGTATGCAGCTATTTTATTTTAGAAGAGTTTTTTCTTTATGGAGATACAACATTTAGAAAGATTGCATCTGACTAAATATCAGGCCTGCCACACAGTTTGCTTTGTAGTGTTCTAAATATTTAAGCAAATAGCCTGTCCAGCTAATCTTAGTGTACACCTAGGCAGGCAGACTTGCAGCAGTAGTAGGTAAATGACCACATTTTTTTGGAAACTTTTTTTTTTCTGTGGAAAGGAAATGTAATTTTCAGCTGAACATCAAACAATACAAATCAAACAAAATGTCAGAGAATTGTTTTGAATTACTCACAAGCAACAGCAACTTCTGTTTGTTGTACGTGCAGATTAGTGAAAGCAGAAGCAAAGCAGCAGGCATAACTAAACTCATTGAATGTCTCTGTCGGTCGGATAAGGAGCACTGGCCAAAAAGCCTTCAGCTGGCACTAGATAACACAGGATATTACCGTGCAAGTGAACTGTGGGATATGAGAGAAGGTAAACTGCAAATTGTTTTTATGTTCTCTTTCTGTTCTTGTACCAGACAGGTTGTTGGTTTTTTTTTTGGTTTGTTTGTTTTTTGCTTTGTTTTTTTTGTTGTTTTTTTTTTTTTTCTTCAGGAGAGTAAGAGCAATTTAAAAAGATACCGTCACACTGCATTTCTCCTTAATGCTAAAAATGAAAAAAAAAAAGAAAAACAGCAATATTGTTTCTTAAAACTTAAAATATCTCTTATATAAAATTAAATATATGTATTTCCCTACTAAAAGATTAAGCCAAGTGGTTTTGGATAAATTGGATTCTATTTCTTTATGTCTATTTTTGCTTTTTCCCAAACCATAAGTGATTGTTTTAATTGTTTTTAATTAGCAACTGAGACAAGCCACTCTTAAGTGGCTTTTTACATAATATTTCTTATTCTGAATATTTTTATTGCTGTAGTCAAATGTGTGTGTGTTATTTCTTATCTGGGGATTTAGTTTTATATGGTTAATCAAATTATAAACAAATTCTATATAAAATAAGAATAATGCTTTCATATATATAGATACTATTTTACATAACTGATGGCTATATATATGATACGGATAATAACTATATTTTATAAGTTAAAGGTTTCACTGTTCTGGGGCAGCATCTGCTAACATCTAGTTTAAAGCCATTGAGCCCACTGCAGACTGAGGTGACATCGTACATGCTGGAAGCGCTTTAATGCTAGCAGTTAAGGAGGGTTACCAGAAGATTTTAATCCTGGGTAACATGTGCTTTCAGGAGCTGGATTAGGGCACATTTGTGCTCTTTCCCCCTCTCCAAAAACAGTGCTTTGCCTTGGTGTGTTCTGTTCACAGTGAGACTCTTTGTGCAAAGCCTAGTTACATTTGTTTGAAAAGGTAAATAATTACAGGGCCAAAGAAAATTTCAGTGTCTCTATATCATCATGTAAGATAAAGTATGTAGATAGTCCTACAGTTTCTAGGTCCTTCCAAAAAGTGGGGGGAAAGGGAGAGCAAAGTCTTGAATTTACAAAGCTTCTTTGGACTCCTACATGTGTTCCATGCTTGTGGTTAATGTCCACATTAGATCTGTAATCTTGTCTCTACACATCTATTCTCTCCCTTGCTTTTTAAGAGGTACCTAAATATGCATTGAGTTTGTGGATTTTCTAAGACCAACACTGAATGCAGTGCATTTCATGTAACAGGGGGCCTGGATGCAGCATCATTTAATGTAGCCTTTCCCTGCTAGTAACCATCTCATTCACCTTGCCATCCCAGCAAATACAGCATTTTAAAATCAAAAGGATAGTTGACATGACTTTTTTCTTTTGTCATTGTGCAGATAATGCCAAAGATGTTGACAGTGAAATGACAGATGCCTCTGAGGACTGCCTTGAAACCAGCATGACATATTCTGAAGAAGCAGAACCTGATGATAATCTCAGTGAAAATCTTGGTTCAGATGCAGGTACGACTTAGCAACATGAACAGTTTACAGTGGGGATTCTCCATTCCTTTAGACCTCTGGAGGATGCAGATGTGATTTGCCACAAACGAAGGCACTGAAGGTGTAGTACAAATCAATGACTTGATTTAGCTATCTCCTCTTTCAATGTTTAAAGTATTGCATTTTGGACATCACATGTATTAGAGGTTGCCCCCAGTTTGCCATATTTCCAATGCAGAGTTGTTCCATCCGCACATTATCAAAGAAGTTTCCAACATCAGGCTGTTGTTATATCTCTTCTCTGATACAACTAATGCACACAAGACCTGATATCAGCCAGTTTCCGTAACTGAAAGTGGCTGTAAAGGATCTGTACAGTTGCTGACGTACATCGTATGGCAAATTTTGTCCCGCCTGTGGATTCTACATACTGTTCTGTAATGCAAGCCCTCTGATATGAGTGTGATTTTAGAAGGTGTTATCTTCAAAAGTCTTTGAAGCAGAAGGCTAAAGGAATACAAATTGAACTCAGTACACATATTTTTTGGGGAAAATATGTCCATGTGTTTTCTTTCTGAGTTCAAGACGTCCAGTCAAGGTGAGAGTTGTCCTCCAAGATACTGGAATGACTTCATTTTAGGAAGCACGATCTAGCAGTAACAAAAGCATGCCATCAATACTACATACAATTCTTGTCTGATGCATGTGTCCTGTAAAAAGCATTTTCCATCAGAGAATGCTCTGTGTGGACTGCAAGGACACTAGCTTTATCATTTTGGATAGTAAGTGTATGGGGGCAATACATTTTATCCATTTCTGTTGCAATACTCTTTGTAAACACGTGGATTAAGCATCACTTGTCAATCTTTCCTAGAAGGAATTGGCAAGCCTCCACCTGTCTATGAAGCAAAGAAGGCTCGGAGCTACCAGATTGAACTTGCACAGCCTGCTATCAATGGGAAAAATACCTTAATATGTGCCCCTACTGGTAAGAAAATGCAAGTATTTTGGAAGAGGGTGCTGTGAAGGATAGAGGAGGGTAAAGACTGAATCAGACTTTTCCAGCTGTTTATTTAAAAGCAGACATCCCTGTAAGAGTAGAGGTCTTTGAGCAATTTGCCTTGCAACCTGAAGGATAAACAGAACGAGTTCCCATCAGACTCTTCTGTCCTCTGTACTTTGCTGCCTGCAGCACCAGACCACGACAGGGAACTTTTGCAGTAGCTCAGTACTGAATTGAGATTGAAGGTCAGCAGCAAAAGAGAGATCACTCAACTCTTTCTCCCCACCGTGTTTTCTCTGCTGCTAGCCTGATTCTCCCCACGTGCTGCAGAAGCAGGTAGGGTAGCAGCAGCAGAGGTGAAATGGAATAAGTGAATGTAAAAAAAACAGACATTGTCCGTTACAAAAAAACAAAATATGTTAGAGAATATGCATGTTCCTTCATAAAGCAGATGCTGCTGCCACCCATGCCCTCTGTACTCCAATATTTTCCATGTAATCATTTTCAGGGTATATGGAGATGCCGTATTATGAGCTCAGCTTTGTGCATTGTGGAACAGAGCTGTGTAACTTGTCTGTGAGCTGCAACAGAGATGTGCAGGCTCTGGCCCTGCACCAAGCGCATCTGGCAGTGTTACAGCCCCCTTGCCAGCTCCCTGTTTCTCAAAGGCCAGATGATGAGGTCTGGGGACGGGCCCCTGCTTACAAGCATGCCCTTTCGCACTAGGGCCTTACCCATCATGTTCTTCATTTAAAGGATCTGGAAAAACTTTCGTCGCGCTTCTGATTTGTGAACACCATTTCCAAAACATGCCTGCAGGACGAAAGGGGAAAGTTGTATTTCTTGCAACAAAAGTCCCAGTGTATGAACAACAGAAAAATGTCTTCAAGCAGCATTTTGAAAGACAAGGGTAAGTGTAATTCTACCTCCACAGAAGATAAACTATACTCTCAGTCAGCTGTGGCTCAGGCAAAATTTAATGGTTTAGCTGGTGACAGGGATGTTTCTCACTAATATAAGATGGTTTGTGGTAAGAATGGCAAGTCACCATGGTAGATGGTGCAAAACAAGTGTGGTGCCTCTGCTTATGGTGAGTTCACACACTGACTGTACTGCACCTGTGGCAATGGCCAAAGCATACCTGTGCTTGCCTCTGGAGAAGGGCTGAAGTGTCTTCTCCCTGGAGGCTCCTTGCAGCTCTGCTCCCAAGGACAAGCCACTTTGAAGCACCAGAGTTGGGATTCCTCTTCTTCTCAAATAGCAGCGTCTCCTTCTTTTCTAAAAGAAAGGACCCTAAATTGTTCAACCATTCAACCTTTCTTCAGATGACAGTCAACCTTTCAGATGGAACTGAAAATTTCCTAGGGGAGTATCGATACCCTGCAGCTTCTGATTTTGAAAGAATACGTAGGAATCCCTATAGCTATGGGAAAAGGAGGCTGCTGGACAGAAAACAGTCATGTGCTAACAGCTGTATGCAGAAAAGGGGTGAAGGGCAGGTTCTCCAAATACAACTTGGCTGTGAACTGACAGGTGAAGCTTGAATGGACAAAATCACCACCCCTCAAATCTAATATATTTCAGTTAATGGGAGATGAAAATCCAGCTGTTTACACTCAGTAGTTGTTTTTCTCAGCTTCTGCAGATCAGACTATAGGTTCCAACAGTATGATATTTTTAATTTAGTCACTTTCCTCTAGGGCTTGCTGAAAATTACACCCTTCTAGTTTGTTTTTTTTTTTTTGCATTGCAGAACATCCTTTTTCATACCTTTTTCATTTGTTTCTTCTTAGATATTCCATTCAAGGAGTTAGTGGTGAAAATTTTTCCAATGTCTCTGTAGAAAATGTTATAGAGGACAATGACATCATCATACTGACACCCCAGATCCTGGTGAATAGCTTCGAGGATGGGACCCTTACCTCCCTCTCTGTTTTCACTCTGATGATATTCGATGAGTGCCACAACACTACAGGCAACCACCCTTACAATGTGTTAATGACCAGGTATCTGGAGCAGAAATTTAACTCCTCTGCAAGTCAGCTGCCACAGGTAAGGCTCAGCCTGGCAGTGGTGGAAACATTAATGAGAAACATTTTGCAGTGCAGTCAGCAAAGCCTGAAGTTTTGCCTTCTGTGTTAATCCAGTTCAATGGCTGCAAATGAAAATGCTAGCACCTGCAACTCCTCTCTTTCTTCAGCTACCTCCAGACTATTTTCCCCAGTTGCATCTTCCCTCCAGCTGCCAAGAAACTGCTGTAAAGACACTTCCTCAGAGTGGATGTGGAGGACAGCTCTGGGTGTGGATTTGCTGTTTCTGTGTGTGATGAGCACAGGCAAATGCAGCTGTTGATGGATTAAATTAGGTGGATAGTGTATTTGCAGTACACAAGGCTTGATCAACATTGAGAAGGCATGAGTGGGGACGAGGCCTGACTCTCAAGAATAAGTCCTGGCACTTAGAACTTCAGGCACTTCATCTGCTTGCTTTGTTTCCTTGTTTTTGAAGACAGTGACGATTTGCTGGTTGGTAACTGCACCTCCAGTCTTTTTTTGCTTCTGACAAAGGACCAACACTGCTATTCATGTGTGTGCTCAGATTTTAGGTTTGACTGCTTCTGTTGGAGTTGGTAATGCCAAGAACATTGAGGAAACAATAGAGCACATCTGTAGTCTCTGCTCCTACCTTGACATACAGGCCATATCCACTGTCAGAGAGAACATACAAGACCTGCAAAGGTTCATGAACAAGCCAGAAATAGGTAAATGTTTCCTTTTCATTTTCCTCTGAGATGCAAAGCAACACCAATAACTCAGCTCTCTGACCCACTTTTGTCAGGTGAAGTTAAGAGCTTATAAGTCAGCTGGAGCTTTGCTTCCTGATAGCTTGAAAGAGGTCTGAGTGTGCACTTAACCGTTGCCCTGCAGTAAGGCAATGCCAGTTTGGGCACAGGTTGCATCCAGTTTTAGGGCTCATTCCTGTGACCAGGCAAAAAACAACGTAGCCAGCAGCACAAGAGCCAGCACAAATGTCCCTGAACCTGCAGAAAAATCAGACCATACCATGTAGACTTAGCTTTGTGAGCTGCGAGCCATCATCTGTGCTAGATGACGTTGCTGTGTCACATACCCACAAACAGAGCTCCCATCAGACAACCTCAGGGTGAACACAGCCATGCCACCACATTGCTGAGATTAATGTGTTCAGAGATAAAAGGTAGAGAAATCAGGTGAATGATGTTGTATCTTTTTTTTGTCACCCCCAAGAAATACTTAAATTTCTTGTGGCTCTTCCCATGAAGAGCCACGTGGTCATAACATCATTCTAGAAGGGGATGGTAATGAAAACAGGAAAAAAAAAGTTTTCTCTTTGCTGAGCTGCAGTCTCTGGTACTCATTTAGCAAGGCAGAAAAGCCAGTTCAGTTCTGCCACTGAAGACTGGGAACTGTTTCTTTCTGTGCAAACATAATGCTTACTAACAACAAACATCATTATGATAGCATAGAGCATTGTATGTAGTGTTCTTCCAGACAAGAATTTGTTCTGTGCTGCCCAGGAAAATGTTTGACTTACTGAAGCCACTGACCACTCACTTCTGCTTTTTGTCCTTAGATGTCAGATTGGTTAAGAGGCGAGTTCACAATCACTTTGCAGTCATTATCTCAGATTTGATGTCCGAGACAGAGGCACTGATGAGGAAGATTTACTCAGTGGGTAAGGCACTATAATATGCCTATAACTGGGATTCTGTCTTCAATTACATCAGTGTGAAAATCCTCATGGCTGCTACAACAGTCATTTATCTTCCTCTTACTTTCTCCTCCTTCCTTTTTACTTGTCTCTAACCAGTATTTCCTACATGAGAGATCACAGGTAGAAGAGTCACATACTTTCCTGTTACCTGTGATTAATTTTGTAATCTTGAATATTTTTGCTTGGATTTCAACTTGTGTTTCTGGAAGCTAAGAATGGTGTGGTTTTGACACTGTCACATCAGCTTGAATTGGAAACAAAGCTACCAAAAGGCTTGCTTTCGAAATGCAGTGAGCTGGATTTCGTTGATGAGAGATAGCTGGAAATTCTCACTCAAGCATTTCTCCAGATGATTCATTCCTAGCTGTCTCCGTCAATGAAAGTGAGAATGGGCTCAGCTTCTGGGTTACTCTGATTGCCGTAAATTCTCCCGCTTAGTGAAAGTTTTCTTTCTCTTCTGCTGTGCTGAGACTTCTTCGCACAGTATCTCTGGTCTCTCTGAGTTGCACACAGGGTTCTTTGTAGGGGTACCCTGACCACCTTTTCTAGTCAGCCTTTTGTTCTCACACTTTTGGCTGCATTTTCCCCTGTTTCTTTTGTTTACCAAGCCTCTGTTATTTCCTGATGAAAGCATTTAAGATAATTTTACAGAAGAGGATCTGTGGAACAGAAACACTGTCAGAGAGAGGATACAGCTGCCAAAGAAAGGAGACATTTGTCTGCAGGATCCCAGCCTCATGAGCTGCCAGAGATGTGAAGGTTTGCAGAGAGGCAGATGCACAGTTGTGAGAAGAAACAATGGGTGGCATTGTCATGAGACTTAACTGTGCAGGCCTGCAGAAATGAAATTGATCCTGTCTGCTTTTGCAGAGTTCCTAAGTGCTGTCCAGTAAATGGTCTTATCTACAGTTTGAGAGCTACAGCACACAGTGGACACCCCTGAATACCTATGCTCATACCTTCGTCTGTCAAGTCCAGCTCTGAACTAAAGCATGTTGTCTGCACTTAGACTGCCCTTTGCAACTGAATAGGGTGCCTTGAGCCTGTCTTCCTTGTTTCCATATTTTCCAAATTATTTTTCCACCACTTTCCGGATACTGGAGAATGAACTGTACTCCATGGCTGGAAGGGAGGATTAGAAAGCAAAACAAGACAATAAAAAGACAAACAAAGAATAAATTTGTTTTCAAATTGCACAATAAACTTTCCAAGCTGTACAGTAAATTAAGTAAACATTTCTGAAGCTTATTTCCCTGTCACAGTTCCTCTTGCATAAAATGTCATTGGCTTCCCTTCTGTGGACCCTCAGAGTACTAATATTTGTGAAGCTCTCAGACAGAGTATGGATGAAACAAAGAGGTACTAGCTAGTTCTGCCTCCAGAACAGCCCTTTGGATAATATACCTTTAAGTACCATGGACCATATAACAGATGATTACTGAACTATTGAGTAGCTGGTAGTCCAAGGAGCAATGCACTTGCAGTGTCTTGAATACTGTAGGCATCTTACAGGAAAAGAGAACTCTAACTCTATTCGTAAAAGCTTTACAGATGTTTGTATGTACACAGATCCTCAACTGAATTGTACCAGGTTAATTCTAGCCTAATCTCTGGGTGTAATTCGAAATACACAGAGTAAAGACGGCAGATCCAGGCTCTTCTCAGATGGTTCCCAGAGACAGAACAAGAGGCAGTGGGCACAAACAGAAACCCAGGAAATCCCCCTCCAGCATCAGGAAGAACTCCTTTGCTGTGAAGGTGGTCAAGCACTGGAACAGGTTGCCCAGAGAAGTTGTGGCGTCACCGTTCTTGGAAATACTCAGAATTGATTTGGACGTGATCCTGAGAAATCTGCTCTAAGTGACCCTGCTTTGAGCAGGGATTTGGACTAAAGATCACCAGAGGTGCTTCCAGCCTCAGCAGTTCAGTGATTGTATCTTACAGTGCTCTTCTGTTTAGGCTTTTTAGACCTAACATTCATTGAAAATGCATTGTCTTCTGGCCAACTGTTCTGGTTATTTGTGATGATGAATAAGGCGAACAAATGTTTTTTTCTTCCTGTTTTACTAGATACTGTCTCCCAAAACAGCAGGAAAGATTTTGGAACACAGAAATATGAACACTGGATAGTTGTCACTCAGAGGAAATGCAGACTGTTGCAACTAGAAGACAAGGAGGAGGAGAGCAGGATATGTAGAGCCCTTTTCATTTGCACTGAACACCTGCGGGTAAGTGTATATCCTCTGTTCTTCCATACAGAGATGGAACCCTTCTGTTCCTCCTGGTACTGGTATGTCCATTGAGGAGCAGGTTTTTAACCTAATAATCTTATTTGACACAGGCTAAAGCATGCATCCTCTAGGAATTGTGTCTTAAGGTACTCACTAAGCATAGCATAGAGCAGAGGTGCCTTTGTAATGTTTGTTTTGCCATGCAAATGGAAGAACAACACAAGTCTGTAATACTTCGTCTACCTAAATAACATTTGCATTCATCCTGTGTCCCATGGAAAATGAAGGTTAAGTGTGTGTGTCTCTTTCTGTGATCAGAAATACAACGATGCCCTCATCATCAGTGAAGATGCCCGCATCATAGATGCTCTATCCTACCTGACCGAGTTTTTCACAAATGTCAAGAATGGACCATACACAGAATTAGAACAGCACCTGACAGCCAAATTTCAAGGTATTTCACACAATTACCTCTGACAACTGCAGGGAAGAAAAGGGCTTCTGGTAGGATGGTTCAAGTTGTTTCTTCAGAACAGCCGTAATTCTTTTTTTTTTTTTTTCCCCAGAAGCTTTGCGCTTTTCAGAAGATATACTGTACCTGTGGGTACAAAGGTACCCACACCTAGGGTAGTTGCAGGGGGGTCCTAGTTTCTGGGACTACAATCTGTACTGCAGGAGCTAAGGAAGGAATGGTAGTTGTAAGTAAATGCTGTAGTAGGTTCTTACGTGCCAGCCTTTGAGATAAGGCAGTGCTGTCCTTTGAGGGGTACTTCACAAGCAGATGGGCAGGCTGCACTCAGGGGTGCTGGCAGCTTTAGATAAGGCAACATACACTGATCTCAGCACTACCTAGCCTCCCCCTGCCCGGTGCTCCCGGACAAGCCCTGAGCTCCTGGCAAGCAGCAGGCAGACCTCTACACCTCTTTTACTGAAACTGGGAGGCTGAGCAGTTGTCTAGCTTCTGGGTTCACAACAGTGTGCTGTAAACCAGGCTGTGATCTGGCATGTTGCAGTGCTGACTGCAGTTTTACATAACTGGTGTGTCTGCCCCCTAGTGCCAGTTGTTTCTGAAGAAGATACGGTGTTACTCTGCAAGAAACAAGTTTGTTCTGATTAGAACTGATCCTGTAGTTTGCTATAAAATGTATTCTGAAATGAGATTCAAAAATTGTTTTCTGAGGGTTTTGTTGCATTTAATCAATAGCTTTCTTTCCTTGCATCTGAAAGAATACTAAGTAAAAATAGAAGCTAAAGAGAATATGGGTGGCATTTGAAAGTAGGTTGAGGTGAGAATGCTGTTTCCTGCATTGAAGAAAGTGATTTATTTCTTTTTGAATAAAATGCTATTTTCTTCCAGAGAAAGAACCAGAACTGACTGCCCTTTCAAAAGATGAAACAAATGAGAATCCTAAACTGGAAGAGCTTGCCTGCATCCTGGATGATGCATACCGCTATAACCCACAGACTCGCACTCTTCTCTTTGCTAAGACAAGAGCCTTAGTAGCTGTAAGACATCTCTTTTTAAAGCTCCTACAGTGGGAAATGATAAAATGTAATGTCTCATCTATTTTCCCTTCTATTTTGATCTGGAAATGTAAAAATATGCATGTCTTCCTAAGCAAATATTTATCTTTCTATACTATCCTAAGCAGTGGTGGTCTGAAGCAGGGTGAGGTTATTATTTTTCCTAAAAGCTACAAGATAAGGGATGTTGTTCTTCATCATTTCTGCTTGTTACAGGTTGTAGTTGATCATTAAGCTGTCGGTTTTTTACTTTAGGTGCAAAATCAGTTTTAGCTAGTTGTTTTACAAGACTTTTGGCCTCAGTACAGCAGTGTTATCAACCAGCAGCTCTGCTCTTTTACTGACTGTGCACATCAGGAGGTATTCTTAGGTTTCCTGGAGGATTCCTGTAGGCCCAAAGGAGGTCTGTGCCCTAGCATGTGTTCTTGATCAAGGAAAAGGGAGGACTTTGTGGAACAGATTTTCTCTGGACCCTTCTGATGCACTAATCTATTCTATATTTGCCTGGCATCAAAGATCTAGGTTGGATGATCTTTTTTCTCTATTCCACTACATTGTTCCCAGAAAAAAAAAATCATTCTTGAAGTAAGTGTGCTGCTAATCATTAGCTTCAGTAGCTCTTAAACATTTGCTGCAAGGTGTCATAGTCTCTGGCTACTGTAAACAGACTTATCAGCTGAGAGTCCCAATCTCAAATTCATCCTTGGATATAGACTTGCTGGATGAATTACAAACCAGAAAAAAAAAAAGTTAAAGGCAAGGTAAAGTCCAGACTAACAACACCAAGCATCTTCTGGCAGCTTTCTGTGATATTTGCGAAAGTCTACTTTAGCCTGGCTGAAATTCGTTCTTAACGTAAGGACAGTTTGAAGATGCTACTTTCACTGTGCAGTGGAAAAGTGCAGTTTGTAAGTAGCGCTTCATTTCCTTTGGTTTGGATCCCAGAGCTCTAGTATTCAGTGATCTACTGGCTTACAGGAGAACATTAAAAAAATAAAGAAATGCATACTATTTAGCAGTGAAAGGCTGCTTGCACTTTAGCCAGCCTTCATGTTGGGAGGGTTAAAAAAGAAACCAGCTGTAACATGACCAGATCTGGCATCAGGGCTGCAATAGTAATTGTGTTCTCTCACCTATTTGTAGATGTTCCCTGCTGAAATATGACTTTACCTTCTTTTCTGCCTTTTGTTCTCAGAAGCATTAATTGCCTAGGCAAAGATGGGGAGGTTCTGCATAGCTATCCCAAACTGGCATTTCATCTGGATGGGGATCTAACTCCCTGGTTTGCTTTCCAGGCTTTGAAGAAGTGTATGGAGGAAAACCCTATCCTTAGCTACATAAAGCCAGATGTTTTGATGGGGCGCGGAAGAAGAGATCAAAAAGCAGGTATGCAGGTCTGCTCTGTGGAATACCAGTTTCCAGACATCCTCTGGCTACAGAGCTAAAGTTGTTTTACTGCTCCCATGTTCCTAAGCAGCGGAAGATCATTTGTGCTATGATTTCTTCAGTATCTAGAAAACTTTTAATCAATTCTGTGTAGATGCTGGCTTTTTCTATCTAGGATCTTTGGTTAAAGCAGCAGTTACAAACATCAATGGCCCTCTCCTTTTGGATTCTTTTGCTAGTTCAAAAGAAATTCACAAATTGTTTTCCTTGTGATTACTTCTCATGATATTTTCCCTGTTCTTTTACAGTCTCCTGTCTTATTTTGTATTTGGTGGTACAAAGACATTTTTTGATGGAATGGAAGCAGCACCCAAAATGAAGTACAAATAGCTTAAGTTAAGAGTTAGATTGGTCTTAAAATAACTAATATGCATGGGTCTCATTAACTAAGATCAATTAGGTGCTGTGTGTGCGGTGCTCTTTCCCAGGATGACAATTATTGTGGCACATCAACAGATTCCCTGTTCAGTGGGTATCATGTGCCCCCAGTGGGGTATGCTAACCTAAAGTATTCTTCTACATCAAAAAGATGTACTAATTTCCATGTACCACTTAAGCAACAGCAAATACGGGTAGTTTGCTCAAGAAATCTTTCAGCGTTTTTTCCTGACTCAGTTTCTCGGTACTATAGGTATGACCCTCCCAAGCCAGAAGGGTGTACTGGATGCGTTCAAAACCAGCAAGGACAGCAGGCTGCTCATTGCTACATCCGTTGCTGATGAAGGCATTGATATTGCCCAGTGCAACCTTGTTGTGCTCTATGAATACTCCGGTAATGTGACCAAAATGATCCAAGTCAGAGGTATGGAAATTCAGAGCTATTACTTTACTTTATTTATTCTTTTGGCCTAGAAATGAACTGAAAAGTGCTACTAAATGGCACTTCAGAAATAATATAGCGATATGTGCATTGCTTACTGTTTTTCCTTTGTGCCTATGAGTACAGTCAAATGGATGATGGGACTGGATGTAACAAATTTGTTCACAGAACTGAGTCCTTAATGTTGTGCGGCTTTTCTTTTGCCATGTGAATTGGCTATGGTACACATGGTTATTGAGCTATTGAGGAGCGACCCTCAAGTGAATAATCAAATATACAGAGAGAAGTATGGTTACAAAAACTGTAGGCACAAATAGTGTGAATTGTGCTGATTGTGATAATTTGGTTTGATTGTGATAATTTACAAAGGACTGCTGCAATGAAGTTTCGTGTATTGCCTTGGCTCCCAAAGACCTTCCCCTGCTCAGTGGCTGATTACCAACACAGATACTCTCTTGGTGCCCACCGATAATTCACCAAGCACTAGGTCACTGCATGAACAGACCTCTAACATTCAAGAGAAAAAAAAGAAAAAAAAAAGAAATTCTGCTTCTGTCTTGGCTTGCTTGAAGTCTAAGACTTCAGTCTCAAATCTCGATGATTTGATAATATGGCCACTAGAGGGGAAGAAAGAGCCACACTAAATACTGTTTCTGCTTGACATTCCCAGATGTCGTAAACCTGCCTCCATCTTTCAGAGATTCAGCTGCAGTAATTTATCATATCACCTGAGTAATTAAGTTCACAGTCTAATGAGATGTGATCTCCATTGCACTCAGATCTCTGCTTTCAGAGCTTGTGTGCTGTGATTTTTTATTTTTGTCCTATAAGGAAATAATAGTCCAGGATTCAGTTTATGGCTGAAAGAGTAGTGTTAGTTCATAATATGCCATTGAAGATACAAAGAAAAGAAGCTACGTAACTTTTTACGCCACATAAAGTCATGACTTTGGAGGGGATTGGAGCTCAAAAATAAATGTGGACACTTGTTCTAAGTGAAATATTTCTGAACTGGTATGAAGTCCATATTTGGCTGTGTCACAGCAGCAAAAAGGAGGCAAGCAGTAAGCACCAAAAGATCGAAGAGACAGCACTTGCTTTTTTCTTGCCAGCAGTATTTCCAGTTCTTCAGTTATTTTTTGTTTGTTTGTTTGCTGTTGGTTTTTGTTGTTTTGTTTTGTGATAGATTTTTATTTTTTATTCACCCTCAGTAAGTTTGCAGATGACACCAAGTTAGGTGCGTGTGTCGATCTGCTCGAGGGAAGGAAGGCTCTGCAGGAGGATCTGGATAGGCTGGACCTATGGGCTGAGGTCAACTGTATGAAGTTCAACAAGGCCAAGTGCTGGGTCCTGCACTTGGGGCGCAACAACCCCAAGCAGCGCTACAGGCTGGGAGATGAGTGCTTGGAAAGCTGCCTGGCCGAGAAGGACCTGGGAGTATTGGCTGATAGCCGGCTGAATATGAGCCTGCAGTGTGCTCAGGTGGCCAAGAAGGCCAACAGCATCCTGGCCTGTATAAGAAGCAGCGTGGCCAGCAGGTCTAGGGAGGTGATTGTCCCCCTGTACTCGGCTCTCGTGAGGCCACACCTTGAGTACTGTGTTCAGTTTTGGGCCCCTCGCTACAAGAAGGACATGGAGGTGCTCGAGCGAGTCCAGAGAAGGGCAACGAAGCTGGTGAGGAGTCTGGAGAACAAGTCTTACGAGGAGCGGCTGAGGGAGCTGGGGTTGTTTAGCCTGGGGAAGAGGAGGCTCAGGGGAGACCTCATCGCTCTCTATAGGTACCTTAAAGGAGGCTGTAGCGAGGTGGGGGTTGGTCTATTCTCCCACGTGCCTGGTGGCAGGACGAGGGGGAATGGGCTAAAGTTGCGCCAGGGGAGGTTTAGGTTGGATATTAGGAAGAACTTCTTTACTGAAAGGGTTGTTAGGCATTGGAATGGGCTGCCCAGGGAAGTGGTTGAGTCACCATCCCTGGATGCCTTCAGAAGACGTTTAGAGATAGAGCTTAGGGATATGGTTTAGTGGAGGACTTGTTAGTGTTAGGTCAGAGGTTGGACTAGGTGATCTTGGAGGTCTCTTCCAACCTAGACGATTCTGTTATTCTGTGATTTATTTATCTGTTTATTTTGATAGACACCAATTAGCAGGGGAAAAAAATAGTGAGTAAGAACTTTTCTGCTCTACCCTTTATTTCCAAAGAAGGCAGCAAGATGCTGTACAATAAATGAAGCGTGTCAAGCATGCCTGAGCTTAACTGAGGCAGGCCGTAGAGCAGGCAATACAGGAGAGGCTGGGAGATAGGCATGAGGATGCCTAGAAAGGTACAACTTACTTGTTCTGGTTTGTGATCAAGGAAGAAAGAGATGAGAGAATGCTGTTCAGGAAGCAGTGCTATATAAATTTGAAAACAAGTATGGGAAACATGAGCAGCCACGCAGAAAGTCCTTAATGCTCTTTTATGGCATAGCTGCTACTTTTGCACATCTTGTTAAGAGTACCTAATGAGGATAAAAGTGTTGCTGTATAGGTCGTGGAAGGGCAGCAGGCAGCAAGTGCATCCTTGTGACAAGCAAAACGGAAGTGGTAGAGAATGAAAAATGCAACCGTTATAAGGAAGAAATGATGAATAAAGCTATTGAAAAGCTCCAGGAATGGGATGAAGAAACATTTGCAAAAAAGGTTTGTATTTCTGTTATATTTTTGTACTAAAATCTACACGTACAACGTGTATTTTCCTTCATCTACTACAGCTTTATCTAGGACTACGTGATAACGTGAGGAAAGTGTGCTCTGTGCTTGGTTTCAGACAGAGGCTAGACCAGCAGACAAGGGATAGTGTATACCACTAGCTAGCTAAATGTCATCTGGGCTGGAACTGCGGAAGCCTTAAAAGTTGAGGTAGAATTTATTAACTTCTCAGCTTAAAAAATAAAATATAAACTATTTTGTCTACTAGAAGAAAAATATTTTATCTGTTTGGGATTGTGGATGGGCAGATGGGGTTACTTCAGCTGTGCAGGTGGTGGTAATATGCCCGTCCATGTCCAGAAGCACTTTTCCTTTACAGCAGGCCACTGCAAGTGTTTTCCTAAATTGTTTGCTGTAATGCCTAGGGTTTATCGATTTCAAGAAACCATTGATCAGGATATTAACAGGATAATGTTTGGGTTTGCGCATGCTCTTCTGCTGGTGACCTTTTCTGTACTGCCTACAATACTGTCCATCTTACAATATTGTACATCTTTGCCACAAGCAATATTTGACAGAAAACAAGCCTAATAGGAACAATCAGCATGCATACAATGTTTTACATTAACTCTGTTGTGCACCGCACACATCCCAGATCAGAAAACATTATGAGGGGTAGAGAAAGAAGTGTCAAGAACCCTTGGATCTGAGGTGACATGCAAAGATATGTGTTGGGCTAAGCCAGCTGTGATGAACAGGTGGAGATCTTCCTTAGACATTAGTAACAAATGTCCCAGAAAGGGCAGGAAGAAGAAGCCAGTCACAATCTGTACACAGTTCTGCCACATCCCTGTAGATTTGCAGTTCGCCCCATGTTTCCAGGTGAGCTTTCATAGTCTGAGCTGTAACAAAGGGTGTCCAAGTCCCTGTAGCCATTGCAGAGCTTCTTCTCCCACCTGAGGCCTCACTGGAGGCCCCTCTGGAGCCTTTTTTCCAAACCAGGGACTGCCCAGAGCAGCAGTGCTGTTTCTGCTGTAGGGAGTCTCACATGACTTAAATTTTACAAGGACTTAACAGTGTTATGACCAAAAGGGCCATGGGCTCAGATGGGAGAGCAGATGGCGTGAACACTGCCCATCCCAAAGACTCATTCTGGCATTGCTTTCCTTATCTGACAAATGTACCATATTCTTTCTGTGCTAGAACAAGGCATGGTTTGTTTCCTTATAAGTAATAGGTCCCCAGATGTTACCTACCAGGAGAACTTAGCCATCCTGAGTCATGTTCAGACATTGGTGCTCCTCTTAATTTTGTGATGCCTTTTATGATCTTGATTTGTATTTATTTATTAATTTTAAAGATACATAACCTGCAAATGAAGGAAAAGGTGTTACGAGATTCCAGGAAGAAAGAAATAAAACCTAAAGTAGTGGAAGGCCAAAAGAACCTCCTGTGTGGAAAATGCAAAGCATATGCCTGCAGTACAGATGACATCAGAATTATAAAGGTATGCCTCTGTATGGAAATCCGCATCCATGAACTCCAGGGAAGTCAGCATTTTTGGACTAATAGCATTGTTTTTCAGTGTGGAAAGTAGGCTATTCTGTGCCAACTGGGGAAGAAGGAAAATCTTGGTAAATCACTAAACCACAGGACCAGTTGTAACAACTTCTGTAGCATGTTATGATGGCAGTTGATGATGTACAAGGTGTGCAAATATGTGATATGACAGTAATCAGTTCAGGATTCCTGAACTCCCTTCTGACAAAATTGTATTTTTGAAGGAAACCATGTGACCTTTAATAATGTAACTTCTTAGTGTAACTGCTGGATATTTAGTTTCCCTATTAATGTAAGCTTCTCATGTGGATCTCTTCCTGCAGCTGAGACGTTTCTCTCACTATTTCTGCTGAGTGAAAATTATCGGCAAAAAGTACTGAGATCCACTCACACCTTGATTTATGGTCCACTTTTGTGTATTGAAAGGAAAGGCAAACCACGGTTTTGCAAGGGGAATCCTGTAATCCTTCAGTATTTCATTGTTTTCCACTCTCTATAGGTAGCTCATGTTGCTTCTGTGTATCTCATGGGGACATTTTTGTTGTACTTCTGAACTTCAAGAATCTTTGTAGGCCCAGGAAGCCAATACTCTGCACATGGGATGTGGTAATCATGAAAGAGAGCCTTGTCTGGATATTCTGAGCCTTTCCAGCTCTGAGATGTGTTTGTTTTTTTTGAAGATCCTTCTCTTTAATTTGTGGTGTTCTGATAAGCACAGATGTGATAAGGTGCTTCAGGCCACAGCTGAGCATTATGATTACAGAGTGCTTGCTTCCAGGCACGTTCCTTTTTAATCAAGAAAAGCTTTTTGTTTTTACCAGCTGTTTTTGGAGTGTTGATGGAGTTCACTATTCCTGTTCCCTGGTGAAGTCCACAGACAGTGGTTTGAAATAGCCCAGCCTTACCAAAAAATAGTTATGTTTCTTTGCCAAATAACAAGATGTGTCTAAGATGCAAGTCTGTTACTCTTTTTTGTGGTGTTGGGTTATCACCAATACCTGTGCAAATAGGTCTGAGAGTTCCGAAAACAGATTTTTTGCTTAATGCCATGAATATAATCCCAACATTTTAAATAATCCCTGTAAACTCAGTTCTGGCATATTACAGCCTAAATAGATTTAACAGAAATTGTATTTCCAGAAGGAATTAAGAGTTTTCAGACTCCACATTAAGTTCTACATATGCCTTCCTATTATTTTTTTACTAAACAAACTTTGATTATGTATGTTACAAACAAGTGTAAAAAACTGTAACCTCTTTAACTTGTTAGTGATGCTTTTTCTACCACTGCTAATTATTTGCATCATAATTCACAGAAAACTGTGGGAAGCAGGATTCTCTCAGGTTGTCTGTTCAGACGGATGTAAGTTTTATGCACAAGGCTCAAATAACTGCAGTCATGGTTTTGAGAGAAGCTAAGTTAAATGTGTATATGCTGGTGATATGTAAGAGTTCTGTTTTTGATAGTCCCAGCCCTGCTCCTTTCTGGTACCTGGTATTTAGTTAAAATATAACAAACTATTAAAAAAAAAAAAAAGCAAAGAGGGGCTGGAAGGTGAGACTCCTAAATATTGGGAAGCACCTCACCACTGAAATGGTATTTGTGAGGTGAAGGGAAATGTCAGGAAATATGGCAAAAGGTGTTTCTACAATTAACCATTTCTGGCACGTGTGTCATTGCAGGAATCTCATCACATTGTCCTAGGAGAAGCATTCAAGGAGCGTTATATAACAAAGCCTCATAAGAAACCAATGCAGTTTGATGGTTTTGAGAAAAAAAGCAAGATGCATTGCCGAAATAATAATTGCCAGCATGACTGGGGAATCACAGTGAAGTACCTGACATTTGACAATCTACCCGTGATCAAAATCAAAAGCTTCGTAGTGCAGAGTGCTGCAACCGGGACACAAATGGACTTTCAGAAATGGAAAAGTATTAATTCTTCTTTGAAGAATTTTGATGTTGAAGAAATGTCCAACTTGTACCCACCATTTTAGTGCATCTATTACTTTCCTACACTAATGTGAAAGAGTGGATGATCTCCTCTTCCCTTGTATAAAAAATACTTGTTCTTTATACTGTGTGCGCTAGGCACCTGAACGGCATCTGGCTAGATTACAAAGTGCTGGTATGGCCACCAAAAAACAAACCCGAAAAGTAATCTTATTAAAAGTTTCACCAGAACTTTTAAAGTAAGCATGGACCAACATAATGCCTAAGTGTCTAGATCTTAATCTTTACTGATTTTATTAAAAAAGTAGCATTTTTCTATCATGGCATATTTGTCAGTTTGCTATGGCTGAAGTTGCAGAACGGATACCTTTCTATGTGTTGCTTACCTTAATGAGCTGCAAGGGAGACAAGGCAGTGCCCTGTAAGATTGGTGAAGGCTTAAGTTAGATGGTGATGAGCATTTACCCTGATGTTTTGCCTCATGGGTTGGTATTTGAAATCTCTCACAATGTTGATATTAACTCTACAGGTGCCCTGTCAGAGCTGAGTTAGAATCAGAACTGAATCTAAACATTAGAGTGTTTAAATCCCTTCTCCCCACCTAGATCCCAGACTTATCTAAGAAAAAACAAAAGTTCCTACAGATGCAATTATGAAAGGTGATGTTAAGATTGTAAACTATAAAGCACTTTATTCTACATGATACCTTCAAAGAGCTTAATCTTCAAAGTTTTTGGAACTAAGATGAAATGTAGTTTACTTTCTGTATTTAGTAGTGCAGTAAGGTATTACATAGAAGAGTTATGCATTTAATTAAACGCTTGAACTCTGAAGCAGAAAGCACCTTGAATGATAAACTAAGAGTGAAAAATGTTTTGTAAACTACTTAATTCCTAGTCAGTGAGACTTGGGATGGTCTTTTAAACATTGTCACAGGGCATTAAAAGCAAAAAAAACTTTTTAAGTGATGCTTTGTGTTCTATCCTGGTCCATGCCTTTTATTGTGAAAGCTGTATAGCACCACACATAGTGCCTGCACTTCAGTCCTACCATGGTTTATTCTGGATATAGCTTTTACCTAGTAAATGTCCTGTTCGTATAGCTGCTTCTAAAAGGAAACATGGAACAATGAATAAAGATGACATTGTTGGATATACCGCCCCTCCAAAAATACTAGAAACAAAGAACTGGAAAAAGGCTGGCCTTTGAGAGTATCTGATTTATTTATTTTTTTTTAACTGAACCCAGAGTTGCATATTTATTACCAAAAAACATTCATGCTTATGACCACATTAACAGCTCTCAAGATGCTCCACAGAATGGCTTAGGTTCGAAGGAATCTCTGTGGGACATCTGGTCCTCTGCTCAAGCAGGGACAGTTAGAGCAGGTTGCCCAGGATCACATTCACATGGCTTTTGAATACCACTGAGGATGGAGAATCCACAACCTCTTGGGGCAACCTGTGACAGTACCCAGTCATCCTCACAGTGAGAAAGTGTTTCCAGATGTTCAGAGGGAACCTCCTGTTTCCCTTTGTGCCCATTGCCTCTTGCCCTGTTGCTGCACACACTGAAAAAAGCCTGGGTCCACCTTCTTTACACCTTCCCCTCGGGTATTCGTACCCACAAATAGCTGAGGTGCCCCTAAGCCTCCTCTTCTCTAGGCCACACCATCCCAGGATTTTAACCTTCCCTTCTACCAGGGAGTCCAGAACTGGACATAGTACCCCAGAGGTGGCCTCAGCAGTGCTGTTTGTTGTAATCAAGCAACATTTGGCTATTGCAGGTACAGTGCACTCTCTATCCTCCATCTAAGACTCTTGCTTTCTTTCAGAACTAATTTCACTGTTTTTTTCCTCAGATACAGTTGGAGCTAAGCACACTGAAAATACAACAGGAGATTATAATAAATTTTCCACGGTGTTGTTTTAGCAGTTGGTCTAAACACAGTTAAGAGAAAGTGCTTTATTAACCCTGTTTATCTCTGAGTTATCTGTTATCTCTGTAAATAAGTACACATGTTTTGGGGATTGGGCAGCCACTGCCTTCAATGAATGTATTACTGTAATCACTGGTTGGTAACTGCCATAAAATTGCTGACATTAATCTCGAAAGCGTGGTAGATTGTCTTCTTGCTGACAAAACAGGGAAATAAAACAGCCCTATTCTGCTGGGTTACAGAAGACTGCCAGTAGCAGGCAGTATCTGTATTCATCTTATCTCCTGTAGATTATTCAAAGATACAATTAAGAACTAAAATATGAGAAGCTAAGACTAGTAGAATCTTACTCCTACAATGACAGCAGATTTTAAAGTCAAAGCTTTGTTCTGTGTCTCATTACTGAGGATAACATGAAACAACACACCAAGCTCCTTTAAAATAAGTTTTATTTTATCCATTAGAAATATTATCCCCAATAGGTCCACCTTTTCACAAAGGCTTAGGTTTTAAAGGAACAGAGTTCACATTTTTTTAAATTAATAAAAAGCTAAATAATTAATTTCAGTATTAGATTCAGATTCTGGTCAACTGAATAAGAAAGCAAGTCAATATCAGGTAATCAGGAAAGAATAAAAATTAATTGTATATTGTCAGTTAGTTTTTGGACCATTGATATGAGCATAGAACTGAACTTCAGAGTCAAAGTAAATGGACAAAATATATAAAATCAGCACATTATCTTCAACAGATCCACAGATTCCATCAGTATTTTAATGACTTTTGCACAGTATTCTAAGGTAAGTCAAGCCAACCACCATACAAAAGTAATAAAAGGTTGTTTTCTTTAACTGGGTAAGAGTGTCAAGTCTCCTGATACACAGAATCATTCAGCATTGTGAACAAGCCTTTCAAAAAACTTGTTAAAAAACAAACAAACAACACTGTTCATTTTATGGTTCGCACTTTTAAATTCACAACTACTATATGGTTTTATTGCGTTCACCAGAAGCAGGCTTTACCTGGACGGCTTCGCTTAATGTTTTTGATTAGGATGCCATTTTACGAATCATGTAGTTCAGAATGCCGCCGTTGTGGAAGTAAGTGAGCTCCACATCAGTGTCAAACCTCATGATGGCGTGAAAGGTTTTCCCAGTATCCAGCTGTTGGGGTCAAAGAGAGTCATTCAAGCAGCAGAACCTTCCACATGTTACAGGACATGGTAGTAAAATAGAGGATATTATGACAGTTTTGCAATCATAAGAAAAAAATGTGATAGAAAGCCAAAGTGAAAAGGGACTGGACATCAGATTTTTTTTTTAGGACAAGGTGCCACACTATACCACAGCCAGATGCTTCAGAGGAAGTTTGTTTGAAACAAACCATAATAAACAGACTCTTTGCATTGCATGTACTGCCTCTCTTAGATTTATTGTTGATTTCAAGCTTAGAGGCATGAAAGCTGATCACCCTTTCTGTATGGTCATTTTCCTGGCTATGGTACAACAGCAATACTAATTTCATTAGCTTTCTATGGAGCTTAGTATGGGAATAAGAAAAGCACAAAGATGAGTGCAGGAAGTGATTAAAACTACTTCAGTTTTAAAGAAAACTCCATTTAGTTTCTTCCAGATAAGCTGATGAATTCATTGGGATCAAGGCTTTTTCATTTCAGAACAGTTAATGAGATATATATGTTAACAACTTTTGTAGACTACTCCAGACTACTTACTGTAGACTACTTTGTGCTGAATGAAACAGTTTGGCCATACTGCTTTTAACTCCCATCATAACAAATCTCTTAGAATGACTGTTTTCATCCCCTCCGCCCTTATCTTGATTCTTTTTCCTTACTAAAAAGAGAGAAGCTTACTGGAAGGCATGTTGTTTGAAGAGACAGTTACTTTGAGCGAAATCATAGTGCTGTGGAACACTCAGCACTTACGCATTTCATACCTTGATCTGGATGTTCATCTGCGGTTTTAGTTTTTCAGGAATGATAATTGTATAACGCTCCCTTCCAGTGAGTCCTAAAGTCACCGCATCTTCTCCAGGTAAATACTGCAGAGGAATCACTCCCATCCCTACTAGGTTACTCCGATGAATTCTCTCATAGCTTTCAGCAAGCACAGCCTTGATACCCTGTGAAATACACAATACATATACTTAACTACATGGTTCAGAATAGTCTTTCTGTGCTCACAGGAAGGCAACTGGTATGTTTGAGTTCCCATCCTTTCATTTACCAGCTGCTGTTAAAGGCAGTAAGTCTGTCCAACAGCAGACTCTAGAATGACTTGCTTATATGTCAATTTCCAAACATCTTTAAAAGAAAGAAAAAAAAAAATGTCAAAAAAATTACAGGCACTTTTTCTGGAATCCTGTGTACCTCTTTAATGTGTTTTATGTAGAGCACCTGTAGTCATTTCTCTAGCTCTTATTAATTCAATATTGTCTTCCTACACTACATGTTCCAGGTTGCAGTGTAATTGATTTCTACATTTTTGCATGTTAATACAGTTAAGACAAAAATTCACTACTGAAGGAAGGTGAAAAATAAAAAATTAGACAAACGTAATCCTAAACACTAACTCTCTTATATATATATATATATATAACACTCTCTTATAATATACACAACTATTGCATTCAGAGATTTCACACTAAGAAAACCTGAATCAGAGTTTGGAAAGGCTGCTGAACAGTGTAGGACAGGACAGAGAACAAAACAGATATTCCACTGTACCTGGATATTATGATCCTATCACAATATCGTTAAGTATTCCTGCAACCTGCATGGTGAAGCAATGCTAAATTTCACATTCACTAATACTACTTTTCACTTACACTTTTCTAATTCTCTAACTTTCTAATTCACTAATACTACTCTTCACTTATACTTCATAACTTCCCTGGTAAGCAAGCTGAAAAAAGCAGCTGGAAGCAGACTCAAGGCTTACTGAGTTGCATAGTGCAACAGTAAAGAAAATGGGCTTTCTGGCTAGATGAAGGTCAGTCAAGATTTCCTGCCTGAATGGGCTCTGTGAATATTTAAATAGCTTTGCAACTCTACTATAGCTCTTGGACACATATTATATTTCAAACTAACTTTTACTATCAAGCTACCCAGGATACTGGTTATAAGCTACTCTTCATAAAAGATGAATTAACTTCTAAGTATTGTCCTTCTTCTAGTTTACTGAAATTACTCACCAAGAGGAATGGTCCTTTGGCTGCCCAGTCTCTGGAACTTCCTGCACCATACTCCTTCCCAGCCAGCACAATCAGAGGATGGCCAGCCTGCTTGTATCTTTCTGCAGCATCAAACACGTCCAGCTGGAATGAAAATACCAAACACTTTATATACTTTTTCTGGGTAGAAATACAGTTCTGGGGAAACAAGGAAAAATTGTTATCACGTGAAGAGCTGAAGCCCACACTTTTTGCCAAGCTGCATGTCAAGGATGTTAGTTACACAGCGCTTTGTGACTTCTAGCTTGAACTCATTCCTAGCACAAACCTGCACCTTTCACTGTCACTTCTACAGTCGTTATCCTCTCCACTGATAAGCCTGACAGCACCCCATTATGTAGGTGTGTGTGACCAGCTGCCCTAATACATCTCCATTCCCCTCATTAGCTTTACTTAAAAGACACTGAAATAAATGACTTAAGCTGCAAGGAGGAAAGTTAGTGTTAATCCAACCATCAGTGAGCTTCATTTTAAAGCAGCATTTATTACTTACAGTTTCCCCCGAAGGGAAATGGATAGTTTGAGGTCCCTGTTTATCAATAAATTTGTTCACCAGACGAATGTTTGCAAAGGTTCCTCTAGCCATGACAGCATCGTTCCCTCTGCGGGAGCCATAAGAATTGAACTCCCGAGGAGTCAAGCTATTAAGGGAAAAGAGAAGAATGAAAATGGGTTAGTTTTAGGCTGAAGAACTCTATTTTAAGATAAAATGAGGAGCTGGTGTCTCTGAGGCAGGTATGAACACAGTCCCCATCATGGCAGTAACATCCAGTTATCTGATACTTTACACTTCACTTTTCTTGGAAGAAAAAGAGAAAAGAAAAAAAATAGAGAAACAGAGAAAAGAGAGAAATTTGCCTACTTAGCCTGGGCACAGAAAGCAGCTTCAATGGCATTCTCACCCTTTGCCCTACAAAACAGTATCTGATACTGACACTTGGATATAGCTATGCTGGTCAGAAGAAGCAATACAAACTTTTCTTAATATCTGGCTACTGAAGATCATAATGGTCATTTATATTACCATAGTATCTAGAACAAAGATAGAGACACCACTGTGCTAAATGTCTAAAAGGCAAAAAAGAGAGCCCTGCTGGAAGTTAGAACTAAGGAAGAAAAACTTCATTTGGAAATAGGGATATGGGAATGAGGGGAGATTCCACCCTAACCAGTAAAGAAAAAAAATGCTGGAATGTGACATAAAATTGGACGGTTTGTATTGGGCTATATCCATAAGGCAGCTATGAAATACAACATCTGTTTTGTAACGTGGGAGGACTACTTAGATTCCAAAGTGACTGATAGTAGTGGGCCAAAGAGGCCAAAACAGTTACTTGTCAGTAGACCACACAGTTTTAACCAATTTCCTCTCCAGATTTATTGCAGTGAAAATATTTTATCTCTAAAATGTCAGTGCTGTTCCTCAAAATACCACTGAAGGTGTAAGAAATACTAAACCAGAGAATAAACCTAACTTATTACATGTGAAGACTGAATAGGTAGACTCAGCAAGCCCAGGTCTTGCCTTAAGTTGAACCCACACTACTAAACTGACAGGCTGGCCACAGAAAAAGACCAACAGTTTACAAGTTTGGAGTCTGAACACAATAGCTTTGGCAGTCATGGCAGCTGCACCAAAACCTAAACTTCCTGATGTTCTATAGCTCATGATATCCCACATACGTGACATCACTGCACTTGCGAAGAGAAGTGAGTATAGAATCAGTTGTTGACCCCAAGGACTATGACCACAGGGAGAAAAATACCCATTTCCATATTTTTGAATTGACTGACTACAAAAACTATCCTGAAAGTTGTCATCTTCCCCTCTCCATACGCAGGCCTTCAGCTCTCCAGTATAATAGATATTGCACACCCTACACAAGCTCTTAGAATTAGTGGCAGCTGCTGAAACAGCAGAGAAAGGAATGCTTTCTTTCTTCTTTTATATATTCTCCACGCATCAGCCAAGGTACACAAGTGTATGTGAACAGACAGCAGATAACATGTGCCTGTAACACGGTGTAGTAATTGTGGCTTGTTTCCTCTTCTCAATTTGTAAAAAACACAAGAAGTACTGCTTACCCTCTGCTGGTCAAATAACGTGCTGCAGGACTATTCCTTGCTATATTCCCAGCTGGAGATATGTGGTCAGTTGTCACAGAATCTCCAAAACTCAACAGGACATAAGCACCTTCTATAGTTTTGGGGGTCTGAAGAGCCAAAGTCTAAGCCACAACATATACAAAGAAAATCATTAAAACATGACATATAATTCCATCATCTTTCTCAAAAGGGCAAGATATGTATATGAAATTTGCAAAATAGAGCTTCTCTTTTCATACAAGTTAGAAGACAGAAAAAAAAAACGATTAAAATTGTAGATGCTCTTGAACAAAAATTGATACCATGGGTGCTTGTCAGAAAGTTCATGCACGTCTAAAATAGATGAGGCAAAAAAGTTAGATGAGGACTTCAACAGCACATGCATGAACACAGAGTGAGTCCAGGATTCCAGGACATCTGCATGCATTGAAATTTGCATTTTCTTTTAAACAGCACTGAAATTGCTATCTGAGCACCGAACTATTTAGTGCAAAACACAGACAGAAAGATCTTTGGGTTCTTTTCCTTCACTTGCTTTGTTACTACTTAATACTACTCCAGCTTAAAAAGAAAGGAGAATGTTCAGAAGTCTTGAAACGACAGAGAGTCCTTGCGATTTTCAGTGCAATTTTCACTTGTGCCTTTGTATTCAAAAGAATACAATGGGTGTGATGCTAACATTTGAGAAACAAGGTCTCAGTAGACTATGATGGATGTTCCCAGGCCCCTTAAAGTGCCTCTGCTTCAGCTTTAACGTTCATTAAGTTTGCCTTGATTCAAAGGGAAAGTGTGCACGTACCAGACCATCGAAGAAAGGTGGAGACTTGATGTACGTTGACTTGGGATTCCAAGTGTATAGCTTGTCTGAGGGAGCTTCTAAGGCATTCCAAGCTTCATTTACCGTCTGGAAAAAACATGCAGAAACATCCCATAAATTTATAAGTTTTCAGAAGTAATGGAATCATTTCAGATTCCAGGTAAAACCACAAATATGACTTCAGCAAAAGTCTTGCATTTGCACTTTGGGAAGTTCTTATGACACTATAATTAACTTTTTCAAATAATTCTACCTATTAAAAGCAAGTACCCTCCCTAAGTTAGGGAAGAAGAGCTGCTTATCCAGTTTTCTGACATCTGTCTGTGTTTATGTATACAGATAACACTTTATAAGTGTATTTATCATTAATCTTACACTTTCCTAACATGTAAACCTAAAGAACATTTTGTTTCAGCACCTGAGGAAGACCTGCAGAAAGACATTACCAAGTACAAGTTTTCCTCTGGCATAAATGATATTAGGTAATGCAGATGAATTTTATGTCAGCTCAGGAAAAAGTATTTGTGAGACTGGAATATCTCACTTTCTAATATCAGCCTGGAATGACTGTTTAGAGCCCATCATCTCTACCTTACATTAGAAAATCATTAAGGAGCAATTTACAGGAAATGACTGGCCATAACAACCAAATAACTTACCAAGAAATGATTAAAAAATAAAAAAATTAAAAAAATAAAAAATAAAATCTCATTTCAACACTTGTCATGAAAGGAGAAACAGGAACAGAAGGAAAATGTTGGTTTTCATTGCCAAGACCACCTTATCTAACATCTTCAGAATAGCACAGCATATCAATCAAACCACTTCACTGAGGATTAATTCACCTCTATTTTTTGGTAGACCTCCTTGAACATCCCAGGAATAACAAACTGACGCTCAACAGCCTGAATCTCATCTCGTGTTGGCCAGATGTCTTTTAGGAAAATCTTCTTCCCCGAAGCATTTATTCCTGTAGAAATTGGTATTGTTATATCTGTTCTATAAATGTTCCATTAAAAAGAAAGAAAGACAAAGAAAAGTGTATTTTGTCATGTCCTTCAGTTATGTGGTCCTGCTAGCCTACCCAGAACTCATGAGAAGCACTCTTTTTCATCTACAGGGCTCTGACAGAAGAGGGCCTTGATGATGCCTTTTTTTGTGATTTACACTGGTCTGCCAGAATGATTTGAAGAAAAATTTAGGTTAGAAAGGATCTTGAGTTGAGCTGTCTACTCAAAGAAAGTCTACTAGGTCAGGCTGTTCATGAAAGGCCACCACCCAGATATAACCATCCCCCATGGAATCTGAACATTGGTCAGACCTATTTTTTCCCTTCTTCCAACATACAGACTCCATTATTACTCTGTTGTTTAACACTTGGTATGCTTTGCATCCCAGAGGCACTCAGGCATTTGAAGCACCTCCTCAGGATAACCGTTTCTGAAGAGCTCAATTCCAACAAGTTCCATTTATAAGCATCCCAGCAGTTTCTTACCCAAAGGCTCTTTCTCAAAGTCAATCCGGATGGTCCCTGCAATTGCGTAGGCTATCACTAGTGGTGGGGAGGCCAGGTAGTTAGCACGGGTGTTGGGATGGACACGCCCTTCGAAATTCCTATTGCCAGACAGTACACCCACTGCTACGAGGTCTCCCTGCAAGAATTTGAGATAAAGGAAGCCGCAGAACTTGCAGACTCCACACGCACAGCAGGTCTGCAGAGTTGTCCTGTGCTGCAACATCAACAACTGGACAGTCACACAACTCTCTCTTTCTGCAAGATCCCAAAGCACCTCCCATAGAAAATGGAATATAAACTGAATTTACTTTGTATGCAGGTGAGAAGGTTTAGCTCAAGTACAGCACACAACAGAGAACAGCTTATCTAAATAAGCTGCACAGGAAAATCTGACTGATGCTTTACCTGTGTAATGGCCTCAACAACAGAGTCTGGTAGGGGCCCACTGTTGCCAATACACGTCATACAGCCGTAACCCACCACATCAAACCTAGACAGAGCATGAAAATCATCAGCAAACAAAAATATTTTTTGGAGCAAGGTGTTTAACTGAGCAATTGGGTAGGGTTACTTTCAGAAGATGTACAGTTTTAACAAATGAATTGCTACTGAAAACAGAATTTTTAAGAATGCTCCATTTTTATCATTGCAATGACTCTCCAGGTACAGAGAGTGAAGAACAGGAAAATGTTTTATCTAGCAAGACAGACTACAATATTTTCCCATTTGTGCTATTTAAAAATCATTATTCTGGGGAAAAAACAAACAAACCAACCAAAAAAAAATTTCCTGCATTAAGAACATGAGTCTTCAAGAAGCTACAGAATGCAGCAATCACTCTTCCAAGTTAGCACAAAGTCGGCCAGCACAACTGCAATGCATTAACTCATGCAGAATCATGCAGTAGGGCATCTGCCATAGCTTTTAAGCTGTGCAAAGAAATAGTTGTTCTATTGCAGCACTTGTCAGTGCAGTTAAGCAGCCATTGGACAATAGCAAGAAAAGTGCTCTTACCCCAGTTGAGAAAGGTAACTCATAACTCCACTCTCCCTCAGATAGTAAGTGACAACCCCGCTTCCCGGGGACAGGCTGGTTTTAATGTACGGCCTCACTGTCAAACCAGCTTCAACAGCTTTCTTAGCAAGCAATCCTGAAAAATGCAAATGACAGTTGCAGTTTTTCCTGGAAGTAGTATAGTTTGGTGGATCAACAGGTTAACAGCAGTGCCATTAAATAACTGGAAAACAGAAAGGATTCAATTTCCAACAATGAAACGGCACAGCTAACTACAGCACTAATCCCTGAGTAACCAGCTAGGGCTCAAGTGTTCCGCTGAACTATAAACCCAGACTGCAATTTCTGCTCCACTAGAAAGTCACAGGAAGTTACATTCGACAAGGTGCACTCACACTGGGGCAGCACATAGACATCCAGAACTCAAACGGTTAAGTGAACATTAGCCATCAGACAAACATCTCACAAAAAGTGCAATGAAGGATTGTTACCTTCCCACTTATGGCCATCTACTGACCCAGAAAAAACTACCTGAGAAACTACCAATATATGACGGTGCACTCGTTACTATCTGCATCTGAGGGCAGAAACTCTGGCCCTTGTCACAAACAAGTTATCTCACAATCTGCAGCTTGTTACAGGAGTGCTGTTTTACCACTCCTGATTTGTAATGTGCATAGAGGTAATTAAGTGGAAGGAATGTGTTGCCAAAACCATATTTACCCTGACCTTCTTCCTTTTAAATGAATAGTCCATACGCAGAGGAACGTCCAGAAAACAAACCATCTCCAGCTCTTTCCCAGGATGGACATAAAACGAGCAGCAACTATGCAAACCATGCAAAACTTCGTATTCTCATGCCTCATTTTCTCTCTCACACACCCACTTAGATAAGAAAATAGACGTCATCTCTGCTTTGATCCTACATGATCTCCAGAAGAAAGATATCATCAAACTGGTTTGTTTCTGTCAACCGTTTGGCAGCTGTGTTAGACATGGCCTGGAGACCTTCACTTTCAGTGCTGTGAGAAGGCCTAGATTATTAGATTTGGAGGCATAAAGGTAGATAATATATTAAATAAAAATAAAAAAAAGTTCTATCCCTGAAATTGCTGAGGCTTCTTAGGTGTCAGAGAAAGCTGGGGAAACTGGAGCTTTCCAGTTCTCTTGGGTACTTTTCAAAAGGTGACCATGATCAAGATAATCATTCTTGAACGTGAGATCCTGTCTGAAAGTGCTGGCTTCCATTTTCCTGCAAATACCACCTCTGAAAAGAATGCAAAGTCAAACGCTAAAAGGCAAGAAAATGATAGAACTTAAGTTACTTTGAGCAACCTTAGTCAAAAACCTTTTTAAAGTCAGATTAAGCTGACAAAGTTTCTATAACATACACTCATTGTCCCCACAGACACACAACCCTCAAATACCATTTAGTGCACGGGATCCACTGTTGTTGTTTGAAACAGCTATTCATATTCTGTATTTCTCTTAGCTTGGTTAGTAAGTGTTGGTGCATTGACTGTTTTATTCAATTTAATTTCAAATCCCACTTTGAAAGTGAAATGATCATCTTTTCTGTGAGTATCTCTGAGGGTTCTAAACGGTGCACAAACAGTCACCAGAGACTGAGAGAATTATTCTTCCCCTTCTTTACAAGGTCAAAGCTTAAGCGCTGCTTGCTGTATGGAAAGGCAGCAAAACAGGTTGCTGTGCATTATGTTGTAGTGAATGTGTTCAAAGTACCAACTTCATTTGCAGCTGCAGAGCTTTCTGCATGTTAAACCCTTACAGCTATTAAGCTGAGCAAGCTGAAAGATCAGCATCGCCATTGCCACAGAGGAGAGGGTTAAAAATGCACATCATTAGCCTGGGAGCCAAACACCTAAGGAAACTGTGCCCTAAGCTGGTGGAACAACTGAGGGATACACCCACCTGGAACTAAAGGAACAAGACAGAGTAAGGAGAGTCTGCCTGGAGGAAACCTACTTGTTGATCCTCAGAAGAAATAAACACAGCTCAACTTCTGTGATCGTGATCAGGATGGACCTGAGAAAAAGAGTGCTGATTTGGTTGTCCTGTCACGGGCAAGTGAATTGGGAGACTTTAATTTTGTTCCTCTAGAAGGACTAAGAAAGAGTCTTCTCTCCCCTTCCCATCCCCCAGCTCCTAGGTGGTGATCATCCCATTCCCTGCTCTTGGGAATTAAAAGACAGATTGTGCCTGTGAAAGGGGTGAGCTACTGATACTGCACAACTCCTAGAGAAAGATGCTAGCCCAAGAACAGGTCACATCACATAGACAAACCAGACACAAAGTGACAGTTGTTAGAGGTTGTCCACAAGTCAAGATTTTCCCAGCAACACAGGAACTCGAGGGAAATTAAAGAAACTTCAGATATCCTCTCTTGCATTACCCATTACACATTCATTCAGACCTTTGAAAAACATAAGCTTGCATCCTACAGTCTTACAAACTAGGAAGCCCTAATGTAGTGATGATCTTAACAGTGGCAGGTAACTTCTGTGCATATATTTGCAAAGGAGAAAAAGAAATACGTGTCGGCATATATTGAAGAACCTGAGAAAGGGAGCTGAACTGCGCTAAGACAGTCCAAGCCCTCTGAGCTGACTCCATTCATGCTTTCTTGCCAGAAGCACACATTTGCAATGACAAGTTTTCAGCTTACACTGTACAGGTTAGAAATGAACCACGTTCTGCCACCAAAATGTAACTGCTTTTCATGACTTGAAATTTTGTGCAACAAATTCATACTAACTGTATTATAGTATTTGACCAGTGATAAGCAAGAGAGTGGGGGACAAAGTCCACCTCTGACCACTTCTTGGATGCAGTTAACGTGAAAATGACAAGGCTCTGAAAGACAGAAATCCCAGAGAACACAATTTTCCTTCTTTACTTGTCCCCACATGCCCTCAGACTCCTGCTCTGACAGCTCAATACATCTCTAGCTAAGAGTATGTTCTGTAGTCTGCTGATAGATAAGAGCACCTCCAGTCTTAAACACACAGACCCTTTTTTACTGTCCCTTTTCTCGTGGTTCTCTGACTTTCAATAGCCTCTCCTCAGTTCCAGTCACAGAAGAGCTTTATAATGGTTTCTGTGCATCTGAACATGTGTTAGAGGTTCTGGTTAATTCAGTTCCAGCTTGTCCTGTAGAGAAGACAGTGCAGGAAAAGTATACTTTCTTCAACTCACATTTCCAGCTACTATTTCCAGAATTTCTTCTGCTACCCCTTAGGGACTAATCTCTGTTCTAGCATGCCAAATGATGAAAACAGCATCAGTGTTGTATTTGAATCTTCATAACACATGGACAGAGCCATAGAGAAACCACTCTAGATAAAACTGAGCAAATTTACTTACCTGCTCCCAACATAACGGAGGGGTTACTGGTGTTAGTACAGCTCGTAATAGCAGCGATCACTACTGAACCATGAGTGAGCTCAAAGTCACAGCCCTCAAAATTAAATTTCATGACATTGTTGTGTTGATCTGGGGCAATCTGGAACCCCTTGAATCCTTGCTGTAAGAGAAGAAAGAAAGAAAGAATCCAAAGGATGTCGTTAATATTTTTACTAGAAATTAGCAATGAGATAAGAACTTCATCAATGAGAAGTGTGTGTTAGTCACACCAATTGCTTGCACTGATGGTGAAGGCTTGCATCTCTGGTCAAAGAAGTGGACAAAAATCATTTCCATGAGATCTGTATCCCATTCTCTGTTTACTGGTGCTCAGATGCTTCTAGCTTCACTTGCAAAGGATTCCTGACCACATATCGGAAAGCAGAGACTCGTCAGGCTAGCCTTGTTATAAAATTTAGTCCTGAGATTTCAGCTGTAACACGTCAGATTTTTAAACTGTGAGTATGAAACAGCGCAAACCTATGCTGCAAACTGACCTGAGAGGCAAAAACTGAATGAACAAGCAGCCACTGTTTGCAGCATAAAACATTATGCTTTGAGATTGGGAAGGATAAGGCCATTTAAGGAAGTTTGGAACATATAACAAATCAAAAGTTATTGAGAATCACTGGAGTTTTTAGTTTCTTCATTTACATCACTAGAGTCCTGTACTGCCATCTAACAGGTAGGGTTACTGTATAAGGTTACCAGAGAGGTTTACTGTATCAGGGAAGGATTCAAACTGATTTTGGAAACTGACATATCTGGGCATACTGATTCAAACTAAAATTTTGCTCTTCTTTCAATGCCCATTTTTGACTGGATGAGGTAGAAAAAGTATTTACTTCTCAAAATGTCTTTTTTTCTGTCTTTATCACCAACACGAAAGAAACATGGAGACAGAAGCAGTATTGAACTGCTGAATCTATTTTGAATACTGAAAGCAAAACTACCTTGTGGAGCTCAGAGCATAACCCAGCTGGAAAGCTGGATGTAGAGCTGGGCAGTTAGCACACAGGTCATCTACTTTGCCCCCTCTACTACTAATACCCAATGTAGTTATTTCAGAAATCCCTACTGCACATTGAACACACATTGGGCCTAACAGCGGTCTAAAATCAGAAGGAAATAGTACTTCAGTAGAAAAGGAACACCTTCACGTAAGAGGAATATATACAAAATGATCATTGATGTCATTTTCTGAACTGCATTCAAACACCAAACAATCTCATTCACCTTTTAATAGGCAAAGAGCTCACTAGTTAACCTCAAAATGTAGTTCCTCAAAATGTATTTTTAGAAGCACATACTACTTTGTAGATCCAAAAGTTCTCAGTCCCTACCTTCGCTCCTAGACAAGTCTCAAAGTCCTTCTTCATATCTGACACGGCAACTTTGTCCTGGGGTCTTTTTGGTCCACTGCAGCAAGGCACAACAGTATGAAGATCCAACTCAACAACCTATTCAGTAAGAAAAACTGGGGTTCGGTACTGCATGACATGCTGAAGCCCGTTAAGACACAGGTGTACTTGACTCTGCTGTTGAATCAAGGCTAAATCTGAAAATTTTATATTCTTTTTTGTAGAAATTATCAGAGACATATGAGAAGGGAAAGATCAAAAGTGAAGGAACAGTTCTACTTTTAGACCCTGCTAGCTCCCAGGTATGGCTCTCAAAAGTAACCCAGTTATTGAAAAATGGATGTGTGACTGAAGCAACTGAACAATGTACTTCATTCTGAGAATTAAGTCCTTTCACATGCTAGCAGCAGGGTCCTTTTCATAAAACAATGATGTGGAGAAATTCTGGTATTGGCATAAACCAGAGCAGACTATTTGTCTTGGCCCTAGGGAAAACGTTCAGAGTCTATTGTGAAACATTAGAGATTATCATATTTTCTTATTCCTCACCCATGTTTCATCTTTGTTTTTGTAGTTTATTTCCACATTTACTAAAGTTTTTGAATAACCATTCAAACCCAAACATAACTTACAAGAAAAATTCTTACAGTAGAGAAAACTGGGACTATTCTTGAGTTGCCTAGACACAAACTAAGATCTTGATTTTCTTTCATAGAATACAACTTGTCTGCAGTTACTGAACAGAGCTTCTAAGTGTCCTGATTCACACAGTAAAATACGTTGCTGAATGTGAGAACAGGGGACAAGGCCTACAGAGACCACATCGACACCATCTTCCAGAGCTCTGTTCAAATCTGGACTGAAATTCTTATAACAACATGGAACCAGTCACGGTATCTGCACCAACTACAGCTCAACAGACAGCCAGTCTATGCTGATGCCTGGATTTTCACACTTGGAGACCAGCTCACTCAACTCAGAGCTCAGTGGAGTAAGACAGCTGTGCAGATCAAGCCAAAGGAATAGAAGGATAAGGAGTCCCTTGATTATTTTTAGTTTCTGTGAAAAACAGACAGTAGTCATATTAACATATGGCAAGATATAAATCAAGGAGCCAAACAACAATAATTTCTAACCTGTGTGAAGTCTGGATCCTGAGAGGAGTTCTTGAAATCTCTTAGCATTCCCACAGCCTCCAGATACTTTTTTGTGCACATAACTTTCTCTTTATCACGGCCTAAGGTGAAAGCCAGATATAGCAAAAAAAGAAAAAAAGAAAAAAAATGCAAATGAAACAGGAATTAGTATATGACAGAAAGTAAAAATGCATGACTAAGGCTATTTCACACTATACATTGCAAAAAAAGACTCTTTTGGTGCAAATGTTAGGGACTCACTAGGAACAAGGCAACTGAGCAGACTTGGTGGCTTTTGCAGAACAAAAGCTTAGGTTATTGCTTCTGTAAAACAAAAGCTTAGGTTATTGCTTCTGTAATCTGGACAGTCTAGGTTCAAGCAGCGCTAAGCAGATAGGTGGAAAACAATCTAAAATTTGACTCTTCAGAAACATGGATGCTAAGCAATAAATGGCTTGAAAAAGTAAATATGGATTAAAAAGCACCCAAGTGTATAAGGCTCCACCCGATTCGACCATGTCATTTACTGCACCATATAGACTTGGGATCCCTGCTTTCAATCCCACCTTTAATTTCTCTTACAACTCACCAGTTTGCACCAGGTACCCAATGCTAATATCATCCACTGGGAAATATGCAGCTGTTGCTCCATACTCTGGACACATGTTGGCAATGGTGGCTCGGTCAGCAATTGACAGCTGGGCTACACCAGGACCAAAAAACTCCACGAATTTACCCACAACTCCAACTTGGCGAAGGTGCTGTTATAAAAATACAGTGACTATGTCATTGCTAGGTACCAAATGACCTGTGTATGTAAGGTATGAAATCTTGCTTTTGACTTTGTGATTTAGTTTGCCAAAGTCTCCTGGTTTCAAATAGCTATAGAACCCTTAGAAGAGATTTCACAGAGATGAGGATGCAGAGGTATGAAGTTTCAATAATAAGATACAACACAGGGATGTATTCCTTTCGAACTTGCTCTTCTTCTCAATTAAACTAGAGTCTATCGTTGAACAACTGTGTCTATCTTAAGATGACTTTCCAAGGAACGAAAAGTGTGGTCTCCTTTTCCAGAAACAGGAGGAACCAGCTGCACAAGCACACAAATCAAACTGCAAATGTTTGAAAACATACAACACCTGGATGAACTCAGAAGCTCAACTTTCCTGAGCTGGAGGTTCTTTCTAGAGCCAGCATTCTAGGATGAATATATAAGTACCCACTCAACAGTACTGCTGACCCAGTAATACACTTAATTCGGTCACAAGTCACAGAGTAAATAAAAATATTATGAGCATGTGAGCTAAACACCTGTAAATCAAAGAACTCAGACTGCAGCACTTTCTGTTTTCAGGTTTTACATTACATTATTCTAAGCAAGGCATTCAAATGAAGAGTCAACATGCTTATTTTGAGGTGATAAAGAATCAAGAACCTTTTACAAGCTTTGCTGTTCCTAAATAGGTCTGCACATGAGGAATTGAACTGGCCGTGAGCTATCAGCTCTCTGTTCTGTTTTATCTGGCTTTTGGGAAACAGATTTGCATAGCAAATTCACAGTTGTCTTTGGGCAGTTGATTCCAACCCACAGAGCAACAAAGCTTAAAAAACAAAGTAACAAAAAAGACCAAAATGACTACATGGAAGTACACAGAGGGCTCCTAAGTATGCAGTACAGTGGCTCTGTCTTACAGTACATGCACAGGTTCCAGCAAAAACAATAAAACAGCAGACATGTTCATTACCTTGGTAATGGTGAGCACTATGTCAGTGGATGTTACCAGTGGCTGTGGGTTTCCTAACAGCTTATAACCAACCACCTCAGGAAGCACCATGCTAATTGGCTGGCCCAACATCACTGCTTCTGCTTCAATGCCACCAACACCTGGATGCAACAGAATTACACAATCAGACCATCCAAAAGATAGAGAAGTGTCAAATATACCCATGAGATACGTTTATTTTGATTTCTTGATTTAAGGTGTGAAAGAGAAGAAGGCACACAGCAAGATAGATTGAGCCCTCTGTGAACAGACATTCATCATCCTTTTCCAGTTTTTGCAAGGTTGGCCTTTTTTATTTCCTTTGGCTTCACATTTTCAATCTTGTTCCTCAGCTAATAGATGGATTTTCAGATAAATCTAAGTAACTCACTCTGAGGAGACTTGGCTTTTACAACAAGAGATGTAAAAGTTTTATTTAATGACTTAACCATGCAATGAATAAACAAAGAACAAAAACCCTGATATGGCTTGAAACATGGTGCACTGTTTGTGAACTGTATTACAGACCACAACCATTCGTTATCAAATAAAACCTGAAAAGTTATTTCAAAGGAAGGAAAGAGTACTAGCGTCATGGGTATAGACTGTTCCCTGCCCATGGCAGATGGTTTGGAACTAGGTGATATTTAAGGTCCCTTCCAATCCAAACTATTCTATGACTCTAAAGGATACAGATTGTTCTAAAGAATACTAACAGAAATAGCTACTTGTTAAGACAATCTTCTGTAAGTCTGTTAAGTTTCAACAGGGCTTTGGCATGTGCAGGTGGGAACCACTGTGTAAGCACACCTTCTGTATTAGAGGAATGCTGTTCAGGTGACTACCTCATCTTAAGTAAGAAGATGTCATAGTCACATACAATCTTAAAAACACGATGCTTCTTATTCACATGATTTTAATTAGGCATTAAGCATCTGTTCTATAACTCTTTGCCTGTAGAAAGTCCCTTGCATGTTTATCTTGCACTTTTAAACCTCCTTCTATGTTTTGTTTAGTTTACTTAATACTGAGCTAGAAAAACTGCCTGTAATACTTGCTTATGCATGCCAAACTGCTACTCCTATCATTATTCCCACTTAATGGTTCCGAAAAATAATTTCCAATTTATTTTATGCAAAATGATACACCTACATCAGTTAAAGAGAGAAATCTGTGAAAGATCCAGTCACATGACTCCTCTCAGTTGATGGTGGTGAGCCAGCTGTCAACACAGTCAAGCTGGTGGGCAAACCTGTCTGGCTACCATGGACGGGCACAAAGCAAGTTCAGCACTACCAGCCATTAGCAAGAAATGCTGGATTCAAGAGTGCATGCTTTGAGTATGTATGTTATGGACTATGCCCAGCCATACTTTTCAAATTCTGGAGCAACACGAGGCTAAGTTTACAGGCTTACTCTTCCAAGCAGCTACTGGTATTTTGCAACATCATCTGAGCATGATGGTCCCATGTGCAAGCTGCAGCCAAACACAGGATAAAAGAGACATCTCCTATCTCAAAGATGTCATGGCTTTAAATAAAGTCAACTTGTGTGCATCTGTATAACCAGGTCAGCAGAAATTGTTCCATCCTTGACAGGATGCTTCAATCAGTATTTCTACAGTGGCATACATAGGGCAGAAAACCCACAGTTCCTTGCATCACATGTGCCATTCAGAACTTGACAAGGATCTTTGTGAACAACTAGCATATGCTGTTTAAGAGCACCACGTCTTGCGTTTTCGTACAGTATCTGTTTCAATAGTGCTCCTATGACCACACCACAGGAAAATCAGAAGTTCAGCTCAGGTTTTTGCTACCATGTCTAGTATGACTGCAAATACTTTCATTTCAGACCTACGTATTTAGTCAATAATCGAAACGCTGCAGTTTGCCACTGGCAGCAAAAAAGGAATTACTTATATTTGTTTCTGTAAAAAGTATGCTGCAGACTACTGATATCAGACCATACCTTTTTTTTTTTCCCCTCAGCTCCCTCCCTGGCCATATTTAACCTATTCAGACTCAGTCAGCACCTTCAGCCTAAAAGAGCCTTTTCAGTACTTTGTGATATGGCAACACTTTGGAACTAACTAAATGATTAAGGAACAAACGGACATCCGCTAATACTTAACTTCCCTTCTAATTTTCTAAAGCAGATGTTGCCTGGGAACTGGCTGGGCTTCAGTATGCTAATGGTATGTGAAAAGTGATCATCTTTTGCATGCCTTGTTTCTGCATTTTTTTCCTTTCACTTATTGAACTGCCTTTATCTTCGCACATGATTTTGTTTCTCGGTTTTCCCTTCTGATTCTCTCCCAAATCCTGCTGAGGGGGAAGCGAGTGAGCAACTGAGGGTGGGGTTTACCTATCAGCTGAGGTCGACCCACAACAGTCTGAAAAACAGCTTAATCAGCCAATGGACTATTCATGATAAGCTACTGCACATACCCCAGCCAAGCACTCCCAAGCCATCTATCATGGTAGTGTGTGAGTCTGTGCCCACCACACTGTCTGGATAGTAGTAGCCGTCCTGATCCATCACCACTCTTGCTAAGTACTCCAAGTTCACTTGGTGGATGATCCCTGAGCCTGGTGGAACAATCCTCATGTTTTTAAAAGCCTGAGAGCCCCACTGAAACAGAAAGAAGCGGATCAAAAGTTTTCAACACACATGAGCACTGGAACAAGTTTTGTTCATTCCATCTTTGGATGTGCAAATAAGATCAACTCTTTCTGTACCTTTAAAAACTCAAACCTTTCTTTGTTCCTTTCAAATTCCAGGTCCTGATTCTTTTGCAAGCTGTCTGATCTGGAAGTGAAAAATAATCAGCTGATAGAAAAGAAACAAAAAGTGTCCACCTGATATTTATGTACTGTCACATATACCCAAAACGTGAAAGAAGAGTTATTAGCTAATTTAAACGTTGATCAATCTCATCTTTTAATCCCACTCCAGCTGTAAACTACAGGCAGTTAGAGTGTAGGTTGCCTATAGCATTTAAGAAGTCTTAGAGGTAAAACCTGAAGTTTGGTAACAACTCATATGCTAATCTGCATATTATATAGGTGGTAGGCCTGAAACTTGTAGTTTGGGAAGACCTAGACTACGCATTACACCATTGTGAAGTTTTCAACACCTAAACCTAGAGAAATCAGCAAAGTAGTAAAGGGAGCTAGAACAAAACTGCCATGCTACTTTGGTTAAATAGAGGCTATCACTGGTAAGTGACTGTATGGTTCTTCCTGAAGTCCCCGTGTTTCTATACAGACAGGGCTAACAAACTTTCCACTTATAGCAGCTCCCTAACTTAGTGTTAGAAAGAACTGAAGCATGGGGCTGGCCAATGTTGTCTACGTATATACAAGGCCCAGGTAGAATCAAAATACGGTTAAAACAAGAAGTAGTTATTTGCAAAAAACTAAATAGAGTCCTGGATAGTAATGATAACATAAAATGAACGTTACTACAATACATAGAAAAAGGATCAAAATAATTGATTTCATCCTGTGGTAAAGATGAAATCATACCTTGTTCAGAAAGAAATACACTGTTTCCCACGTTTCCCTGTTTGCCACTGTTTCCCATCTTAAAAATTATGCAGATACCAATTACAAACCAAAAAGGTTAGGCTTCTAGTTTATTATATTGGTGCTAGAATGCCCATTACCCCAGAGATCAGTCTGGAAATTATTTTTAATTTTGAGTCTATTTCTAAAATCCTTAATGCTATGTTAAGATTTAGATGCAACACTTTCAAAAAAACTAAAAGGAGTTGATTTTTGACAGCAATGTATGTCAAAATTTTTTGGCCTTTTTTCTCTCATCAGCTATGAAAGGGTACCCATGAATTTGTATCCTTATGAGTCTACAGTTTAAAAAAAAAAAGGTAAGAAAAGGTTACATTTAAAATCTTTCTGGCAACTTTCTTCTATGAAGTAGATTTTATGATACATTTTTGCTCAGAAGTTTAGTATTTTACTCTGAAGAGGCCTTGAAATATTGGCACTGACAGAATGTTCTTTATGTTCTTTAATTTCCACCTTCTATTACTTTTCTTCCTTGTAATGCCATAATTTAAGTGGCCTGCTTCAAAACCATCTCATACAGGGGGAAATAAATACACAGTATTTTAGCAGACCAATATACTTCAGAAGTTTGGAAAATGGAAGGAAACCACCAGGAAACATGTAATTGCAGGATCCACTTTGAAGAGTATTTTGGGAGGTACACGTTTACAGACCATGGAGGTTAAAAGGACCCCTATGTATTGTATTTACTTGCAGGTCTAGTAAGTGTTTGTCTGTCTCTTGCATACTGAAGAGTCATTAGCATTATGCTTTCCTGTACTTTTGGGGACCATATTAATCAATGTGTTCTCTGTGGAGGTATTAAACTAGCAAACAGCTGGGTTAGGGCAGCTCAGGTCTATTCTTATATTAATAAGGAAGAAAGGAGACAGTCTTGCTTGTCCTTTCCAAAAAGGCCCACAAGGTCAAAAAGTGCATGCGGAAAAAAGTTATTTCTGAACAACTAATAATAATGCAATATTATTATGGAAAATTGTGATCACCACAGGTCTGGACTGAGCCTGTTTCCAGTAACAGTTATTCCAGGCTTGTGCTACTTAGAAATGCTCTACAGAAAAAAAAAATAAAAAATCCATTTTGTTCACAACAGCAACACATACAACAGTTTAACTTAATCACTTGCTAGGGTCCAAATGCTTGAGTATCACCAATCACACTACCAGTAATTGGAACTAGCTTCCTAATTAACCTTAAGAAGTAAGAGTGAATTTGTGTCCTTACCGCCTGTTAAAATCAACCTGGATGGAGTGATCTATCACTAGATCAGCAGGACAGATAGGATTGATTTTTTCAGGGTCCCCACCAAGTTTCTTCACAGCATCACGCATTGCAGCAAAGTCAACAACAGCAGGTACCCCACTAAAATGAAAGAGAATTAGAAAAGGTGAAACAATTTGGAAAAGAAAATAAACAAAAACAAAACAAAACAAACACAACCCAGGTCCTGAGACTCAGAATAGATGTCTACTGCCATATATGAAGCAAACCATAGCCTTACCCTAAGCCTCGCCATCACTACTCTGCTGCAGAGATGGTACCCTTGGGAAGACGAAGTCAGAAGAATAGAAGAGACAGAACTGTATTTACATCCTGAGCATTGTAAAAATGAAAAACTAAAACCATAATTAAACCAAAAAACAGAAGCATTTTAACATGCTTGGCTGGGACTCTGGAAAACTAGTCCTAGTCAGCATTCCTTTGGGACCTTGAACTGGTTTCTCTTCTTTTGCTCTGTTCCTGTCTCCTCTCCAGTCACGTAAAAAATAATAATAAATGGGGGACGTGGAGGAGAAAACAACAATATCCTTCCTTCCATTCTCTGTTTCTTTAGCTGATTTTAAGGCAAGGACCACCTCTTCCAAGGTTTGTGAAGCACAGGAGAATCTTCTCCCTATTTAGAGATGTACATGCCATACTTCTGCTAGTTTCACTGGCAAAGCAGGGTATCACACTTCTTAAATTACAAAGGATGCGACTGCAGAACACCTTTGTAGAATACCTGTATTTTCAAAAGTGCATTTCAGTTTGGGAAACCCTCTTGCATAACAATGCATCTGATTTTGCTGATGGCTAACTCAAAAAAAAAAAGGCTGTCTGTAGCCAGTAGGATGAGGGAGGTGATTCTCCCCCTCTGCTCTGCTCTCATGAGACCCCACCTGGAGTGCTGCGTTCAGCTCTGGGGCCCCCAGCACAAGAAGGATGTGGAAGTATTAGTCCAGAGGAGGGACTAGGGCTAGGGACTAGGGATCTAGTCCTGGACTAGATTAGTCCAGGAGGGCCAGGAGGAAGATCAAGGGGCTGGAGCAGTTCTGCTGTGAAGACAGGCTGAGGGCACTGGGGTTGTTCAGCCTGGAGAAGAGAAGGCTCTGGGGAGACCTTGTAGCAGCCTTCCAGTACCTAAAGGGGGCTGCAGGAAAGATGGGGAGGCACTCTGTGTCAGGAGGTGCAGTGATAGGGCAAGGAGTGATGGCTTTGAACTAAAAGAGGGTGGATTTAGGTTAGATATAAGGAGGAAATTCCTCACTTGGAGGGTGGTGAGGCACTGGCACAGGCTGCCCAGAGGAGCTGTAGATGCCCCATCCCTGAAAGTGTCCAAGGCCAGGCTGGATGGGGCTTTGAGCAGCCGGGTCTGGTGGGAGGTGTCCCTGCCTGCGGCAGGGGGCTTGGAACTGGATGGGCTTTAAGGTCCCTTCCAACCCAAACCATTCTATGGCTCTGTGATATGCCTGTACGGATCTGGCATCATTCAGTATCCTATGGAGAACAAGTCTCTGCAAGAGCAGCCCAAAGGAGCAAGACTTTGTTTTGAACTCATTATAAGTACACTATTAAGACTTTTAACTACAACAGAAACAATGCAGGAAGAATCACAGAATGGTTCAGGCTGGCAGGGACATCTACAGGTCACCTGTTCCAACCCCCTTGGTCAATAAGGACCACCTACAGCAGGCTGCCCATGCCTCTGATTATCTCCAAGGAGGGAGACTCTACAACCTCTCTGGGCAACCTGTGCCAGTGCTAGTCACCCTCACAGTAAAGAATTGCTTCCTAATGTTCAGAGGGAACCTCTTGTTTTTCAGTCTTTTTGTCCTGTCACTGGGCACCGCTAAAATGAGACTAGCTCCATCCTCTTCGTACCTCCCTTCAGGTACTGATATATATTAATAAGATCTGCCCTGAGCCTCTTCTTCTCCAGCCTAAACAGTACCAAGAAAGAAAAAGCTTTGTAATTCCTGCAGAATTTTAGTTTGAAAAATCTGAGTGTTTACAGAAAAAAAAAAGGCAAAAACAGGCTCCATGTTATCTAACATTGACACAATTAACTGCTTAGTAGTTTGAAGAAGGTTTTTTTTCTGTCCCAGAATATGCATACACCAAGAAAAACAGCAGATGCTATATTATGTTTCCTGGCTGGATTTGAGGGAGGGCAGGCTTGGGAGCAGGTGAGAGGAAGTGTTATTTTGCCAGTTACAAACATTATACAATTGAAAAGAAACAGAGACAATATCCTTCTACATTTGTACGTGAACTCAGCATATTTGCAGAGCAGTCAGATCTAGGAAATTCAATAATTCTAATCCAGGACCTGTGAATGTAATTGTTGTATGGCTTCTGTAAAGCTGGCAAAGACTGCACTTTCCAAAAGCTCCCTCACAGGGGCATGTTCGAGAGCTTGTTTTTGAACGCAGCTGCTCTGCAGACTTACAGGGAGATTTTAAAAACTCAGTAGGAGACTAAGGGGCAAGAAAGAAACTCAGTAACAAAGGGAACAAAGTTTGCTTGTAAGTGTGGCTTCCTCTGTACTCGATTTTTTTTCAAATGTTAACAACAGCCGGTAGGCCAAAAAAAAAAAAAAAAAGGTAGGAAATCAGCACTTTTTTTTCAACTGAAGCTTTGCCAGTTTTTCCAAATGTCTTCAGAATTTGACCTGTGTTGGGACTTTGGGAAAACCAGAAGGTATGACAGTTAAGACACGTTACTGTTCTGAGGAATAAAATCAATTCACATCTTAGCAGCATGGGGCTTACCAGAGATGAACTGAAATCTCTCTTTCTGCACAAAAGTACAGGGCAAAGGTACAAAGGAAAGTGGATTTTCATACTATACTATATATTCATACTACATATTTTTCAAATACTGTATTAAAAAGAGTTAGAAGTTACCGTTCCACCTGAAAATTGGCTTTCCACAACTATCAGGGACTATTACACACTGACATAGGGAAATTAACACCACTGCAATACAAGCACCTTGTTTTCAGAGTCCATTAGGTAGAAATCTCAACTGGCATTTCTGGGAAAAAGCAGACATTTATTTTTTCTAAAGCAGAGAAGTCTTTAAAAATATATATTTGGAATAATACTGATTCAAAATAGAAAATAAATGATGTGGGTTATAAATGAGGATTGAAAAGGGTAGAATATTGAAAGCAAGAGCCCCTGCAAAATATACCAGAAAAAAAAAAAAAAAAAAACTAACAGTGACCTTTTAACTCTGAATTCCTTCATTTGGATGCAAATTTATCCATCTCATTTTCTCCCTTGCCATTTTTCAAGAATTTCATAAAGATACTTATTTCTCCATCCCAGAAGTACTTCATCTAGTGCTTTTAACACAAGTGTTTGCCTCCCCAGGTGCTGTCTGTTTGTTGTATCACATCCAGGAAAGATGAAAAAAAATGCCTGTTAAACATTTAATTGCTATTCCTTCCTTTAGCTCACCCTCTCCACCCCAAGCTGAGCACTGCTGGACTTTCAAGAGCCCCTCTTCCTGGCTTTGGAGATCATCAAACTCACGTAAAGTCTTGGAGAATAACTCGTGCAGGCTTAAATGGCACTTCAACATTCTTGTGTTGCACGACTTTCCAATTGAGAATATTCTCAACATCTTGCTTCTTCACTAGGAAATCATCACAGTTACGGATTGCTGCTTCCAAGAGGACTCGAATAGAAAATGGCAGACGTGCTGCATGGGTAAGAGGCAAGAAACAAATTAAGCTTTTACATTAGGGACTAATTTTATAACTAAACAAGCATAGAGTTCCATGCCCAGAGCAGATGGCTCCTCTGGTGCTGTCCTCAAATTCTGACGAGGCTTTATTCCAATTTATCAGACACCCATTTCTATCTCCCAGCTTTGCCAGGAGATCAGCGCCAACTGACCCGTTCCACTCAACTCCTACAACAGATTAACTGTTGCCGTTCCTTTGAGACAGTAGAAAGTAATGGTGAAAGGACTGCTTTCCACTGCTCTCCCTGCCCTCCACAGTGACTCTACTCTGGAAACAGACTGTGCTCACCTCGTTTTCTCTACAGTTTCCTCTCACTCTTCGCACTGAACACAGAAAACCAAAATTTTCTACCTGGCAAAGTGGAAAGCACACATTTGATGGTCTAACCAGTTTCATTCTCCATCTCTGGAGAAAAACTGAGCTGCAGCAAGACTGTGCATCTGCTGATCTTCTAGTTCAAGTCAGAAATACTTATATAAGATGACACAAAATATTAGAGCAGTCCTGACAGCTCTATTGCAAGCAACAGGTGTGAAGAAAAAATAAAAGCTTCTCTGCCCTCCTTTTCTTCATTCATTGTAATAACAGCTGTTTGATTTTGTCTCAGAGTATATCAATTCAAAAATCTGAGAAGTCTGTCCTAACTTTCTATCCAGGGCTCCCCAGACACAGAAGTCACTTAGTCAGAAACACTTGTGGGGGCTTCTTTGGTTGGTTGGTTTTCAATTCCACTACACCCAGTTGCTAAGTTATTCCATTTCTCTTCTGCACAGTGAAAATTACACCTTTTTTTTTTTTAAAGAATCTGGACATTAGGATTCCGGAATAAATCAACTGGTAATACCATATAGGTATTTGCCTGTTTCTTCAGACTCTTCTCTGCTTTTAAGAGACAAAGTCCAGCATTAATTCATTCCTCATTTACACCCTGTCTGAGCTTGCAATGGATATGTATTGCTTACATTCAGAGAAAACATTTCTCCTCTTCCAAGTTTGTTTCCTGAATTCTCCTTAATCACCTGTTTCCTCTTTGAAAGAGGAAAAACACCCAACACAGACAGCTGTGTTATATATGCTATAGATACTGACTCAGAAAGCCAGTGGCATGGATTGTATTATTTCTACCAGTGCCACATGGAATATACCTGAGTACATTCAGGTAATGCCAGAAGACCAAGAGAAAAAGCCTCCTCAGAAACAATTCTTCTAGCCTCTATTCTTTCTTCCTTTTAAAGCTGAACAACCCTTCTGGATGATTTAGTCCTGTCAGCGTTAAGTCCTTTCCAGCCTTTCACAGTGGCAGGACAGTATATGAGAAAACTTGCTCTCTTGGTTTTGGCTAGTCCTCCTCATTCACTTGGGACAAACAAGACTGCAACATGCAGTTTGTGTGCACAGCATGTTGAAAAAAATAACTGTCAACTTGCCAGCACTTCTGTAATCCTAAATTTCCAGAATAAATTTTGCTATAAGTTTGGTTTCAATAAACATTTCTGAATACATTTTTCTCTCCATGACTGTACAATCAGAAACCAAGTAGCATCCAATGTTGCAATGTCTCTTTCTCAAGTACTGCTCATCAGTGCTAACCAAATGCTTTCTTTATGTTGTCAACATACCATATCTCACATCTTCCAATTTGTTCAGATTAAAGAACTTCTTCAGGGGCTGTTCAGGGTCTAGCGGCTCCACAATCTGTACAAAAGGGTTGCTCATGGTTATTAAAGACACCTTGTGTCCCTAAAACACAAAAGAAAAAAAAAAATCAGAGCCATTTTCACAGTATCTGCCCACATAAAAAGGACGTGTTCCACAATCCCACAAAATATCTGTCCCACATGCAAAACCTATACCAGACAAAAGGTACTGCACAGACTACATTAGTCATGCCCTTTCCCTACAATCTACTTGAAACATGCCCTCAGAGACAGAAGGTCTGCAGGAAGAGCATTGTAAAAACATGTGATAAACCGTGTGGTTTAAAAAGGAAGCTCAAATTTCTGGACTGACGTTGTCTGCATTATCATCTTCTTGGGGCTACTTCTAGATAACCATTTGTGCCTCTGTGATCCAGAAACCACTACAACAACGTGGTCCTGTTTCCTAAGTGGCAGTAGTCTAAAGCTGAAGAGACAGGCATCTGCATTCAAAATTCAAGCTGAATCAAACAGAAAACATGATGTTTTTTTACTTGAGCCTGAAAATGTTGCACACTAAGACTACAAACTCTGACTGACTATCTGAGAAACAAGGAGTCCTCTTGATTTCAGTAAGATTCACTTGAGTCCCCACAAAAAAAGAAAATTAAAGCTGACTCCACTCTAAACATCGTTTCAGTTTGAGACCTCTTCTTGATGTCGCTATCCTAATGGTACAGTAGCCAGAACCCTCCATTGGGACCTACAACTTCTAGGATTACTTACACACATCAAAGTACACAGGAATATTCCCAATATCAAGGCCATCTAGCATAGAAGGGCTGGAATTAGAAATATCTGTCAATCTCCAGAAAAGTTGGTTGCATGCAAAACACCTACTGAAACAGTTCCTAGAACACCAGCACCTGAACTCTGCCCAGGGCTCTTTTGGCAGCACTGCTTTAGGCTAACATATGCCTGGGAACAAGCTAACAATTTAACAGTAAGGACAATTTTCCTCCCCTGGCCTGGAAACATATACAGATCTTTATTTTTTTTTTTTTTTTTTAGAAAATATATAACCAGACCAATTGCTATTTCCACAAGACACTGCTCTTATCTTCATTCACGTAAGACTATCTCTCTTTGCCTCAGTTTCTCAAACAAACAAAAAAAAACCACCACAGTTTGAAATGCTCATCCTTGCTTGAGACTGGTGTGAAGGACTGCACAAAGACCAGTATTTGTTAGTTACAGTGAATACCAGGACATGGAGTGCATTAGTTTATTTCACCCATCAGTCTCATTAACCATTAAGGAAATTCTAGTATGTGGAATATGTTTATGGAGAATTTTTAAAGCACTTCAGCACAAATCATATCCCATGTACTACCAAGACAACAACCAAGTTAGAGGTGAGGCTGGGACGGAGATAGCAGAGATGAGGACAAATGAAGGTCTGGGGTGTAAAGCATTAAGATAGCATAGAAGAAAGGACAATTTCCAGCATTCTGCCACACAAAACAAGGGAAATTTTTTGAGAAAAAAAAAGAGTGCCCAGAGAAGGCAGAAAGGTAGGAAAATGAACAGAGTGCAAACACCAAACCAACAGAAGTTAAAATGAGGCACTGTTTACTGTAAACTATAAACTTGTATCTGGAAGTTCACAGAAGCTTCCACCTTTCAGAGAACAGTGTTTACTCCTAAGCATTCACAACTTACTCCTTTATTGCAGATAAATCAAAGTGATTTTTTGTCCCTGCATTAGGTCAGAGACCATTTCTATTATGTACTGGATCCTGTATTGTGTCCCTAAAACTCCAGCTGCTACACGTGTGTTTGAATTTGTCCTATCATGAAACAAGTGGGCCTAACATACCACCTCTCACGCTCCTGTCTACAAGTTATTCTCTCAGATTCCTCATCCCAGCTTTGCAGATACCAGCCCCTTATACAACCTCATCCAGTTTTGGTTTTCTTCTTTGAACAGCATGAATTACTCCGGTATTCCTCTTCTGAAGCAAACCCTGTCCTTCTAGGATTGAGCATGACTGAAATAAACTGCTTCCTTCCTCTCCTTGCAAGCTGTGCTGCTGCTGAATTTTATTTTCTGCATTCCAACCTGAGAACTTTATTTTATGCACACTCATTTCTCATGGGAAAGCTGAAGGGCAGCTGAAGATAGGAAACTCTGAGGTATTCCCTGACAGGTGTAGCAGATCTTCAGTATGACCCTAACAAGGCCACTGTATTCGGTTCGCATATTCTCATGTAAGTATAAATTGCATCAGCAACATTTCTCTTTTAAGTCAGTGTCTTGTCAAACCTGTGCGAGTTCAAGATCTTATGATGGACACTTTATTGACTTGTTAGCGTTTCTTTGCCATCATCAGTTAGTTAAACAAATATACCAGACTGGAGGTCACCAAGGCCTAAACACGTGTTCTCTTCTCTGGCTGACCGGCCAAAAAGACGTGAGGAAGCAACACTTTGCAGGTTGACTCCACCAGCAAAACCTTAAGTAATCACTGCAATGGATACAGATTAACTCGTGATTGCGGCACAGAGTATTTATCCAGGCTGTGCAGACACTGAAAGGTAAATATGCAAACAGGTTAGCCAGCACCTGTCGGCGGAGGACTGGCTCTGTGTGCAGGGCCACGGGCATTGCGCACAGCCGCAGCTGAGCAGCCGCCCCACAGAAAGCACTCGATCTCCTGCCCTGCAAGGGGATGGCGTGGAGGCCGCATCTGGAAGGGGATTCCTCATGCCAGCCCTCAGGAAGAGGGGTGCACGGACTCAGGGTCTTCGGGGCAACAGCCACAAGTCACCCGCATGAGCTGCACCGCACACGGCCTTAGAAGACAACCATAACCGCAGCCCCAGCTTTCTTCTTCCACCCAGTCCCCTTCCTCCGCGTTTGTGCGGATCTGGACACAGAGAAAGGAGCAAGAGGAGCTCTGAGGTGTGACACAAAGAGGAAGATTAACTGAATGAGAAAGGAAAAGTATCACGAGCCAGGAGACTGCCACAATCCCAACGACATAGGCAAAAGCCGTCAAGCTTTCAGCTAGCTTCCTTCCGCCACGCAGAATCCATGTCTTTGTGACCACATCCTAAAAGTCAGATTTGGAGTAAGGATGTTTCGTTTCTAGGCATTAACAATAAAAATCTGCCATTTTTTGTAGCATGGCAAATTTCACATTCTTCACTGAGGTGTTTTACTGAAGTAGTGACACTCCTTTCTTTATTCATTCCCCTCCAAATATCATCTGCCAAGACACATATTCTCATTACTTAAGTCTTTTCAAAGGGATGCATGACTCGTATAAAGTGTACCAGGTAAAGTGGCCTTACTTTAGCCCTCCCTGTGCCTGCTAATACCATTCTGCCAGCACTGGCAATCAGGTTCATATTAATGCTGGTCATCCTTTAATCCAAACTCCCCAACTATTGATGTTGTTACCCACTCAGCTTGTCATACGGATGTCGATGCTCAGCGCTGTGCTAACTCCCTCCTGTTGGAGAATATCTAGAATTTACCCATAGACTGCACATCAGCTCACCGCATAGGAGTGTGGTTTCTGGCTTTCCTGTTGTTCTGGCTTTCCCAGCTCCAGCTCTCTCTCTCTCCCCCACAGAAGCAAAAGTGCAGGATTCTTAGCATCAGCATGGAAACCATGAATACCGAGAGGGGCAAATTTATTTGGACTAGGTCATAGCTTTCCAAATATAAAAAAGGAAGCTGTTTTTCATGCATGTAACACTTGCCCTTCAGAGCAGAGAACAAACCCTGGGCTAAAACAGCTGTTCCATACTGTATCAGCGGATAAGACACAGGAGGGTTCAAATCCCTCCAGCAACAAAATCTTGTATTGTGATATTCTAACAAAGGATTCACACTAGCAAAGTATGTGTACAGTAACATTCCTCACACCATCTGTATTGAGTAGATCAGTACACTCAGCATTTACCATGAGTGCTCAGACATTCACTTGCAAGAAAAGACCTGGGCAAATATGCCCATGGGCTGTATTGTGCATCCGGACCTCTGTGGCAGCGTGAAGACCACGTGGCTGGATGATCATCACATACAAAGTACACACTGTCTGTCCCCCCCAAGGGGACAGAAGGAAAAAGGTACCTGTATCCTCCTATGTCTCTGTTTCTTTTCTTCAAAGTTAATCAACTAAATCAAATACATTAAAGGGATGATAAAGTCTCACGTGGATCCTCAAAAAGGATTAAGACATGCAACTTAATTTCGCTTTCTTTTTAAAGAAAATTCACATGAGATTTAAACACATTCTGTGTGTGTTTTCACATCTTTGATTGATTTAACTTTTCTGACAACATAAACCCAGTACTAGTCACATCACAACACCAACTGGAAAAGGACTAAGTTCAGTATATTGGGGCATAATTTAAAGCACGTTCTTAATTGACTGTGGATCCTGGATTCTGCTTCAGACCTCTTTAAAAGCAGCAGTGCAACCTGGAACAAACTCAACAAGCTGAAATATTAGTGAAACAGATGTAATTGAAAAAGCACCCTGATGTATCCTGCAGTTTTGCACTTGCAGAAGTTATTTCACGCAGACTATAGAGAAGAAAGAGGTGCACTACTTATAGAAGAGAACTTGATGACAGATTCCACTTTAAATAAAACTTTAGCATACTATTCTACTCTCTTTAGACTGCAGAAGAGCCTGAAAGTAAAAAGTGAATACAGCTAATCAGACTAAAAGGAACAATCTCTTCACCACTAAAATATTTATATATACATATTGAAACATAACTGCTCTTACTTTCATTTGTTGAACAAGATTAATACCAGAAACCATACTGTTCTGATTTTTTAGGGATCTCAAGGGAGACACTTATTTCTCACTATCCAGAATACAAGAAAACCTTAGCCTATGTAGTATTTTTTGTAGTATTTTTATGCTAAAATATATGTTAATAGCATGCTCTTTTGTATTACATGAGTACCAACAAAAGACTCCTGAAGAGTAATAATCACTTATTACTGAAGTGCCTGAGGACCAACCAAGAACGCACATTTATTTTGTTTGACCTGCAGAATGAAAAAAAAAAATCCCTGGATGAGGGAACTTCTGTCTAAACTTCAGACCATGAAGTCATAATGTAGGCACAAAACAGGCACAGTCATTCATCTTTTTAGTACAGATGCATTTCACTCAGGGAAGAACATGTCTACACCACCATTGTCTCTTTTAATCCATCTTTGGTTTCTTGGTTGTTGTCTTACAAATTATACAAAGGTGCCTCCATTATTAACAGGCAGGGATCACTTGCAACATCTCCTCATAAAATTAAACATCTGGTGGCTTGACTGACTGAAACAGACCTTTCCCTGGACAGCAGCTACATCCTCTGTCCCCACTGGGAAAAATGACTTAGCACAGAATCAGCAAAGGAGCAGTTTAACTTAGGCATCCTACAGGACACCAGAAGTGGTTACACTCAGCGAACGCAAAGGTTGGAGGCTCAGACCTGCAAGTATGACAGGTATCTGTGAAGAAACATCCAACTGAAAACTGGAAAAAGGGGGTGTGTGAGCTGGCAGGACTGCTACGATAAAAGTCCTTGCCTGATGATGCGAAAAAGGCAGAAGACACGGATCGCTCAAGTCTTGCTTAGAAAATACAGCACTTACCTACCACCTGTGCTGAACCTGACCACGTCTCCACCATCTTCAGTTGTGATCATCGTCCCCCTCCTGCCCCAACAAGCTATTATTTCCTTTAGTTTTGTCTACTCAACAGATTGACATGTTGTGTGCACGCATCCATGTGTATGTGCGTATAAAAATCTAAGGGAGGCTGCTGCAGAGCAATACACTACTGAGTTGTAAATCCATCACAACAATATTAAGCATGCAATTTCTGGCATTGCTGAGAACTACACACAGCTAAAGAGCATTTCTGAAACCTCTGTTCACCAGCAGAAAATGAATGTCTACAATTTACATAGCTCTACTCATGGATTCAAATTCTGCTTAGCAATGGGCCTTAATTAAAAAAGTTGATGACTATTTCTTTCAATTTACCAGAGTTTCAGATCTCTTAGCCATGAACCAAGATTTGGAAGGTAGTGGGAAGTGTCCATGCCCATGCTGGGGGTTTGGAACTGGATGGTCTTTAAGGTCCCCTCCAATGCAAGCTGTTCTAAGATCTCTTAGCAGGTCCATCAGGTAGGAAATTCTGTCCTGTTGGAATTGCAACATGCCCTGCATACACCTACCTTAGCTGAAAATATCCATGCTAAGCATGCTGACAGAAGTGTACGTGTTTGATATGGAAAGACAGCTTCTCCAGCATGAGTCAGGTGTCTGCAGTAATAATTCTTTGGCAAGTAAATCCATCCATAATTCAAGACAGTTTAGAAAAAAAGTTAGTACAGATATTTGTGTGGTAGAAAAAATATTTGAAATATAAAGTTGCTTAAGGAAAATGTTTCTGCTATCTTGGCATATATTGAAAAAAAAATGCCCCTGGAACTTGGACAAAGTTCAACACCAGTACACCACTACTGGAACAAGCAGCATCTTGTTTTATAATGTATCTAGCTATAATTACATTTGTATGCACACAGAACAGATGAGTACAGCTACAGCTGCAATAAACACAGGTTTCTTGTTCTGATTAAAAGAAGCTCTTACTATTTAACACTTGCTCTACCTGTGACAGATAAGGCCGCTATATAAGAAACATACAGTGCAGCACTGATGTAAATCATCAGTACTCAGATTTCACTGCTACCAGAGACCTGAGAAAGAAAGAACATCTTTGTCTATCTCTATTACACAGAGAAGTCCACAGTTACATAGATCCTTAAAGAGAAGTCCACTGGCAATTTGACAACTGAGCAAGTATTCTCATGGTATAAACCACTTCATTATTGTGCACTGGAAGAAAATACAGCAATATGTAAAGGATTTTCCTTTTTTTTTTTTAAGACTCTACACAAACTTTCAGGGTACCCTTTTCAATTTATAGGCTCAAAAGGAACTTTGTACTGGAACACAAATGGGACTGTGGATTACTGACTTTACTGCTTGCTCCTAATGCCTAAACCTTTGATTGCAACACTAAAGTACATACTTACTCAAAACCACAATGTGATGTACTTCAAGCACACTGGAAAGGCTGCTAATTGCATATCCCTATAATCTACATAATTCACAGACTATCATAAGCATTCTGAGAATTTCATGTCGTTAACAGCGCTGCAGTGCATATGCAGGAACTGAAAATTTAGTTCAGAGACCACGCTTGCGAAATCAAGGCTTTGGTTTTTACAGAAACTCCAGCTCCAAGTGAACTGTAAGTTTAAATGAGTGCTTAGTTTCAAGATGTGGATAATAAACTCAACTCCAAGTCATCCCTCCAGAAAGCCAAATGCTACCTCCTCCTCCCTCACTTGGCACAGTTAGTTCACTTTCTGCTCAAGGGACTGTTGAAACGCTTCTCTTGCGTGCATCTCACCAGCTTTTGATGACCCACACAAGCACACATATCTAGGATCCTCAGACAGCCTCTGGAATGTGATCTAACCTTACAGTTAAAAAAAAAAAAATCCAGATCCTAAGTAAGCAGGCATAAGTGTTAAGGGAGCGCTGTGTCAGCAGACTCACCAGTGAGTGTCCTAGTTAAAAGTAGAGACTTTTTTTTTTTTTTTCCTGCAGGAAAACAAGCAGTATTACATGTAATGACACAAGGAAGCCTATCTGGAGGCTACTGCTGAAAAATAAAGCCTTAATTTTTTTTTTTTTATTTTTCTCCCAAAAGAGTAATGCTGAACTTTAACCGACTTCCTACCTCTGTACAAACTTGCTGCTCATTTCCCCTGTTAGCAGTTTTAGACTATATATTAATAAATACGCAGCATGGACTAGTTTTAACAAAGAAGCAGCTTCCAGTGTTAGTAAAAAAAATACAGGGGAACACGCAGGAACACGTTCCCACCAACAAGCTAACATGGAAGCACTGCAAGCAGGCTGGAAATACAGTGTTGTAAGCACGTACAAATGCTTGGTCTGAAATTTGGTTTCAATTTCAGTATGCAGGATTAAAAGACATATTACTGGTCTGTTTGTTTCAAAAGGCTCGCGTGAAAGTTGGAAGGATGACTGCAGAAGTGCATGGGAAGTGGAAACTAAATGAGAGTAACGTGAATCAGCCCTCTTCTACTTGTTCCACTAGCAACGTACCAGCCCTGTAAACTGCTGTTTCTGCACCCCTAGGACTCCTTCTGTGCAACTCTGACCTGTTCCAGAGCAATCAAAAATATGTAGGTGGAAGGAGTCCTTTCAGGATGAAGAGCTGATGAAAGGATTATTACTGTTGTGAAATAAATCTGGCGTCATGTTTTTTTTTCCCTTAATTTTGAGGCCTTTGCACTCTGGAAATACTGGAAGATAGTCTTCTCACAATAAAAGCTGCTGCCTAGAATCTCCGCAGCTATTTGACTGTTCATGTAGATTAATCAATCCAACTTTCAAAACACCTTGGTTTCAGTCTGCAAGCAGAACAACTCGGTATCTGATAACATTTCATCAATTCCAACCAGCAGTTATTAGAGCTTACTAGTCAAGCTCCCAGGGGAACAAAATTAAGTTTCCACCAAACTTTTTTTTAATTCAAATGACTTTTTCAGAACGGTTTTCTGTAAAAAGGCTAGGGAAAAACAAAACTAAATACCCTATTTCACAAGCTTCTGGAGTCCTGACCCTAAAATTGTGGGATGTCCCAATTCCTGTGAGGACGTGCCAAATACCCGGAGGAAATCTTCTGAGTGAGCTAACCAATCCCCAGGCCAAGACTAAAGGCAAGAACCCTGAAAAATTCTTACCTCCTATTCACACAAACAGGACAAACTGGAAAAAAAAAAGAAGACTCATCTTTACCTTATCACTGTTTCAAAAGGAAAGGGACCACTCTTCAGTTCAGTCCCTTCCAGTGATCTGAAGTGGACCGTTACTGTGGCAAGGAAGAAAACTTCCAGCTATTACGTGACAAAAGCCTGCAGTGAGAGTCTGTGCTGAAGAATACTAGTGAAAGAGATTTGCTGCTATTCTTACTATTTAAATATTAATAATCTTTATTCTGTGGTTTTCTGTAATCATTGTGAAAGCTCTTCCACAATTACAATAAAAATTTCATTAAAAAATACCAGAGTGGGATTGTATCATTCATTGGTTGGTATTCCATTCAAGGGAACCAGGAGAGGAGGAAAGCGCCAAATTACAAGTGTCATATGACTAGAAATAGAGTTTGAAAGACCTACAGTCTTTGGTTCAGCACTAGTCTGCTATACTCATACATACTTTGTAAAGCATCCCTATAGCTAAGTGCTCAGACTCCTTCAAACACTGAGAAGCTTTAGGGGAATTTTCTCTATTTTACAAAGTCCAGGATCAGTAAAGTACTTTCCAAATAACTCCTCAAACACACCACAGATCCTGTAGGGCATAAGAGTCAGCTGCACTTCCTACCCTATGCACATTAAATTCTTCCTATGTCCTTTGAAGAAGTTAACAATCCCCAGAAGTTTATTAGGGCATTCTGATGGAGCACAATTGCTTTTAAGCAAAGCAGTACTAAATAAACATTCCAGTGTTAATATTTTTCTCTGGGGTGGTCTTCCTTTACTGCAGTATTGTGGATTGATAATAAGCCAGTCTGAACAATAGCAACAGACTGGAGTGCTCAGAGATATTAATTCAATTTCAAGTTTTGGGTGAGAGAATCCTCTGTTTTAGTCCAAGTTTCCTGCTGATACTAAAGCATACTGAAGTCCAGATCTCTACATCTTTCCCCCGTCTCGCACCCACTCTAGCTTCAGAGCTGGAAACTAAATATCAAAGTACAACCTCCAGTTAATAAATAAGAGAGAGCCGCGGTGGTGTTATGAAACACAGCAATATACTGAACAGATATGGAGGGACTAATCTGGACGGACACCTAATCCAGAGGCCGGAACACAGCATCTCCACGGCCACAGTGCCCAGCCAGGCTGGGCAATGCAAATACCTGCCTCTGAGCTTCAACCCTGACAGCTGCTACGGGGCACCTGTACCTTCAGAACCTCACCTTTACACAGGGTTCGCCCTCACCCTGCTCCTCCCACCCTCTAAAGCTTTTCCTCCATCCTTTCTGCGTCTTGCGGGTTTTGGAGTGGGTTTTGGAGGGGTTTATTTTATTTTCACTGCACAGCCGAGTTGCCGTGTGCTTTATATCCACGCTAAGCACTCTCCTGTAGCACTTAGATACCGCTGAAATATCAGTAGGCTAGGCCAGCGTTGTTCCAACAGACAAAAAATAACCCAACAGCTACACCAGGATGACGGTAGGGCAGCCTAACTTCTCCCCCTCACCCTCCTCCCCCCAAAACAAACCCGTCCTCCTCTCAGCCCTGCCACCACAGCAGCTCCCGGCGGCACCGCGCTGCAGCCGGGCAGGCCCCCGGGGACCCTCCTCAGCCCCCCAGCACCCCGGGGACCCTCCTCAGCCCCGCTCAGCCCCGCCGCAGCCGGGCGGGTGCCCCCGGGCCGCCCGACCCCTGCCCGCCGCCATGTCCCGCGCCCTCCCCGCCACCCGAACGGGAAAGGGGGCGCCTCGGCGGCGGGGAAGGCGGCTTCCAGAAGGGCCGAAGGAGGGCCTGGCGTCCCCCGCCGAGCCCCGCACTCACCGGGGAGCCAGGAGGAACCGATCGCTGCTGCCCCGCTGCTAGCCTCCGGAGGGACGGGGCAGGGGCGGGCCAGCTCCGCCCCGCCGCCCTCAGGGCCGGCCGCGGCGGCATGGCGGCCGACTGCCCTCGCTTCCCGCCTCCCCGCCTCCCCGCTTGGCATGCCGGCGGAGCGGGCCGGCCTTCTCCTCCCTGACCGGGCCTCTGTCCCCCGGCCGGCCGCCCGCACCCCGCCCCGGCCCTCGGAGAGCGGCCGCCTCGCTGTGGTGCCGCTCCTCAAGGGCCCCGGGCACGGCGCCCTGCGCAGGTCGGGTCAGGGCCCCGCTGCGACAATCACCTCACGCCCCTCGGGGGAGCCCGGCGGCCTGGCTGTCCGCAGAAGCGGCCTGTTACATATAAACCGGCCGGGATCGATACCGTGACGCCAGTACTGGAGAGGGATGTCAGGGGACAGAGTGTCCTAAAGACTGACACGACACCATCACCACGGCTTAGTGATGTGGGGCGTTTCTACGTGTCCCGCATGCCCGTGATAGAATGGGGTGCGTTTGGGGCCCGAATAAAGTCAATTAAAATGCACCTAGTTCTAGGAAAAGCATTATATAAAGAAGAAAGAATAAATTAAAATGTATCTAACTCTAGTGAAAGCATTAGATAAAGAAAGGGGGAGCTAAAGATCTGCAGGGACTGCACAAAAAGAGCTTGCATGTCTCACACATCTCTGGAGAGCAGCTGGGAGAGTAGTGGCAAGGAGACCTGTTGCTTAACCACCAGCAGAAACTGATGGCCAGTAATGTTTTTGTTGTTGTTTTTGATGATTTGTTTTATTTTTCCCTGAAGAAAGTTCAGGAGGTGAAGAACAAGCAGGGCTTCTTGCTGACACTGCAGGTGAGGAGCAGATCTCAGATGCTGGAGGTGATGCAAAGAGTGAAAATGGAAGCACTTTTCTCTGCTGGAAAAGACTGCTGGAACCTATAAAATGCCCAAGATGGCTTGTCTGGTTGTCAGGCGGTTGGATTTCTGCACGCTGACCTGTGCTGACAGATCCTCCTGCCCACACACTGTCCAGCTGGAACATGCAGACCAGGGAAAGTCAGTGACAGGATCTCAGGGTCTAGCAAAGAAGATACATTATTGGTTGTTATTTTTCCTTCCTTTTTTTGTATTTTAAGTCAATACACTTGATATTGACTTAATTATGTCTTCTAAGGTCTGTCTGTACTTAAACCTACTATTGTCTTACTTGATACTTCTAGATGTCCTGTCATCCACAAAATACAGTACTTTTGAGTTATCACTCAAAGTCTTTTACAGGTCGGCCTGCTTTATGTTCAGTGTAAGTATCTCATGGAGTAATATATATTCTCTAACTTCTCTTTTTACAATCAAATGATTCTTTTAGAACATCCGATTGGCTCTAGCAAATGGTTAACACAGACATGAAAATGGGCATCCATTCATAATGCTCTTTTCAAACCTTTACCCAAAGAGGTTCACAAGACTGAGTTTTTTGGAATGAAGTTATCTTTGTAATTTGGTAGTAGAAGGAAAAGGCCAATGACTTCTTCAGGACACCACAAAATAATGATGATTCTGGTAGTAAGAGAAGCTGGAGAATTTCTGAAACCTCTCAGTGATTTCCTTAGAGTTTTAGATGTTGCAGTAATTGTTTGCATTGTTGATTTTTGGACACGTTTAATAATAATATTGCCATAATTTCAGTACCTTCCTCTTAGTGGAATAAAGTCTGGAAATAACTCTTTGGGCCACTTCCTTTCAAAGAAAAGGATTGTGAATTTTGTTGTTGCTCCCAACAAAACATATTTCCAAACCTATGTATGTCACTGAGTTTTGAATCATGAAAACCAAAGCAATTCATACCGAAGCAATACCTTCATGCCAAAGCAATTGCTGCAAAATCTGATTGGCCTAAGATCTCTTCTGTGGAAAGCAAAGACTAGTAAAATAGCAGGTCAGCAACAGAAATGGAAAATCCATTTGTCAGCTTTAACTTCCGTCAGTGAATATCTGCAAGGCTTGTAATTTCTGTTCTGTCTGTAGGGATGGCACACAAGGTCCTGCTGTGGAAGGGAAGCTTTCTTAACACAGGAAGAGGCAGCACTGCTGCAGCATCAGCTGGTTGAATCTAAGGACACAGAGGCTGTGTTGGGATTGGAAGATAGGCTGCTCCTTCAAGGGTTTATGATAATACTCTCTGAAGGTTATCGCGGGTTGACATTTGCAGTAGAGAGTGTTTGAAGCTGTCATTCCCCTCAACAGGACTAAGCTGATAGTAATGTGTCTGATGTGTCAGATGATTGTTGGCAGGTTTGTCTCTCTCCAAAGATCGCTGGGAAGTGAGTAGTAGGTTAAATCCATTGTTTATAAGGAAGATATTTACTGAAATGTGTTCTGGGTTTGAAGATCAGATTACAAGGACCTCCGACATTTTTTGTGGGCAATCATGCACTGTGCTGAATGAAGGCTAAACTAAGAAAAAAAAGTAAAAACAAACAAACAAAAGAAACAAAACAAAACAAAACAACAAAAACAACAACAAAAAACTTACATTCTTCAATTCTTGCACTGAAGATGGACATGAATAGGAGTAACATGCTTTTCTTGCTGCAATCCTGAGAGTCACAGTGCCCATGACTTCCTGTTTTTTAGTTTGTTTTTTTGTGAAATCATTTCACAGCAGATGAGGAGATGAGGAACTGTATGTAAGTTCTTTGCCCTTTTCTCATTACTGGGGAAATCCAGTTACAAGAGGCTTGGTCTAACTTCAAATTGCTTCTAGAGTGATCTCTGAGGTTGTTCACCAAGCAGTGTCCTAAAAACCCAGGGAGCGTATCATGTTTGTTCAGTTCCTAGCTGACTTGGTGGACTGGTGGACAAAAACCTGAATATGAGTGGCAGTGTGCATTGCAGCCCAGAAAGCCACCCGTATCCTGGGCTGCATCAAAAGCAGCATGGCCAGCAGGGCGAGGGAGGTGATTGTCCCCCTCTACTCTGCTCTCATGAGACCCCACCTGGAGTGCTGCATTCAGCTCTGGGTCTCCCAGCACAAGAAGGACATGGAAGTGTTAGAACGAGTCCAGAGGAGGGCCAGGAGGATGATCAAAGGGCTGGAGCACCTCTGCTGCGAAGACAGGCTGAGGGAGTTGGGGTTGTCCAGCGCAGCTGAACTGACCAGCCAAAATGCAGAGAAGTCTCCAGGCAGTTCCTTATAGTGGTTTTCCAATACCTAAAGGGGGCCTACAGGAAAGATGGGAAAGACTTGTTATCAGGTAGGGTAGTGATAGGGCACAGAGGTTTTAAACTTAAAGATGGTAAGATTTAAATTAGATACTAGGAATAAATTCTTCACTCAGAGGGTGGTGAGGCACTGGCACAGGTTGCCCAGAGGAGCTGTGGATGCCCCATCCCTGGAGGTGTTCAAGGCCAGGCTGGATGGGGCTTTGGGCAGCCTGGTCTGGTGGGAGGTGTCCCTGCCTGTGGCAGGGGGTGTGGAATTAGATGGAGTTTGAGGTCCTTTCCAACCCAAACCATTCTACGATTCTATGACTTACGTCACTGTTGCATCTATAAACATATCTCACTCATTCTTATCCTAGCAAGAACTTACAAATACGTGGGATTCCCAAGCAGCAGCTTTCACATCATTATAGCCTACAAAGCCTTGTGTACAGCACTTAGCAGACTTCTGTGTTGTGCTAATCCCCCACACAGACTCAGCTGGTCACTGAGGTTGCAACAATCCTGTGACTGCTGTCACCTGTCTAAAACTAGGCTAAGACTTGGGTGAGGGAGACAATAATTTAGAGCTGTCGGCATGGAGGACCCAGAGGTGTTGGCCTTTCAAAGCAGACATCCCAAAGAAGTGTCCGTCAGTAGCACAATCTCCACGTGTCCTCCAGCTTTTCCTGGTTTTCTGTGGTGTAATGAAATGGCCCAGTGAGGTTTGCTCTGGAGTCCTGTGTACCCCCAGGCAGCACCTATGGGTACATTATATCACATACTATGTTCTGTGTGAATTTTCAGATGAACCTGGCACTCACTAGAAGTGTTGCACTCCAAGAAGCCATCTGTGAATCAGACTTTAGGGGCTGTTGAGAGGGAATTTTGCAGGTTATGGCCTACAGAGTGTCCTGAGTACAGGAGAACAATCTTTTTTGGCAGCTCACAAAGGAAATCACGCTCACATTTGTGTTGTCAATCATTTTAAGCAGTTTGAATTGTCGCTGTGCAAAGGTAGTACAAATCTGACAAGAGAAAACCTAGAGGCTCTCAGAAATCCAGTTAGAAATACCAAACTGGCTTCTGGTAATTTAAAGAAGCGAGAGCCTGCTGCTTCTCTATCTTTAATCAAATGGTTGGGCATCCTCTAAAGGGAATTTTGGGGTCAGCATATTTTAATAAATATATTATGATTTGCATCTGGATTTAACACTAGTTTTCTCAAGTGCCTTTCTTTAAATGACTCTTCAATTCGCGTCGCTGCAGGAAAGCCTGATTAAATATCACGGTTTGGCTTCAGTACCGAAACAAAGATTTAACTTCTGCCACCTGCTGGTTAAACGAGGTTTAGCGGAGGCTTGGTGTCATTCGCTGCCAGTGACAGGGCACTGGCCTGGAGTTGAGGTTCTGATTTCACTTCCCAGCTGGAGTTCACACATGTGGTCTGCCCAAGAACCCCCCCACCCCTTCCACTCCCAGCACTCTTGCAACAGTATAAAAGCACTTGTTCAGCCCTGGCACATGAACTGAAGAAAAGGGAGGTGAGAAAGGGACTATGTACCCAAAATCAAGGCATAAATTGAGATTGAGACAAGTAAAATTGCTGCCTCCTGACTGCCAGTGCTGAGCTGTAAAAACCAGACCTTACAAACTACTTTTGCAGAATTTCTTCAGAAGTGGAAAATTCCTGATGAGCTTATAGTTGCTGTAATAGGCATCAGAAAGAAAACCTGTGTGTGCTGTGGAAGTACAAGGGCAGTTCCTGTCCCTATTAAGAGTGATGATACACCCTGCAGTAAATGCAGAACTCTTTGCTGGGCACCAGTGTATTTCCCTGCGTAGCTGGGCTTTAACCTGGACTAGGTTTTGTAGGTTTGCCTGGAAGGCAGTGGTTTGGTGACTGGTAAATTGAGCAAGCACTGCAGCATGATCCTCCCCTCCCGTCCCGTCCCCTCCCCTCCCGTCCCGTCCCCTCCCCTCCCGTCCCGTCCCCTCCCCTCCCGTCCCGTCCCCTCCCCTCCTCTCCCCTCCCCTCCCCTCCCCTCCCCTCCCCTCCCCTCCCCTCCCCTCCCCTCCCCTCCCCTCCCCTCCCCTCCCCTCCCCTCCCCTCCCCTCCCCTCCCCTCCCCTCCCCTTCCCTCCCCTTCCCTCCCCTTCCCTCCCCTTCCCTTCCCTTCCCTTCCCTTCCCTTCCCTTCCCTTCCCTTCCCTTCCCTTCCCTTCCCTTCCCTTCCCTTCCCTTCCCTTCCCTTCCCTTCCCTTCCCTTCCCTTCCCTTCCCTTCCCTTCCCGTGAGGACTAGGATAAGGCAGTTATTTGTACTTGCCTTGACACACGGAACTTTTTTTATCCTCTAAACCTGACATTTCCCATCCAGCACCATTCTGTCCAAGTAGCTGCTACGTGTAGATAGATAAATGCCATTCAACTACCGAATCATCCCAGAGATATAAATCTTATCAAGCTAGTAAATCCTCTTGCCAGTAAAAAGAACACTGTGGGAGCCATGTAATAAGAAAAAGAAAGGGCCAGGTTTGTTCTTGTGGTAGCCTTTTTTTTTTCCTTCTTTTTTTTCCTTTTCAACACCAGCAAACTGATTAAACTGTCCTGTTTTGGAACACGGCACCTTTACAAATTGGCACTGCCTTAGCCCTTATTCTCTGTAGACTCAGTGGTTTGTAGTGGAACTTGCTGCTAAATCTGGACAGATGTTTGTACTTTCATAAACGTTGTTCTTGATTATTTGCAGCTATGTGGTCAAGCATGCACAGAGATGTGTTTACAGGATGGATCCCTCAGTATGAGTTTAATCTCAGGCATCATGTGTTCTGCTAAAGTTCAGCACTTTGGGCAAACCTTGTGATGATGGGCCTTACTTGGGATGTTTGGCTTCAGGACATATGAGAATGTGGGAATGATGTATGTCACACTAATCTTATCTCCATCCCCTCCAAACAGATACATTAGATGCAGATGTTTGCAGAAATACTATTTCTGAAACTTTGTCAAGGTTCCTGAAATGCCTTGCACTTGTGTAAAAATAACAATCACTTCCGCTGTTATACTTTAAAACAGAAGGAAAATTATTCTGTCCAAGGACTTACAGCTTGCATGACTGGAAAAAAAAAACTGAGTTTGCTGATGTGTGAGTGGAGTTCTGGGTTACTGGAGCCTTTCCTGGGGAAATAATTTTTGGATATGCAGAATTCATTTTAACTTAATTAATATTCTATCCAGAATAGATTGGCTTTACACTTCTGCTGGGGCCTATTTCAGTGAGTTCCCTCTCTTCTAAGTAATTTGATTATGGTTTTCTTTTTTCCTAGCTCAAAATCTGGGAGTTACACCTCTTACATAACTGTGACGTTCCTTGTAAGAATAGGAAGGAGAAACAATAGCACTGTTTATGCTTTAATGTACATTTCTGCTGCAATGTGGCAACAGCTTTGTATTTTGGACTTATTAATGATATGCACATACATGCCAATTCTTGGTTAGAACTGACTAGTATTTAGGCAACTGCTTACAAGAGCTGAATAATTGTGTGAGATAAGATATGGAACTAATTGTCATTGTCATGCTGACTTGGGTGTAACTGAGATAATCACTACAAGTAGAAGTGATGGCAACACCTCCAATTTCAGAATAATTTCCACTTTGCCGAGAAGGATTAGTATAAATTTGTCGGATGAATTAAGTGTCACTGCTGCAGTGTTCTGAATAAACTCGAAGTTTTAAAGCTGCCACTGGTAGAAGGTACGTAAAAGCAGTTTGATATGAAGTGTGAAGCTCCTATATAGGATACAAGGGTGACTTCAGAGTCGTTTACAATTGAGTTAAGGTAATTCTGAAGTCTATTGCAATAAGATTGTATGAAAAACAAGCATCATGTAATGATTCTCCAAAGGAAGAATGCAAGAACAAGTCACAAGGAATGCTTTGAGAATAAAAGCAGGTTAGAAAAAGAGAAAAACAGGGCAAAAAGAAGAAATTCATGACAGTTACTGGTAGTAAAATGAGCAGGAAACCATTCATAAACAAATAACACTATCATCAAAGAAAAAGTTATAAAGTTTTAGATAAACTACAAGTGCTATACTAGCCATAAATGCAGGAAAATGCTCAGAGTAATTCACTCAACAAATATTGAACCATTTTTGCACTGTCTGAGAACTTGAAGTCTGGAGTCGGACTCGATCAGATCCACACTGCTGCAGCTGCACAGCCTTCAGTGGAGCTGGTGTGAGTTAGGCCAGGTAAGGCATGCTGTCACTTTTCACTTTCATAGACTGCTCAGACAACATTTTTGTCCTGCAGTAAGGGGCTCAATGTGTAAAGCAATGTGCAAAAGTTACTGCAAGCCTTAGGGATGTGAACAGGGCTTGAGGTATAAATCAGGAGGAAAAAGTCTTTTTGTCTTTCCCAGTATTTCAGCATACAATCACTATTCAAACAGCACAAGGTTTTGGTACGTGGAAAGGATGATATTCTTTCTGTTTCACTGGCTACTAATTTCTGAGGGGAAAAAACATCTGGACACCTCTCTGCATTAATATTTGTCCTTTGTCCTCAGTATCCATTGGTCACTGTGGATAATGCTTTAAATGGCGCATTTAAAATCGTGTTCTAATCTACCTGCTGTCATTAATTTCAGTGCTTATACAGGACTCACTTACAAAGTATTGTTTTTACTATCAGACAGCTTAGTCACAGCAGAAGGTTATGCCAAACAAGAGCAGACAGAAGCAGAGCCAAGATCAGTGCAAATGCTAAGAGCTGAGACTTGCTTTTTTTTCTTCTTCCTATATACATGGAGACGGAAGAGGAGGAGGACAAGGAAGCATCTGGGAATAAATCCCACTAATCTCTCTAAAGTATGAAGGGTGACAGAAAAACCTGTTTTCCACCTGAAATTCATCTTTTTTCAAGCTGCCTTTCTTTCTCTCCCTTTATTTTCCTCTTCTGCATTCACGTGAAAAGAACTCCTGATGTAAGCTCTAATAATTTCCCCAAATTGAAAATGGTGGTAGCCTTCTGTCACTTTGATATTAACTATTTTGCACCTGTATCAAAAGCAATCATCGCTCTAAAAAACAGCTGGCACATTATGGAAAGCAATAGAGACCATGCTTCCTGAAAAGAGGTCTGTATTTTGTACTGTCTATATATGCTTGTTTTGCTCATAGAGCATTAAAGATGCAGAGAAAAGCATCAGAAATTCCTCTGCTGCACCCTAATGGTAGGCTATATTTATCCATGACATTTTACTCTTTATGCCAGAGTATGACCGATTAACTGCTCCTAGCTACTTTTCAATGAAAAGGGAGATATTGCCTATTTTTTCCCAAATCTCTGTACTTTGCTTTTACATTTCTCAATATACCTGCAGAAAGTTAACTTTCTGAATAAAAAGAGCTGTAATAATTCAAGAATCTTCTGTTAAGTTTCTTCCAAGGCTTCCTAACCAGACTGTTCATGATATGGCATAGTCGGGATGAAGGAGATACCCTGACCCCCAGCAAGAATGGGAGCATAGAGCTAAACCATCTCTCACACCAGGCATTGCAATACAATTTTGTTTTAAAATATTGCCTTTTTTGCCCTTCTGCAAGAAGTAAAAATTTTCCATACAACCAATCCTTCATAAGAACTCCTTTAATGATTGCACTAACCTAAATGACATAGCAGCAAAGAATAACGTACTGAAGAAGACCGAGTTTGGTGTTTCTTTTTATCCCATTTTTTAGCATAACATTTAGATGTTTTCAGTGAGTAATCCTGTACCGCTGCTCTGTGTGCAAATAGTACCTCCACTGTTGATCTCTCCTTCTGTGAACAGACTGCCTTGTTTACCACAGACGTTAATCAAAAGCTGTGATTGTGCCAAATGCAATCTACCCAATGGGACTTGCTATGAAATGTTAATTTGAATGCTAGCAGGCTCTGAATGTTTCACTTCCATCAGTGAAATCCCATTCTTTTTTGTTGTTGTTGTTTTTGTTTGTTTTTGTTGTTGTTGTGCTTTTGGTTTTGTATGCAGTATGTTAACTGACCAAAACCACTGAAAATCTATCGTGTGCTATTTACTAGATGGTAATAAGGTATTTTGATCGTGTTCCCTGTGTAGGCAGTTCCTGCATACCCAGACTTAATTCTATGGTGCTTTCAATATTTATCAAGGCTAAGCCTCTTTTAAATATCCATTTCCTGAAAGCACTTCATATTGGAGAGTTTGTAAATGTGTTATTAGAAGGATAATGACTCAAAATGTTCTATTCCAGACCGGAGTCCCATCTGGATGATATTGTTCCACACTAAAAATTACACTGGCATTACTTAGCATGGTGCTTTTGCAAAAAAAACTTAAGCTGCAGAACCTTAGTTCTGGAGTAAGCACTCAGGTGGAAGTTAACAGAGGATTATCCACTGTGCTTTAAAATTACACCCTGTTATTTCACATTCTTTCACTTCTGGCTACACCCCTAGGCCAGCAGCAGTCACCCTAAAATCCCACCCTGAAGTCTGACTTCTCAACCTGAACATAATGCTAACACAATGGAAGTAGGTGTTGGAGGCTCTTTTTTTTTTTTTTTTTCATATGTAACTAATTTAGGATTAAATTGCCAAACCTCAGCAACTATTCAACGTGTCTTTGATCTTTGAAACACTTGTTAAGGAATAATTGCAATGATGCATACAAACAGCTGGTAATTCGAACCTCTCGAGCTTTCAGAAATAAGCATAAATATCTTTATACTCCCGTGTTCTGAGCAGGCATCTGGAGAGGAGCCTTCCAGGAAGAGGTAATATGTTGCTTTATTTTTAAAAAAGTAGAGTTATTCTATTTGTTTAGTGAAGAACAGAATGTAGCATGAGTGCTTTGGAATTGGACCGTGAACGGGAGTTAGAAAAAAACAAGAGGACTTAAGTTTCAGGAGAAACATTGTACTGTGTGTGGGTTAAGCCTCTCTGCAGATACTCTTTATTTAGACGAAAGTAACAAAGCATATTGAGCAACCTAACACTGGTGAGTAGGATCTGCTTCCTAACAAACCCTCCATGGAGGCAATGGCACTGTCAGGGGATTGAAGTCTTTCTGAGGTTGAGTCCTACTTACAGAAATACTCAAGTTGAACTGACTCTGTTATCTTCACAGCAGTGCTTATGGAGGGGAAGAGGCTGACATGAAGCCTAGGAGTCCATCAAAGCCAGATATCCTGCCAGGAGCAGCATCTTGGGACGATGCAGTAGTCTTTGGCTCACCTGCCAGGTGTTTAAGCTTTGGCAGCAAGGTGCTGGAGGTGCTGGTGCCTGTGCCCACGCTGCAATGCATGTCTCTACTTGAAGGCAGCTGACTGCCGGGTCCCTGCTAGCTCAGCCGTGGACCATACTTAGATGTCGGATGCATGTTTCCTCCAGCCTGTCTCTCTGCAAGGGGCAGAGACCAACCCAGAAGTGTCCTTTCCCCCATGCTATTCTTCCCAGTGGGCAAACTGCCAGCAGATCCGACTCGAACCCAGGTGGCACTGCTCATCCCAAAAGCAGCTGCCGCCCCAGATCGAGATGCTGATGGTGGCCTCTTACTGGCTTCCCTCCCACTGTACCTGGGGTGCCAGCTCCTGCTTGTACTTTGTCCTCTTGGCTCTTCCTCTGGGGTTGTGTTTCCACAGCTTGCCCAGCCTCCTTCCCTAAGCCTCCTCATTAAACAGAGCGCTGGGAGGAGACAGACTTCCCCTCACCCAGAGGGTGCATGGATTTTGGGAGGGTCTGCCTTTGCCATTGTGCCTACCTTCACTTGAAACACCTCCAGGGCAGGCACAGCCAGGCAGCCTGTCTCAGGCCAACCACTCGTGCTTGAAAAGGCCGCTATCTGAAAGGAAAAGGATAATCTCTCAAATATCCTGCATGGAAACATCACCGGAGCACAGCTTGGTGAGGGACCAGGGCATTCACTGGAGATGTGCTGGAGCGGGAGCACATGCTGAGGGATTTAGGGACATCCCTCACAACAGAGTCAAGAGCCATGGCCATTGATTAAAAGGCAAAAGGCAAGGGAGCTGCACTGAAGCAGAAAGTGGGAATTTAATGTCTGAGAAGTGAATGAGAAGGTCCATTGTACCACAGGAATGCTACAGCAGGAACCATAGATCCTGCATGAAGCATCGTATGGGTGAACTACCCCATAGCCAGATACTGGCACTGGAGTGTTTCACACCACTCCAACAGTATTCTTGGCATCTCAGAATGTTGAATTTTCCTGGACACTGATAGACTTGGTGTTATTACTCTTGAGCAAAGTTTCCATTTTAACTATGTGATCCTACATGGCCCTTGCCAAGTAGGTTTTTAGTTGTTTCACTTCCAGCATAGATCAGAAAATTCCCACTCTTCTCAAAACTACGAACTGAGTCACACATTGTAACATTTTGTCTGCACGACAGGGTGACAGAGCAGGTTAACATCCCTGTTTTGAGAAAACATGGAATTGCTCTAATACTGGAGTTGGATCTAACTTTAAGGTTGTCCCTGTTACAGGCATCAGACCTCCAGAAAGCTCTCCTATCCTAAAATTTTCAATGAAATAAACACAAGTTCTTGACAGCAGTCACAGTATGCATCTTACTATGAATCAACCCTGGACCACACTGTGTAGAAACCATTTTAGTGAGACTCATTGAGGTTCCTAGAAGAGGATGCACAAGAAGGACAAAAAACTGGGAAGAGAGTCTTGGTCTGCTTAAAAACGTTCTGTTTCAGTTATTGAGTGGGTGAATCTTTGATGGAGTATCTTTAAGTTAAGATAAGAAATTAATATACCAGCACAATGGATACTCATGCTGGACACTCTAGAGTGTTTTATAATTTAGAAAAGAAAGGACCATTATTGCCTACACAGAATCCTCACAACTGATCTCAGCAAAATTATGTTCAAAGCAAAACATTTTTATTTTCCAGATCCTATTGGATTCACAACTCTCACCAGACAGAAACAGCAAGCTGTTATTCCACGTGGGTGTTTCTGCTTATTTTGCAGTTCAAAATGCACTGTTAGCTACTCCATTCACAGGAATTGCTTACATGTTCCCTAGGTCCAAGGTCAAAATACGTTTAAATAAATTCAGCTAACAATCCTTTACAATAAATAAATTTAATGCCAGGTAACTTTTTATTGTTATTTTTTTGTTTCCCAGAAAAGTGATTGCTTAACTCTGAGTGAATCCTGTATGGTCTTTCTCAGGAAGTTATTTGTATTAGTATGTGTTCCAAGCAGAGCTGGAAATAAGCTATTAAATGTTAAAAATTAGTGTTTTTGGAGCAAAAATGCCTTGCTTGTTGTATTATCACACTTGCCAGAGGACTGGGCATAAAGCTTCAGACTCTTAACCTTTCTATGTTATTACATGTTTTTTTCTCTCAGCTCTGAGATAGCTTATTATTTAGAAGTCTCAGTTTTGTTAGCAGAGCCAGAGGTGCTCCTGAGACAGCCAGAAGTGTAAATGTTATAATATGGTGTGACTTCTGAGTTCAGTCTGCCTGCGATATATGCCTCTACCTTTTTGTTAGACTCCTTAACTGTGTTAACTATAGTGATTTTTTTAAATGAGGCTGTATTAATTGGTGCTGTCTCTGCAGTTTTTTCCCCCACAGTAGATGGATGTATGTCAGCTGAAGGAAATAGCACCATCTCCTGACCTAAGTCTCTGTACCGTGTGTGGGGTGCTGTATCTTATGAAGTATATGCATCATAATTAATTTTTTGGTGTTTAAGAGGACAGACATTCTAATTTCCCTTTTTAAAAAAACAAAGCAAAAAAAAAAAAAACTTGGGTAGTCTTATGTGTTATTTATGTTAACCTTTACCTGAAAAGCTTTAATATCTTAATTTGTCTATATAAAGAATCAAATCAAAAATTGAAAGCCATATCAGCTATCTTACCAGTGTTACTTGAAACTGAGCCAGAACATTGTGTTGGCTTTCCATATCTGTGCTTTTGCTTCTCCTACTTATGGGCAGTTGAAGCTTTCAGCCGAATAGTTTGTGCTTGTGATTTATTTCTCGTGTGGTTAGTATAATTATCTTAAAGGCATTCTTGTCAGGAAGTAAGACGTACAGCTACTACAAAGCAAAAAGGAAACTAATTAGATGCTAGGGACATACTGACAGTCCTTTCCAGTGTGGGTGTGAGAAGCTGCATGTCCCTTTTGCTTTCCATTGCAAACCGTAGAGAGCACAAACATGACCTAGTACTTTTCCAGTCTGTTCAGCTGTCAGATTTTTGTAAATCTCATGTTTGAGGCCTGGTGAGATGCACGGAGATAGAAAGTGCCAGTGTCCACAGACAATATTAGGATTGGTATCCCATTTAAATGAACATCAGGATTCACTTTTGGTTCAGCCATCACCAACTGAAATCACAAGCCCTGGTTCTCACGGGGGACTTCAACCACCCTGATCTGCTGGAAAGACCACACAGCTTGGCACAAACAGTCCAGGAGGTTCCAGATGTGAAGGTCAGGGGCAGCCTTGGCTGCAGTGACCATGATATCATGGAGCTCAGGTTCTTGCGAGGAGAAAGCAGGGCAGAAAGTACAATTGTGACTCTGGACTTCATGGGAGAAAACTCTGTCTTCTTCAGGGATCTGCTTGGAAGAATCCCATGCGTTGAAGCCCTAGAAGGAAGGGGAGGTCCAAACAGGTGGTCAGTATTCAAGCATCACTTCCACCAAGCTCAAGACTGATGTATTTCTACGAGTGAGAAGGCCAGTAAAGGGAGCAGAAGATCTGCATGGATGAGCAGGGAGCTCCTGGCAAATCTTAAACAGAAGAAGAAAGTATAGAGCATGTGGGAAAAGGGACAGTCCACTTGGGAGGAATGTAGGGACACTGTCAGTGTATGCAGGGATGTGACAAGGAAGCTCAAGGCCCATTTGGATTTAAATCTGGCAAGGGATGGCAAGGACAACAGAAAGAGCTTCTTCACATCCATCAGCAGCAAAAGGAAGACAGGGGAAAATGTGGGCCCACTGCTGAATGGGGTGGGTGCCCTGGTAATGAAGGATACAGAGAAGGCAGAGGTGCTGAATGCCTTCTTTGCTTAAGTCTCTACTGCTAAAATCAGCTCTCAGGAATCCCAGACCCTGGAGACAAGAGAGGAAGTCTGGAGCCAGTCTTTTTTCAGTGGTGCCGAGTGACAGGACAAGAGGCAACAGGCACAGACTGAAACACAGAAGTTCTGGCTGAATATGAGAGAGCACTTCTTTACTGTGAGGGTGACAGAGCACTGGGACAGGTTGCCCAGAGAGGCTGTGCAGTCTCTTTCTCTGGACATACTCAAAACCCACCTGGATGTGATCTTGTGCAATGTGCTCTAGGTGACACTGCTTGGCAGGGGGGTTGGACTGGATGATCTCCAGAGGTCCCTTCCTACCCCAAACACTCTGTGACTCCATCATTATGTGAAAGTATAGAGAAGTGGAAAAGCTACAAATCTGAACCTTACCCTGACTAGGAAGCTGACACATGAGCCGTTACTACTAAATTATCCCTCAAATTCCAAATATTTATATGCCTATTTAACCCAAAACAAAGTAAAGCAGACCAAACCAAACCAAAAAATCCAAGCCCTTCCTTCCTACTGACTGCCAACAGCAAGGTATATCCAAAACTCTGTGTTTTAAATGAAATGAAAGTGTTGAGTAACTGGATTTCATTGCACTGTCAAGAAAGCATTGATACAATTTATTACTTATAAGATGAAAATATGATGTGATATTACGAGCACATCACACTTACTTAATCCTATTCATAAAATGGGAGTAATGTATCAGAACCTGCATTTCTCAGTTGTACCACATGCCTTCTACCCATCAAAATTTCCTCTTCCCAGACATGCAGAGTTCAAGGAGATTACAGAAAGTTCAGAAGATCAAGGTGTAAAGCTTGAACAATTTACAGAATACACCTTTACTGAGCCAAGAGACTTGGAAAAATTAGGATTTTGTTGAATTGTCTGCTCTAGAGTTGTGTCACTGGAGTTTAATGAGGTTGTAGCAAACCAAAAACCACAAAATGTTTACTTGACTATAATACTATTTAAATGATGGTTGCAGAGGCATTATGTTTTGACCTTTTTTGCTAATCTTGTCAAAACATAGCAAATGGATGCTTTTAGAATTTTACCTCTTTTCATCTGTTTGTGGCTCTTCTTTACTCAAAAACAAAACTAAATCTAAGAAGTGGTATAACTGTGTTTATTCCATCTTTCAGTTGTCAGTCTGTGAGGCATCAATTCCTGCATGAATATAAAACCCTTGTATTTACTGCAAATTGAAGATCTGTGTAGATACATAGATCTTTTGTATGTACATCTTTTGAAATAGTTCATTGAGGCATGATGGATGCTGCATGATTTTACATACTCATAGAGGGATTGGGAGAGAGAGAGAAAGAGAGAGAGAGAGAGGAAGACTCTAAGAGCCACTGAGGAATATTTAACAAAGGCAATATTGTGATCACTATGAGCTCTTGATTCTACTGTTAAAGCACAAAGGTAGAAACTACTTCTTCATCTATTCATCTATAGTCTGTGCTAGAGTATGTGGGAAAGTTGGTCCTGAATGGAAGGCTTGCTGTAATTCCACAAAATCTTAAAAACTAGAAATGCTGCAGGATGATTATCCATGGGAATATCGAATTTGTTAGAGTTAACCAAGACATTTTTTCCCCTAATGTGCTTTGACTGTTGTATCTGAATATGCTGTTGCCTTCAATTTCTGGAGAATTACCTTCCTCAGATAGCCTGACCTGGCCGACCTAGTAGTTTTACCTAAATGAGCTGCCAGCCAAGAATGCATTGGTACTTAAAACTGGTGATAATTCTGTCCTAGCAGAACTGCAGGAGACAAACAGTACTAGGACTGTGATTATAACTGTGACCTTGAACAATAGCATCCATTTTCCATGGTTTGCTATGATCCAGCCACCTCATAGAAACTGTTTCTTTGGTCTGGCTAGGTTTTTGTTTTGACACTTCCAGAACAGGTAACTGCCCTTGAAACAGGTAACCCTGCCCTTATTCTCTTAGCTGCGCAGGTTTCTGCAATTGTGAGTGCAGACAGTCATGCTAGCTGCAAAGAGGACTCTGTCCTCTTTGGCTCAGGCAAACTGCTGTTTTGTCTTCGAAAAGAGTTTAGCTACTACTTTTTTATAAAGATCAGTGTATGACCTGCTTATAAAGGACACCTTGATAGGAAAAAAAAAAAAAAAAAGAAAAAAAAAGCTGGAATTGCTTCCAGCTATCTTATTTATCATTCTTCTCTTTTTGGATGAGGATCCTGAGTGCAGACATAAAGGTGGTAGAAACCTTGCAGTTAAGATGACCAAGCTCTGAGTCAGGAAGTGTTATCAGACACCTCTAGAGAGCTATCATATTTATCAATGTGACACCTCTGGTAATAATTTCTTACTTCGCTCTTCTCAGCTGTCAAGGACTAGCTCCTTGTTATAATATGTGAAATGGGAAATATGGCTATCCTTCAAATGCTGCCATATTCCATGGCTGCTGGCAGTGGAGGTGGAAACAGGTGTGGCTGAAGACAATCAGATGGTTTAGGTTGTTTTGAATTATTAGACTGGTTGCTCAGAGATACGAATGGAAGTTAAAGCACAACAAATATAGGTCACACATGCCTTTGTGTTACAGCATATAAATATGCATCTGAGGAGTTAGACATGAAAAAATAGCCAGAATTTTAGATGGTCATTTACACCTTAACTATACAAACTACCATTTCACAGGTAACTTCAAGAAAACCCTGTGAAAATCCTGCACTGGCAGCTAATGCAGTAATGTATCTGAATTACTGTTCATTGAATGCATTTTCACATTTGTATAAAAATATGTATTAATTACTTCCTCAAGCTTTTGAAACAGGGCCAAATTCTAAACTGTCCTCATGAGGCAGTTCAGCGTATTTCTCTGATCATAGGAAAGAGTTGTTCACAGAAGCTTCAGCTTTCCAACTCTTGGGCCTCTGTCCTTTGATCCATACAAAAGAATGACTGCTAAAGAGAACAGTCTATTTGGAAAATTAAGGTAGGGCAGGTTAACTGAACAGCTGAGGCAAGATGCTTTGTAGATGAGTTCTTGAAGAAAAGCAAGAGAAGGGGTCTTTTAAGGTAGGTGAGAGTACAATGACATGGGCTAAGCAAACAGGGAAGGGGTTTCCCCTCCTGAACAAGAAGAAAAGTCCCAAAGAACAAATCTGGCAAAAAGCACTGAACTCCATCTAAAAAAAATCTAATTAAACCTTTTGTCATGCATCTTGGAACTGCTGTCAAAGATTAACTTTCTGATACATCAAACTCGGATTGTTTTAAAGCACTGAAATACAGTATGTGGGAGTTGAGGCACACAGATGTAAGGGCAAACAGACTCTCTTAGTCTTAGTTCCCCTTTCTCTGTGTTCAACAGGAATTTAAATATACCTGTAGTCTCCCTGCATTCTGGTGGCCTGTGTGAACATCTACACTCTCAGCCACTGTACATAGATAAAACTTGAGGAACTACATCAGCTTGTACCAACTGACAACCCGGACATGTCTTTAAAAGTGAGAGTGCTTGTATGTGTATTGAGGTCCATTCACAGTTGAAATGTCTGAGTGCAACATTCTGAAAAATAAGATCACGGGAAAATTAAGATTGGAACAAATCTCAGGTCAGCTAGCCTAATATCTGACCTTACAAGTGAGACATAATATATATCACAAGTGAGGACAGACCAGGCTGCTCACGGTGTATTTGGTCAGGTCTTGAAAAGTTTCAGACAGAGAGGGCATAAGCTCTTTAGATAACCTGCTTCTCTGCTTGAGTGCCTTTGCAGTGGAAATGTTTCTCCTTATATCCAGCTCGAAGGGCTCTTGTTTGAAGTCATGAACACTGCTTCTTGTCCTGCCAGCACACACCACTATAAAGAACCTTGCTCCATCTTCTCAAAAACTTCTCTGCAGATAATAGGGAGCTGCCATAAGGTCCCCCTGAAGCTGTCTCTTCTGCAGGCTAAGTCCTGCTCCTTCAGCTTCCACTCACATGGTAAGTGCTCCAGCTCCCAGCCGTCCTGGTGGCTCCCCACTGAACTTGCTTCAATTTGTCTTTGTGCTTTCTTCCTGTACTGGGGGCCAAACCTGGATACAATACTCCTGACACAGTCTGATAAGTGCTGAGGAAGTGGGTATAATCCCTGCTCTAGGTCTACTGGCTGTGCTCCTGTTCATATAGCTAAGGATGCTGTTGACCCTTACTGTTGCAAGGGTGCTCGTATTCAGCTCACTGTCAACACACAGGTGAGACACACAGGACCTTTTCTGCAGAGCCCTTGTCTGCTTGCCCCTTCCACTTCCTGTCCATGTCCCTCTGGATGGCAGTGTAATAACTGTTCCCCCCAGCCTGATGTCATGTGGATACTCGACAATTGTGCTCCACACCACTTTCTCTGTGTTGTTGATAAAGATCCTAAACGTGACAGGTGCCAGGAGAGACCCCTGCTGCACTCCTCCTGTTACTGGCCTCCAGGCAGATTTCAAGTATAAACCATTAACCACTATGTCCTGAGCCGACCATCCAAGCAGTTTTTTTACACATCTAGTTGTCTACCTATCTGGACATGGAATATCCCAGCTGGGATATAAGAATATTGTGGCAGACCATGTCATAAGCCTTGCTGAAACCAAGGTTTCACTGCTCTCCCCTCCTACTTGTTTTGTCCTGGAAGAAAACCAGTCTGGTCAGGTATCATTGCTCCTTGGTAAACCCACGCCAGCTCTTCCTGATCATCTTCTTCTCCTTCATGTGCCCAGAAATGTGTCCCTTGTTCTATGATTTTCACACAGACCAAAGTGAGGGTGAGTTTTTGGAAGACAGCACCTGTCATTATGGGCTTTATTTCGTTCTTTGTATTCAGCACACACACATTTTCAACTGAAATGGTTTTCTGCAGCCTCTTTTAATGCAGGTCCACCTGCTCCACTAGGGCTCCACGGGCTGCAGCATGGAGATCTGCTCCATGTGGGACCCATGGGCTGCAGGGGGACAGCCTGCTCCACCAGGGGCCTCTCCACAGGCCGCAGGGGAACTGCTGCTGCGTGCCTGGAGCACCTCCTGCCCTCCTGCTGCACTGCCCTTGGGGCTGCAGGGCTGGCTCTTACTCCTCACTCTCCCAGCTGCTGTTCCACCGCAGGTTTTTTTTCCTCTTTCTTAAATACGCCCTCACAGAGGTGCAAACAACATAGCTTATTGGCTCGGCTCTGGTCAGCAGCAGGGCCCTTATCTAACATGGGGCAGCTTCTGGATTCTTCTCACAAAAGCCACCCCTATGGCCCCCTGCTACCAAAACCTTGCCACGTAAACCCACTACAGGTATACAAAATCCAACGGCATAGCTTCTTTTCCTGTCCCAGCATATTCCTGCTATGGTACTTTGTTTAATTTAATAACAAAGAAACAGCAGTATTTCAGAGGCAGGGAAGACTGGTGGAAAGGAAAAATCCTGGTGTGCAGTTTTCAAAACTGTAATAGGAAGTACTAAGAAGATGAAGTGGACATGAAGAGTGACAACAAAAATGTGTTACAAAGGATTAAGTGCTAAAGAGATCGCTAGGCAGTAATTATCTTTTCTCATAAAGGCAGAGCTGTCGAGAGTCGAAGGCAGAAAAATCCATGGCAAGCCTTCTCTTTCACCCAAACACATCATTAGAAAGCCTCCCGAGTGTTGCGCATTTCCAAACGGTGCTAGGTCCAGGTCACAAAAACTGCCCGGCTTAATGAGACAGCAAGAAACTGGGACTCTTGAACAAGCATCTCACAGCTTTATGTCACACACCGAGCCGCAGCGAGGCCTCTCCGCGAGCAGGGCTCCTCCGCCTCGCTGATGCAGTTTCTAAACGGGTTTTGGGGGGGGATTTTTTTTTAATTTTTTTTTTTGGACGGTGATTTTGACGAACGGTGCCTTGCCCCAGGGGTAGGCCGGCTCCTCTGGGCTGGGCTCTCCCCCGGGTTCCCCCCCCGGCAGGCCCCGCTCTGCCGGGCGGCCGGCAGGCGGCGGCGCGGCGCCTCACGGAGAGGCCCCTTGTCGGGGCGCCGCCTCCGCCCGCCCCATGCCGCCGCCGCCGCCGCTTGGGGCGGAAGCGAGGGCGAGCGGCGGCCGGTGCCGGGCTGCGAGGAGCCGGGCATGGCGGACGGGAGCCGGTCGGTGCGCGGCGGCAGCCCGGGCTCCAGCCCGGTGCTGGGCGGGCGGTGCCGCGGCTGGGCGCCGTCCGCCGTGCCGCCGGGTCACGGCTTCCGCAGGGTGACCCTGACCAAGCCCACCTTCTGCCACTACTGCACCGACTTCATCTGGGGGCTGGCCGGCTACCAGTGCGAGGGTAAGGGGTGGGGGTGCGAGTAAATAGGGGGTGGTGGTGGGGAAGGTTTTTGGGGGTGTTTGGAGTGTTTCAGCGCTGCCCTGTCCCGCGATTGCTCTGCTGCGAGGCACCGGGAGGTGCCCGCGGGGGTGCTGGGTGCCTCGCAGCAGAGGCTTTATCGCAGCTCGGCCCGCTTTTTATCAAAACACAGCCTTGAAAATACCACCGCCCCCCCCCCCCCCCCCCCCGGCTTCCTCCGGCTCGAATTGGGGGTGTTTTCCTAGTTTTGGAAGCTGGATGTCCGGAGTGGTTGCTCCCTTCCTTCGCTTTCCAGGATGGCTCCTCCGAGGGGTTTCTGCCCTCAGGATGGCGCGTTAAGGAGTTGCTGCCAAGCCACATCGGCTCAGATGTTGCCTCTAAAAAACCTCCGTCTGAAGCCTCCAGCCTAAACAAGTGTGTGCGAGAGGTAGCCAGGGAGAGAAAAATATTCGCAGCCTTCGTTAGCCATTCCCTGACATTCCCTGCTCAAAATCTGGGGGGAAATACCTGCAATATCACAGGGTATGCGCATCTCCATATAGCAAAGAGCGTAATATCACAGGACACACGTGTGTCCTTATGTGAAAAAACTCTGTTTTCTTCTTTTTTGCTTTGTTTCTGCTGTTTTCAATCGGCTGCGCACCTCACTGTGTTTCTCTTTTCTGGTAACTCGCTGCTAAACGATGGATTTCACAAATACCTGATGTGTTATCTGCTGACTGGGGCTGCTTTTGACGGCTGTGTGCAGATCGCGGTGCCTCGTTAAGCAGCCTGGCAACTCGCTCTTTCTGGGTTATTTAATGAACGCTAATGCGTTTTCTCGAATGGTATTTGAAGTAAATTCTGTTTAATAATTACCTCCCTGTCACGTTTGCTTTTACTAGTGGAATTTGATCATTGTTCTTTAGAAAGTAATAAAAGGGTGATCTCTTAGGAATGCCACATCGATCAAAAAATCAAAAATAACCCACCCTGCTTTTAGTGAAGGAAATGTTTGCGGTGGACTGAAAAACTTGGTGGATAATAGTTATCTCCTCTTTCTCCTCCCCAGAGAGACTGGGATTACAGGTGTAATTGCAGCTGAGCTGATCTCCTATTTAGCTGGGCTCCTTTCGATGAATGGCGTGCAGGCTTCAAAATGAAGCTGCTCTGTGGCCTTTTTCTGGGTGGATTTGCAACAGCTTCTCTTACAAATCCTCTGTTGTCAGGTGCTCAGTCACCTGATGCTCCTTGTGTCTTGGTCAAAACTGGTCTGGACCAAACTGAAAGTTTCCAGACTTTGAAGAGAATTGAGCAAGCTGCAGATAAGACTCCTCCAAAGTAAAGGGGCAGGGGGGAGAGAGCTTGCCAGTCATTGCTTTGAGCAGTTGTATGGCCTAAATGTCCTGGATTTGAATTTTAATTGCAATCATGCTTTTGGCCTTGTGAAAATGACATCTTGTGTATGTGCATTTTCTGGTCTATGGAGTTTTTCAGTAAACCTACCAAACTACTCAGCACGGACTGGCACGTGCCCACACGGGTTATGTGGCTGTTCACCAAAATACAGGAAAGTATAATGAATGCTTAACACATTTCTGGCTGTGTGGGCCAAGATGAGCGCTTCTTCCCCTTTCTTCATGCAGAGTCTGAAAAATACAGAGGAGAGATGCTCCGATGCTCTTCACATAAGGCACAGAGCATCCTGCATCTAACCCCTCTGTTTTAAGGTGAAGCTCACCTCTCCAGCACAGGGCCTGCAGTGCTGTCGCCAGAACTTTGCACGAGAAGGGAGGCACATCTGGGAAGAATTGCAGCTGTCCTGCTGGAGCCACATAGGTATTTTTGTAAGTGATGTTTTAGGTGGAAGCTGGTAGTCTTCCCATGTGGACTAAGTTGAGTTTCAAGATGTTACTGTCTTATGCTTTTGTGCACATATTTAGTTTAATCTCAGTCAACCAGGCTTGCAGATCTGTTTGCCCTTTTTTTTTTCTTCACATTTGTTTTCCATAAACCCTTTCTAAATGACTCTTTATTTTTCTTGCCACTTTACACTGTAGCTGTCACTTCCTTTGATAAGTATGTGTATGTGAAAGAATAAGTGATGTTTTGATTGCAACAAGAACAATGACTCTCTTGTATTCATCTTGCTTTCCAAAGCCTGGTCCTTTCAGTTTTGAGTGTGTTTTGAATTTCCTCAGGCTTGTCAGGGAAGAAGCGCGTTAAGTGGCTAGTTTTCCTGTACATGTATGTGTGCATCCTACAAGTTCAATACATAAATCTATTCAATACGTAATGTCTATATATGAAACAAGGACAGCTGAGTTATTATGAGTAGTGGCGTTAATTTCATACACTCAAAAATTGTTTGTTTGGTTTCTTTTGAGCAAATACTGAATTTGGAGTTTTAGATTTATATCTATCTACCAATAAATACACTCTCATCACAATGCTTTTTTTTATATATATCATTTTTTAAAAAAAAATTGTGTGTAGGAAGATTTGTGGACGATCCTATGACCTGTATGTTCTGGAGGCTACAAATTCTTTTAGTACCATAAATCTTTCTAATGTGAAATCAAGTTGATTTATTTTAGCCAAAGGTAAAATGTAAGGGATTTAAGTAATAAGCAAGTTGGTTGGCAAATTAAACAGAATTATTTAGTCATTTTTAGGTTATTTTTATCTCTTTTACTAGAGCATTTATTGGAAGACGCTGTTAGGGTCTTTTTTGTAAATTTTTTACCCACTTTTACTAAGAAAATGTCATTCAAGCAGATAAGGTGCTTGTCTGGACATGAAAGCATTAAGTGAAGTAGGGAAATAGCATCCTTAGGGAAATAGCATCCTTGTTGTTTTTGTTTTAAGGCTTTGTATTCTAAGCAGAACCTCCAAACTTACTCCAAGGCACAGAAATTCCTGTTTCTCCTAGGTTGGTTCCACTGTTGTCTGACAGCACTTCAACTTTTGCAGAATGCAATGCAAATGGTGAACTGGAGTTAAGTTTGTCGTAAACCCCTCCCTTAAAAACGTAGCCATAAAGGATTTTTTTTAGGCGAAGCTGCTGTAATTCAAATATGCACGTCCCAGACATGGGCAAGGCACGCTGTGTCTTGCTGGTTTAGGAGAACAGGGAGATGTTCGGACAGCATCTCTGCAGTGGTCTGGAGATGCACATTCTGGACATCTTCTGAATGGCATCTCTTCCACTTGAAGACTGCTCTGTCTAATTGGAGTGGAATAGGGAGGGTGAGTAAGTATTCTGATCCTGGTTTAGTTTGAATGTGGGAGTTGGACCCATAGCCGGTTTCTCTCTTCAGAGATGTGGAGACAGCAGCAGGGAATACAGGGAAGAGGAGTGATCCCCTTGAACTCTCATCCTTTCTGGTTAATTCTGTGCTTGGGTCAGGCAGCTGGAACATCCTTGACCCTGCTGGTTTGGTTCAGCTTAGTTTTGAGGGAAGTGAATGATCTATGAGATTCCCCAGAAGGTCTTAATGATTGCAGTTCAAAAGAAAAACAAATTATTCTGTCTTCCAGTGAGCTTGGCTTGCTTTTGTTGCATTTTAAACTAAAAATAAAAGCTGCAAGGAGGTAAAACCACAGTAAAATCTTGCTTCTATCCCACAATCAGTTTTAATTTTCAGTACTAGCTTTCTTTGTTCTGTAGCATGTTCCTTGTCAGTGGTGAGGCCTTTCGGTGCAACAATAGGTGTTTGATGTTGAGGTGTGATGTGAGTTTGTGGTTGACGTGTTGCTGTGTAGATGTGACTGCTGCATTTAAAACTTACATTGAGCCATGTAGCTCTGAATCCATCTGAGGAACAAACACAAAGTCAAAAAATAAAAATAAGACAACCCCCCCCCCCAAAATAAATAAATAAATAAATAAATAAAACTCCAAAAGAAACTCTGAGACAGAAACTTAGCTCAGTTCTGGTCAAGCTAAAACATATGTTGGGAAAAAAGCTGGGAACACTGACTGACAGACGGAAAGATGCAATTTATTTACCAGTCTGCATTTGGAGGATAATCCATTTTGCATTGAAGAGAATTTCTTTTCTTTTCACCTTCTCCCTCTGACAGTGCTTCAGAGAAAAATGTCATTGTCACCATCAGTGATGCAAAGGAACGTATGGGGAACTTTGCAAGGATGAGCACAGCTCGTGTAGCCGGAAGCTATATTTTGTGTTGATGGAGTAGACCTACATTTGAGTCCAGGAACTAAATTAGGTGGGAAATAACTTGCTGCAGAAAATGTTAAAGCCAGTAATCCAATACCAGGCTTTGCACAGCACGTTTATATATCATCTCTGTCACTGCCTGGGTCCGACGTGGTGTTAAATGACAAAAGCAATAAAGAAGGTGCTCATCAATCCATCATGTTGTGGAGTAGCTGAGGGCTGCAGCTTGTTCTCTGCAGGTTTTCTTTCCAGACAATCTTTCATCTAGTATTACTTATTTTTAAAATGTTCAGGTATTCCTCAGCCACCTTCTAGGCTTATACCCTCTGGTTCCTTTCCTCTTGCAAGAAATTTTTTCAGTCTTCCTCTGGTGAGTTTCCCACGGACCATAGTTCTTACTGTACTGTGTAAAGGGTCTAAAAAGCCTTCTATTCATTCTTGCAGTTATGTGGGAGATGAATGCCTGACTAGTTATTTTTTTCTGATAAACAAAGCACATTGAACTCTAAGGCTTTCCTTGTAAAGCATTTTCCAAGCACTGTACTTGAGTCCCTTAACAGCATTTTCTTTAAAAAGTTGGATGGACTGTTTCAATCAGAGGCGAGGTCAGTACTTTGTGTCTACAAAGGCACGAAGTGCCTTTCTGATCCTTTTCTTCTGACCCTACTTTCCAAGATATTTGTGTGCACTCCCCACAGCTCAGGTCCGGTTTCTTTCTGGGAGTCAGTGCATTGTGGTAGCCACCTCCCTTTCTCCAGAGGTGGTGTGCATTCCTTGTTTCTAGATGTAGGAGTTTGTATTAAAGTCGGATGTAGCACATCTCCCCCAGTGACGCACATCTCTCTGTGTGATTACTCTGTGCTCCTTTGGGTTTAGTCATCAGCACTTTTTTTTTAAGTAGTGATTTTGTTTTTATGTCAATGTTTTCCTAAAATAACCTGTGGTAGCATTAGGCGTAGTATCCTGGGGTTTCCTACATGAAATAACCCCACTAAACAGCCATGTTGCATTGGCAGTTGCCTTACAACAAGGGACCTGTTACATGTGATGGACATTGACTAACCTAAGCAAAGATGCTGGTCCTGAGGTGGGGCGTCCTGCTTATTGTCCAGTGCAGGATGACATGCAGTGGTTTTAGCTTTCATTCTCCTCTTGAAAGCTCGTAACAGATGTTTCTAGTGTTGCCTTTTATTCTTTTTTCCCTCTTTCTTGTTCTGATTTCCAAGTCCAAGGATAAGGAATTTTCCTGCATCGTTTTCAGTGAGTGCTCTTTTGGGGGAAGCTCCTCCTGGCTTGACTGTTTTCTCCTCTTTTATTATGTACGCTTTAGAACTCATCTACAATGTTGCTTTTTCTGCTTACTATCCCATCAGAAATCTGATTCTCTTCCTGCCTTTGGAGCTTTTTTCTCAGGTGTCAGCATTTTCCTGACCTATCTTTGACTCAGGTTGTCCCCAGATTACTTTTGTGTTTTGGTTATGTTACATGTCTCCCAAAGTTGTTTCTAATGCTGCATTTCATCACGTCAAATTGTCATCTTTCCGGGCCACTTGCTGCCCTTGAGGTCCATCCTGAGCTGGCTCAAAGTCCCTGCCTGATTGGGTAAACCCCTTTGGAGAAACTGCTTTTGCAACGCCTATCGAAACCAGATGAGTAAGTTACCTTTGTGTATTTACTTTGACTCAACTGCAGCATGGGGAAAGAACAGGATGTGTGTCTAGCATACAGCCCTTCTAAATGACAAAATGATGTCTTCTGATCACCTCTTGTTCCTTTTTTCTTTTCTTTTTTCCAGTCTTTTTGCTTGATGGTGCTTTAAAGTTGTGAGGAAGGCTGTTAGGAAACACACCCAAGCAAAGAGCAAAAACTAATCTTTACGTTATCACAGTGTGATAGGGAACTTGCTGGAAGCCTACTTCTTTTTTTCTTCTAGGTGTGCATACAGTATTCTTCCCTTTAAATTGTATTGTGTCCCACTGACACCTCACTTGTGGAAGTCCCATCAAGTCTGTAACTCAATAGACTAGAATCGACCCCTCATTTCACTTCCTGTGTTATTTTAAGTATTTTTATTCTCTTGAATCTGGAAGAATGTGCGTTTGCATATATACATATTCATGTATGCATATTCACATGTATATGTGAATATAGATATAAAAGAGTGTGTTTGTATTTTTCTGTATGTCTTTGTTTCTTTTTTCCTATTTAAATGATTTAGTCTGAATGATTTATGTGGAAGTAGGATTAGGATTATACAGTATGCTAGTACTGTTTATCTGCTTAGTGACTTTTTTAATAACACATGTATGGTAGAGATTTCATGCCACCTGCTATGTAAAAACAGGATAGTTTAAGATCTGAAGCAACTCGAAATGAGAAAAAAAAATTGAGTTGACCACAATTTAATCAGTCCCTGGAGGTTTTGCAGACAGAAGATTGCTGGAGGCATTCTGAATACTTTGCTAAACACAGATGCTTAGGAGAAACTGAATGATTTGAACTTCTTGTGTTAAAGTAGGAGGAGTATGTTGTTCTGTAGGGTAGTATTGGATTACACTGGTAAGGAAATCCAGTTTAAGTGTGAGATTAGGTAGCAAAAAAATCTCTGTTCCTCTTTGCATTTTTGACTTGGCAGAATGTGTCATGTTTGAATGCCTTGGTTTGTCATGACGTAACTCAGGAAATGACACTGTCCTTTTTCTGCAGTACTTTCTCTGTAGCATGTGGAGATAAGAACTGGTATGCTCTGTTAAGCAGTGAGTATAGAAGTGCTCTACTAACCAGTTCCTTAAGTGTTTTGAAGGAGAATACTTCCTCAGTGCTGAAATCTTTGGGAGCTTCAAAAGAAGACAGCAGAATACAAGGAAATTGCTAAGACTCCTCCAAGTATGAAGAGGGCATGTGGGAAGTATCTGGGTATAGAATGAAAAGACTCAGTGGTATCGAGTGCACCCTCAGCAGGTTTGCTGATGACACCAAGCTGTGTGGTGCAGTCAACACATTGGAGGGAAGGGATGCCGTCCAGAGGGACGTGGGCAGGCCTGAGAAGTGGGCCTGTGTGAACCTCATGAAGTTCAACAAGGCCATGTGCAAGGTCCTGCGTCTGAGCCAGGGCAATCCCAAGCACAAATACAGGCTGGGTGAAGAATGGATTGGGAGCAGCCCTGAGGAGAAGGACCTGGGGGTGCTGGTTGATGAGAATCTTGACACGAGCTAACAATGTGCACCTGCAGCCTAGAAAGCCAACCGCATCCTGGGCTGCATCAAAAGCAGCGTGGCCAGCAGGGTGAGGGAGGTGATTCTCCTCCTCTACTCTGCTCCTGTGAGACCCCACCTGGAGCACTGCGTTCACTTCTGGGGCCCCCATCACAAAAAGAACATGGAATTATTAGAACAAGTCCAGAGGAGGGCCATGAGGATGATCAGAGGGCTGGAGCACCTCTCCTGTGAAGACAGGCTGAGGGAGTTGGGGTTGTTCAGCCTGGAGAAGGCTCTGGGGAGGCCTTACAGAGACCTGCCAGTACCTAAAGGGGGCCTACAGGAAAGCTGGAGAGGGACGCTTTGTCACAGGGTGCAGTGATAGGGCAAGGAGTGATGGCTTTAAACTGAGAGATAGTAGGTGTAGATTAGGTATTAGGAAGAAATTATTTAACAGGGTGGTAAAGCAGTGGACCAGGTCGCCCAGAGAATGCCCCATCCCTGGAGGTGTTCAAGACCAGGTTGGATGAGGCCCTGAGCAACCTGATCTAGTGGGTGGCATGCCTGCCTATGGCAGGGGGATTGGAACTGGATGGGCTTTAAGGTCCCTTCCAACCCAAACCATTTTATGTCTCTGTGATTCTAGTCCTCTGTGAGACTGTAGGTCTTCTTTCTTTCAGGATCGAAAATACCTCTTGTGAGATGAAAGGTTTTCTTCAGAGCTTACTTAAGATGCCAAAGTGTAAATCATTACAAACACAATTTGCAGGGTAAGGTGTTTAGGGTTAGCATCCTGGACTGTATCTGCTACAAAAATAGCCTTTAAATGTGAAGCAAAGGTGTGGGTTGAGTAGCATGACCTGAAAAAGAAAAACAGCTTTTTCATGTTAACTGCTTCTGAAAACAGTGTTTATATGGAGGACTGGAAAGGGGGATTTCAGACTTCATGGATATTCACAAATATTTAGGGAATTTAAAGCTCTCTAGATAGTTCTGCAAGTTGATGCAGAAATTCCGGGAGGCGACAGAGGCCATTGCATGTACTGGTGCCATAGTATCAGACTGGGATAGTTGTTCCTGGCCTGAATGTATGAGTTGTGTGCAGCACATCTTCATCCACTCCTGGAGAACTGTCATTGGTGTCAACAACAGCCCTTCAAGAAAGTAATTACCACACTATCATAGAAGGGGTTGGAGTTACAACTTGAGGAAATGGCACTCACAATTATGTTTGATGCCTGGATTTTGGGGAGATTTAACTGTGCAAATAGTTGATGCTGAATGAGAAACCAAGTGGGCGACCCAAAGTGAGGAGGTATGGTGGAAGAGAGGCACAACCTTCCAAAAAAGTGAAATATTCAATATGTTGTGGGAGGCACAGGGAGGGAATATGCTGTTTGTGCCATTGCAGGGAGGAGACAGGCTTTCATTGTAATATAAATCCTAAGAGCTGTAAGTTTTGAGAAAAGAGCTTTTGAATTGAAACACAGCATCTATTCCTCTTATGGTTTCCTTTTGTTGTTTTTTTCTCTTGTGTGAAGATGGCTTTCCTGTGTGAACAATACCAAGTGAAGCAATTCTTGCTTTGGTTTCTGTGCCATTGACTGCCTTAACTGTAGTTTCCCTTTTTAATGATGATGAAAAGAAGTTAACCACTGCCTCATTTTCCCAGTAGCAGCTGGACCCATCAGACCTCCCCAGCCAAATCCTTGGTCGTAAATAGGCTGAAGTAGCAGGTAAAAATACCGTAACGTTAAAAATACCCTTCAAGACAGTTAAGTATCCTCATGTCTATGCTGGTTCAGACCTCCTTTATTCTATCCCTCTTATCTTTTCTTCTATCAAGAATAGCTCCTCTTTTGGCAAGTGTCTTGAGGTTTCTTGAAACTACTGTATTTTTCATTCAAGTGTTATTCTTCAGTAGGAGCAAGTAGATTATTTTAAAAATAAGCCCTCCTCCTCTTCCTTCCCCCGAGTCTGGAAGGATAATGGAGATATATTACACTAATTCAGTACTTCAGGGGTACATTCTGATTTTTATTGGTTCGTGAACTGAGCTATTGCATGTTGAAAGATCTGCTGTAGTTGTAGGTGTTGTATATAACATTTTGACATTGCAGGCTTCTGTTCTCCAGTTAAATGTTAATGTTCAACTTCTATGAATTATATATGAACTTATTCATGTGAAGGAGTTCCTTAAATTCAAGATAAGTATAGGCCTGAGTCTCATCAGTGACTCAAGCCAATGTGGTAGAATTGAAATCACCACTTTCTTGACAGGAAGCTTTGTAAAATACTTGAAATTTGTAATAAGATGGGAATGATGATTCCAAAAAGTGGCACAAAGATTAACACATTAAACTGGGAGGCTTCCTTTAAATACTGTGGGTGTTTTATTTTTTCCTCTGGTCTGCCTTGTATGAATCATTTACCTTTAGTTTTCGGATCACGTCAATACCCTCACAACAAACAAGCTGAAGAAAACATTGAGTGTACTTATCCAGCTGGCCCAGGAGCTTGTTTCTTTGGATTTATTTATTTTTAAATTCTTGTTTCTAGCTCAGTTTTTCACTCGAGTCCTGTAGTTTTGTACACTTCTGTCAGTGCTGCACTTTGGAAACAGAGCAATATGGGAATGAGAGGTAGGGGTTACCATGGCAACTGCTCTTTTTCTTTCCTCCCTTGTTTTGTTGTGTTTCATGGTGATGTGAAGTGTTGAGATGTGCTAAATAATGTTGAAATTACCCATGTTAAAAGAGCAAGAGCACTTACCTTGTGTTACAAATATTAATAATTCGGCTTACGTTTAAGCAGTACATGGTGTTTCTTTTAAAATTATAACTGCAGTGGAGGTAGGTGGGTGCTATTGTAATTAAGATTAACTGTGTGTTTTATTCTAGTCTCTTCAATTTAATTTTTTTCCCTGCATTTTCATGTTCTGTATTCACTTTCTGAGAGGGGCAGTGAAAGGAACTGCATCTCCTGGGGAGTCCAGCCCTCCTGCATGCTGGTTGTGTCAGCGAGTGGAGGAATTTTGTTTTATGGGAAATGCTGCTGTTCTTTCCTTAATGCATTCAAAGACTTTGGTGTGTTCTGGAGGGAAATTTTTCTTTCTTTTATCCCAGGGCACTGAGCAAACTGATTTGGTCTGTATGTGCGTGCGATACACGTGCACTGTACCTCTGTGCCCCCAGTGAATGCACCCTGTGGCCTCAGGACTGCATTAAGTCCTTTCCCCATGCTGTAACGTTCAGATCATCGCCAAATCTTGGTGTTTTGTGAGGGATTCCAGCCTGTTGTTTCAACACCATTGTTTTCTGACAAAATACGGTCGTGGCATATAGAGTCCTACTATGGCTTAAATTCTGTTACAGTCTGCCCTGCTGATTTAACTCAAATTCTTCTTTTTAAAACCTGAAGATGTGATTCTGCTATTTCTCCTTTGTGTGAGGAGTTGTTTTGGTGCGCGTCTAAACTTGCAAAAGTGTTAGCAGGACCTTTTTTTTTTTTTTTTTTTTTGTAGGAGACCTCTGTGTTGTTTACCTGGGTTTTCAGAAACTAGTTACTGACATGTGACATTGACACTGCGATGTGTGAAGTTGTGCACGCTGTGCTGGGCAGGCAACCCGCAGGAGCGATGCAGGGAACTGTGCACGGTATTTGAGGGCTGGAAACTTACAATATTTAGCTCGGTTCCCCAGGCATGATGATGATTTGGTTATGAGGAAGCTTACAGTGAATGTCAAATAGTTTTAGTGGAGTTTCCTTAAAACCGAGGGCTGGGGTGGGACCACCTTGTGGTTGGTGTTGTGCTGTTTTGCTCTGAATACTGTCAGCTATAGCTCTTTGTTTTGCCCAGTAACCCTGGGTCAGCTGGAGAAGGATGGTAAACAATTGACAAGGTTTCTCTTTGTAAAGCATAAATTTGAAAGCAGTAAATTGGAGAAACTGCTGCAGACAATTGCTGCAGGGTGTTAAGTACCATGTCTTTAGTATTCATGACACTGGTGTGCAGGTCCTACAGACTGGCTGAGTCTTCATCTAAGCTCTCCTGTTTTTAGCTGCTACACATTTCTCTTCCCTCTTTGCTTACAGACGCTGCGGAGCTGGCATTTCTCTGCTGTAGCTCTTGTTTTTTTAATCCACAGTTCAGTTGATGGCGTGGGCAGTCTACAGTAGTGGACAAAAGAGGCTTCAGCTTTAGACAAAGCCAGGGAAAAGAGTGTTATTTAACTGCTTTTCAAGAGGGTTGTCTGTAATGGCAGGTGATGTGTGATTTTCTTCTTATCCCTATGGCATCTTGCTGAAATTTTGAGTTGGCTGTCACTGAAAGATCCCTGCTGTGCCTTCCAAGGGCATGAGGAGGTACACCCCTTCCCTTCCCTGCAGGTGCAGGACCTCTGGGGGATTCTGACAGATGGTGGTCTGTAGAACCAGGGCATGCTCTCAGTGTTGAGTGTGGTGTCCACACCACCACACTGGGCTCAAGGCCTTTGCAGGTTTATTTGAACTCCAAAGCGTATTTACCCTGGGAAGGCAAAAGGGGGAAAGACATGCCATTTCTGGAAAAAGTTATTCCAGCAGTTCTTGGAGAAGCTACATACTCCGTTTCAACGATCAATAATCTAGTTTGAATTGGTTGGATGTATCTTGTTGGTAGCATGGAGGGTTGTGGTTCTCCATTATAGCACTATGATGAGTGGAAAGAACGATATTATTTTGCTGCAGGTGCGGTGTGCTCGTTCTTCCGTCAGACCCCAAACTGGATGACTCCTAGCTACACAAAGGCTGCAGTTTGGAAGAAGTGGCAGAAAGCCAGGGCTCAGTTGCATGGGCTGGCACATGGTTTATATAGGCAGCCTTCATCCTCTAGCCTGTTCGAAAGAGCTACTGGAGTGCTTAATTGTTGTCCCTCAGACAGGCAGATGCCCGTGGTTCAGAGCCTGAGAATGGGAGGCTGTGGTTCCTCTTTGCTGGGCTGAGAGTTGCAGCCAGCCCAGAGGCCTGTTGGTGTGGCATCGCGGGTGTCAATTCCCATGCTAGAGCCACTTCAGTGGAAAAATGAATTCACTGGACAGAAGGGGAAGAACTGCATCCCTCCAGGTTCCCTGTGAAACTCCACGTCGTGAACAGGATGCCTTTTCCTCTGAATATGTTCTCTGGAAACTGTCGAGGTAATTTGCCAAGTTCTCTCCCAGTGCTATCGCCCTCTTGGAAATTTCTCGTTTTCCAGCAGTGAGCCAGCATCTTGTCCCAAGACACCGTGGTCCTGTCTTTGGCTTAATGCTCAAGTAAAGGAAGGTGTTGATGCATTCTGGATGTTCATGTGAGTTGAGCACTTGCCATCTGTCTAAGGAAGAAAAAATCTCCTAATGCCAGGGACTTGTTCTAAGCTGAAACCATGTGCCTTTGAAATCCTGTGCCCAAATTGTTTCAGAGGTGGGAAGTCTGACCCAGCTTTCTGTTGAGAGGGAGAAAGTAAAGTTTATGCAAAACTTACCTTTTTTTTTTTATTGAAGCCTGTACTCAGCCAGACTGTACTGTTATTGGACATTCCTTATGGCATGGAAGGAGAGGACCTCAGCGTGTTGGCTGAAGGGCATGGACTGTTCTTCTTGATATAGGTAGGGTGTATAGGACTTCTGCTGGATGTGGGTATGACCTAGGGAGAGCCTCTTGACCAGGTTGAAATGGCACTTTAGCCATGGTGGTACAGCCTGCTTGTGCCACTGTTTCTTGCTCCTGGTGGCTTTGTTGCCTTTGCAGCTGCAGGTGCTTTGGCTTTGCCTGCACAGCAGGGTTTGGGAAGCCTGCTCTGGGTGAAGCCAGGGGATGGAGGATGGTGAGGGTGCTCTTCTGACAGGTGAGGACCTGTTAGTTCATTTGTCACTTCAGGGCTTACTGTGCCAGGGAGGATGGAGAAACAAAATGAGGTTTGTTGTTAACCCTGGACTATTTGCAGCTTGCTGATGAGAGAGAGAGAAAGAGAGAGGTCCTTGGTGTAGCACAGGGGCTCCGTAAGGTTACCCCAAGTCAATCAGGCCTACATAACCAAATCAGTGCTTTTACGATTGACAGTTCAAGTATATCATTGAATTAATTTGACTCTGCTTCGTTATTCAGTGGCTTGTCTTGTTTTCACTCAACTTGTTTCTGTTATTTCCTAACAGCATATCTGAAATACAAATGAGTAGGGATTCAAGTGTGCTGCCTTGAAATTACAGAGCTCAGATGTTTTGAAAACATTTCTTTTGGGTATCTGAACCTATATATGAGATTGCTGTCATGTAGACAGTTTTGGAAGCGTAAAATACCACGCTATCCCCACTGTGCAGGGGGAAACTGCATTTTGGTCAGATCGGGCATACACTTGTAGCCCTTTTTTAAAGCAGGGACAGGTATGGCTGGTTAGTGGGTAAGACAAGAGTCCCAGAAAGGACCTGGCATGTGCGAGTGATCAGTAAGATGCTAAATGCTGAGAAAATCTCAACAGGTTTCCAAATCTTTGCGGGTTTGCAGAGAAATGGAATCCACAACGTGGTCTAACTGAACTGTAAGACACGCGGCGGCCAACATTTTCTCACTGCAGTGAGAGAGGAAGGTGTTTTAACGCCTGACTTCTTAAAGCTTTCAGAGATTTTTCCATTCCTGCCCTGCCATTGTTTGAAGCGTCCTGGGCCGGCCACAGCTTCTGGTGACAGCTTCTCTGGTGACATTTAGCAAGCATTGCACAACAGACTTCTAAACTTATCCTAGGTTATGCCTTGCCTGAAAGAGCACACTAATATTGCATACAGGTCTTCGCATGTTTCTGCTGAATTGGGAAATAAGCTGGCAAGGACCATGGCTGCATCCAGCATTCCTCTCAGTGAATAGTCACAGTATTCAGACTGGCCTGTGGTCATAGTCCTAAACAAAAAAGCTAAATGTGTCTGTGTGGGCAAGCTGTTACAATGAAAAAGGAGCTCAAAGCTGTGTAGCAAATGTGAAATTTAGTCCTGCAATCTTCCTGTGAAGAGAGAACAGTGCTTTCAAGTTACTCATGAAAAGATTCTCTCATCCATTAGCTTGAGTGCTCCTGTTTGTATAATCTACCTGATAACAATGTGTTTTATATTCGTTTAAAAAAAATGAGATTAAAAAAAAATATATTTTTCTCCAATCTGTGACTGCTTAGCCTCTGGGCATTTCCTCAAAGCTATTGTCTTCTAATTATCAATGGATCTCTTCAGTGAACACAAAGGCAGTCCTGCTGAGCAAAATAGCCTGCTCGCAGGACCGAGGACAACTGCATGGGTGAGTGAAAAGGCCCCTACAAGGCAGAGACGCTGTAAGCTTAGCTTGTATTTTGGCCTTTGTCACATCAGGAACGTGCTCTGGAAGAGCAGGAGGGGAGGAGGAAATAACCTTCCTAATTTTGACCAAAATAAAACTGTTTTGATTGTGTTAGAGTGACTTGGCCTGAGTTGTCTTGGTGCTCATATGCCCTTTAAGTCCCACTGATTCACTGTTTGGAAAGTAGAGACTGTTTGGGTTGGCTTGCACAACAGCTTTGAAGTTCTGGTTTACTCCATGGCATTGCTAGTTTTCTTGTTTGGTTTTGCTCCGTCCATCTATAGGCAGTTGCACTTCCTTCTCCCATCCTTTAAGTACACAGCAGCAGCAACACCTTCTGCGCAGAACATCCTTGCCATTGTGTGCGTGTGTATTTTTATTAAACTGATCTGAGCAAGCTGACTCCTCCATTTTCAACTACTCTGGACCCATCTTTCTTCCCCAGCTGTTCCTAGCAGCCTCTTCAGAAACCATTGCCACTGTGCTGAGACTTGGAGCCCTGCAGAGCTGGAGCAAAAGCTACACCATCTCTACAAATGCTGACACAGAGAAGTGTTGTTTTGGAAACCTTTCCAGGTCCTGGACTGAAATAGTTTGGTTTAGTGATCCACCAGAAGTCAAAGGGGCCCTTCTGTGGTTTAGGGTAAAGTTGGTGAAAGTGGCTGAACTGAATAAACATTTGCTGTCTTTTTCTTTCTTTCTTTTTCTTTCTTTCTTTAATTCTAGTGGTGATTGCAAGTGCTCTTAATAACAGAGATGTTTTTTTGACTTGCTGAGCACTGTCTTTTTTCTTCTGGGAGGGGAGAGGTAAGAATAACCACCTGAAAGACTAGATAAGATTTGCCACTTTGTGTTTTCTGCTGTGCTTTCTGTTCTACTGTCAGTACATGCCCAAAATAAGCCCCTTTGAAGGTTGAAATAACCACCACCACCTTGCCTCGCTATCGGAGCTAGCTGTAAAAACAGTTGCAAAGAGAAAGGAGGATAAATGGTTCTTCGTGGTTGAAGCAAACAGGGCAAGAAATGCTAGACATACGTTGTAATGAGGGAGATTCAGCTTGCACGTCAAGCACCAAGCTTCTAACAGCCAGGACTTGGAAGGATACGGGGTGAACTGTGTTGAGGCTGTGGATTGTCTCTCCTGGGTGGGTTTTTGGAGCACATTTGGCTGATGCCTGTCAGGAATGCAAGATTAGCTGAGCTCCTGAGGCCATTTGCTGCCTGGATTTCTGTAAATATTAATGTATTACCTACATAATTTCATTACAGTTACTCTGGAACATACTGAGATTCATGCCCGAAATAGTACATACTTTTGCAAAAAACAATTTTGAACAATGTAGGTATGTGCTACAGAAATAAAACGTTGTTTAAACCATAGCCTGGATGTTTGAAATCAACTGGGGCAGACTTGTTACTGCTCTTCTGCCTTTCTTCGTGAGTAGAGTTTCAGTTTGCAGCTCTGAGAAGAAGAGGATTAAAATCCTAATGCTTCCATCATCGTTTGTGTTCAGGAATGTCCTCATCTCTTCCTTCCTGAGCAGGTGTCTTTTTCAGGAGAAAACCATGTGAGACCTCTGAATTCCCACAGGGGTTTGTTTTGATAAGTGCCAAGATTCTTCTGTTAATTGCAGAACTTGTAGCCTTCTCAGAGTGGAGTTGGAGAATGTTTCATAATTCTGAAGAACTCTTAGTAGTTCTGTCTTTGGGGAGAGGAAATGCCTGTAGCCGGAGAATAGGTTGCAATGTTGGCTTGATGTAGCACAGGCAAATTCAAATACTCCCTCTTGTTCTTGATTGTTGATGCCTTGTTTAAGTTGCTGATGTACAGAACAAAGATTTGTAAGAATTATGTCTATTTAAGAGAACTATTTACGTTGCTAGAAGTACTGATGGATATCTCTTCTCACCGGTAACGTTGACAGGAAGCCTGGCAATGTAGTTGAGGGTATAATTTACCTCTAATTCATTCTTTTCTCTTGATAAAAATGAGACGTATGTTACGTGTTCTAGTTTATAATCTACTGTATTGGCTTGAAGGAAAAGGATCTTGGCTTCTGTAAATTGTTGTGCTTCAGTGAGCTTCAGGGAGTCACACTGATTTACAGCATATGAGAGTGACCCTAACTCTTCAGGCTGTGTCAGGTGTACTTTATCTGAAAGCCTGCTCTACTCTTAATGTTAGTGCTCTCTACTGCAGTTAGTGAAAATGAAAAATACTGAAATTATTGAAAAAGAATTGAAAAATTTACCCTGCTGGAGTGAATTACCTCTTTGGAGGAAATGGCATGAGCGATCATTCTTTCTGTAGTACCTGCTGCATTTAAAACATTTCCTGTGAAGCAGAAGGCTTGAAACTGAACTGCATATTCTTCATGCTGCCGTGAGACTGCTGCTCGACTTGATACCTCAGTGAGGTGGGTCTGCAGGACCGCGTGCGTGGCAGTGTGAAAGGAAAGATGCATGCACTCTGCCTTTCCGGGGAGTCCACCCAGCCCCCAGCAGCAGACCCGTATTTGTGGTGCCCACCACTGTGGAATTTGCAGCCTGGAGGCAGGTGCTTCTTCAATCTGTCAGCTAGCAATGCAAGCTCTCATCAAGGTCCTGTTTTTTTTCAGCCAACTTCGCTTGGCAGCAGTGCTGCTGCTGGTAGCTGCTGGGATTTCTTCAGCTGGAAAAGCAAAAAATTTATTACGGATGAGTTTTATCTGATGCGTAGAGAGCATTAACGAGTTGAAGGTTGTGGTGTGAAGGAGGAGAAAGAGCCCTGGGTTGTGGTGTATTATGATGAAGAGAGGAAGTGCAGTAAAGGTAGAGATGGGGAAAAATAATTGTACAACCTGTGTCTAATACAGGAAGCTATTTCTAAATGTGCTCAGTTTTTAAAATGAATTCATAGAATCATATGAAAATGAATTCATCAAAGTTTAAGCCTAAAACACGTGAGCACAGCAGCACATTCCAGTTCAAGGTAGGAGGAGTACTTCTAAAGTTGCACTTCAGATACTTATTGAGGACTTCACCTCTATTTCCCCATCTACTGCTTCATCTTTTTTACAAATGACCCTTTCAGGATGATGTATGTTTGGAGAGCTGTAACACTTGCAGGCAACTGATGTTGGGTAAAAGCTGCCCAAAAATTAGTCTAGTAGAAGCATCTTTTTTTTTTTTTTCTTCATCCTGCAGTTTCCATACATTCAAGGGAATGCTGGCAATGCTCCCCTGCCTCCCCAAAGGGTGGTTTGGTGCCAGAGTCAGTTGTTGGCTGTAACCACAGACTTTTCTTTGTCTTTTTTTCTGAACATCTTACCAGCAGATATACGTAGCCAGGGTAGCGTACGCAGAAAGGACCTGTCTGGAACTGAAAGTTGGCATTCACCATGTGTGAAATGCTGAAATAAAACCACACTGACTGCAGGCCTGCTTTTGAGCAGCAGACAGAAGCGATAAAGGGAAGCAATGAACTTGGACAACGTTGCAGGTGGACAAGGTTGCAGGTGGGATCTTGGCTGTGGTGTCTTGGTAGGGTGGATGGTGCTCCAATCGCCCACCACCCCCTCTAAAAGGCCAGTAGTGGGCTGAGAGTTTAAAAGGGACAGCAGCTGCTGAGGACTGCAGAAGAATCTTTGTTTTGAGTGATTTAATTTCAGTCCACCATTGTATTCCCAGGGGTTTGATGAACGTAAGGTAGAGTGCTTGAAGGGGAGAAACATGTGTACAAGTGAAGGGCTTCACTCCCCCCTGGTCCCATCCCCTAGAACACACCCTATGTTATACAGCACATCTTAGGTTACATGCACAAGTTACCTATGTAGCCTTTTAGGTTCTTTTTTTTTTGTATAGAAATGCAGAGAGTTTTCATTTGTGCTCCCCTTTCACACATCAGGCAATCCTGTCCTGTAAACCCTCTGAGACAGGGATTTCTTCCAAGTCTTAAATTTAACAAGATGCCCCAGAGAATTACTGCTTTTCATTTAGTTTTATTTATATTCACATTAATGAGTTGAGTATGTGCTTTAACGTGTTGCACTTAAGTTTTTCCAGAAATGAAAAACTGTATGTACACTGATAGCTGGGAAAATAGTTCTGAGTTACCAGCCCATTTGTGGCTGAGCTAATGTTTGTTTTAAAAACAAGAAAAAGCCATTTAGTTAACTAGGTCGTTCAGTAATCGGTAACCGTAGTCAAAAGATGAGAATAAACTTCGGCAGGCGCTTGCTGAGAGTTTTAATTTGCACAGGTGAGCCCAGTGCAAGCTAGTGAGCTCTGGCGTTCATACAGAACTAAACAAAATTGTTATGTGCCAAGTCACCCAGACAATATTGAGGGGTTGTGTTGTTGTCGCTTCATGATGGGAGATGATATTTTCCCAGTGCTGTCCATGCGACAGGCAGTTGGCCAAGATGTTGTGGTGTTTCTTGTGAATTACTGGAGCTTGCTGCAGGTCTCCTGTGCATGCAAGGCGTACACGGAGAGAGCTCCCTGCAGCACGAAGAGGATCAGATTGCACAGACAGCAAGAGGGGATTGCTGGAAGGAGGAGAGAGCGTGATTGCTGCTTGTGATGCTGGTGCACCTGAATTTTGGTGTGTACGGACCAGAGGCAGAGGATGATATCAGGATGAGCTCAGGCTGCAATCTGGGAAATATTTAGGTAAGCCCTGCTCCAGGAAAGCATTGGAGGGTGTGTTGGGAGGAAGAATTGCAGTTTTCTTTGGAGGTACTTTTGTTAAGCTCAAACTGTGTGCCCACTGAAATGAGATGGATGCTCTTAGGTTATGAACATGCATGTCAGTAGGTCCAGAGTGAGTCTTGTGTTAAGTTTATCACATTTCAAGGACAGGAGCAAACCTGCTTTGGTCTTTGTATTGACATTCCTTGATCCCCCTCGGAGAGCAATTTGGTAGCTCTACTTTTACAGCTACAAGTGCTAAACACTTCTATGTTTAGTAAATGTATAATTAGACTTAAAAATAAAATTGATAAAGTTAAAATATATATATAAAAAAAAGATCAGCAAGTTCATTATTTATACACTTACAAATTTTATGTTAAAAAGTAGCAAGATTTTGAATTATGGTGAACATCTGAAAGAGGAAACAAAAGTATTTTTCAAAAACTTACAGGATTCTGCTCAAGACTGGTCTGTTCAAAGGTGGGATATGGTTGTGTGTTAAACTGGACATTTCACAAGTGACTCTCACCCAGCCCACCATTCCATGGGACATTGATACACTGCTGGGGTCTGTACAGGACGTAATCCACCCTTTTCCTCATCCTGTTTTGTGGAACCTGCCTGGAGCTCTGACTGGAGGACAGAGAATAAATGAAGGCTACATGACAAAGTGTGGCTTTCTGGAGCGTTTTGATAGCCTTTGGTTTGCCAGCAAGCGTTGCACAGCTCAGGAGTTACACGACAATGCCCAGCTCTGTCTTCTGTTTCTGTGCAAATGTGTGTTGTAAATCTGTATGTTCATGGGCTGTTGCCGTACAGACACGTTGTCTTTCTCTGTGGTGCCTGCTGGCTACCTGGCTTCTCGCTGTGCGTTGAGGACATCTAGTTTTTCGTGTGGTTGGAGTCACCTCTTACTGGGCAGAGGCAAACAGAGGAACAAGGGCAAGTTGACAAAATGATTGCTGCTGTATGCCTGAAGCTAGGTGCTTGGAGACAACCCAGCCTTTGCAACATCCCTTGAAATCACGTCAGTTCGTTTTTCTTCAGTGTTGAGCCGTTTTATGTGGCTTGTGCCTGGATATAGGTGCCATGTGTTAGATGTCCAGCTTGAAGGTTGCAGACACTTCAAATACAACCAAAGTGCTCGTCTTTCCCTTCATCCATGCTATGTGAGGTGCTTTTGGTTATAAGTAAAATGTTTAACTAAAGGAGGCATTGAACACTCCAGCCTTTCCAGCCTGACTGAAAACATCAGTTTTGTATACACTATCTGAAAGTTGCAATTGCTTTCTTTTGACTTATGCAGCTGACAGATATGTCTAATGGTAGATTGTTACTGGGTTTAAATGCACAAACAAGTCCTCTTCCCATAAATAGAACATTGCTTTTCTTTTAAATGTTTGTTTCTTCCTCAAAATTTTTGTGTCTTCTGAATCTTACATCGTGTCTTCTAGCTTGATCTTCCTGGTCAAAGATCACCCCTTAAAAATATGACGCCTGGCTGTCAGAATTTCCAGGTTTAAGTTTGTTGCCTTTCCAGAAGTACTGACACAGATGTACTTCCCCACCCCAAATATTGTTTATCTTTCAGTTTGGCTTTCTTCAGTGTTATTTTTTTTCTTTGGGGGAATGTGGAAAACAAAATCAAGGTGGTGACTTGTGAGAGTTTGCTTGGCCCCTGTGGGACAGGGAAAAGACACTTAGCTAGGGCTATCCTCTCTGGTGAACACGAGGCACGTGACAAGCAGTGGAGGCATGTACCTCCTGGAAAACTCATGGAAGTCTTTCATGAAGAATGTTAGAATCTCCTTTTGAGCACTGCTATCTCCCTCACTTGTCTGCTAACATTTCTTAATTTGATTCTGTGCAAATGCTCCAACTTTTCCATTAAAATTTTAGGAACTTCAGTACTTTGAATGTTGTCTCTATCTGTGATAACTTCTGGCTTTCCCAAAGTTGCTGGCTTGAATTCTTCTTTAGTACATTTTTCTGTGCTCTGAGATGTTTCTTCAGCTGAACCATGAGGTGCTGCCTTTATGCAGTGCCATGTTTTGCTGCTTCTGTCACCACAAAGAGAAAATTGGGTAGTGCAGTGCAGTGACTTGGGTTGTCTGCGTAAATGGAGAACATCTCAAGGTCCATACCCATGGGAGAAGGCCCACTTCTGTTGGCTGATTCAGAGCATTCTTCTGTGAATTCCCCAAGGTGTTTCTGTAGGGTTTGGTTGACTTGTTATTGAGCGCACTTAAAACTTAAGCAGTAGCCACCTGGTCTTGAAGACTTCTGTTGTCTGCTGCTTCTTCTAGATCAAAAAATTTGTGGGAGCCATCTACAGTGCATTGCTCTGTTCTTCCCTTTGTGATCTGACTACTTGAGAACCAGGAAAATGAAGGAGAACGCCGCCATTTTATTGAATTTCTTTAGTCACTGAAGTTTTCTCCTTGACTATCTCTCACCCCTTTGTGAAGTTCTTGTCAGCAGCCTGTATGTCTTTGAGGCTTCATGTTGTCACCTTTTTTGGGCTGGGGACTTAGGAACCTCTGTCAGCATGCTCCTGCCAGCACCCCTCACCTAACCAGGTTCAGCTAAGGTTCAGGCACCACCTGCAAAATAGTGAAGAGGCTTCCTAAACAAGTGGTTGGGGCAAGTGTTTTCTGGTGGTAGCATGTGTGGTAAGATCCAGACTGGTGGGAAGTGGGCGGCTAGCTTAGGTGTGCAAAGGCTGCAGGAAAAGTTTGCACAGCAACCAGTTGGCCTTCCTGCAAGCCCGAATGGAAATGTTGTGGAGACCGGAGGGGAGTCTTGGTTTCACCTGTCTACATCCATGCTGTGATAATATATCTAAGTGAATTCATAAGAATTCACCATTCTGGGTCTGACCTGCTTTTTTGGAGCAGGAGATACATCTTTTGTCTGCCTGTACGATTACTGGGTTCTTCTTGGTTTCATCTGTGCTGATGTGCTGCATGCTCCTTTATGTGACATTTACATATGTTGGTTCAGCTCTGAGAATCTCCTTTATCATCCCTTCATTGGCTGTTTCTGCTGCTTACCTGCCCCATTGAGTCAGGAATATTATCAACCATAAAGCCGTGTAACACCTCATAGCACCAAACAGAAAGTCTTGATCTCCTCTGTCCCTACTTCATCTTTCATTTCTGCAGTCATCCCCTTGTTCAGCCATGGATGATGAATAGTGCAGCAACGACTTGCAGTGTGTTTTTTCTCCTTGACTTGCAGACAGATGAAAAGCAAATGTCAGCCAACTGCACATATTAAAAGGAGCGCTTATTTGAATGGGGTCATCTTCCTTTCTGTGCCACCAAAAGGAAAGGTTGCTTTCTGTGGGCTGGCAGTAAACCACAGAAAGGAGTGGGCCTGCATTTAAATTGTTGTGTTGACATGAGAGAGGTGGTGTTGTGAAATCACAAGTAAATGAGCTGGAGAAGAGGGAGGAGAAGAAAATGGTCTGATTTTGATGGCATGAGCACATACTACCAGTAACAGCAATGTAAGTCCTGCACATGGGCTGCAGATGGGAAGCTTGACGTGGGTTTTCTGCAGTTGCTCATGAAACTTAGGAAGCGTGCGGCATGCTTCTGAAAACCAGGAACGTGCAAAAACTTCATGTGTACCATGATCGCTGCAACTCGTGAGGGATCTTCTGCCAGAAGCTCTGGAAAGATGCTTCCACGTGAGGGACTGTGGCCAGAGCTTGTATGTTTAAGGCTTCGTGCTTGAAATGGAAGAGAGTAATTCTGAAAGGTGGATGACTCTAAAGCCATACCTGCATGGCTTATTAGTTCATTGGTGCAAGGTTGTGGGAACAAGATAAAGAATCCCTTGTTTCCTGTGTGCAAACTAAACATGTAAACCCACAGTACAGAGCTGTGGAAAATAGCATCCCCATGAAAAACGATTCGTCAAACGCTGCCTTGGTCAAAATGCATTTAATAAAGCTTGGGTGAAATCCTAAACCTGATACTGACACAGTAATAAATAAATGAATACATAAATAAAATAATTAATTGCTCTTGACTTTCAAAGCTGCATGTAACTGCTGACTTTTAGTTTTGTCTCCTTCATCCATTACACTCAGTGAGTGTGAACACTGTCTTCCTATTTATTCCTGTCACATGCACTAGCTCTTAGAAAAAATCCCTTTTAAACATGTCCATCTACTGTGGTAATATCAAAGAGATCTTTTGGACCACGGGCTGCTTAAAATCTCTTCTGAAAAATTAAGAGCTCATTTTGGTGCTTACAGAGAGCGAGTTGGGGGGGAATGACTTGCTGCTGGCTTGCAACGCATTCAGATAAGCTCTCCTCCTTCATTTTCTATCACCAACATCTTGGTAACAAAACTTGCTGGAGGTGTATGACAGTCATGTAGATACCACATCTAGTGGGGAGCAAATGTGATTAAGATGTTTTCCCAACCGTATTTCACTACATGTGATTATTTTTTGTTGTTTTCTTCTTTTCTTTTTCCCACCAAAATGTCCCTTCTTTGTGAAAGACTTGCTTACAGTTCTTCGTTTGATTTCCACAGTTTGCAACTTCATGTCTCATGAAAAGTGCCTCAAGAATGTCAAGATACCTTGTTCATGTATTGCTGCCAGCCTTGTAAGGGTGAGTAAGCACACACTGTCATGTCTCTTTCTTGGCACAACGCCGCAGATTTATCACTGGCTAATATGGTGTAGTACAATAGTGGCTTGTTAATATTGAAATGCTTAAATCAATCATGTTAGTCATCACTTAAGTTTTTATGGCTGCTCAGAGAAAAAAATTTACGGTTCCTTTGAAACTTCCCTGATATGGGCAGCTGTAGACAGTCTGTCTTCAAAGAGTGGTTATTTGCATTCTTTAAATATTACTAGACGTTTTTAATTGTCATTACCTGGAAGTCTCACAGTAATGGAATGAGGTGACTGATTGAAATCAGTGCTTTCAGGAAACTATACCATGTATCATACTTGAAGAACTCCGTCTGCCACCATTATTTTTTTTTGCAGTAATTACATTTTACTGGAAAAATGCTAAAGCTTTTCTGAGTAGAGAAGGGGCTGTGTTTGGCTTCTGTTGATTACTGATCTTAAGAATTTACTTGCTTATTGTGTCCAGAGAATAAAGGTGTTGCATTAAAAGCACAGGACTTAAAAACCCAAAAATAAAAAGACAGGGCTTCCAATTGATGCTAAGAGTTCAAATGTATGTATTTTGGTTGTTAATAAAGTATATTCTCTTCAGATGCCCTGTGACCTTTTCTGCCCCATGACATTAAGTGTTAGAGATGGATTGATTTTGAAGATAATAACGTGTTGCAACCATGGTATTAAGAATCTTAATTGAGGAGAAAACTGTGTTATCCACCTTGGGGGAAGAAAGGGGTGAGAAACTTTCTAGATAAGTAGTTCAACACTACAAATACAGTACGGAGCCTTATGCAAAAGTCAAATGAGACATTGCTGCAAAATCAAAATGAGTAAATGGTGAACGTTACAGACCTCACTGACTAAAACCATGTTTATGAGATACTCACTGTGTAGATCTGGGAACCTGCAAGAGGGAACTATATTTCCTTCTTTGTATTCAAAAAAGCTTTACAGGTTCCTTTACGTCATGGAAGCCTATGTAGGGAATGTTAGGAGAAGGTTTAAAACAGCATGTAACTAGAGTTACAGGAAGCAGACAGAGACATTAGCTGCTCGTTTTTATTTAATGTGCTTTGTCTAGATGCTGCTACTGTTGAGCCTTTGCTACATACTTCATCTTCCCCACATACTTTCATCTTGGGAGGTGTAATTTAGATTGGGAAAAAGTTGTCTGATTCACAGAATGTTGCCGGTGAAAGAATAAGAAATATTGCTATTATTCTTACAACCCCCAGTGAAGGGACATGTAGGTGGTGAGAAATGTTATTACTAAGAATTAGCATCTCTACTGTTTCAGTATGCTGGCAGTCAATTGTGGCATGGGAAAAGGAACGATGAGTCACAGAGAAGAGGGATCTTTAGGGGCATAGTACACATCTAATTTAGAAGTATTCATTTAGTTCAGAGACAAACTTCTAAACATTTTTGACTTCTTTCGTGAATTTGCTGTGCATATAATTCATTGTTCAAAATAGTACTTGTTGCTTTGCTTTTGCATGTTGAAAATCATGCACTGAAATACATTAATGGTCCTACTTTCACCAGTCATGGGCATCAGTTTGTTTGTCAGGGGTTTGTTTTATTCCCTTGATAACTCCTGTTCTCTACTTGCCCCAACACATGTATTTGATCTAATTGTTGTGTATGCATCAAATCCGAATAATCTTACTATGCAGTGGAATTTATGAGTGCTGTTGTCTGCCCTCAAAACTGTTTGCTGTTCAGTGTTGCCGTATTTAGCTGTGAAGTTTTCTGCCTTATCCATGTTAAGTTGTAATGATTATGTTTCAAAAATACAGGATTGTGCTATTCTTTCTAGACAGGCTTGTCATCCTTGACATAGTCATCCAGGTTGCATTAATCCTGGTCTTCTGTGGAAGTGAAGTCTGACATATGGGAGATGCTGTTTTGCATGCAAGCTCTGTCGAAGTAAATGTTGAATTTGGCACTTGCTTCAAAAACATAACAGAGCAAAAAATGAATGATGGTCATTTATAGAATGTGTGGAGAGTTTATTTTCTTAATCTCTGGGCTCTTTCAGATAACTTGAATGTATCTTTTTATGAAAAGGTCCAGTGTAGGAGGGATCACAGGTGGGATTTTTTTCTGATACTTCCTTCTAGCATGTTAATATTCTGTGTATTACAGAAATTAGATTTTTTTTAATCCCCTGGATTTCATCTAGAGAAGAGGGCAATCGCTAAAGCTCATCAGACTGTGTGTCACTGAATACTAAGCCAAACTGTCAGAGAATCATTTTCCAGCAGACATTTCATGGAAACTTTCATTCCTGAGAGTAGGGTTTCCTTCCTAGGGTGAAGTAAAGGCCCACAGAGTTGCAAGCATGCCATGACTGCATCCAGTCTCAGATAATTCTTAATGAGTTCACTCTTTAGGCTGCCCTAAGGAGTTTTTCTGCACTATTATTAATCATTCTCAGCTGCACTTGGTGTTCCAGACTGGATCCAGGTTATGATGTTTCAAAATGAAACTTCACGGATCAGTCTTCTGAGCAAGTCTGTGTTTTTATGGTTTGCAAGGGATATGATTTGTTTCACTGCTGAGGTCTCTGCAGCTTGTCCAAGTTTAAACACACTCCTCCCTACATTCCCATAGGTATTTGCCTACTCTGAGGCATGTGTTTAAAAAAAATGTCCAAACAAAAGACAAAATAACAATGAAAACAAGGTCTGCTTGCATGTGAAATGCAAGGTTTTCTTTTCCTTTGTTAGATAGCAATGAGTCACAAATTTTTTACCTCTTAAATTTGCCATATAAGTGAGTGGTGGTTGTATATAGCTGTGCTTTGAACACTAAATATAAATGAGAGTATCATACAAGTAGTTTTAGTGAAGTTGAACATCTGTGATGCTTGTTTTTCCTCAATTTGTTTTTGTGTTGGGCATTGCTGTAATTTTTTCTAAACGTTTCCACTTCAGGAAGGGTTGATAAACTGTTTGCAAAATGTCCCTAAGTGCCTTTGTTCTTAAAACCAGGTTGTCTGGAGTGGAAACATGCTGGTTTAGGCCATCAGCTTCTTGTGAAGGTTTTTATGCTAAAAATAAGATGTGGCTTTGTGGTTCTGAACTTGGGTAGCTGCTGCTTTTAGAGGTTGTGATACTGAATGAGGTTTTAGAGCTCACAGAGGTCTCTGCTGGGAGCAGCAGGCGTTGTTGCTCCTGTTTGCTGACCTGAGCCTCCTGGTCTGGGTGCTGCATTCACCTGTGTGCAGTTGGCTGTGTGGGTCAGTTCCTGCGTTTCTCATGATTTGGCAGAAAAATTGAAAGCAGAGAGGAAAGGATACGCAGGTTAGGGTAAATACAGACGACATTTCTGATAATCTGTTCTGATTTGGGCAGTTAGTAGACATACAACAGCAGCACCTAATTCTTCTGCAGCTGAAAAGCTTCTGTATTGGGACACAACCTCTCTACTTCTGTTTCTTTTCTCTCCTTACCTCTTTCTCCCTACCCAAGAAACAGTGGGAAGCCCTAGCAAAATGGGAGACAGATCATCAAAGTTTGGTTACTGCTTCACTTGCCTTGGAATTATAAATTCTCCCAGTCTCATTCAAATGTCAGATGGATTTTTCTGTGGTTGCTTCGGGAGAGTAGAGAGGAAAAAAAAATCAGAACACAATTTTGGAGAATCATTCCTTTATAGTAGTTGCAGGTGTTATGGCTTTTACATGGGGAAAAAGGCTTCAGTGAATGCTTGGTGAACTTTTTCTACTGCTTCTCGTTACCAGACTGCTGTAGAAGACATGCTGAAAAGCAGTGTTTGTAAATATGCTGGTTCCCATACTATTGTTAAGTCTCGTCTTCAAATTATTGTATATTTGGTGTGCATCTATCAAGGGACTTTTTGTCCTGCCCCTCTTGTATGTAAGTGCTTTTATGGGGAGGAAGCCAGGAGTTAGATGTGTAACATGAATTTGAAAGCAAAAAATGTGTGATTAATATTTTTCCTCTTTTATGCATTATGAAAACCATTTTTGGGGAAAGTTCTTTGTTCTCTTTCTTCTTCCCCTTTTATTTGGCTATTGGCTTTGCTAGTGGTATGTGAGCTTTTTAACAGGGTGTCTGTCATAGAAATGGCTGGACTCCAGGCTGATCTGATCTTACCTGGGAGCTTGCTGGACAGCCCTAACAGGTAGGTCTGTCCCTAGATTTCAAGGCTTGACCCACAGCTGCACTGTTTCAGAAGGCAATTGATGTCTGCATTCTTTCCTTGCATTAGCACCAATTAACATTTTGATAACTAATTCTGAATATTAAAATTTCTTTCCTCTGCTGTCTTGTGATATGTTGAGATACTGCTTCTCTTTGCATTCACACCCAATTTCAAAACTTCCAAGTGGAATGTGTACTTAAAGTTGCTTTGTAACACTGACTGATACGTAGAGCACACAAAGGAAGAACTTCAGTTTGGACGCAAAGAGCAATTGACAGGCGTAGCCCATAAAAGGAAAAAGTAGAAATACAGTGCAAAATGCAGAGTATTTGTGTTGCAGAAATAAAGACCTTTCATTAATGAAGCGGAGAGGCTTCAAGCAAACAAAAGGGCTCTGTATGATTACCAAGCAGTAAATAATTGAAAAGATGTTGATACTGGGAAAAGTTGAATCACAAAGTTGCTAGCTTTTCTTCGAGAGTGAGTGGTCTGGGCAGAGTAGTCACGGGGTGCTCTCTGATCACCATGCGCACCTCTGTAGAGCATATAGAGCTTTTGTTGTCAGAATGAACCTTAGGAACATTAGATGAGGGGGTATATTTGTGCTGGAAATACCAGAATACACATGTGTTACTGTTTCAGAAACACCCATCCATTTTAATTTCTCCTGGCAAATTCTTTTGGCCTTATATTGAGAGCAGTCCACAAAAGACCTGTGACTAGCGGGGGGGCAGGGGGGATGGGGACACTTTTTTCAAGATTCAGGCTAAAATCTTTCCTTTTGCCTCAGCTGGTAGAATAGCAGCTGCAGCTGGGTAAAGAATAGGCATTTGTGTTTTTCCCTTACTGAGGTGTCTGGAAGATTGCAGACAAGTAATACTTGACCTCACCTGAGACAGGTCCGTGAGATGGTTCAGGTGGCAGTTGGGCTGCTCTGTACATTGTGATTGCACCTCAGTGGAAAAACACATTAAACTGATGATCTGATGTTCACCATGTGCTTGACACTCCATGGCATTTCAGGATGAGGAACAATTTTAAAAGTTATTTCCCATGTTATTCTTCTAAAGTTTGGAGTAATTTGTTGCTGAGGATGCATTTGTTGCTGTTCTTTCTGTGTGATGTGATTGCATGGTCTTGTGCTAAGCACTTGCACAGATTGCACTGAAGGGGTTAGAATCTGTAAGCTTTAGATTTCTATAGAACTAAATCTTACCGCAAGCTGATATGAGCTTTTACAGAAATGTGTAACAGTAATGCTTTGGATTTCTTAACAGATGGCAGGAAACAAAACAGAGACTAGGAACATCTTGTACATCAGTACAAGGTCATGCTGGAGCTTATGCCAGAGTGTTAGCATTATACTTTCTGTTGATGGACTTCTGATCAATACTAAATGTCATTTAATGGTATTACTAGCAGAAATTTTCTATATCTTTCTCTGGAAATTGATTTTCGTGGTTTGCATAAAGTAATTTAAGGAATTGAATTGGAAAAGAAGTTTTTAACTCTCATCAATTATTAACTTTCTCTCTTTAAGCCCCCTTGTGTGTCTGTAGCTTGCTGTACTTATACAGGTGGATATAAATTAAAGAATAATAGATAACATTTCATATTCTGACATGCTGATTCGCTGGCTTTCCAAGTCTAAGAGTTTTGATTTGTTTATATATTGGGTGCTTGGAACTTGTTCAACAACAAAAGAAATGTAGTGAACTGCTCGGAAAAATAGCCTGTGATTGATGAGCTCATTATGTTGTACTTGCTCTTTTCCATTTCCTCTTCCATGTTACTCCCATCCCATTTCCCACCAGGCTCTGCAGCAGTTTTGTACCTGTAATTTCTAAAGCAAGTTAGAAGGACTGCTCATAATTAACAAAGCTTCTTTCGCTTGTTCCCAAAAGTTAGAAGCTGAAGGAATGGATTATTTTTTTTTTGCCACATCCAGTGTTTCAATCAGTATGTTGTTCTTTTATCTTTGGCACTGACTTGAGTCTTTAGAAAATTGTCACCAGGGCTTGAATAACTGCAGAATTTAGACCTGGTCTCTTTCCCTTGAGTCTTCTAGATAAGTATGGTCAGACCATGGATAAGTTTGTCTCCGGTCAAAGTCCTGTTTTGCAGTCTTTTCCAGATTAAACACTGCTTTACACAAAACTCTGCTTTGATCTATGGAGGGCCCTTTTTCTTCAGCAGAACTTCTCTTGCTTACTAAACACTATGACAATAATGAAAAGCCTGCTCTTCTATGCCAGTTGTAAGATAAAACAGCCAGACTCAAGGCCAGGGAGAGAAAAGGTCTCCGTATTTTGAACACCAGTTGTTGAAGGGATTGCAAGTCCATGTTGGGCATCCAAAGCAGGTTATTGAGCACTCCAGAGCTAAAGAAAGTCTCTCTTGATTAATCTATTGATTAAACTTCCAGCAGTCGTCTTTTCCCCTCATGTTATATCTGGAAAAACTGTATCTTGCTTATTTTATTGAACATACTCAGAGTACAGGATCGTTTAGTGTAAATGTGCGTATGCTTTCAGAGGCAGAAATGTGAGTGGGAACTAGTATTTTATAACTGAAAGGGACATTTTAGGTCCTCGAATTCTGCGTTGCCAGTATGTGTCAGATTTGCTGCTAGTGGTTCACAGGAAAACTCTAATCTATAAGGAAAAATTTCAGATCCTTCTCAATAACCTCAGAGGACTGTTTACTCATGGATCTAGGAGGAAAAGAAGGTGTCTCTAACTATGTGTACCTTACGTCACTATTTCCTAATCTTTTTCTGGGAATGATTAATTTAATTTCATGCTTAAATAAACCATGTTTTAGCCTTCACAAGTTTTTGGTTGCTTGGTTGGTTGATTTTTTTGTGATGCAAGAAACAGAAGATAAATCTGATATGTTTGTCCGAAGGGCTTGTGAGATACAAAATGTGAAATTTGAAAGATTAAAAAAGTTATTAGCTTTAATCACAGCATAATTTTATGGAAGTTATTTGGATTCTGGCATTTTAAAGATGCAGTTATGCTTCTTCCTTCTTATGTGGATGTCAGTCTTGACAGAGCTGTGCATCTTTTAGGAAGAGTGGTCTCTAGAACAAGTATAAAGCTCAAATGTATTTCTCCTTAATTTTTCTTCTTTCCTCCATTGTTGCCTTTTGCCTCCACCTTAAAATGTTACCATAGCTTCCAGTCTTTGGTATTAATCAAGAAAACACCTATCCTTTTACGATAAGGAAAGAGCATACAAGAAATAAACTTGCCGAAACTGTTGGTACAGCTATTACCAAGGGGATATTGAAACACATGTTTTTCAACATAGAGTCACCAGGAACAGCAGTACAGATGTAGTTTGGAGCTGAACCTCTTTACCATCCTGCCAGTTGGCAGGGTTATATTTGTGGAATAGGTGAAAAACATGTGGAGGATACTGGACTGTGGCAGCATCACGCTTTTAGAAACTGTCTTGAATGTGTCTTTAGGGCATGTTGTCTGAGGGTGTATATATACAGCTGTTACTGTTTAATGGTCCTTGATTCATTTAAGAATACTTCAGAGAGGAGCTGAGGTTCCAGGTACGTTGCATGGCACTGAACCCAAAGGAAACCTTTGCATTCACAGTACTGTGAATCATCAGCAAGCTGACTAGCACTTAAAAATATATACATCATGTGTATGTGTATATCTTTAAATAAAAAAATAGGTATTTCAAATATTTGTTCTAAGGCTTACTTGAGTTCACATTGTATATGCTATCCTATCCTGTATGATAAAGCAGTTTCTATGAGCTATAACTGCCATTTGGAAAGCTGCAGCTGATAATGTTTCATATGTTCTTCCTTGGCAGGTTCCAGTTGCACACTGTTTTGGGCCTCCAGGACATTACAAAAGAAAGTTTTGCACTGTGTGCAGAAAGTCACTAGAGTCACCTGCTTTTCGATGTGAAGGTAACTTAAAAAGCCCTACTTGCATAGCCATCTGTACGTTATCCAGTAGCATAGGCTTTTCTTACAGTGCATATCTTGGTACTGTAGGTACATATGTGCCAATAATGCCTCTACTGTGTTTGAGAGATTTTCATATTGTGTTATCTACTCATTGACAGTGCAAGTGTGTACTTTAAGTTAAGGCATCACAGGTCTCTCTTGTTGATGGTGTGCTATGAGTCCATGCCTGAGATGTGCAAAGAATGAGAAGCTATTAGGACAAAATAAAGACTTACTCTGTTGAAGTATTTTTTTTTTTATATTTCCAGTGGAAGCTTTTGTTACAGAGAGTTACCAGGTATTCATGTACCTAAAACCTTCCTGTTTCTACAAAACAATAGGAATGTAACTTGAATATAACTTCTCTCCGTGTCACTAGTCTCAGATGTCTGTTGCTTGTAATGGGGATAAGGTGCATTAGGTGTAAAGATATTTGAAAATACTATTTGTCAAAACAGTACTGTTTTAGAGTGTTCTGACATACATTCCTTGGGGGGGAAAAAAAAAGGAAAAGAAAAACAACAACAGTGAGTAAAGAAATCACCCAAACACTATGATTTTAGGATCCATTAATTTGAAATATATGTTGGCACAAACCCTTCACTGATTTTGATGTGAGGCAGCTCCTTAATTCTTCGTTGACTCTCTTGTCCTAAATTTCTAGTAGCGCTTGTTCTGTTGATGTTGTAACGTTCAATAGAATTTAGTATTTTAAATAAACGTTACTGGCAAACTGTTTAAAAAAAAAAAAAAAAAAAAAAGTGAAGGAGTCTAATGAGAGAAGAACCAATTCAGAAATGCTTTCAGAATTGCAGTTGTGCTAAAGATAATGTCTTATCTGATGCAGTTGCTTAGGTGTATGTGTAGGGTAAATGTTTCTCTCATCAGAGTATTTGGACTTAAAATGATGCAGTGTTTTTGCTTCTGCATTTATCTGGTGAGTTGCATAACGAATCTAAAATTTATTTCACTGACTGATTGAAATCTGTCATTTAATACAGTTACTGTGTGAATTGGCTGCTTTGGTGGGATGGTCAAAGAGCTACAGATACCACTTTCCAGTGATTTGTCTTAATAAGTTTCAAAACTCTGTGTGGCATGAAGTAAACATTAAAAAAAAAAAAAAAATTTCACTAGCTATGTCTTCTTAATTCTTGAAAATGGCCTTAGTTTAATGGTCTATTTTAGTTAAAGCTTTCCAAATTTTGCCTTCTTGTTCTTACTATATTAATTATACTTTATCAGCTTTGTACCCATTGCAAGTGGATATTTATTTTTTCAGACATTTCCAATTAAGAGTTTTTAAACAAGAAACACATGAAATCACGTGTTATAATTAGGTAATACAAATGCCCAGACACTTTTCCTGGTTCATTAAAGGTTCTGAGTTGTGTTCCTAATATGGATTAAAAGGATTTTTTGTTTTGTGTGGTGTGACACTGCTATTCTGTGCTCTGAATACTAATAACTCTACAACTTGTTTTTTTGATACTTTTAAAAAGTGTAGTTTATTAAGCACAGTTGAGATTAATAAAGTGTACAAGAGCCTTCCTTTACTCTTCAAAAATACTTGTAGAATTTGTTTTAGAAACTATTCTTAATAGAACTATTCTTAATATACAATATTGGTTATGATGTTCTCTTCTGACATCAAGATTAAAGAACTTTTCTTGGAATATTTGCTATAACTAAGATGGAAAGCAGAGCTAAGATGAAATTACCCATTCTAAAGTAGTCATCGACAGACTTAGATATACTTTTTAAATAATTTATTAGATATAGTTAGATACACTTTTATACAGAGTTAGATATACTTTTAAAATAATTTATATAACTTGGTTTGGTCTCCATATTTTGCAATAAAATATTATTTGAAAGGAAAAATTTTAGATAAGTGCTACGCACTGGATGCTTGGTGGGGCATCTGTTCTCAGAAATGAGCATACATGCATAGTAACACCTGGTGATATGAATACATATGATTCAATGGCAAAAAATGTAATATTTGTAATCTAAACTCTGCTGATGATTATTAATTCCTTTGGATCACTGTTTTTGCTGTAGAATTCGCAAGTAACAATTGAATCTGAACTCAGGATGTTGAATGTTCCTCTTCCTTTTCTTTCCAAGAAGGACGGGGGTGGGGGAAGAAAAAGAAAAAGAGAAAAGAACAGACTAACCCAAGCATTTTTAGTGCTAGATCTTTTTTAAAACTTTCTTTTTAAGCATCAGCCAGGAGCAGAAAATTATTTGTGAACTTCTACTTAATGGATAGATTTTTATATTTTGAGGAGTGCATTTAACATTTTAAAGGCTGTGCTGCCAAGTTATATATCTGAAATAAACCAACTTTTTTGGCAATTAGAAAGGAATTCACAAAGCTTTCCCTATTAACTTGAACAGAAAACCTTAATTCTTTTATGAGTTAAAGAACTGCATAGATTATGGAAAGGCTGATAAAGATTAAACTGTTTTGAAGGCACTCTGATTTGGATTGATCTTTACATTTCAACAACTTTATCTTTCCTGTGAGCGGGATAGCTATCTTAAGGGTATAACTCCTGTGACACTCCTGCCGTTCACATGCACACATTTTCTTTCTAATTATGATTTGGAGTACATGTTAGTAGCAGCAGCGGGGTAAGGGAAAGAAAAGAAAAGCTGGGGGGGCAGAAAAACCTTCTGTATTCTTACACAGTATGGCAAAGGGCAGCGTGTGTTTGTGTTAGCAGACAACGATTAAAAAAACAGTATTTTTGGTAATTTCTTGAAAGTATAATTTGGTCTGCAGAAACTTTCACTGTTATTGAGGGCATGACACAAAGCATCTTACTTGCCTAGTAGCTGAATCTACAAAACTGTAAAATATTCCTGTTTTATCTATGAGTATGGTTCTGGGAGAAGTATGAGCTGAGGACAGACCTTGCCACAGCTCATGTAAGATTCTTGAGCTTGGTAAAGATCCACCGTATGGGGAACTGTACATGAACATCTGTGGTTGAGAGAGCAAGCCCTTAGGACAGTCTGTGCTTTGATGTGGTGGTAGATCATGTTTTTCTGCATAATTAGAATTAAGACAGTGTTAGTGCGGTCACTTTTTCTAGAGCTTGGAGAGTGATTTCAAAACGAGTTATGCTCTAGGTGATTTTATACTGTTTTCAGGATGCTTTCAGGTAGCATGGATAACATTCATGATTAGCACCTTCCAATCTTCAGGTTAAAGTCTTCAGATTATTGTGACATCCTTGGAGCAATAACCTGTTTGAACAGAACAGGAAAAAAAAGTAGTTGGAGAATCTGACTCCTGCCTCTTACTTTAATATATTTGACCAAAAATCAGATGCCTTTCCAGAGTACTTGTCTATGCAAAGTTTTTAAAAAGCAGCTAGAGATGGATCTATTTCATACATCTGTTTGAGTTTCTTAGAGAACTTTCATAACTATTTCAGTAATGAAGCTGAGTGTTGAGGTCTTTTAGTTGTATTTTTGTTGATGTCTGATATTTCAAGTCAGTTTTTAAGAAATGAAGGTACTTTATCCAAAATAAATAAATAAACAACACAAAATGCTCTACAGTCTTCACTGAAACTTCTTCCAGGTAAAGTATCTCACAGGTAGACAATGTGAAGCTTACTTAGGAGAATGCTCTGAAAAAAATGATCATTTTCCTTTTCCTGACAATGATATGGTAATTTACAGTGTGCAACAATAGCTCAGACAAGTCTGAGCTCGTGAAGAACATTATCTTGCGCTCAAGGCTTGATGTTTGGACACAGAAGGGAAACTTTCTTCTGTTAATGCTTCTAATATTCAATTATTTGGTTTTGATTCAGTCAAAGTAGACTTCAGAAGTGATAATATTAGAGTAGGCAGCTGTTCCCGTGAAGTGATGAGACAAAGCTGTAATAAGCTAAACAGTTGTTACAAATTTAGCTTACTGTACTGCAGGTAGTTATGAGCAAAACTAGCTCAGCCTTTCCTCGGATTTGCTGCATTAGTTTAACACAAAGGAAATTGAGCAACACACAAGATTGTGCTGATAAACTTTCATTGTCTGTGTTTGCTGAACAAAAAAGAGCATGAAGGGAAGAAAATGCCATGCAGAAAAGTAATGGAGGAAGTACTGGAGGAAGGGAGGGAGTGAGGAGCAGCAGAAACCAAGGGATTTTGACTTAAAGAAGTTTTCTTGTTTTCATCTTTTAGTTTGTGAGCTACACGTCCACACAGATTGTATCCTGTTTGCTTGTAGCGACTGCCGGCAGTGTCACCAGGACGGGCACCAGGACCAGGTAAGCGTGAGCACATCTGCAGCAGAAAGCAGTCACACCTTTTCAGTGTGAAAACATGGGCTAGAGGCAGGGGGGAAGACCTTTTTCTAACCTTTTTCTTTCTTTTATTTTTTTTCCCCATGCTGACAGTTATCAAAGCACTTTTGCTGCTGCTGTGTAGAAAAAGATGTTTTGTGGCTGTAGAATGTATTGCAGATAGTGAGATGACCTTAAATTTTGATAAACATCTCTATTTTTGAGGTTTATAGAAGTCTTGTTGAGAAGTCTGTGCAATGCATACAACATACTAATTAAAAAGAAAAAACAAAATCCATCATCTTTCTAAACACTTGCATTGCAGTAGCTGATATGGATTTTTTTTTTGAGCTGTTGGATGCAGTGCATCCCTGGTGAACACTGTCACATCCCTTAGACTTCCTACAGTCTGTCTGAGGCAAGACTTCCCAGGTTCTCAGTGTAAAATATATGTGTAATACTGATCTTTCAGGATTTTTTTTTAAGAATAATTGGTTTTGGTGGACTCCAAAGACGAAGCATTATGTACTAAATTTTTGGGCCATTTGATAAGGTCTTCTTGTGAGATGTAGGATTGTTCAGGGTTTTATTTTTATTAAGAAAATAGTTAATGCCCTGGTCTGTGTTGCTGTTTTCTCAGAACTGTTTGAATTGCTCATTTTAAAGTTAGGTTGAAGATACTTCTGTACCTGTTGTCTGGTGTAATGCTAAGTTGTGATGTGTTCTACCAGGATACTTACCATCACCACTGGAGGGAGGGAAACCTTCCTTCAGGTGCTCGTTGCGAAGTTTGCAAAAAAACCTGTGGCTCTTCTGAGGTGCTGTCTGGCATGAGATGTGAATGGTGTGGCATTCTGGTATGTTGTGCTGTTGGGTGTATTTGTGGGAATCATATATATACACATAAGAAATATATGTGTGCGTGTGTGTATATATCTATCTATATACACAAATATGTCAGCGTATATATTCATTCATTAATTAGGTAGGAAATGTGTTAATTTTTTTTTTTCCCCATTAGTCACTAGAATAAGCAATTTGCAAAATCACAGTTAAACTTTATGTGAAAATAATGGAATTAAATTTTAATGGAGACTAATCCTTAAATATTGCAGTTTATAAGTTTGCAGTTAATTTTGCTGTGCGAAATCAGTTCTTTTAAATCACATGAATTCTGAAAAGTCAAAAGCTCACCTCACCATTCTAATATGCATATTCCTCTGTCCGTGTAGAATACTCTCAACCTGTAATTTTGTGTTAGTAGTGAATATTGGTTTCTGTCTTTCCCATGACTTCTGCAACATGATGGTAAGCTTCAGTAACCCTTATAAAAGCTAGTCTTCTGCATAGATAGGAATTGGTCCATCCACTGAATACTACCTCCTGTAGAAATATAATTACAGACCAAAGTAGTGCCAGATGGGTTGTGAGCAGAGACGTTTGTCTGGTAAATTAAATCATTAATTTGCCACGTAATTCTAGATGAGGCATACTATGTAATAATTGTTTAAAATGAAAGTCTTGTGTATTTCAGATATGATTTGAATCATTTAATTTTTTTTTATATCATAAAAATAGTGGCATTTGTATTTGTAATCTGATTCATAATTTCTGAGGTGTCAGGAGCTGTCTTTGAGAACAGCCTAACAAATATAACATGCTACATGGCCACAGTTATAAAGGCATGCATATTCAGCAAAGATGGATCTAGGACAAATACAACAGCAGAAACAAACTAGTCAAGACTTGGAATAAAACTCCAAATGTCTTATCTCAGAATGTGCAAGCAGGTTCTTGCAAGCAAGTGTAAGAAGTTTTAAACTCTTTCTTTTTAAAAGTTTGTCAGTTTAACCTGTCTACCTTTCCCACCTACCCCAATAAATATCTATATAGATCAGAAGATCCAGAGCATGAGATCAAAATGTTAATCTTCTCCAGATGTCTGCTCAAAATCTTTAGTTTTTAATTAAGATTTATAATACTTGAAGTTTCTTCACATGTTAAGACTTCCCATTATTGTTTGTTTAAAAAATTAATGGAGCAAATTAAAATCTAGAATGAAAAAATGCGATTTACAAAAGGTCTGTACGTTCTAGCCTGACTTTTGCAGTTCCAGTACATGTTTTGTTATAAACAAACCTGCTTTCTTTGTGTTTCACAAAGCCCTTAATTGATGGTTCTATTTATAGGCTCATGCTGCTTGCTACATAATTGTCACACCAGAATGTACTTTTGGAAGATTAAGGAATATGATTCTTCCTCCAAGCTGCGTGCAATTATTTTCTCGCAACTTCAGCAAACTGCATTGTTTTCGAATATCAGAAAATTTGCAAGCAGAATCAGGTAAAAGCTTTCAAAATTGAATGCAACTAATTGATGAGTGTGTTTAACTTAGTGTTATAATTTACTGGAGTGTATGATTGCTAATTTTCGCTGGCTTTTGTGACAATACTATAACTTTTTGCTAAATCAGGGCACAGGATACAGGTTCTAAATGCAGACTGAGCAACTGGAAGAGTGTTCTTTCAATAATAAGCATGCAGAAAGTAAAAACCTAAAATACAAAAACTTTTGTGGGAGATTAGTGTTATTGTTGCGATAAGCACTTGCTAATACACATTGGTTTTTATATGGCTTGTGATATATGCAAATATTTTTATTTACCTCTTTGACTTGGTGAGAGGGTTCTGCCCTTGTAAGATTTCTGCGCTGAAAGGAAATCATATATTTAGCAGCGTAACGTTCTGCTGCCATCTAGAGTGTATGTTTGTTTAATAGCTCTTTAGGATAAAGAGAATTCTTTTGAACTACTGAGGTATTTGTTGTTTGATACTTTAATTATGTTTTTGTAAAGCTTTTCTTTTGGTACTTAACAATAATACAAAATTAAATATGAGGTAGGTAAAATACTGGTCTTGAAAGCCAAATGTTTGTAACTGCTCTTTTCTCAACCTGACAGGTTGTTCTTGAACTTTCTGCTTTGAACTTTTGATGCACACAGAGGCAGTTGTTTGCTAGAAGGAGCCATGTGTTTGCATATGCAGAATCTATGGCAGCAGTCCTGCTACAAAATAAAGTGCATGGCCCTAAGCCTACATAAGCTAGGTGTACAGAACTATAAAGGCCTGCACGGCTGGAGGGAATCTTTATGTTGCGTGCTTGTTGATTGGCCTGTTTTTTTTTTCAGTAAGTTATTTTTCTTTCTAATAAATTGCTCCTCCGGGGGAAGTGATGCAGTCTTTTATGCTTCCAACATAAGAAATAGCAGAAATATGCAATCCAGCTGAACTTGGTTTTGCTGGGAGATTCCTTACAAATGTTGATTTGGGTGTATTGTTAGGTATTCAACAAGTTTCCCAAAAGCTTTAATGAAGGTAAAGTTGTGTTATTATTAACAAAAGTTAATCACAGACCCTTTTAACAGTCTCTTTTGGTGTATCTGTGATGTTAACCAAGTTTATCTTTTAAACAGCAGCATGCTCTTTTAGTTCGTCAGACTTGGGCTTTTTTTTTTCTTTAAGTCACCTCTAAATAGAATGAATACAGACCACCATGAGTGAAAGGATCTGAGGTTATAGCTGCACCTTCTAGTCTCTTCCTTCTTTTTTTAAATGATTGAAGAGAAAGATTTCAATGTCAGGACATATGGTACATGCTAAATGTACCAGTTTGTTTTACACACATTCACATTTCATGAAGTAATAATGTTTTTTTGCATTCCTTTAATAGAAGTGTATATCTTGTACTTTGAATTGAAAGAATGCAATGAAGATCAGTCATTAGCTGATCTAATCTGGTCAGGGACAGACTGAAGGGGTAGGGGAGATACTCCTGTGCTCTTCTGAAATAATGCTATGTGGATGGCTTGGTCAGTTGTTGGTATGCCCTCAGAGACCTGGTCATCCCAAGCCTAATGCTGAATCAAATGGTGAGAGAGGAACTGTGGTCTTTGTTCACCTGAACGCATCTCTGCTGGTTCCTTTCCATTACTTTTCAGTGTGGGGACTATCAGGTAGGATCTGGTATGATGAGTCTCCCCAGAGTGCAAATGTAAATCAGAATATTCTCTCTATTTGACTACAGGAACTGCCTCTTCTTTGAGAGTAGGGGGAAGCACACACACAAGCAACTCATACGAGATGAGGGCTTTTTGAAGAAGGAGGAAAGAGCATAATATCATAATGGTATCATGTGCTGGGACAAGAGGAGAAAGGGCATGTAATACAATGTGAACTTCCATTTGAAATTTAAGTTTCAAACATGCCATTTCATGCCTGTCCTGCAGAGCTCTTGTCTTAGCATATTCAAAGGAACTCTTAGAACTTCACTTGAACAGTCTCAGGACGCTGTTTGTGGTACTTTCCCTAGTATCCAGACTGAGTGAGAAAGAATCATAAAAGAAAGAGGTCAGTTCCTTTTCATCTAAGCTTAGAAAAAGGGGAATATTGGAAGCAACAATGAATTCTTTTATTTCTTATTTTTGTGTTAACTTTTTTTTAATTTGATTTTGCCTGAAGCGATTTTTTTTTAATATTTGAAAAATATAATACAAAAGCATTATTATTGATCTTTTTTGCAGTCTATTGAAGCATTACCTAAATGTTCAGTAAGATACCTGGTCTCCAGTTTAGGACTCCTGTTAACTACCCCTCTCTGTTTCTTGGAAGGTTTTTCTCCATTAGGATTCTGACTTTCCTAATATGTTTTTTGATCTGAAGATCTTAGGGCTTTAATTTTTTTTTCTTTCTTTGTTCCTTAGTTTCATGTGCCTTCTCCCTCACATGCAAGACATAGTTTTTATAAAGTTGTAGCCTGGCTTATGGCTTTTGGGAGCTTTGTCTGCATCCCAGTCAAGACTGACTGACAATTTCGATGGGTGGGAGTATGAATATCATGATATCATCCGTACATTGGGTTGGCTTTTGTGGCACACTACTGCTGGCCTTAGAGAAGAAAAATATCTCATTTTTTGGATTTGCACTGGTCTTCCTTTATGGATCTGATCATTGGGAATGATAATGTTGTCAGGATGTTGTCTTTACAGAAGCAAATTTAAATGTTAGTAGGTTTTCTTTTCATCTCTTCTGAGTTTTATATGTGATTGTACATGCTCTGTTATCAGCTGACGTTAATTTATGGCTTTTAGTGAGAGATATGAGCTGCCTTCAGAGGTCACTTCTGGAGTGCAGTAATTTCTTTCTCTTCATTTGTCTGCAAATCTGTTTTTCATTTATGGAAATTATGTCCGTAATACCCATACTTTTTACTGGAAAGCTGCTACTGCAGTAGCAATAGATTTGAAATTTATTCATAGAAACCGTGTATAATTTGGTAATAGGCAGACATCACAACTTGAGAAAGGGATTAAATGCGCTGGGTCATGATATTAAAGTTGATAGTGGAAGCTTTTCATGTATGCCTTCACCATAGTTACGTGACAATGCAGTGTTGTTTTTCTTAACAATTTTATACTATGGATTTTTATTCTAAAATAGCTAGAAGAAAATGTGGTTCTTTTGTCTGACTAGAATTTTTTTGTGTTACTCTTCCGTGGAAACCATCCTTACACAGCAACTACTTTTTTTTTTTTTTTTTTTAAGGTTAGATAAAAAAGAATCTTTCCTTAAAATCTTTTTTTTTTCCACAGATGAAGATGATGATGTTGATGGGTCAACACAGGTGTCAGCAAAAGATGTCCAAATTTCAACAGATTCAAGTAAGTAGAATGTTAGTAAGTATTAAGTGGTGAATATTCCCATTCCAGTCTTTACTCATATAATCTTAGTTAGCTTTACCTTATTAAAAAAAAAAACAAAACAAAACCATTAAATGGCCATTCTTCTAGTGCTAGATACTAGTTTGGGGTCCAAAATTTGGGTTCAGCAGATATCCGGGGTCTTACCGTCTCATCTCTATATTTTCTACTGGTAAATTGCCATGAATGACAATCTGTTCATTACCCGGTCAAATCAATCGGAAAAGTAAGATTTTCCAAACTTCCTTTCTGCTGGTCAGTACTTTAGCACTAACTTACATTGGAAAAGAGCATGCTGCATAAGTCTCAACTAGCCATTTCTCTCAACATGGTAATTGAAGAAAGAAAGAATGGTGTTAAAAATCCATACATAGCAACCAATTTAAAGGGCAGACAGCATATCATATCAAAGCCTTTTTCCTTTGAGATAGCTGGATCCAAATTGTACTGAAGATACCAGGTGAATTTTTAGTTTTCATCAGGCATAACAGAAATGAATGCATTCCGTCGTGTCAGGATTGATCCAGGCTGGCAGCAACTTATGCAGTTAAATTCTCGTACTTGTGGATCTTTCCAGGATTGGTATTAGCCAAACTTATTTTTCAGAAGATGAAGCTGACTACAACTTGGGGGCATTCCACTTGCTATATTCTTATTAGTAACTAGAAAAAAATGGTACTTGCTACCTAATGTATCTGCATGGATTGCTGTAAAAACAGAAATTCCAAATCAAGACGTGATTTTTTTTTTTTTTTTAGTTTAAAGTTCTTATAAAATCAATAGGCTAATTTTGAAAATGTTGCTTGGATTAAAAAAAAAAGTCTAAGTCAGTTAACTGAGTTATGGAAGTGATCTCAAGTGTGCTCTTATTTCACTTTTAAAAATTTGAAGCTGGAATCTCTTGATGACTAATAAAGAAGTTATTATGCACAACCACACTCCCTTATTATGGGACCAAACTCTGATTAACTGCATTTTATCTATGAGCCTTCAGCGTTCGCTTGTGTTTTAAGTGACATAAGTGGTTGAATGTCAAGACTGTTGTTCTTTGCCATCTAAGGTTATTTCTCTTACTCATGACTGTCAATGGGAACAAACTAAGTATCTAGACGTTCCAGCTGGTTTGTTCAAAACTACTAGTACAGGACAATTCAGCTTTAGACAACCTTCCCAAAAGAAGGAAAAAAATGTGAAAATTGGGAACCCAATATAATCTTGAATATGTCCTTCTTTTCATGTACAACATCCCTCTGTGGACTGGAGAAAGCAGCAATAGATGGTACATTTTCAAGGCAAATGTAAGGAATCATTATTCATGTTTTAAATAGAGAAGAAATTGCTTCTTCTTAATACATTTTCACAAACCAGATGTCAGTGTGTAGTCTAGTGTCTTTGCTACGATTAGAAAGCTCATTAGGTAGGGAATGATTCTCTCTCTTTAAAAACAAAGCATTCAGGAAAAAAAAAAAAAAGGTTGAAATGTTTGAAAGCTTTCATTTAGTTGTGTTAGAGGTCTCCAAATCTGGTACCCAGCAGAGGTAAGGCTGCTGTGGCTCCATGTTCCCAGGTCCAGCCACGAGCTATACCCAGGTAAGCAAGCATACACCTGCATGTGCAGACACCCATGTGTACACATGCATTTGAAACCACTACGTATGTACACATACGTATGGACACTCAGATCAACATCAGGCACACTTGGTGCTCAGCCTGTTTTTCTCTTTGGCTGAGCAGGGTGAAGATCTGTTAGTGGGGATATATATATTTGTGTGAGTGTACACATGCATGTATGTGTGGGAATACTTACATTACATACACGGGGTATACACATACACGTGTGTGTGTGTTTAGGTATCTGCGTACATGCATATATGCACACATGCATACACACAAACTCCAGGTCTCTCAGTGGACCCCTAGACTCTCCTGTAGTTTCTCTAGCAGTCAGCCTGGTTGTCCTGGTCCCTCCAGTAGTCATCACCTCCAGGTGCCTCATCCACAGAAAAACATGCGCACATGGCTCCCAGGCCACTCACCGTGCAGGCACGTAAGTCCAGCTAGAGGTTTGCTGGTGCTTGCACACCCACTGTCAGTCCAGTTTTTGGCACTGTGGACATGTGGGTCACAGTGACCTGCAGTCCCACTCCATTTGGTATATTCAGAGACCCGTATGTACACATGCAGAAGAGTGTAACACACCCAGCAAAAGTTAGAAACAGCCTTTAATGAGAAGACAGGACAGTATGTGCTGATCAGGTGCAGGGTGTGAAGGGCACCAACCTGCAACCTCCATGTATGACTATCCCCTTTTATGTCCTTATCCGTCTATTTTCACATACGTATTCCTCCGAATGTCACCTTTGGTTCTTAATATTCCCCTGAATACCCTGTAACAGCTCTTGTACAATCCCAGAGTGCTATTCCCATGCATCCCATAAAGATCTCCACACCCCTAAGCAGTGACCTCCTTGGTCAGTGAGGTGACACCCACATTGCTTCCCCTGCAGACTGACCTGGCGGGTGCCACTCCTGGCCTGTGGGACTGATATCCCTTGTATCAGCGCAACACAGGGCTTCTCTGACAAAGTTATTGGGCCTCACCTGCCTGCCATTGTGCTTCTGTGCTCCTCTGTGTGTAGGGAGTCATAACCTATCGAGTTAAACATCACAGAGGTGTGGGAGTTGTGTGCCAGGCGTCTTCTACCTGTTTCTAGAAAATATGTGATAGTTGTTGTGTAATGTGTTAGCCATTCATTAGCCTCTGTGTGTTGACTCTGTATTTGCCATAGCTTTAGGGATGTTATCATGCTCTCCTTCAGGAGTGTCTGAAGTGAATTATGTTCTGCAATGCTGTAGTTTTTCTTAATTCCAGCTCTCCACATTTTACAGATACCTGTTTTTCAAAAACTTTGGAAATAAGTCTAAACAGATTGAATAGTATTGGGCTGTAAATGCATGCTTTTTCCTTAGGCAAGAAACCAGTAAGAAAGGGTGCAAAGTCTTTAGATTAATACTAGAATAAAATTTTGAATTGGTGGCCTGCATTCTCCTTTCTTTCTTAGCTTTTGTAGTAGGATTGTTGAGCGAAAAGTTAGAAGACATAAATACTAGATTTCAGAACTTAAATACATTAAGTCAGGCGTAAAACTTAGCCTACTGAGATACCGAAGCCAAAAGCATAAAAGGACCGTAAAAACAAGCCTACACTTTGAAGCGATCAGTTTAACAGATGTAGAGATTTGCTGAAAAAACTTGTGAGCAGGTTTGAAAAAGGACTGTAAATCCTTGTGCCTGGGAGCATGAGCCAGCTTCCAAGAGCTTGTCTACACAGTGAACAATTAACTTGAGGAGAACTGAATGTTACAGGAGTAGTAAGATAAACATTATTTGGATGCTCTTATTAGTGTAGTTAGTCGTATTGCTTGGGGAAAGAGTTCAGCCCAAAGTCCATTTTCAAACTAAAGTAATTGTGTCGGTCATTCTGTGAACGTATAACTGATAAAACTGCTCTGTATTGACAGATCTCGGGTAGCTGGGATAAGGGAAGGGATTAAAAGTGCTTCTCGGAGGTGAATTTGGAAAGTGTGCATTGTCTGTCCTTTCTGAGGTGAGATGTTGAATTTGCTTTCAACCAGCACAGATCCCTCTTGGTTTCCTGGAAACAGAATTCATTGGTCTCAGCTAAGAGGCAACCACAAATGTGTTCTGTCAGGCCAGAGAAGTCAAAAGGGCAAATGTAAAAATCACAGAATCACAGCATATCCCAGGTTGGAAGGGACCCATAAGGGTCATCAATTAAAAATCATTCCTCTTACTTCATAGCAATGTGAAGACATAGTGGATAAATAAAACCAACAACCTTGATTTGTTGTATACATGCAACAAATGAATCCCCGAGGAGCTATCTCAGTAACTCCTGAAATAAAATAAAAATGAGTCATTGCAGACTCTTACTTGAGTGTCGATATTCAGGGATCTGGGAACGTGAAGAGACATCAGATTCTACCCTATTTGCTTGCCAGTAATCAATAAAAGATGAGGACACTTGGCTACTGTGTAGTGGGGCCCAGGGAGCTCTTATTTACTTGAAAGCTTATCCATCACAGGTAGTGCTTGATGGCTGTTGTCTCTAAATGTCCTACGCTTCTTTCCTCAAGATTATGTTCAGTGGTACTTCAGGAGGTATTCATTTAGTTGAATTGCAGTCATGCTGATGTCATGCTAAAATCTTTTTTCCCCAACATAGTTTCCTTAACCTGCATTTAAAGATATTTTGAACTAGTGTCTTGAATGCTGGAAAAAGGTTGTATGTTTCCCTTTCTTGGCTGAATTGCTTTTAAGTACTTGGAAAAGAAAAATAAGTGTTCTGAAAAATCATATGCTACATTTGTTTCATTTCACTTTCCCCCTGCAGTGCATAGCCTCCTTTCTTTTCAACCCTCTTTGTCTGCCTTTTCTGACACTTGTTAGAGGCTACTAGTATTTCACTTATCAATGAATTATGTGTTGTATTTTCTTTTTCTAAATTGTCCATCTTTGATATCCCATCTCCCACTTTCCTTCCTTCTTCAGTAACGTTTACTCCCTACTGTTGCTGCCTGTTTGGTTTGGTTCGGTTCCCTCTCAATCATCTTGTCCCTCTCTTGCTCAATGCATCCCTTTTCCTCTCACCCTTGATGTCTCATACTAATAGGTGGTCAAAACATTTCCTACTCTAGATGCATTTTTCAGGAAAGTCAAGCACCTTTTCTTAACCTACTTACTGTAAATGTAATTTTACAATGTAAAAATGTTTTCTGGCAAATATCTTTAAGAGGGATGATTGAAACATCTCTCTGAGGTTTCTGGCATTGTTGCCAGAAGGGTATGGAGACATATTAGCTAATACTAGTAGCCAATGTTAATTTATTCCATGTCTTCAGAGAATAAGACAAGGCTTAGCAGATTAATAATTTAACCATAGATATCTAAGAATGACATGGAGATTTATGTTTTTTGAGAGTTTTTTTCCTGTGATTTTGCATTCTCTCTGCTTTAATATTTTGCTAGTCTTGATGCTTGGGTATAGTTTCTCCATAGCAGCCCACTGGAAATGTGTGCAAATGCATTTCAGTAGGTGTATCGAGGGCTCAGGGTACTTTCTGGCTGCACATGTGTTGTTGCCCAGGGATGCAGCCCACTTGGCAATGTGAAGATGAAGGGCATACTCCTGACCTGGGAGTCTCTCTGCCATCTGGATGGCTTTCAGCACCCTCTGACTGCGTGTGAACCATCTGTTCCAGTGAGTGCACATCCTCCACAGGAGAAAAGAGGAGAGAAAGCTGAGCACTAAATGTGAGAGGCACCCATCAAGAGAAAACCCTCTCTCCAGGAGGTTTCAAAGGAAACTGGCTCAGGGAATAAGGGGCTACAGTATTGTCAGCAAACATGTTTTTCACAGCATGTCTGTCCACAGCCCATGTTCTGCTAGCTAATGCTCTGCTCAGCTTACTGCTCTGGCTTACTGTAGAGGTCTGGGGGCCTGTGTTCCTTGAGTCTTTTCCTTCAATTCTGGGGAAGTAAGATACAACATTCTTTCGTTAGGTATACCTAAGTTACTGGCTTAATGCTTGCTTATGTCTTGTCCCAAATCTGCTAACAGTGTGGAGGAAACCTTCACTGTAATTCTGCAGGCAGGAATACATCATTTTCAGGAAAGAGCAAAGACAGCATATGTGGCGTGTATGGGTTTTTCCTCTAAAGATACATAGCTGAACTTACTGCTTACAGATAACTATGCAGGTCACATGTTCCTCTAAAAGGTGGTTTAAATGGATTTGGAGCCCTAAATCTAGAGTGGGAACCAGGTAAAACCAGAAAAGGTTTTGTTAAATACAGCAGATGCTTGCAGAAGTTCTAAAATTCACCCTGGAGGGGATGGGTGAACAAGCATGGCTGCCAGCATAGTTTTGTGCTCCAAAACTGTCTTGGAACTAGCAATATCTGACCTGATCGTGAAAACCTCTTCAGGGAAATGACAAACCTGTAAATGGCTCTCCTGGAAGAGGAGAATCCAGAGGAAGAAAGAATTTGGGACTTCCACAAGAGTCTTCTGAAGACTAATAAAAGCAAAGAAAATACACAATTCATACCTGTTTTACTGCTGCCTTGAAGGCTGTGGTAATACTGAAATAAAGCAAAATCTGCCAGTCCAGAGTTCTGTAATTTGAAGTAGCTCTGAGTATAAAAGGAGAGCAGAAAGGCTGTGAATAACGCAAGTTTTCTTTGGAAGGATTGTTCTCTGTAAGCAGCGTAGCTAGAATTTATTTCTTTTAAGGTTAAACTCCAACATATGTTTGGTGTAGGTCTCTATTTTTCTTGAACAACAAAAACTCTGTCTACTTTGTTTCATCCTCTCCGCCACAAACCACACACAAACCTTTTCAGAAGCAGTGTCCCGTATACGGGGATTTTTTAGGTCAAAGTACATGAATCATTAAATGCTATTTATCTTTTTCCCAGGAATACTTGGTATCTTAGCCTCTTAAGTCATTTCATAGTTTGATAACTTATGTCTGTAGTTGACCTTTTTGTAGTTGCCTTCACCTTGAAAAGTGTAATCATGAAGAGTAGGTCCTTTTTTTTCAACTCAGAGTCCTGTGATGAGTGTACTGGTTTTGGCTGGGATGGAGATAATTTTCTATTTTCAATAGTGAGTGGCTCTGAGGTACTAAGCTGCCTACTGGGGCTAACCCATAAGAATAAGAAAATAATAATAATAATAATGTTTTTTCAAGGGAACTCCTGATGTTGTGTAGTCTGGCGCAATAGGAAAAGATAAAAGTTCTAAGCGAGAGACATTCTGAAGTGAAATACCAATATTTGTAAAACAGACAATAACTCCTGAAATAGCAAAATTTGATGTATGCATCCATTGCATATTACCAAGACTTTTTATGTACTATAAAACATGAGAGGTAGACCTCACTTCTATAACTTGATCATTCTCTAATATTCAAAAATTGGAGCAGGAGAGAGAAGGAGCTTTAACGTTAGAAGTTATTATAGTTGAGCTTCTTTTCAGAGGTTAGTTCAACATATCAGACTGAGAAGACACACCTTTAACTTTCATGTTGTGGATGCGCACTTGAATTAGTCAGGAAGTGTTTTCCCAGGTGACTAGCCGTGGTCAAATAACTGTCTGTTTAGCTTTCTGTTAGTCTGTTTGCAGAAGCTCAGGTGCAAGAAAGCCAACTTTCATCAAGTTATAGTACAAGGGACTCCACTAAGGATGACAGTGACAAAAGAAGTCGAATATGACTTTTCACTTCATAAATTGAAGTTGCTTTGTGTGATAGGTAACCGCATTACCTTATGGAAAGCAAGATTGAGCATAGTGTATGTTTGGTTAAGGAATGTACTTGAGATCCACATTCTTCTTTGCAAAGTGGTTTGAGTCAATCCAACCCTATGAAACATTTGTCTGATCTTAAGTGGAGAGCTCATAAAAAATCTTCAGATAAAATTGCTAAGGATTCTTTCAGGACAGCTAGCGTCTAACAAACAGTCTACAAAGGCAGTTCAAATGAAAACAAGTATTAAAATTTGGATGAATGTTTTTTATTCTCAGATGTTTGTCTATCCTCTGGATTGCTAGAGAAAACAGTAGAGATCTTGATAATGTTATGAAAGTTCGTACTCGGAACATTGGTTGTGCTTCAGTAACATGTGTTTGCTGTCTTTTCTCAAATCATATTAGCCCAAGAGAAGGTCACCCAGGACACAATGTCTTTTGGTTACAATTTGTTCATGCTGCAGTCACCATGGAGATATCTCTGACAGAAATCTGTTCCTAAAAGAATTTCACTTTTTCTGACAGTAATCCAGCAGGGTTTAAAGGAGAGGATCACATTTTGACTATTAAAAAGTTGTGAATGTCTGCTATTGTCTCAGTGTGATGGCAATAGGCTGTCAAGGATAGTTTGGAAGTGTGAGTTGATCATACTTAAATGTGCCTCATATTGAGGCTTTAAAAAAAATCAGTGAAGAGGTTAAATGCTATCAACCCCCCATATCACTGGTAGGGTACTCCATTGTACAGGTCTACAGCTGGACTTCATGCTTCTGTAGATAACCCATTGAGACCAGTAGTACAGCCAGCTTTCAGTCCTCCTCTCGCTCCACTTCCTAGTCTGTACTTCATCCATTTGCCTATGAGGTTATGGGAAGCAGTGTCAAAAGCCTTGCTAAAGTCAATAAAAACAATATCCAGTACTTTCTTCTCATCTACCCAGTCAGCTGTATCATAACAGAATGCTATCAGCCTGGTTAAGCGTGATTTCCCGTCATAAATCTGTGCCGACTACTTGCACTCCTTAATATGTTCTAAAATTGCTTCTGGCATTACTTGTTCCATCACCTTTCTGGGAATCAAGGTCAAGCTGACCATCCTGTGGTTCCTCAAATCCTCTTTCCTCAAGATAAGGGTTAAACTTGATCTCTTCCAGTCCTCAGGAACCTCCCATGAATCTCCTTGGTCTTTGACAGATAATCTAGAGTGGCCTTGAAACAACACCCAGCTCTCTCAGCATTGTGTCAGACCCATGGAATTCTGCATGGCCAGTTTGTTTAGGTGTTCCCTAACATAAACCTCCTCCACTAAGGCTAAGGCTTCCTTGCCCTGGACTTTCCCACTGGTCTCAGGAGCCTTAGGGTGGCTGATGGCCAGTCTTACCAGTGAAAACTAAGACAAAGAAGGCAGTCAGTGCCTCAGCCTTCTTCATGTCCCTTATGACCAGGTCCTCGTTCCAAACCCTCTGCAGGCCCACATTTTCTCCAGTCATCATTTTCCTGATGATTTTTTCTTGTATTACGTGTCCTTCACTAGATCTATCTCCATATGGGCTTTGGCTTTCCTAGCCATATCTCTGTATGGACAGTCTCTAAATTCATCCCAACACAATTCTTCATCTCTCTCTTGTGTGCTTTCTTTTCACAGCCAAGTTTTGTCAGGAGTTCCTCTTTAATCCATGCAAGCTTTCTGCCACCTCTGCTTATTTTTCCTATTTTTAGGAACAGAAAGCTTGAGATCAGAGGAAGTGAACCTTGAAAACTGGCTGCCCCTCCTGGACCACTCTTCTCTCCAGAACTGTATCCCATGGGATTTTTCTAAACAGATTCCTGGGCAAGCCAAAGTCCACTCTCTTGAAGTTCTTCATTATGATACTTCCATTTTCTTTTTTCCCCTCCTTTCACTTTCATGATCCTGAACTCTACCATCTTGTGGTTGTTGTAGCCAAGGCTGCCCACAGCCTTTATATAACCAAACCTGGTTTATAAGCATCAGGTCTAGCAAAACATCTCCTCACATAAGCTCATTACTTGTCTCAGGAAGGTATCGTTACCCTCTGTGAGGAGCAGCACCTGCTAACGTGAGGCTTCCTGCAGGTGCTTGAAGGTGTTGCTACTTCGTCTCCTACTTCTTCCTGAACACAGGCTTTGACAACCACCACCATGTCACTCATACATTGGCTGACCCACTTCTCCTAACCCAGAAGCTCTTGCTGGGATGGATCACTTTTAGCCCTGCTCTGTTTTTAGGGTCTTAACGTAAAATATTTCTTGTTCATGTGCAGTTTATCATAATTTGGTAAGTGCTTGTTTTCACGTCATTGGTACATTTCAGGTTTTTCCTGTTAGTAATGCCGTAGGTTATTTTTAGCATTTTATTCCCTTGTTTCCATGTCACAGTGACTTTTAAGTTAAGCACAAATGATCAAAATGATTCTCTTAAGTTAGAATGAGTTCAGATGCAAAAGAGGTTGGGTGGATTAGTTCATTTGCAGCAGAGCAAAGCAGTCCTCAAATTCCTCTTTTCAGAGAGGCCTAGTTATTTCAAGAGAGGTCATAAAATTTCCTTAGAAGGTGAAATTGTACAGTGCTTGTAGCTGGACATGAAACAACACAAAGAAGAGTTCCTTGAAATGGCACAAACACCCGTTTGTTGCAGGTGTAGTCTTTCAAATAGCCTCCCCTTTCAGTGTTTTCTGTATATCAAATTTAACCCTCATTCTGTATGGAAATTAAGAGCATGTATCTATCACATGAAGGAATAATTGTCAGCATTCATCCTTCATGTATTCAAGAAGGATAAATTAGTGTTTGCAGTTAGAGGAACAGGGGACAATTAATATTATTTGTTTCCCAGCACAACCGGTTTGTTCAGCATCAATTAGCAATCTGCGATGCAGGCAATAACCATCTGTTGTGGTTTAACCTGGCCGGCAGCTGAGCACCACACAGCCGTTCACTCACCCTCCCCCCTCCCTCTCTGGGATGGGGGAGAGAAACGGGAAAATGAAGCCTGTGAGTTGAGATAAAGACAGTTTATTAAGACAGGAAAATAATAATAACAATAATAATAATAATGATAATAGTACTACTGATAATAAAGTGTACGAAACAAGTGATGCACAATGCAATTGCTCACCACCCACTGACCGATGCCCAGCCTATCCCTGAGCAGCCGGCCTCCCCCCCTCTACCCCGGCTAGCCACCCCTATATATTGTTCAGCATGACGTCAGATGGTATGGAATACCCCTTTGGCCAGTTTGGGTCAGCTGTCCTGGGTCTGTCCCCTCCCAGCTCCTGCTGCACCCCTAGCCTGCTCGCTAGCAGGACAGAGCGAGAAGCTGAAAAGTCCTTGGCTTGGTGTAAGCGCTGCTCTGCAACAATTAAAACATCAGCATGTTATCAGCGCTCTTCTCCTCCTAATCCAAAACATAGCACCCTACCAGCTACTAGGAGGAAAATTAACTCTGTCCTACCTGAAACCAGGACACCATCTCACAAAAATCTTTTGATTAAAAAAGCTAACGTAGTGCTCTGAGATCAATTTGTGTTATATACTTTCGACTTTATAGCGGTGTTTGTTGAATAAATTTCTTGTGATGTTTATTGGCGTGTGTGTCGCTTTCCTGCCCCACTGTCCCTAAATGGATTAAAGGAAGAGGCAGCCAGCCTCTTCGCAGAACAGAGGCTCCCAGAGCCAGGAAGAGAGGCTGGGTAGCTGTGTGCCCTTGCAGCAGGCTTGTGTGTGCTCTGAGCTGTGGTCTCAGCTTGTGATGGACCTCAAATGTGCAATGATATGAACAAAGAGCAAAGTGCTATACCAAAGTACTGCCTAAATCCCCCCAAAGAGTGGAGGATTGCTCCTGGAGCAGTCCCACCCATTCTTCTTCTCCTGTTAGTGGGCAAGGGCTGCTGCTGAAACACTCATTGATCACCATTGTCACTTTTGTCCTAGTAGAGGCGAAGATGAGTTCAGAGTGCAATGGGAGGCTGTAGTGGTTATTGCTTTGCTGTGCAATTAGATCATTATATTGCCTAATGAGAACGTCCTTGCTCGTTTACTGTGCCATGCCTAGTGGAATTGTTAATGAAGAAAGGCCATGATAAATGGAGAAACCTGAACAGAGAGAAGTTTAAAGTCTAGCTCTTGCATTTCAAAATAATTGGAAATAAAATTAACAAGAATGAAGGTAGCAGGATTTTTTTCTTCAAGTGTGAGGGTCTTGTTTAAAAAATGCTGTCTTCAAACATAATTTTGGATGAAGCTTTAATTCTGCAGAGTGTCTACTTGGGAAGTGACAATAAACAGTGAAACAGGAATAGGTGCATGAGACACAGCGTATCAGAGTTCCAGGTGGCTCCAGAAGGCCAGCAGGGTGTCACTGAAGTGCCCTTTCAAAGCAGTTAATTCTCTGCAGTGTTTCCTAAGAGTGCTGTCACAGCAGCACTCAGGTAGCCCACAACTTGCTTCTTTCTGCATGGGATTCTAGCAAGCTTTCTCCAGCCATCACTTAGGTGTGGGGTGGTTTTGGTGTTTTTTTTTTTTTGCTCTTCCAGTTTCAGCTCTCCTTTTTAATCCTTATATGACAAAGGATAATTTGATAGTGTGGTTCTTCAAATCTAAATGCCAATACTATTTGATAGCAAGAGGTTTCCAGTACTGCTGTCCTACGCAATATTTCCAAACTGAAAGTGAAAGATGAAATTGGACTCCAGCATGCAATGTACATCTCCCTTACAACAAGCATTAACAGACTGCCTGATGAACCGGTTGTGTGTACATTACAGCTGGTCTGTGTGGTTTTCTGTTAAGCCTTCAAGCATTTTAAGTCTGCAAGTCATCAGCTCCTACCCATTTTATCACATTATGATGACTACAGGATTGTTTATGAGCTGTTTATAACAGTTTTATTATGAGATTACACACTGTAACAGCAAAGTGTTGTTCTTCATTTGCTGCAGCTGCTTTCTTCTAGCTTTTCTACTGTTCCTTAATTTTATCCTGTTGCCTGGACCAACTATTTTAAAGACTTTCTTCAGAAAGATACTCTCAGAACGTGCAACGCTTTGTGAGCTGTTCCTGAAGGTGATGGCTTGGTTTTAATTGTTGAACTCTTCAGTAATAAAGGCAGTCTTGAATGGTGAGGATGAAGAAGTGATGAAGTAAACACTATAGTCTCATAACAAAACCCTGCATAAAGCTATGATTACTTAAAATTCTCTTCGTTGTTTCCTCCATGAATGTACACCTGGTTTAAATCAACAATGACAAAACAAGAAAGTTTAGCCTCAAGGCTTGTTATGAAGAAACAAATCAGTGGGTTAAAAGTAGGTTTTCAATAGTTCCATTGTACGCTTCCTGATCAGGTAGCTTTATGATTTGAGGGGTGTGTTATTGAAATACAATAATTGTTTTCATTCAGGTAAACAAACATTAAAGATATTTGATGGGAATGATGCAGTGAAACGCAATCAATTTCGACTGATTTCAGTTCCCAGGATTGCAAAAAATGAAGAAGTTGTGGTAAGATACCTGGTGAAGGTCAATATTACGATGTCATAAAGGGGCAAATAATTATATATTGCAATAGTCAAAAGCTTATTTGTACAAATGTAACTGAACAACAACAAAATCTGTAAGTGGTATAAAATATTTTAATGTAATTTGACTTCATGTAGTGCTCTTATTTTAGAATATCTGTAGATATTGTGGTTTAGATACATGTAGCTTATGGGGCCCACAGTGTGTGCAGCAGAAAATGATATGTTCAGCAGTCATTCTTTTTCCTGGTGTGACACTAAAATCTGACTTTACTGATGTGAGCAATACTGGATAACCAGCTCCTTAGATCTCCTTCTTCTTCTGTAGTTTGAAGTCCTCATTAGTAGTTTGAAGTTCATGCTGGATAGCCACCACTACTGCACTGCAATTAATCAGCTTTGAAGACTGAAGCATGCAGCACTTACCTCCATTTGATTGTGAAAGTAATGAATTATTGATTACATAATGGCCACTCTCTAGCTGTTTCAGCACTTCATCTTGGGTGGAAACATGACTCAATCCGAAACTACATGTTCTGTACAGATTTTCATTCACTGGGCTGGGCATAACTGGGTAGAGACCCAGTTGTTTTGAAAATGGCTTTTAATATTCTGTATGTCAGTGGTGTCCAAGGAAAATTGAATATGGTGCTGAAAACACTTTTATTTAGGACTACTACTCATCTTTAAAGCGTGTTTCATCAGACTGCTGCATACAATACCAGGGCAGATTAGTACCACTTTTCGTAAGTAACTTAGTGGGCTGTATTCACTGCAGAGTGTGTATGTGCAGAGTTGCTGCAGGCACGGGCCAGTAATGGATGTAATATTCCTCTGACTGTGTAATATGTAATATTCCTCTGACTGCTTGCATCTCCCAAGGACAGCACCTTAACTTACTCTTCGCAGATGTGTGGGTTCAGGGCAGCCTTGTGGTTGAGAGGCTCACTAATTTTCAGTATCCCTTTAGTTCAAGAAGATAATGTGTTCAGAATTGGGCATAATCGAGTGTCATCTACCAATTTCCTTTTGGAGTAAATTTTGCATGCACTCTATGTCAGTTGTATTGGTGCTGAATTTTTACTTTTGACTTGAATTTAAAATGACTATCACTAGACAAAAATGTAATGTTCAAATTACTATTTTCCATTGATAATTTTTTATATCTTCTACTAAAATTTATTTTTACAATGTTGTTGTTGTTTTTTCCCTACTGTTCTGTGCTTAAAACATGTTGTAAAGGTTGATTCTGTAAGTAGGGTATTTATAAGTGTCTGCGGCTACACAGGTATTATTGGTGTCTTTTCAAGAAAATGTTAATTTATCTTTCTGTGTTGTAGGAGGCTGCTTTGAGGGCATACTACATAAATGATGACCAGCAGGAGTATGAGCTGCAGACCTTTACGCAGCAGGCGCTGCTGTCTGATGACGTTATCAACAGGAACGATGCTGCAGAGGACAGCAACTCAGGCTCAGTATTCCGAGAATCCGTTCCTGAAGCTTGGATTATTAGAGCCAAACCAAAGGATGAAGAAGTGATCAGAATTTATCCTGCCTGGCTGAAGTGAGTGCTTTCCTCCTCTCTTACAAAGTTATCCTGCTTAGCTAGCTATCCTGCTTTGTCCTCTGTAGTTTAGCTTAGTGTGTTTCAGTCATTAAAATCTCACAAGTATAACGGAGAATGTAGTTTTTTCTTTTGTACTAGAGGATACTTTTGTTTACTTTTCTGAATGAGCAATGCACATATTATTCATTTCAGCATGTGGAAACCTGCTCACGGGTTTCTTAACATGCACACAACACGTGCAACTTGTGCAGTTCTATTACTGTACATTTGGCCAAAAAGATGCAACTTTATTTTAACTGTATATGTAAATAAATGAATAAATGATGACAGATACATGTCAATTGAAAGCTTGACATTCTTGGAAGAATTATTAAATAGGAAGAATTTAGTGCAACTTCTGATATGAGAGTAGAAGTAAAATTAAAGGAAAAAAAATCTGTTCCATTTACCACTAAGAGAGTATACATTTTAAGCATACTTAGCAGTCAAAACAAGACTGTCTGATGACCTATTCATTTCTTGAAAGCCGTGGGATAAAATGTAAACACTTGGTCATTTTACTAATGTAACTGTATTGCCAAACTTTACCAAAGACCTGGTTTTAGTTGTGTGTATAGTAAGAAACTCATATGCAGTGCTACAGTTTTAATGACCAATTTCTTGAGAACTTGTATTGTGTCTTGTTCTTTGTCTGGTGTGGCTGAATTTGACATTAGACTCAGTGAGCATGTTTCTTCAGATAATACAAATTTCTTCCTAACTAACGGTAAATTTTCCATTTAGATAAAAAAAAGGGTTAGGTCAAATGATTGTCCTAAAAAAAAAAAGAAAGAAGTATTTCTCTTTTCTGTCTAGGGTGGGAATGGCATACATTTCTCTACGAGTAAATAAGGAAAGCACTACGCAGAGTGTGATCAAAGAAGTGCTCCCCTTACTTGGAAGGCAGGTAAACACAAGATAATATGTGTGTCCACGTGCTACCTGAGTGACCCTGAAGTGGGATGTGCATGTTTTCCTCTGTAGAAAAAATACTATCTGTCCATTTGATGTTAATATTGAGATTGTTAATTCCTGATAGTCTTTTGTGACTTCTATAAAACTTTCTGTGGTCTTGTTGGTGGACCTAGTTGCTCTGCACTGAAAGTTACCATCAGTCTTTCTGGGTCAAGCAAATTTACTTGTAAAAGCACAGTGATTCTTAGTATGCAGTGTATTTTTTCTGGTTATATATGTCTTGAATACTTAAAACACTGTTATATATAAATATATTGTTTATCTTGTTGGGAAACTTCATCAACGGCTGTTAGGACAGTCACACTTGTCTATGCAAAGAAAAAATTGAGACTGAATGGCACCTGCATGGTTTACCATCTGCACTCCTTCCAGCCTTGTTGGAAAACAATTAGATACATCTTGTAATCTTGTAGATACACGTTTTCTGTGGAATATGATCTCTATTTAGTCTTCCTGTCTGTCCTATAGCTGGTGCCAAGATAGCATGACTTTTAGGAAACATGTTAGTAGAATTTTTAAGTGTGCCAAGGCACTGGCAGTCTGAATCAGACACACAGCTGTGGAGGCTTGAAACTGTAGTGCGTGCATTTTGTTCAGGAGTTTGAGTTTGTGAGTAGACCAGTGGATCAGCTGTTTCCTTCCAGGGAACAGCCATGCTCACAGAGGGCGACCACCTTCTTCTGCAGTTACTTACAGGGCACTTTGAAGCATGCATGTGGCTAACTGTTTGGAGCAGGTAACTGTGGTCTTCATGTATACACTGTAGTGCATGCAGCTCGTTTTGCATCGCGGGATGGTTCTAGGGTTTGGTTTCAGACCTTTTCTTAAGTACTAAGGAGCTTTAAACAAAACTTGGAAATTCTTGTCTGAAACCTTGTCTCATCTGAAAAAAAGAAACTGTTGAACAAGAAAGCTAGGTACCATGTTTGGAAAAGGTCTTCATATCCCTGTATTTGGGAAGCTGTTTTGCAGTTGTGAGAGACTTAATTCCTTGGACCCTTTGCAGTTTCTCTAATACTGATAGTTTTTTAAAGGACTTTCTCCTTTGGCTGTATGAACATGCACATACAGGAAATCTCTTTTTTAATATTCAGAATTTATCTATTCTAAAGATCCTCCAAACAGCTCTCATCAAATTCCAGGTAAAGCAAATGTTGGCAATTGACACCTTTAAAACCACACTTGCTTTTAACATCCATGCAAAGCAAGGTAATTTTTCCTTTGAATCTCAAGGCCTAAAATTAAGACTTCCTCAGTCCTGAGTGTCACATGTTTCCAGGATTGCAGTTATACTAGCAAGTGATTGAACTTTTGGCTTTTCTTTTCTGACTACAAGGGAATTGGATGTTCCCTGTGGTGTAGCAGTACAATTTGGAGAAGTAACAGTGGCACACGAAGAAGGTTTCCTTCCATCAGTGCTGGTGGAATGCCCCAGGAGGTGAGGCCTGGTGAGCCTGGTTCCTGGCTGATCTTCTCAAATACCAGGTTCATTCCCCATCCTATATGCTGGCTGTGGAAAGAACACTGTGGAAATAGCCTAGCTGAGCTGTTGGTCACTGAAGGGGGGTAAAGTTAACCGTGCTTTGTGGGCATCATTTCTCCACAGAGCTGCTAGGAGACCTGTGTAATTAAGAGCACACGAGCCTGACACCACATGTGGGAAGCTGAATGTGTAAAATACAGATCATTCCTGGCTTGGGAGGAGTGGGATAGAGGAAGAACATTGGGATGGATTTTAAAATGTTTAATTTACAATGGTTTGTTTGTGCAGTGGATACCGTAATACCAATGTAAACATCTGGCAAAACAGTGTATCATTTAGAAACTACATTTACACGTCCCATCTTTTGGCAGACGGAGTGCCTCCAGAATTTCAAATTGGTAGAAGTGCTTATGGGCAGTAAGCAAGGTAAGAGAAGGAGCATTGACCAAAGGCACATCTGTAAGTGATCTTCTAGCACGTTCATTTTAACTTTTTTTTAAAGGGAGGGAGGTCTTTAAGAGCTGTGGACAAATTCAGACTATGCAAAGCAACTTCATGGTCTTTCTTTGAATAATGAGTCTGCATGGTCCTTAATGATAGATGTGTGAAGAGTTGTGAATTTTCCCAGCGTTTTGGCGTGTGTGTGTTTTTGTTGTTGGTTTGTTTTTGTTTTTTTTTTAATTTAATTGAGCCTGATAATAACTCGCACTGTTTTCAAACATGGTTAATGTTCTTTCTATCTCTAGTTCAGCGCATGGTCTTGGACAGTCAGGAACTGATTCTTAACAGACTCAAGGACATCAGAAAGGTAAACATGAAAGAGAAACATGATCCCTTTTTTATAGCAAGTTGGGAGTCCCCCTTCTTAGAGAAAAAACAAGTATTCGGTTACACCCCCAGCTGGCTTATCTGTAGAGAAGCCAAGTGCTTGGACTGAAGTTTGTTTCTATTTATGATACTCTCTAGGCATAGATGACATGATAGCTAAGTTCAGAACTATTTGGGATTTTGTTTCATAATATCTTTTTGCCAAATGTCATGTCATTTTTTATTATTATTATTTTGGTAGACTTCAATACGTCAGATGAATCAAACAAGATTTTACGTAGTGGAAAACAGCAAGTCCGTTGTACGAGTAAATTTGTTTATTGGTGGCCTTCCACCTCAGCTTTCTCCTGAAGAATACACAAATATTCTCAAGGATGAATTAACTATCAAAAGTAAGTAAACAGGTGCGCTTTGAGATCTATTCACCTGTACATAATTAAATGTAGTAGCATCTATAGCTTCTTATTGTTTCTTTCATAATGTTTTTTGATGTCTTTTGAAGAATCAGTCTCTCATCTACTCTCATGGGAGCCTTTTTGTTTATTTTAGCATGTTGGTAGCTGCACAAGAGATGTGACAGCTTATTATTCAAATGATGATGTTACAGTACTGGAGTTATACGTGACTGTACAATATTTTTAGTGGAAAAACCGTTTTAAAAGTTAACTGAGCATACCTTACAGCATTCAAATTATGGCAGTGCAATCTAATTCCATATGCATGAATGTTCCTTATCTTTATTAATATCTGAACTTTTTGCATGAGCTATTGTCTATACTGTCCATGTGCACTGTCCCAGGTCACAGAGAAATAAGAGCTATGTGTGCATGCACATATGGACAAGCAGTCAGTGAAAAGAATTTATTTTCCTTTTTCAAAGTGTAATTGATTTTTCATAATACTCTTTCAACCAACGTGTTGTATAAACAGTGTCAGGAATGCATCATCCTTTTTGTTTCAGGAAACGAAGTATTTTTCCCAATCTTTTATGTAACTTCAAGAGGAATTAAACTAAATGCCAGGAAGGGTACATAGCCACCTTTTACGAAAATCAGTTTAGCTTTTCTAACTTGCAAAGTAAACTTAGAAGAGGGAAAGTGTTAGCTGGAGGTTCTCCCTATATTTGTATAACTTTTAATATTTATTTATATTATATTTACGTAACTTTTAAAAATATTTTAAATATTTACTCTAAATGTACCCAAGGTTTTATGTGTTTATATTTTTACCCTTTGCAGCAAATGTAGTATCTGTGAGTCATGTTTATCAAGCACAAGGTAAGCAATAAGATTTTAAGTATTGCAAACAATGTCTATTTTCAAAACTACAGTCTAATACGAGAGGTTCTAAGCTCAGAGTATGTGAATCTTACTGCATAAGCAAAAAGCCATTTAGATAAAACATAACCCAATATATTTATGAAGAGCAGGGGATTAGTGTTACCTTATTAATAAAACGTAGGCTTCATGCCACCTATGCAAGAAAGTGATGATAATCTGTCAGAGAAATGAGGTTTGAAATTGCACTTCAGCTGAATAGTGCTAACACCGCAGAACTCTTAAAAGCCCTTCAAATGCTCTCTCCTCATTTTGACTCTGAAACAAAAATTTGGTGCTGCTCTCGAACTTGGTGGGACTGTTTTGTGGTCACTGTTTCTAGCACAATACTGAACTGGGGTTCAGTGGTTGGAAATCTGAAGAAAATCGGTATACTCATCTCTGCATTCTTCCTTTGAATCTTCTGACTGGTTTTTGAGCTGTTGCTTTGCTTTTGCTGTATGAATGGTATTTCACTGAGGGCAGAGAAGCTGTAGGGCTGCTGAGAATCACCAAAGCAGTGCCTCTGTGAAGCGTTAGTGCAGCGGACAGGTGTGGGTCTGCATTTGGTACAGCTTACAAAGAAATGCCTGAGATTTCTCTTGTATACATTTGGGTGTCCCCTTCCACTTCCCACCCCCATCTTCCAATACAGGACCTAAACTGACTTAAAGATGTTAAAATGATTCTCAGATCAGATCCTTGTATGTAGTAATTTGTGTTGAGATATTGTCAGTGAATTGAACTACTAGATTTTTAATAATGAGATAGAAAATGAAATTTGATAGCTTTGTCACTTGTATACCTTGAGAACAGCCTGTTAGGTATGATAAAGTGTATGGAAACAGATGATATTTCTGAAGTCCAAAGGAATTCTTAAATCTGTGTTAGTTTTCTGTTGAAGTTCATTATGTACTTGAGACTTTTAACAAAAATCTGGGGTGTGTTTGGGATATGAAGAAAGGCTTAAAAACAAAGCAAAATGCCCAATTAATTCACTGATAACCAACAACCACGAGTGTTGTAGAGTAACGTTAACTGAAAGATATCCAAAGTAAACGTTTGCTGTGATTCAATATTGTTTATTTCCTATTAATAGAAAATATAAAAAATCATTCTAACACATCTTTACAGGTGCTGTTGTACTCGAAATTTCATGTTTTTCTGAAGCTGAAAGAATATATATGCTAGTTAAAGATACAACTGTCAATGACAAGCCTCTGAATGCTGTGGTGATTCCTGAAGTTATGGTAAGAGATGAGGTTGAACTTAAAATTGCATCTAAAAGAAAGAGCACTACCATCAACCTTTTTTTTCTTTTTTTTTTCCCCTGGAAATAAATAAAAAATGCATGTTGCTCAAGGAAGCCATACAATGAGTTTATATAACTAGTGTGATGAAGAAATAGTAATTGAGAGCTTGTACTTAATATATCTAATATACTACCGTGACTTAAGTCACTTGTCCTATTACTATTGAGTTGTGAAGAAGTGTGAGTACAACACACTCAAGGAAGGGTGCAGAGACGGTAGCCAGGTTCTTTCCAGTGATGACAAGAGGAAATGGGCAGAAACTGAGTATCAGGAATATCAGGAAGCACTTCGTTTCTGTGAGGGTGATGGAGAACTGGCACAAGTTGGTCAGAGAGGCTGTGGAGTTTCCAGCTTTGGAGGTCTTCTAAAGCTGCCTGGAAGTGGTCCTGGGCAACCTACCCCAGGTGTCCCTGCTTAAGCAGGGGGTTGGACCAAATGACCTGCAGAGGTCCTTGGCAACCTCAACCAGTCTGTGATTCTGTGAAAGACATATAGATACCCTAGTGGGATGAAATGACTGACATAGTTGAGATATGCAGAGATATTGAGATATTGGTTTTAACATGACTGTGATGACTCAGTTAAAACATCTGACATCTGCCAGATGCTTTTGCCATACTTCCAGGATGCTACATTAACAATAATAATAAGAAGAAATTGGTCATTAAAGAACTTCATGAAGTTGGGCGTGGGGTGAATTTTCATTCTTGGTTTAAAGGATGTGAGGCTGGTAGGGAAGAAGGAGCAGATACATCTTCCTTGGGGAGAGCAGTGTTACACAGTGGACCTTGATCACTTCTGAGTCTGCAAGAGTTTGAGTAAAGCACTTGCCTTGACTTCACTGCTGTGAAAAATACTTTTTTTTTTTCCTTGACTGGTAAAAATCAATCATTTTGTCGAAATCTGCACCTCATGCGGACGTTAGACTGTGCAAGACTCCTTTCACAGTTTCAGGCTTGGTTCTAATTTATTATTTTTCATGGCTACAAACCACTTTGCTATGAATCACTTAGGTTTATAATAGGCTTCATGTTAATAAGGCAGATTCAGGGTGTGAAGAGGGAAATGGTTGATTGAACAAAATGTTTTTCAACCAGGATGATGTAGGTTCTGTCCAGAAGACAGGGTAGCCATAATTACTTTCTGTTGACCTGTTGTGTATCTTGCAGTTACTCTTTCTGGAGTTTTATTATGGCAAATGAACTGAGAATCTTGATTTGACTTGTTCTTTAGAACTGCATAGAAGTATGAAAGCTTCACAAAATACATTATTAGTGAGAACTGCGAGACAACTTCAGGTGGGAGGGTGTCAAGTTCAATAGCAGGAGTAAGGCCATTAGTTGCATACTTAAATGCCAGCTTTTCTATTTAAAGAGTCCTATGCTTGTCAAAGTTTTCTGATGGGAATTTCTTTTTATAGATAAGCAGATACTAGTGGCAGTGCTTACGTTTAGTTTGCAATATTACAAACTATCCCTCCTCCAAAAAACTGAAAGACTTGTTCTTGTGTGTGCATGGGTATTATGTTTTTGTGAGATCATTAGAAACTAATCTCCCCTCCCATCTAGGTTTCAACACTTTTTATCAGAAATCGAATGAACAGAATGCAGAACAAAGGTGGGAATGGTTTTGGATACTTGTTTCTGTTGGTTGTTTAGGTAAATATGTTATGAGCCTAGATGTGGTGTATTGGTGTGTGAAGTTGAACATATCCACTCTGCTGCTGATGTGTCTGGGTTTCTGGTTACATATGTTTGATGTGAGCTTTTTGATGCCAGCAAAATGTGGATAATGCAGTCTTTTACCTGATGCAAGATTAGAAACTCCATTTCAGGGGACTGATTGGATGAATTTCTAACATATAAGAAGGAGAAAGAGGCTGTACATCTGCACATACATTTTCTTTCCATTTCAGCATGTATTGCTTATATCTCACTAAAATGAGCCGAGAGTTAATATGACTGATATTTCAATTGTGGTTTGTCTGTGTCTAGGCCACGCAGCTTTTGCTGTTCTCTAATTACCCAGAGTAAACTGAAGAGTGATTGTTGACGCTGTTTTGGTAGCCGTTGGACTGAATGACCTTCTGAGGTCCTTTCCAACCTAGATTAATTCTATTATCTTGTGATACTATTTGCTTTTGTTTATATAGTATGTACGTGATCATTTAAATGCAGCAACAGGAAATACTTGTACAAGAACTAAGCACAATATTAAACTTACACTCTTTTGACATTCCTCTTGTGGGAGAAGTACAAAGAAATTGGGTATGAAGTAATAATGTGTAGCCTTAGAAGGAGAACTGCTGATAAATCAAAGGCCACGGTGTTTTGGCTAATGGCTTTTTCAACTTCAAACAAACAAACAAAGCAAAACAACCCTTCTTAAAATCAATAGAAGCGTAGAAGTGAATTAGTGGTTAGCATCTGCTTTGTGTTTTGTTAGTCTGTCATTTTTCCAACATGTGATTTACTTGCTCTGGTTTTGGTACACCTTCAAAAGAGTTAGCCTGGTTCTATTCTGGCATGGTCACATCTGCCAGAAGCAATTAGCCCTCTTCTTATCTTTTCTGAAAAGTTTTAATACAGAATCAGTTTGATTCTGTACACAGAATACTGAATACAGAAGCAATTTGATAATTGCTTATTAGAAAGTCAAGCAATTAGTGTGATCTGATGTTTCACTATCTTGGGCCTGCGAGAGTTTAATAAAATATGGTTTTGTTTCACAATATTTAAGTAAATGGATTCTCTTTTTGTTACAGTGTGAAATAAATACAGTCTTATAAAGTCGATCTGCTGTTGTGTTTAAGGGGTACTTGGTTCCAGTCTTGGGCAGCACGGAAGGGTGGAAGGCAGCACAGCACTGAAGCACTGATTTGATAGCTAACTCACCAGAACGGTTTCTGTAGCGTTTGCAGGCAAGGAGGTCATCAGACAGCTAGCTGTAACAAGCCAGTACCAGCACAGCAGGGGCAAGTGTTTGTGGCTGGACCTCTAATCCCACTTACCAGTGGAACATGCTCTGGTGAAAACCTAGCGTGGTGGGGAGGAAACCTAGTTGGGGGAGGAGGGAGAGGGTTCATTTCTATTGATCTCACAAAACATAATACCCATATTTGGGTTCCTTAACAGAATTAGAAAGAAATTTCAGAGTTACCCAAGTGGGTGAAACCTTCCATTTCAATCATTTGTACTAATTCTTCACAGACGTGTCTGCTTAAAAGCATGATAGTTTAATCACCGTCTTAGCCAAAACACCATGAAAGGTTACTTTCCACCCTTCTGCCACCTCCCCAGTTCCCCCAAAAGTCAAGAAGTGGTTCCTGGAGGACCTGCTGTGTGGACAGAGCTGCCTCTCCAGCTGCTTTGACAGACCTTGCACGTCATTCTTCATCGGGTGCAGTGCCTCCTTTATGGCTGGGGGAGTCTTGTACGGGGGAGTCACAAGCCCTTGCACATGGGAGATGCTGCAGACAGCCTGCTTGTAAATGTTAAATTTACGTGTTGCTTAGAGATCTCCATCGTTCCTGGAAACAGCTCACCACCCTGGAAGATACGCCGTAATTGTCGTGCTGGCGGGCCCGTGGCACAGAACGCCTTGTTCTCTGTTGTCATTAGATGTGATTACACAGTGCACACAACAGAGGGGGGATTAGCGTGAGCAATAAATATCCTGCCCCAGCCTGCAGCCACGTTGAGCTAATCCTGACAAATTAAGCAATGCACAGTGACTGTCAGAGTGCCTAAATCACACGTCCTCCATTAGCTGGCTCTGAGAAACACGCAGTAAATTCCTTCCTGAACTCCAGCCAACACAAAGCCCCTCTGCAGACCTCGCTTCTCCAGCTGAGTGTGGAAGTCAAGACCAAAGGGGGCAGGGAGTCCTCGGGTGGTGAGTCACACCTCCCCTTCTCAGAGTGTCCCTGCAGGGCTTTAAGGGACCAGGAAAAACTCTGCAGCATCAGAGTGCTGTCCTGCAGCCATCTAGCAGAGGGGCCCGAGCCTTTTAGACATCGGCAGAGCAGTCCTGCTCTGCTGTACCAGCCTGGAAGCTTGTTCTCCTGGAATTTTTAACCCATACCAAAAAGTGATTGTTTTCTTAGAGATTGGTCCTTTCAGGGGTTTTTGCTTCTTACTCTTTTAACCGTGAGTGGTGAGAAGCAAGTTAAATGTAAGGGTAAGCACACTTGAGAGGGCTTCTGCCCTTTCTAGGATACTTTGTTTAGTCTACATGGGTTCTTTCAGTCCTAAACGATTATAATTAAGGGATTTACATTAGAAAATACTTGAGCGAAGATGGTTTTTTAGTGGTAGGACTATTCAGTTTATACTACATGCAGATTTTTTTTAATTCCAGGCATCCTTTGCAGCTGGTTGAGACTCTTAGTAGCACTTAGGGTAAATGTTTCACTTTTCTTTATTTTTTGTACGGTATTGACATTTGGCAACTAGGAAATTTAGATGGCAGTTTTGTGGAAACTGTAAATACATATTTGCAACAACATATACTTGATTGGGTAAGATCTTACACACTTTGCAAAACACAGCTGTGCTTTTGACTGTCTTGAGATTTACCATGTCTCAAAAATCAGCGTGGTTCCCTGAAGTTCTTTGTGAATTATTTTAGTTGCTTGGGTTTAGAACCAATATGTAGAACTTGTCTGTAAAAGTGAGTAATATAACCATGTGATTAAAGTGTCACTTTAAATGTCTACAACCAATATTTTTTAAAGAATTGATTTCCTAAGAAAGAGAAGGTAGTCAAACACTCTTGTCTGCATTCTAGTAGGGTATTTGTTTGGCGTAAGCTTTGGGCTGGTTTCTTTTCTCTCATTCTTTTATTGTTAAAGTTTTTATTTACTTTGAACTGCAGAGCTGTTTTTTTTTCCTGTTTTTTCATTCACCTTCTCCCCCCAACCTCTTTGTTTTATAAAATCCCGCAAGTATCTGGGCATTGGACCAAGCCTGAGGTCTCAGATAGCATGTACTGTTCAGAAAGTTAAAATGACTGGAGATCAAATTTAAGTAGTAAAAAAGAAGCTTTGATGAGGAAGAGATGGGAAGTGGTCAGGTGGTAATGCAGGGCAGAGCAGAAGCTGGAAGAAGGAGTGTAGGAAGGGAACAATTATCCAGTGGGAAGCGACGTTTCCTTTCAGCGCTGCTCCGCCTTTGGTTGCTGGCAGGATTTTCAAAGGAGTATTCATAACGGGATGTGGCAGATGACAGTGCATTAGCTGATGGAGTAACAAGGAGGGCTGTACTGAAAAGCCAGAGCTTCGCTTGCTCTTTTTATTAATGGCTGTGATGGCTTGAGGGGAGGAAGTCTACCCCTCTCTTTGGGATGTGTGGATCCTTGAGCTGCTGACCTTACAATTCAAGAAGTACTTCCTTCTGGTGACAGTGGCATGCATTGTTTTGCTTAGACTTCCGCTGCTGGCTACAAATATCCTTCCCATGTACATAACAGAAATGAACATATCACCCTTTTTGTACGTTGCACACACTTGAGGAAGTGCTTCCCCTCTTCCAGTGAAGCCTGAATGTGGAGGCAGGGGGCGTTTTGGCTTAGCAGCCTCCACAGTGTGGCATGAGGGTAGTGCCTCGGGAGAGCTTTCTCCTGAGGTTGTCTGCTCTTGTTGTCCTAGCATGGTTAAGGGTTGTCTGTCCTTGCACGGTCAGCAGTGCCACCTTTGTCTTGGCAGTTTCTGTTCCACCAGCAGCTAGAAACTGCTGGGGCTCTCCTGGCTTGCTGTCAGCAAAAATATCCTTGTTTGACTTAATTTTTTGGAGTAAACATAAGCATATTCAAACCGGATGTCTCCGCTTAGCTGAATCTAAACCAGGAGGAAGGAGGGGGCAAGAGGAGATACGTATTTCTCTTCTGTCAGCCTTCTTACCTGCTCACCTTCTACTGGTGTGTTTTGTGCTTACCAGTCATGGCTGATGAAAGAGGATATTTCTCAGGCAGGCAGTGACACAGAGGAGAGATTTTTATGCAGCTGCAGGTATCTTAACACAGAGGGTCAGTGTCCAGCCCTTTCAGGAAAGCACAGTTTGAGGAAATCTCTTGGATATTGGGACACCCCGAGCTATTGTCTAAGCCAGCTGACACATAGACAGTGATGTGGGGTATCTCAACATTCAACATTAGATGCCAGTTTGCTTCCCCAGTTACTCGATTACATATCCTGATTTCTCTGTCCTGAGAATTGGTTCGCACCCCTGGTGGTTACGTACAGCCATCAGCTGAGGCACGATCTCCTCCCCTCTGTAGCTGTTGGTATCTCTTTGCATGTTTGTAAGCTGCTGTCATGCTGCTGCTTCTCCACCCCCTGAATCATTCTTGTCTAAATTGCCTTATATTTAGCACAGTTGTTCTTTTCCCTGAATCCATCCTGTCAGCTGCATGATGAATTGCTGTTCTCTGAATGCAGTCCAATTTGTAAATACAAATTACCATTACTTAGGGATTGTGGCAAATGTTTCTGTTTTGAAGCACACTTGTTGAAATGGCCAACAGACTTTTTTTAAGCTGTACCTGCCTCATAGCCCAGTAAAAACCGTAAACCCTGTGACAGGATGAATAAAAGGTGCCTTAGAGCTTTGTGGTCTGTCTAGAGTCATTTACAAATCGTGTTACAGGATGGTTGAAGGGCCAGCTGAAGACCAGCCTGGGGGGATGTTTCTGCTGATTGTGCCCCTGTGGTGAGTTGGCTGTCCCAGGAGATCCCTGGTGTGCCACCTGAAGGGACTTCCCTCAGAGTGGCTCCTGGAAGGGCAGCAGGATGCCCACAGTGCTCCTGTGCTTTGAGAGCCCTTCAGTGGTGACTGCAGCATGATGAGGATCCTATGATACAGGCACCAAGCCTTTCTCATCCTACATGATTCTGAAAATTACTTTATCCTTCACACTATTCTTCATCATAAAACTCCATCGCCTACTCAGCCCTGGTGAGGCCACACCTGGAGTCTTGTGTCCAGTTCTGGGCTCCCCAGTACAAGAGGGACATGGAGCTACTGGAGCAAGTCCAAAGGAGAGCTACGAAGATGATCAGAGGACTGGATCACCTGTCATACAAGGACATGCTGAGAGAGCTGGGCCTGGTTAGCCTGGAAAGAGAAGGCTGAGGGGAGACCTCATCAATGTCTATAAATATCTAAAGGGAGAGTGTCAAGAGGATGGAACTAGGCTCTTTGGTTGTGCCCAGCAACACGACAAGAGGCAATGGGCACAATCTGAGGCACAGAAAGTTCCATCTGAATATGAGAGGTCACTTCTTTACTGTGAGGGTGACAGAGCACTGGGACAGGTTGCCCAGAGAGGCTGTGGAGTCTCCTTCTCTGGAGATACTCAAAACCCACTTGGCTGTCATCCTGCACAATGTGCTCTAGGTGATCCTGCTCGGCAAGGGGTTGGACTAGATGATCTCCAGAGGTCCCTTCCAGCCTCGGCCATTCTGTGATTTTGTAAACTTTTTTACTGAAAATGTGTAGGAAGGACTACTGATAGTGACTTCGTTTTTAACATTAGGGCAGACTGTGTAGTTGGAGTGGGATAAGGAAACTTCATTCTCCCAGGAAGACAAAATCAGCAGCTAGCCTTGTCGATTGGTGTTGAATCTTTTTATTTATTGAGTCTGGATTTTTTTACTAAGCATCAAGGAAATATCAGGAAATACTTTTGAGATGCAGTAGTAATTTTCCTGCCTAGTCATGGTTTTGGCTAATCCTTCTTTCTTTTCTTCATTCAGGCTTCCAAGATACCACAGAACTGCTGGCCTCTCCTTGTATTTGTGAATCCAAAAAGTGGTGGTTTAAAAGGTCGGGATCTGCTGTACAGTTTTAGGAAGCTGCTAAATCCACATCAGGTCTTTGAACTTACCAATGGTGGCCCTCTGCCTGGGTAAGTTGTAGTATTTTTAACATTTTTATCAATGTTATTTTGTTAGGAGTGTTTATGGTTTATGTTTTTTTTTTGTTGTTTTGAGGAAGGATTAGATTCTCTTATTATGAAGATACAAATTTTATATGTTTTGTGCCTGGAGACCGAAGTGGTGGATCAGTCCATCCAGCTGGTTCTTACTTAAACAGACTTAAACTTTCAAGTTCTCTGAAGAAAACAGAGTAGTTCCTGATGTATATGCTTGTATCAAGTTTAATAGAGTCAAATCCTGGGAAAGTCATGCGTACTTTACAATAATGCAGGTCTAATAATCATTAAATATAAAAAGATTTTATAATCAAATGGGGACCAAAACAGAAATGTCTTGTCTTACAAGAATGCTCATTTTTTTGCTTTTATTTACTCTAATGTTTCATGGAAACTAAGAGGAAATTATAATAAAATTTTCTATCTTGACTCTTGAAACTTGGCCACGATTGCAGAATTAGCAGGGCCTGCCTGATCACAGCTGCAACATTTCTCAATACAAGGAACAGAACATAATGTGCTTGTAAGGGAGGCAGTAACCAATTACTTGATTTTATCAACACCATTTTGTCACCAACTTCATAAAACTGAAAGCAATGTCTGAAGCCTAGTCAGAGTAGCCTCATTACTTCAGTGCTGCGTTAACAAAGAACTGTTGTGACAAGACCTTCAAAACAAAAGCTTTCATAAGAAATGCAGCTTATGCAGGAAGCAAGTAAAACAAGCTTCACAAACTTTTTTGTAAGAGCCATGTATTTTGATGTCTTTCTAATGTTGTTGAAGCTGCAACTTTGATAATTGGCTCATTTTGCTTTACCCATAAAATATTTCTGCAGCTTTATGGCAAATTGCTTCCACTTGTTTTTTGTTCCTTGTGAAATGAGAGTAAAAATTCCTTTGCAGGATGTTTTGGTATGTAGGATGAAAAGCCACAAAGGGTGAGTGTGAATGAAATAGTGCTATGAACAAGAAGTCCTATCAAAATACCACACTTACCATATAGGAATGACTAATTAGAAAAAAAAATTCTAAATCTCTACAAAGATTTAGAGAGTTCAAATGGAAACCGTGAACAGTTAGATCTCTTTGTCTTTGGTGAGGAAAGAAGTGATTAACGATTGATCTCCACCTGAGAAAATCATAGAAGATTGTGGTTTTCACTATTTTTAAATAGATCTATCTAAAAGTGTCTGTATTTCCACTCACTTTGTTGAGGTTGATCCTGAGACAGATGGTGAAAGGGGAAAAAATCCAGTAATAATGTCTTATCTTAAATAACATATGAAGAGACTTTGCTTTTTCTGTACTACATTGTAATGCTTCTTTTCCCCTTTGCTTTGTTTCTCAATGGAGGTTTCACACGTTCTCCAAAGTCCCTTCTTTCCGAGTGCTGGTGTGTGGAGGCGATGGCACCGTGGGTTGGGTTCTTGGTGCGCTGGAGGAGATCAGACACAAGCTGGTGTGCTCAGAGCCCTCTGTTGCCATCTTACCTTTAGGAACAGGTGAGAATCGGGGCAAGCGCTAGCTTCAGGATTGCGTGGCACGTGCTGAAGTCCCAGACTTCTCACTCTTCATGTTTGTGTTTTGTTGTGTTTGGTACTAGTAATTGCTGGTAAGAGTGACTCTTTTAGGCATAAGCTCTAAATAATGAACATAGAGACATGGACTTGAGGGCACAAACAGAACAAAGACTTATCTTCCCACGTAGCTCAGAGCTTTATTTACCTTTTATTTTACTGCTAAAATGGGGTTGAATTTAGCAGCTATTGAACCACATTCCTTAAATGTTTGTTTCCTAACGTAGTGGGTGAAAGATCTGATCTCTCATACCCAGCCTGAAGTTGTGCCTACCACATGAGTAAATGCACAGTCTTCAGTAAATAATTCCTTCATTTTGTCTCTCAAGACATTGTTCTTTTTGGTGGTGGTTCATGACAGAGGTGTCCCCGGGCTCTGTGGGTAGGCTAACTCCCAGTGCGAGCACACTGCTCACTAGTCTGCTTGCAGTCTGTGGACTGGTATGGTGCTGGAAGTCCAGCTGGATCTCTACATGAGGCTTTGTGCCTGGTTGTCATCCAGGTTTGTCCTCATGTATCCATCTGACAAACAACAGGGTTTTGTGGTGAGGATGCCATGACTCAGTTCTGGCAGGTGCTGGATAGGAAGTGCAGTATCAGCTTGTCAACAAAATGTTGGTCACAGTTTGAGTGAAAAATAAGCAGCAGGGGTATGGCTATGGATGTGTCTGAGTGCCCAACTTCCCAACTCCATAACAGGTTTTTCCATTGTTTTTTGTGATTTTTTCACATGAGACACGTCTGTATGTGACACAAAGCACATATGCAACCACAACAAAAAAATTTTTTCATGAGTTTTTTATGATTGTTAACTTTTCAGTCCAATTGTACTACTTTCATGACTTATTTCATAGAATTGTAGAACAGCTTGTGCTGGAAGGGACCTTAAAGATTACCCAGTTCCAAACTGCCCTGCAATGGGCAGGGATGCCACCCGCTAGATCAGGTTGCCCAGGGTGTCCCCCATCTTGTAGAACAGGGCTAATACACTTTTTGATGCTTTTAGCTAGCTTACAAAATGTAGTCATATTTTGGGGTTCTTCATTGTTACCCAGGTAATGACTTAGGGAGAGTCTTACGCTGGGGAGCTGGCTACAGTGGGGAGGACCCCTACTCTATTTTGATTTCCGTGGACGAGGCAGATGACGTTCTTATGGATCGCTGGACTATCCTTTTGGATGCTGAAGAACCTGCTGACGGTGCGGAGAACGGTGTAGCAGAACCTGAGCCTCCAAAGGTGAGCTGAGCACTGTTCAGGTTTGACTCTTAAGAACTGTTGTTCTGTTGAGAGTGACGAGGAAGATAGATACCAGCACCATGTAATCTTTTATTGCTCTCTTATCTAGTGCTTGGGCCTTGCTGAGCTATTCTGTAGTGAACATAGCATGCGTCCGGATGTAGTGCTTCAATTTGGGTAGGACTGGTTGGTTGCAGAGCACATTTCTTCGTAGGTTGGCAAAAAGTATCTGAGAGAAGATCTATTAAAAGATATATGCAGCAGTGGCATGCCTATTTGCTTTGCTTAGGAGGACATATATTTCTCAAGTAAGAAAAACTTCTCAAAGAAAGCCAAACACTTTCCAGAAGACTAGTGAAACCGGGGTGTTGACCAAAAAAAAACCCACCAACAAATTAAAAAAATAAAAAGAGACTACTTTGATCTTTCCTGTTACAGATCAAAAAGTGACTGTAAATTGCAAAAACATACAGAAATTAAATCCTTCTATCAACTTATTGCTATTGTGTGTCTATATATACAGCATCTATTTTATATTTTTGGAGTGAAACACCCTGGCCCTTGGTTTGTTTTACTTATTTCTGTTTAGGAAAATAAAAATGTTGTTTGTAGGTGATGACTTCAGAGCTTTGTGTGGATACTAGTTCTGTTTATTTTCAGACAAAACCAAGAAATTGGATAGAAAATGGGTGCCAAAAAGAAAGTAGAAAATTGTAATAATGGTAGCCCACGTCAAAGATTTTAGTCCAATTGCTGGAAAATCATAGGCGTTGTGTCGGTGGGAGAATTTAAGTTGCTCCGGTTCCAGATATTTTAATTTGGTGGAGGTGGGTTGTCCTGATTTTGGCTGGGAACAAGTTAATTTTCCTCCTAGTAGCTGGTATGGTGCTGTGTTTAGGATGAGAATGGTGCTGATAACACACTGATGTTTTCAGTTGTTGCAGAGCAGTTCTTACACAGAGCCAAGGCCTTTCCAGGTCCTTGTGCTGCCCCACCAGCGAGGAGGCTGGGGGTGCACCAGGAGCTGCGAGGGGACACAGCCAGGACAGCTGGCCCAAATGGACCACAGGGATGTCTCGTACCATGTAGCATCATGCTCAGCAATAAATATAAATACAAAAAGGGGACCTTGTTTTCTTCCGATTCTCTCCCCAATCCTATTGGGCGTGGCTTGAGCACACGGCTGCGTGGTGCTGAGCTGCCTGCCGCATTAACGCACAGCACAGGGGTAGATTTGCCCTGAGTGCCTGATGTGGTTTTTAAAGATGAAAGGTGAGAGAGTCACAGGCTAGGATAGAAAAGCTGTGGAATGAGCTGGCAGGCAAAGGAAGAATCAATAGGAGAAAGAGTAGAAATCTGTAAAAAATTGCCACACGTAGAGCTATTTAAAATGCAGTTGAGTAGGTGAAGTCAAGGTCATCTAATATAAGATGAAGTTAAGGGAAAGGATCTTCCCAATGATACCATGATAAGTCCCTGGTTGATGCCAAAAATAGTAGTGGTGTTAGCATTTAGCAAGTCTTTTTGTTATTGAATAGAATCACTTGGAGAAGTTGGGTTGTCTTTGTTTCTGCATTTACTTTTAGTTCTGCCTTTATTATATCTGTCTCTAGCAATTAAGATTAAATTTTGAAGTTGCTTATAGTTTGGAATTAGTAACTACACATATCAACAATTCTTTGTACAGCTTTATTTTTAGTGCAGTGTTTCTGGAAAATATTTTCCTAAATCTGTCAAGATGCAAATTACTTGGAAGAATCATCTGCAACTCTTGCTTTTGTTGAAAAGTTTTGGAACCTCTTTTTTTATAAACGTAAGCCTTGAGCAAATAATACAACTTTTTTTTTTTCTTTTTTTTTTTGACAGATTGTACAGATGAACAATTACTGTGGTCTTGGCATTGATGCAGAGTTGAGCTTGGATTTCCATCATGCTAGAGAAGAAGAACCAGGGAAATTCAATAGCAGGTAATCCTGGGGGAAAACAGAGGTGAGGGATAAGTACTGTAGTACAATATAACTTCCAACTTACACTAAGGCTGATAATCTTGCTACAGGTATTCACAGATAATATTGCCTGAGATAAAGCAGACACAGGGAGGAATTAAAATAGCCATGAACTCTTAGATGCAGAATTTGTTTGGCTTTTCTTTTTTCTTTCTATTCCCTTTTTTTTTTTCCAACAGAGAGCACCAGAGCAGTTTTTGTAAGCCCTGTCACTATTATTCAGTATACTTATATGCCAAAAACTTTGATGTCGAATTCAGTGAAATTTCAAGATAGTGGAAATATCTCTTATTCAAAGCTTATAACAGGAGGGAAGGCAATGCTGCTACGTGAATAATAAACACATCATACGTTTCCCACCCTTGCTTAGTGGTGTGTTAGTATCTGCATGCTGGTAATAATGATTTAGGAAAAAATCTCTGCATCTCAAGTGAAACAGAGTGATAAAAAAAAGGTGTGAAGAGAAACCTTCCTCATTCTGGCATGCAGATCATGCAATAATAGTACTTCTTTTTTTTCCCATAATCACTGAAATTGATGAGGAAAAAGAAAAAACACATTTGTTTAATTAACGAGTATCTCTTTATAGAAGTTGTTCTTGACTGCTCTTTATTCCCCTACATTTGTGAATAAATGTCCTGTAAGTTGTCCCTTGGTTGCCAGAACAAGCTATTACAACTACACAGTATTGCAATCCCAACTATTAATATTTTCTGACAGTTATGAGTGTAATAAAGTGAAGTCTCGCCTGTCTATTAGTGTAGATGTTGCTCATGCACTTCCTAAAAAATTGAATAAAATACTGTTTGTGGTATGTAAATTACTATTAGGACAACAGGCACTGGTTTTTATTTTCAGTCCAATGGATTAAAAACAGCATGGGTAATAAGTTTGCATATGGCAGTGCCTGTTTTAGTCCATTAAGTTGTTCTGGACTTATTTTTGCAGCTAACATAAGTAAATCAGAGTTATACTCATTGTTCTTTTAAAATATACTACTCTGACTTTGCAAGGCTGCAGCACTTTAAAAGATGTGTCTTTTTCTTATTGACACAGTATTTAAGAGTTATGCTTGGACATTTATCTCCCTATGTGCTTTTAATCTCTCAAATCTTTACCAGCCCATAATGTGCAGCATCAGCAGTGTGATTGGCAATGACTTGGTATCATTCTTGCAGACCTTCTCCAGGCATATTGGTTATGGTGCAAGCACAATGTTTTTTTGCAGGAAAGAGAGGGTGGTTTTTTTGTTTTGGTTTGTTTGTTTTTCAAATCTGAAGGGCTATATGTTTCTGTGAGTCAAGATATGGGAAAGAGATTTGAATTCTGAATTGATACTGAGGTATGGTTTTGCAGGGGACAAGCAGATTGTGCAGCCTAACAGTGCTGATGAAATCGGTGCCTTTCAGTGCCGTGTTAAAACCGTTGGCTTTCCGCTTTCCCAGGATATGCAAGTGCACACTTGCTAGCCAAACTAGCAATTTTTTTTTCAATAAATTAACTAAGAAGCATGGCTACTTAGTGCCAAGTGCAACTGCAGCTGGCATATGAACAGGCTGCTGTTGCATGCGGAATGGGAAGTTTCAGGTGGTGGCAACAGAGTCTGCATGTTGCAGAGTCCGTTGGAGGAAAACAGGCTTGTGTGCTCTTCTGATTTAAGACCTTAGGCTGGTAAACATCCTGAAAACTGTGTGCTTTCTTGCCTCACGCTGTAGAGTGTCTTTACAGGCTCAGGACTCCTTACCTTGGGCTAGCAGCTCACAGTGAAGTGATGACTTCCTTGCAGGGAGATCAGTGCATCAATGCCAAACTTGCACCACAGAGCAAGCAGAAGCAGTGTATGTTTTGGCATTGCTGGTTTCTACATTGTTGAGTGCCAGCCTTTGTGATTTTATTTTATTTTTTTTCATAGTATAAAACTAAGGATCAGGGCATCCTCCTTCATTCCTCAGTTGTTGTGGGGTCCCGGAACAGTCTTTAGAATTGCCTGTTAGGGAGGAAATCACATTTCTTTGTGTCATCCAAAATTGGCAGGATGTTTCTGTGACAAGCATTCTCATGGCTGTAAGATTAAGCAGAGAAAATATTTTGCACAATTTCAAGCGATTTTAAAATTGTCTTTTGAGGATACAAAACTCCTCTTGGTGGAGGGAAGGTTTGAAAGTATTGATTGTTTGATTTGTCAGTTCTGGATTTTAAAGTGCTGCAACAGCTGGTGTGTCTAAATTAGTTTTTTCTATGTTGGGGGTGTTGAAAGTGAGTCTAGTAAAGCTCTTTCCCTGTCAATAACATCACCTTAATAAAATCACCCAAACAGAGGCTGATGATTGCCTTTTGCAGCGGTGGCATCCCTTAGGTAGGATTGTTAAACTGCAAGACTAGATGAAAGGTACTAACCTTGTTTTCTTTGATCTGCTTTCCATACTCTGTGCTGTAATTCTGAATGCCAACTCCCTTTCAAGAGGTGTTTCCTAGCTGTTTATTAATGTTCATGGGAAACTGCAGTTCATCTAAAAATGCTTGCTGGCACATAGAATTCTTATCCAGCACCTGTAAATAAAAGAGTTCCCCAAATTTACCCTCCTGCATATGCAGCAGTGGCAGGAGCTCTGAAGAATCTGGCTTTTTGCATCAACTCACTTGGCTTCTTAGTGTCTCCTGAAACCTGGTTTCTTTATTTTGATTTTGTGAAAGCCTGGAGAGTGCTCATGGATGTCTCTTGCTTTCCCTGACCACAAGAGAATCTTGCTGCTTGGGCAACAACCACAGAGACGGTTCAACTTACAGCATAGTTGATGGTTTGATGTCTCCCTGAGTCTGTGGAGTTAGACTTAGTCATGGGCTCATTAAAAGAAAAGGGTGTTTTTTCTGTTTGTTCTTTCAAGAATAAACACAGGATTGCAATGCTTGAAAACAGCTATTTACCTTCATAGTCCGTAAAACTGGTCCTATATAGGGTCACCTTTTAGCTTTATCTATTTTGACTTAATTAGCTAAATTGAAGTATCAGTCCAATATTTGAATGCCTTTCTGGTAGGATGTAGTTTTATGACTTTGGCCAATGGGGCATTAAGTAGTATGTTGGCTATATCTCTAGAGCATCTTTTGTAGAAAAATGAACTGAAGGGTGATTCCTGAGCTGTGTAGGTCAAGTCCCCACACTGGTCTGAGTAGTAGGATGTTACTTTGATATCTGTGCTCTAGAGAACCTTCCAAATAATTCCGGGATGACATAATGGTGCAAGTGTTGCAGCTGAGCTGCTGCAGAGACTCACTGGCTCCATGGGGATGGATGACCTGCATGTAAAGCCCTTCCCTCCTCTTGTCATCCCCATCAATGTCATTTACAGCAGTGACTGCAATGTGAGCCTTGCCTCCAAATAGAAAACTCAAAGTCCTTCAGCACAAATAAGGTGTTGGAGACTGCTTCAAAGATTAGTTCTTCCTTCCTGCCTTACTAATTAACTGTTGTGAGACTGCTGTCAGTACAATGTATGTAAACAAGGGTTTGCTTTAGGAAATGATGCGTTTTTCTACCAAGTGGGCAAGTTAGTACGTTACTCACTACTGCTAGCAATGGACTGACAACTTCTGCTTGGACTTTCCCACCAAATCATGCCATGCCCCACACGTAGATGCACAAAGAAGGGTGGTGCCTCTGTCTAGTAGTGTACGTTCAAAGTTCACCCTTCCAAGCTCAACTAGCCATTTCAATCGTAAAATCTTTCAGTCACCTTCACAACTATTAAGTAGGTACTGGCATGGTAACATTAAAGAAATCAATTTGCTCTTTTCTGGTCTCGATGTCCTAATAGGATGCATAGCTGAAATGGAATATGTGTGCAAAAATAAGAGTAATAGTATTTGATCTCTGACAATTTTTACACTTTGTAATGTGTCACGGGGTGCCCTACCCAATGTATCCTGTGGACCTCAGAGGCCAACTCTTTCTTAGAACTCTCGTAATTCAGAACAGCGTCTGCAGTTATGTCACTGTGTCATATTCGGTTAGTTTCTCTAGGCTTCTCACTTGACACAACTAAAGTTTGTACTTCTTGAGGATACTTAAAGTATTTTGTTTCCTACCTGTTTTATTTTATTTTTCAGTTGTATGTAATGCATTCAAATCAGACATATCTCTTGGTCTTGTCTGGAGTGGAAACATATATTAAGTGGTCTTCCCTCACCTACTGTTAATTCAGTGCTGTTTAAAACTGTTAGCATGTAGGATGAATCATTCCCAATGTAATAACTTAAAAGAACTGAACAGTCTCTGTCTGGAGAGTTGACTGTAACCCACATGCTAAATTGGCTGTCTTCCCCACTTGAATGTCTACATTATTCAGGCATAATGCTAGGGACATTCTGCAGAGTTGGATTCCAATGACACCCATGTGTTAATCGGTTCAAATAATACAAATAAATCCTTTTTCTTTTAAGGTTATCCTGAAGGCCATGTATTCAAAGGTTACCATTATTGAAGAAAAGAATATCTGTATTTAACTGACATTTGTTTACATAACTCTTCAAATACTTTGACATTTCAAGGGATGCCATAAAATCTTCCTAGTCTTTTCTTTACTCTAAAATTAGATGTGTTAGAGCTCTGCCACAAACTACTAATCATGTTTTTAATTTCTACAGCTGAGTTTGGTTAAATGAATTAGCAGTATGTAAAGCCCAGACTCCTGGGGTTTTCTGCCTTAATTATTCTACCATTGCATGATAAATCAATTAAAAATGTTTCGTGACATCTACTAGGTCTTAATCAGTAATACAGTTTTTCAGCCCAGAAGTTTATTTATCAAAGTTATTGCCTCTCCACATCTCTGCATCTCCACATGCCTAGACAGCACAATTCTTCTAGTAAGTAAAAAGTATATGAAGTAGTAGTTTGTGGCTTATGCTTTGTTTCTGCAATAAAAAATTGAAAAGCTCTTTAAACATGCCCACTAGAGGACAATGCTATGCTAGCACATGTTCAACGAAAATAGTACTGTTCTGTGGCTTACCTTTTAGTTACATGATGCTTGTCTGCTCCTAGGTTTCACAACAAAGGAGTTTATGTGAAAGTTGGGCTGCAGAAGATAAGTCATACCAGAAATCTTCACAAAGACATAAAGCTTCAGGTGGATCAGCGGGAGGTGGAGTTGCCAAGTATAGAAGGACTCATTTTTATTAATATACCCAGGTAAAATTGACAGGAAGGATTTTATGTAGATACATGTTTGCATGTATGTGTGCAAAAACTGCTTGGTACTTAAGCATCACTCCTGACATTAAATGGTCTGGACTGATAGGTGACTGTTCCTGGATATTTTTGATTATTGCTGAACTGTGGGTTTGCAACTGAGAGCCTAGCTCTTAATACCATTTTAACATTGCTTTTCTTATCCTTTGAAAGTCACAGTCTCACTCCAAAAAAGGTGGTAGGTACTACCTTGTTTTCCCAGTGCAACCCCCTGTACATTTGCTATTTCGTATCCTGTGTCCTAACAGTAATTTGGAGTGATATCCTCATCAAAGGTATATGTGGAGTTGGTGATGCTGTTACCCAGGTAGCTGTGGAAAACCTGCAGCTCAGATACCTGTTGTGGGGGCCGTACTGACACTAGCAGGGAGGTGGAATTACTGTTCTGTAAGAAAGAATGGCAGTTCTTTTGGAAACCTGCCTTCCTTGAATTTGCTGGTGATGAGTGACTTTTTTTCATTTGTACAGTAACAGCAGGTCATTAGTGTTGCCACACTACTGGTTTCAAATAGACTCTTAACCTTAAAACTACCTGAGAATTGTGAAGAAGAAAAGATCAGGATTAGCACTGAGCAGTCTATGCACCAAAAGAATAAGCAACTGATTTGAGTAAGGAAGGTCAATACTGCATGAAAAGCAATGCCATGTTAAATTGTCAGAAGCATTTGAAGCGATTTAAGTGCAGGAACACCTGCTTAACTACTGAGTTCTTTCAAATGGGAAATACTTAACATCAATCCTTCTTTCACTCCTCAAAGATCTGATCAGAAGTTTTCCAGATTTTAGAAAAACATTTCTTGCTCTCATGGTGCAGGAAAGCTCCCTCTCACTGGTGGGGAGCAGAGTGCCTAGCTTTTGAAGTCTGACAGACCAGACATCCCTGGCGGGGTGGTCACTGTGGTGTGTTCTCTGCACAGCTGGGGGTCTGGAGCCGATCTCTGGGGCTCTGACAGCGATGACCGCTTTGAGAAACCACGCATTGACGACGGCCTGCTGGAAGTTGTTGGTGTGACTGGCGTTGTTCACATGGTAAGTTAGCAACCAAGTGAGAACAGAGGAAACATATTTCTGTGAACCAGTTGAATGAGCCTCTCTGGTAAATACATTTTCTCAGACTAGTTTATTTTCATAATAAACAGTACACACTGCAAGTCCTAAAAATAGGCATCAGTGCTAGAGTTACACCATCGTTTAATCAAGCTCTTGTTTTTTCATGCAGAAGTGGTTGCAGACCATAAAGAGAGTTCATGAGCAACATCAGCTGTCTGTGAATAAACGTTCAGGAGTTTAGCTGTAACTGTTATGCCCTTTCACAGCCCGCAGTGCCCCTTGTAGCCTGTGTATTAGCTTGCTTTGAAGATCCATATTTAGGTGCCATGTGACAATAGATGGAAATGAAACTGAAGAAATCTGTGTTAGGATGGGAAGTATGAGAATTATGAAGTACTTATCAAAAGAGCATGGGAAAATGCTTGATGCAGACTTTGAACTAAGGCCTTAAACATACATGCATATATGGTGCATAAATATACATAGATATGGAACACAAATATATGTATGTATAAATACCCTTTATCATGGTGTCAAAACCAAATAGTTCATAAGATGAAAGCAATATTTCATTTTAATGTCATAAGAACGCCCACTCTTCATTTAGTATGTGTACACAAAATCTTGTCATACCTCAAAGCAATCAGGGCAGAGATGCTTTTTAGAGAGGTATCTTTATAATTATCTGCCACAGATATTCCAATACCTGATATTCCACAGATATTCCACAGATATTCCAATACCTGTCTCTTAGAATCTGATACTTGTCACAAATGCTACATGAAGCATATTGTATACCAGTTGTGCAAGGAATATTATCACTCAATCAGTGTAGCTTTCATTCTTCCGTGTAGTACGTATTTTTTCAACGGCCTTCTATTAGCAATGCAGTCCTGTGGAATTATGCGTTATTTTTGTCTTTTCTTCGTATTTGTTTCACTATTTTAAGAAATCTGTGCTGAAAAGGTATATGTGGTCAGGTAACTAGAGACAACAAATCCATACAACTACCAAAAATGGAAAGGTGGGTACTTAAAATTGTTTGTGCAGCTCAACCTTTGGTGTCAGCCAACTTTACGGTGTTGTAATTTAGTTCTTTTAAGGAAGACAAATATAAATTTTTCCGTTAGGAGAAGTGGTTTGGTAGAGATCCTTGAAAGTTTTGTTTTGTTAGAAGCACCAAGGAATGAACATACTGCTTCAGAATATATACATTAACAAACCGATGCTCTTATTTTGTGATCTTGTTTTAAGATTTTTACCTGTATGTTTGATGTTTGCACATGTTCCCCAAGACAATTTTTAGCAGCAGAGTTGCCTTTGCATCTTTTTTTGTGGTTGACGCTGATCCTATTAGCTGAAGATGAATATGGAGTTGAGTATTGTAAATCTCTGTCTCCATGATTTATGATAATATGCTTTTAGTTTTTGGCATTTCACATGCACCAGAGTCTGTGTGTATGGTTAGTTGTTTTGAAAAAGTGTTTACTACTTTATGGAGGAGGGAAGTAGAAGCAAACATGACTTTGTGAATGCACGCTCCTTTCCCAATGTGAATGTACAAGTGATTCCACTGTGTAAGTTATTTTGCCTCTGGCAACTTGCAAGAGGATGAGTTATGCTTCATGCACTAATTAAATGATTAATTTTGCATCAGTAAAGGCATCCGATGCAGATTTTGCCTAGGCAGTTCTTTAACTTGAAACTTAAAACGTCAGGTAAGAATAAAACTGTATCCACCCAGTTTAAGGGCAGCTAATATTTGCATTTCTTTGTTCACTGGGGTGTTTGATAATCCAGGCTTTTACTTCCTAACAGGGTCAAGTCCAAGGTGGTTTTCGATCAGGCATCCGTATAGCCCAGGGCTCGTATTTTCGTGTAACACTCCTAAAGCCAATTCCAGTTCAAGTTGATGGAGAGCCCTGGATTCAGGCCCCAGGACAGATTATTATTTCTGCTGCTGGACCAAAGGTAATGGCTGTAGGTTTGTCTCAAAAATCTGACTTTGTTTCTCCAGTGGATATTATTATATTATCTTGCTCATCGGTTGTGTTCTGATGCTTAACTTCAAAGGAGCTAGTCAGCACAGTGCAGTAACTGTTGGATAAATACGTAGCCCTTCCTACAGAGAATGGTTTGAGGGCTCTCTCCACTGGGTCAGATGAGGCTTGTGTTTAAGAAAGTAGTCCTTGGTAGTCCCTGAGCTTCAGCCAAGTGACTTAGTTTTCACTCCTGTATTGAGATCTCCAGGCAGTGTTGCTTGCTCTGAAATAAATCACAATTATGGGGCCATGGTAGGACTGCAGTGTGCAAGGAACAAAACAGTCTGCTGGCTGTGCTGGAGGAGGGAGGGTCTGTCAGAAAGCAGCAAAGGAGAAAAGTGAATACTGGAGGAGGAAAGTCTGAGGAAAAAAAAAAAAGAGGCTTTGGAAATAACTGGCGTCTGTTTTTCCCTGGTCTTCCAGTGTATATACAGAAGAAAAAGAGCATCAGCTGCTTAAGAATTAACTTTTGATATTGAAATTGTGATATAAATGTTTTGCAGTGGTTGACTCTGTTAGGTGTGCACGAGTTTACACATTCATCTGCTACCTTAAGGACACCTTTTTAACTCTCAGAAGTTTGTTGCTATGGACAAGACATATCCCCACAAGGAGGGCTACCAGAAAAATAGCCCTTGCAGATGAAAAATGAGTGAAAAAGAGGGTCATACGTCAGATGATTGGGAATATGTTAAACTTTGTTCTTTTCCTGCAGGAAATTGTTAAAGAGAGAAAGAACAAACCTAAGTTGTCCTTCCAGTAAGAAATATTTTTGTCTGTAAGGCTAGTGACTGGTAGCATTACCCGTATGTATGTGTATGTATGTGTGTGTACATTCATATATATGCACACACATTCTTACACTTCTATATGCATGTACCTACATGTGTATATATATTTATGTAAAACTCAGTTAATCCTAGCACTTTATACGGATAGCCGCTTCAGACAGTAGTGTATTTCAATGTGTTTCAGTTGCAGTTCCAACATTTTGCTCATGGATTAGTTGCCTTAGATCTGCTTATGTATATCTGACTACAGATATTTGAATACTCATTCACCTTCTTTAAAAACTTCCCGTTTTAGGTACATATGTTGAAAAAGTCCAAGCAGAAACAGAAAAAAACTGGAAGCCTGAAAGAGATGAGAGTGGATAGCATGGCAGTATCTGAAGGAGGACGCTAAGTGGAGACCTGTGCTCAGAAGCGAAGCAGCACAACTACTGTAGATACCAAGATGGTTCAGTAAAACTGAATGCAGACGGCTGGTGAAGAAGGGTTGCTTAGGAGTGTGCCTTTCATTGCATTTTAACAGTACTGGGTTCTACTTCGTCTTTCAAAGATAGTGCCTCATTGTTACAAATAACTATTATGCACCACTTGCCTCATTTGAGATGTTTACTTTGGGTTGCTTTTCCATAAACCATTTCCCAGTTTTTAATATATATGGAACTGAGGCCAAACAGAGATTCCAAGATGCCGAGATTTCTGCATCTATGTTCACAAAGACTCTTCCCTTCCTCCCGGCTTTTTCTTTAAGAAAATCATTCCATAGATAAGTTTTGGTGTATCTTTCCATAAATGAAAATGTGTTTTAAATTAATGCTCATAGTAACCTCCAAACCAAAAAAAGGCAAAGACATGAGCTGCTGAGAACTCCTTGGATAAGTCCAAATAACATAGCTGAAACAGTACTACCGTAGAAGAGAAAAAATACAAAACACAGGAGAGATGATTTCTATAAAAGGAGCCCCATGCACTGGGAAGAAAGAAAGTACTAGAACAGTTGAGTCAAAATATTTCAGAGAGTTTATTTCAACAGTATTTAGACTGCATGAGTGAAGGGGAAACAGCTTTTAGAGCAAGTTGTCAACTGAAGTTGATAATAGCCTGCTTTAAAGAACATTTGAATTTCAGCAGCTACCACTCTAAAAAATGAACAAGAATACCTGAGGCAGTATTACATTATACTGACTGTTTTCTATTACTGAGACCGTTATCTTTGACACCAGGCTTTTCTTCTTGCCTTTACTTGTGTTATCTTGTTTTTGCTTATTTGTCACAGTTGGACTGCTACTTAACAGCAAGTTCAAAGACTAAAAGAATTGTCACTAATTAGTGTGAAACAGGTACCATTTAGTCTTCAGTAAAGTGAATTTGCACAGTGATACAGTAGAGCTGAACTGAAATACTGAAGAGTAACTTCACTGAGAAGACTGAGGAGGTATTGAAGCCTGTACCGTGCATCTAATATTTTGTAGGCTTCAGAAAACTGGGGATGTGATAGCTGTCATGAAAACTCACTTATCTAGTCAGCCTTCTCGAGTCTCCTGTGGGTGGTGTTAGCAGCTGTGGACCCAGGGACTTGGTGACTATTCTCACTGGGATGTGTTTTTACTCCACAGAGGTTGCCGCTCTTGTCTCCTGTGAGACTGAGATCACTCCTCTGTGCTTACCCACCTGCTGAAGACACAGGGATCCAGTAGTTCTTTTCTAGCTACCTGCTAGTGACTGGCACTAGAGCTGATGTGTTGGTCCTGTAATGTGCTACATACATCTGCTCCCTGTGGCTGCAGTCATGTTGGTCTTTACTGACATCTTTACTGACATCAGTGCTGGTTTTGTCTTGCTTTGGTCCTCCAGTGACTAACCTTTCACTTCAGGTCAACATCATAACGAGATGCCCTCTGAGCACAGTTGGTTGTGGAGCAAGGGGCCTGTGTGTTTTTGCCACGTGTGTGCATTGGCTCCCTGGAACTACTTCAGCTGTGCTGGCATGGATCAGAGTCCACTTAGCTAGCCAGTGTGATAACTTGTCCTCTGTTGCATGGTAATAACAAACCTGGCTGTGGATGGCATGAATTTGTCACTCAAGTGGCATCTTCAGGAAGGTTCCTCTTGTTAGCATGTCTAGAAAAACATCTTCAGCTACTTCACGAAACTTCACTATAACTTTGAAACATGCAAAAGCCATTGTCCTGTGTTGGAGACCATTATGTAGTTAGATAGTCCGTGCTAGGTTTGTTGACATCAGTCTGTACTCTGAGCACTGTGCCATCTTCAGCAACATCTAGCCATTACCTGTGCTTTATATTTTCCAGTTAGGGTACAGACAAGGGTGTGAATGTGAGTACTATAAAACATTCATCTGTAGCATCAGACAGAGCTACACAGCTAAGGCTATAAACAGAGACGCAAGAAGGGCAGCTGCCTGCAGTCTCTCTTTGCTGCCCAGTGATTCCTTCTGTTAACAGGTGCTTACTGTTGTTGTAGAGATGCATTTGAAGGACTCCTCCTTTCACTGGAGCTGGTTATTTCAATTGTTAGTTTAATTTTTAGGAATTATCTTCACGTACTGCCACATGGACTACAACTTAACGTTATTCAACATGCAAACTAGATTCGTGCTGTGCAGGAAGTAGCATGGACAATACAGGAGGAGATAGTGTGGATACTCACCTGGTCATTAAACATGGCATTGTCTCTGCTTCAGAACGTGGTCAGGAAGGATTAACCGGAGCTCCTCCGGCATCCTGGTACCAGTGTTACAAGTAGGAGGGCTGTGCTGTATTTCAGGCTATGCCTTCTCAGGATGAAGCTCACAAATTAGAGAAGAAATCTTAAATACATTGCTGTTGTAGTTGTCCAGAAAGCCAAAGAAACTGCTTTTTGTCTTTGGGGTAGTTGAAAAACTGTTTGGTCTTCTTTCTTATTGCTGACTCAAAGATGGAGAGGAAAACTGCTAACTCTTTATTACAGAAAACATGCATAAACTTTCAAGCGTGTTGGTACTGACTATCTTCTACAGCCCAAGTTAGTAAGCCTGTCTGACTGTGTTTTTCAGACGGACATCATCCTGCAGCATGTAACTGACATTGTTCATGTTCCTGGCTCGTTAAAGGCCTGTCTGTCTGTCTCTGTTGCTCAGTATCTGTTATCTAAAATAACATGAAACTCTTGGGACAGAGTATTTTAATCAGAGGGCCTCTTACTGTGACATACCCTTCCTTCCATGGGGATTTTCCATACCTGGAATGCTGTAGGAGCTTGTCTCAGGGTAGCATTGTGTTAGTAAGGCAACACAGAAACATAAACATGTTCTCCTTGCAACTGTCCAAGGAGATCCTAGTGGAAGATATGGAGGCTTTTAGTTTTCTTTTCTTTTTCTCTTTTCTCTTTTTCCATAAACTGACTCCCACATGTTGTTTGAGTAGATGAGTGCCACACTGGAATGAAAATGTATCTTAAGAAAAACACACTTGGCATTTAAGGTCTCTCCACGTCATAGAGTGATTTTTAGTATGTTTTGAAGACAAAACAGATTCCTGGGTAGTGGAGATAGAAAAGCTCTTGTAAAGTTTTTAAAAGAAGAAACTCTCTCTTGAATGTCTCTATCAAGATGTTCCAGTTTCAGGTACTGTAGAGGCCAGTATATCAAGGGGATCATACCTGTTTTTTTGGTGTTTGTTTTTTTGTTTGTTTGTTTGTTCTTCTGACATTTTTATTACACTGATTATCTGTAAAGGCCTAGTATTTTCTTCCGTAGGAGTGAGATTTCCTTGAAGAGAGGTGATAAAACTCTTTGCAGTTAATACGAAACATTTTCACTTAGCCTTCACATTGAACATAATAATGCAGTATACTTCACATCACAGTGGGCTGATACATGATTCTCAGCACTGAGTGGAGAGAGGAACGCTGTATGAGTACCTGGTGTTCACACGGCCAAGTGCTTTAAATAAGGCAGTAAGAAAAGTACTGGGAAGGAGGCTCAGTTCTGAACAGGCAGGTGTCAATCAACATCAGGTACACAAAATCAGAAAGCATAACCCATGGACAGGGAGGAGATGCAGGCTCGCTGCTATCTAGAGCACACACCTTCATCCTGCCCTGCCTTCTCAGCTCACCTACAAACAATGGCAGGCACACGGAGCAGCACTAGCATCTTTCTTGCTGAGCTTCTGGTCTTTTATGTGGTGTCTTACTACACTTTCCTAGCATGGGGAGAAGAGGGATCCTGAAAGCCAAGGTTCATTTCAAATATCCCACTGTCACAGACAAGGAAGAAGTTGGTTAAAATCTGTTTCTATGGGCAAATACATTACCTCTGTCTTGAATTAGAACCTAAATTCAAAAGCGTATCCCCGAGATAAAAATACTACTTCAGAAAATTTGCTGTTTTTTCTCCCATGACTTTTAGACTTGATTGGAGTAGTTTAAATTGCTGATGCTTTCATTGCATTGATTTTTGTATGAAACTGGGTTATATTACCAAAAACATTTTGTTTATTTCTATATATTCATATATGTGTGTGTGTACATATATACATATGCGTATATACGCACACACCCTTAAAATAGTCTTCCTTGTATTTCCATGAAAGGAAATGGTGTGTGGTTTTTCGGCTCTTGCAAATAGCACTCACTTCTGGATCTCACCAGTTTTGGTCAGAAGGCAGGGCTTGCTTTCTTGCTGGTCCCACTGAGGCTCTCAGCACACATTTCTAATGGATGTGTACTTTCCGACATGATAGCAATATAGTCAAAGCACAACTGTGTTTATAGTATCTGCATGTGTACAGTTTGAGCCCCTCTTACTCTTTCTAGATTTTAATCAAGTCTTAGTGTGTTTAAAATCAATGGCAATGGCTGTTGTAATGTGTTAAAAACTAGAGGCTGTAGCATAGTCAACTGCAAGACTTAGATAAGGAACAAAACTAAATGAACAGTTCCAGACAATTGCTTGTTAATCTTCATAGTTTCCTTCTTCAAAGTATTGCGCAGATTACATTTCTTTAAAGAGCAAATAATGTACTGTGTCAATAATGTTTTGAATATCAGCTCTGTGGAATTGCTGAGCAGCTAGGCGTGCACGATACCTTGCAGCAGTCTGTTGGCATGTAACCATCTCATTTCCAAATGAAGCCTCGTTCTGAGGGAGGAGAATGTAAGATGAACTTTTGCAACACCTAAAAAGGGCTTATGCTGGAGACAGAACAGATGTAGCTGCATGGGTATTTTGTAGTGTGCTCCGACTGTGTGTGCAGGTATGCTGTGCGTTGCGTGGCCACCTGCCCGTGCTCTAGCACTGAAACTTGGGGGTGCGCTGACGTTGTGCACTTGAGAAAGCTGCCAGGAGACAGGTGTCTTTTGATCTGCGCCCCGTACCTCTCCCTTACTGCCTTGACATGAACTCTGCATTTTCCTTTCCTGCTAGGCTGCCTTCCCGCCCTTTGGGCCCAACCTTTATACTGAAACTGGTAACAAAGTCATGAGTGAGCTGGTGTAAAAAAACAAAACAAAACGAAAGGCTGGTGAGGGTGTGCAGAGGGCAGGGAATGGAGATCCTGGTCTAAAACTCTGCTCTAGCTATTGGCCTTTAAGCTGTTCATTGATTTCTGCTTCAACTTCTATTTCAGCCATTTTGCAGCTGTGCAGCAAACATTCAGCAGCTACTGACATGCCTGGGATTCGTGGTGGCAGCACTGCCTCAGTTTTCAGCCCTTGACCTTGTATTCATCAGTGCATGTATCACTTCACAGACTTTTTGCACTTAACAGTAAATGCAGGTTAGATAGTTTTAGGGTGTGGCAATTGCAATGTTTGTACTTTTTTGTAAATACGGGGATGATTCTACAGATATAAAAATGCACTTTCAGGTAATGATGAACACAAGTTTGTAGAACACAACTGTTTAAAGTTTTAAGAATTTCTTTGACTTGCAGTGTTCCTTGATCCCCAGCTCTGATACTGTGTTTTCAAAAGCTCTGCTTGGGAATGAGAAATGGTATCTTCCCCACATCGCAGTATGTATTTATATCTGACTGACTGAAAGTTCACATATATTTTTAAACAATTACAAATTGGCTGCTATTCTAAGATTTAGGCTTCTTAGTCTGATTTTATAATGCTTTAGAGTAATGTTAAAGTTTATTTATAATGTCAACATTTACTGACTTGACACTTGGCTTGTAGGAGAAGTCCAGCTCAAAGCCTTTGTTCCTTTGCTACTTACTGTATTTTTGAACAGTGTAAGTATGGAATGCAGTGAAACAAATGCAATTTGTTAATCTTAACATGCAGTTAGACCAGCAGTTTCAATGTTTACAGGACAGTGACTATTGATTGTAAACCTATACATGTCAGTTGAAACAGTGCATTCTCTTTCTGCATTCTGGAAGCACTGTTTCTGCTTCCCATGACAATTAATCAAATAGTTGCCTTCTGGTTTAGACTCCTAGCTATGTCCCTGTAGAGAAACTTAAATGTGGATTATGACTTTTCTGCCATTGATTCGTAGGGCAGACTTTGTACTGACACAAGTGTTGTATTGAATGTGTTTTCCAAAAGATTGACTTTATTTTTTTGTGAAGATAATTTATCAGAGTGTTTTATAAGCAATTCAGTGTTGTTAAAAGGTTGGTCTGAAGTCTTGAAATAAATGTATGTAGATATCAAAGATGTATCCCAAAGCGAAGTATTTTTAGTAAGACACTTACTGGTGTAGTTACCCCTCTGAGCTCTTCTCGCAACACACCCATTTAACATGTCACTGTGGCTCGAGTGTGTTATTTAGGAGGAGACTTGATTTCAGAAGACATGGCTTCATTTATGTTGTATGTATCCTGTATTACACTTCTGGCAGCAACTCCAAATATAAGCACCAGCTATAGAAGGCTGAGCTTTTCCCGATACAAATCACTGTCAGATAAAGAGTAGAGAGCCTGCCCTTGTGCTTGTCAGCAGGAATGCTACAAGTCTGGTGACTGTCTGGCCGTTCAAGTCATCTCTCGCTGTCCACAGAATGTGCCACATGTTGATCCTTTTGCTTTCTGAAGGAAATAAGGCACAAATCAGGCCCATCCCTGTGTCAAACAGTTACAGCTTGCCTTGCCATGGCATCCCGTTCTTTGTGCTGCTGATCTTGCCAAATTGGGTAGCAAGAGGTGCTTGAAGAATTACTGAGTATTTATTGTGTACTTTTAGGTGCTTATGATGCCTTCACTGCTATTTTAAAAGAAAATTGTGGGGATCTGTATCATAGCAATAGCTGTATAACTCCAGCTTTCTGAACATGCCAAAAGCAAGTAATCCTTGAGATAGTTTAATTATCAATGGTGTAGATAGTAGCAATCAATACCTTGAATAAACTGCAAGTTCTAATTAATAGGAGTATCTCTGCTTTGAATGCAAAGCATCACAGAGTTTGTCATTTAGTATGGATTTTAGTGTCCCTCCTACTTACAAACCACTCATGACGTGTTAACTCTTCTCAAACTACAGCTTAAATAACTGTGGTTTTCACCTCTGGTTAAATCAGCCAACTTCAAGCAGTTTTTCAATGAGTGCTGTTTTAATATCAAGATACTCTAAGATGTTTTACAACATTTTTGTGAATGTTCTAACACATTGTTAATAAATCAGCTTGGCCCAACAAGCTAAGGTAAGCTGACCACCAAACAGTTTAGCTATTGTCTAGTGCTTATTCTTTGTGCACCTGCCTGATAATTCTGAGAAAACAAAGTGTAAGCATAAGCATTCAAGTGCTCAAAAACCTTCCACATTGTGTGCCTCAAACTAGTAATGCATTTTCACATTTACTTGCGCATTGGTTTCAGAAACAGGGTTTTAATGATGTAACTTGTTTCTCAGTGTCTGCCTTGCAAATCACTATGCTGTGGTAATTTGTATACAAATAACATACCTAATCTACTAATTGGTTTTTTAAAAAAAGTAATTTATAGAAGATGGACCTTCCTCGTATATTTAAACATCTGTTTGTCCTTGGGTTGTGTTTGGAGAACAATTCTGTATATATTTGGCAATATGTTTGTGTTTAATTTGACTGTACATTTTGCACTGATTTGAAATTCTGTATTCTAAGTATTATTTACAAGTTCCAGAGATCTATAACTAGAATTTGTCTGTGAAAAATACAGTATCTGTTCCACCCTGGTTGTTTGTGGAGTAGTAGTGCTGCTTTGAAGATGGCAAAGTACACTTGGTGGGAGGGAAACGTACTTGGTTTCCAGCAGACATCGCTTGGGTTAAGTGTTCTGTAGTTTTGCTCTCTGTGAGGCTGGGTGGTGCTCCACGCTGGGTCAGGGGAGGGTGGCTGCGTTGTAGCAGCCTTGTTCATTTCTTAGGTTTTAGTTGCTACAATGATGCCTACACGCTGCTACATGTGCACACTCAGCAAGGGTCAAGCACTTCTGGAGCTGTTATTTCTATGGGAAGCACCTACTCCAACCCTGAAATATGTGACGCGTAACACATTCTCTCTGCTGTGCTATCTTTCTTTGTTTTGTTAGTTACTTCAGTGATGATCCCAAATTTTCAAGGTAGTTTCATACAATTACTCGCCCTGTTTGCACTCCTGTAGGAAGATATGATGTGGTGATCTCAGGCTGTGGGGAACAGACCCACGTATGGTCCCATTGTGCTTGGCTGGGCAAGTGCTGCGCCCCAGGGACCTTACCTTGGAGGAGGCTGGAGGAAGGGCAGCCTGGGGACCACAGCCCCCTTGCCCCTGGCCCAGCTGGAGACCCTGCCCCACCGTGGCTGGACAGCCTGTGTCCTCCCTGCAGGTCGTGGCCCTCCAGCTCTTGGCCTGCCTCTCGTGGTGTCCATCATGTTGGCATCTCCACTTCAGAGGTCCCTGCTGCATCAGCCCTTTCCCTGGCACAACGGAATTGTTTCTTCCCATTTTATTGAAAAATAGGGGAGGGATTGTTTTTGCCCTAGCATCTCAGGGTACATCTTGTTCCTTGGCGGTCTGCAAATCAAGAAGCTTCAAAGTAGCTACAATCACATCTAAAAAGCATGTATAGTAAAACTTGATTCAGGACTACTGTCCTGGGAAAAGATGGTAAGCAAACAAAATCCTGTGGGGGAAAAAAGAAGGAAACAAAGAAATTCCCATGATATAACCAAGCTGCATGCTTACCAGCTTGCTTTAACAATGGAAGGAAAATGCTCCTTTCTCTGTTACTGGGAAACACAAAGAAGCATTTTCCACTTATTCAGGTTTGAGCAGTGGTGTGGCACACTAAAACATGTTGCTCTTCAAATTCTATGCACTTCAACTTCTACACGTATGTTTACAGATGCAACCCAGCACTTATTTCAAATATGCAATTATGGGAGCCAGCCAGGGCATCCAGTGGGTAGAACACACTTGAGGACCTTGAGGACCAGGGAAATCTCTGTGGGTGCTCAATGTGGGGCAGTCCTTCCAAACGCTGCAGGTGGGCTTGTGGTCAACATGCAGTGAGCTGGTGAACTTCTCTCTTCAGGAGCCATGACCCAAATTCCATCCTTGTACACAGCCCTGGAAAAGAAAGAGACTGCAGTTTAACTCTCTGCTAATGGGGAAGAAGCAGGTAGCCATGAAAATGCGCTCCTTCTCCTTAGCAGAGCACTGCTAGAGGCTCTGGCATCACACCTGCAGACACCTCCTAGAAGGTAAGGACAATGCTCAGTCCTAGGCCACATGAAGGTCTCTGAACCTTCAACCAAACTTAAACGAGAGTGCTCTCTCTAACTGGCAAAGGGCAAGAGGAGGAGCAGAAAAGAAGTGTGAGCGAAGGAGCTTCCAGGCTGGGGCTTCAGATGGCCCAGGAATTCACTCTCAGTCAGGGGGGACAAGTGGGCGTTTGGGTATGTAGAGGACTACACACCATCTTTAAGTGCATGGCACACACCTGAAGTGGCCTGTGGGCAAAAAAAGCTACCAGGTTGAGTTACCGTGTCACAAGGTCATATCAGGGTGACGCACCATAGGCTTCAGTGGAAGATTTAAGATTTATATACTTTAATAGCACACCCAGGAACCCAGGTGGTTCCAAGGTGCCATGACGTACAGCTAAGTAAGAAAATAAAACTTCTAGACAAGTTAACTATAAAATTAAACTGAAGGGCAGATGGAGCCATTGGGGACATCGAGTTGTTCATCAGATGATGACTGGCCCCCTAAAGCAGATGCTTTCTTGTGAGGCACAGCTGAATACGGTGGGCTATGGCGCACAGGTGATCTGGATCGTCCGGGCTGGGTGGCCAAATGCTGGAACGTGTGGCAATGGTGGCAGGGGCTGCGTTCCCTCCTTCCCAGGTCCAGCCTGTTGCAAAGCTGATGTTTGCAGTTTGCAGACACACACGGCGCACCGTGCATGTGATCTGTGCTGTACCTGGCTCTCAGACCTCTTTACCAGGAAAGCCAGCTTTAAGTTTGCTGGGGGATCACAGAGAGAGAGGAGGGGGGAAACAATCGAACAACAACAACAGAGCAATTACAGGCAGTTTAACAGAGAGGTGGGAGCACATCGCTCAGCCAGAGGAGTGTCCTGCCCAGGCACCTGCTGACCTGCCAGGGGCTCCTTTTAATGAATGAAAAGAGGGGAGAGTAGAGTTGGGTTCAGAAAACTTATGCTAAGTAACTGCACAAGGACAGCACCTCACCCCAGACCAGCATGGGGCATGGACCAGCTCTGTGCGTTCAGAGCTTGCCCCAGCCAACCTGCGCAGTGGACACCAGCCTCTGTCGTGGCAAGTGCTGGCACTGCTGTGAGGACAGTGCCACTCGGTCCGTGCCTGCTACCGAAGAGCCTGGTTAGAGCCAAGGGTTTCTGGGGATGCTGGTCATTCCTCTGCTCACTTGCAAACTGGTTGGAGGCCGGGACCTCCTGGCTCCAGGCAGCTTTTCCTCCTGCAATCCCCAAAGCCCACGCAAGCAACCACAGCAGCTCTGGAGGCACAAACATCCCCAGCAGCAAGGACATCGGATGTGGATCTTGCTACTCCTTCTTCAAGCTGGCCAAGCTGGAAGAATTAATCCAGTTATGTGAGCCACACACCAGTTTACAGTGAAGGCAGTGCTCCCACATCTCTCCAGCAAAATGGGACAGGTTGTCCCTTCTCTCCATGAGCCTTTGGCTCCTGCTGGTATCTCCACCCTACTCATAAGTCCTCGTTAGCCATTCCTTTTCCCGGACTCCTCGTCAGTCCTATAGAGAGCTCTGTACAGTGGCTTGCCATATTTGCTCTCCTTTTTAAACAGCCAACAGTTTTTCAACAGTTATTTTTTACGTTTTTTTTAACAGTTATGTTTTTTTAACAGTTATAAGTGAACACGATGTGGATATTTTTTTTCAGTGTCTTTAAATTTGTAACAGTGGTGTGTCAGCAGATCTGGTCATAAACTTTAAACCACAGCCTGCTATAACCTGTCCAAAGTCTCAGTTACACCTGTCTGCCAGCGGGGTTAGTTTCTGTTAATTATAACTATTTGCCAGCTGTCTGCCAAGTGCTCAGCTGAGTGTTGGCACAAAATGAAGGAGTGTCAATGAAGTACCATGCTACCAAAGCACGGACCTTAATTCTGACAATTCTTTCTTATGTATAAACAAAGCCGCTCTTGTGCTTGGCACAGCTTTGTGAGTTCGCTGCCCAGTTAACTGCACTTGCTGTTACACTGGAGGTTGCTGCCCTCTTGCTTTCTGACTGAGGATAGCCAGACCTTCCGATGGATCAGGGAAGGCTTTCAGGAAACCCTGCCTGGCCCACCGGGTGTGCTACTGCTGCTGGTTGAAAACACTGTAAGAGCAATGGTGTACTGTCGTTATGCAAAAATGCCCTTAACATAACTATTCGGTCTGTGGATGTGTAACTTAATCTATTTTAATTATTTTTTTAAATTATTTTTTTTTCTAAAGTTCTCCAAAACTATTGATGTTTTGGGGAGGGGAATAAAAAGGCAGTGAGGGGGGGTGATGAGGGCTCAGGCTCCCCTGGGCGACTCCACAGCTTTTTTTGATGGTCCCGCACGCTGCCTTCCCCATGGTGCCTGTCCCTGTCCCTGTCCTTCCCATGGGGTGATTCCCTGCACCAGGACATGTTGCTGAACCTGGACGCCCACATCACCAGTGCTGGGAGCAGAGGTGGTGCCATCCCATGTGCAGCATGAAGAGCACTGGCCAGCAGCTGCTGATCCCACCTGGAGGAGAAACTGAGTGTTGGTGCCGTGCCTCCGTGGAGAGAGGAAGCTGAGCCTTTTCCCACAGCAGAGTTCCTCAAAGCGCCTACTGCTGCTGAAGCATGCATCACCCGTAGGTCTTGCTGGGTCCTGCTGGGAAGTGAGGTGCTCAGACCGCACGGCAAGCTGCTGCCCCAAGGGGGTCCCACCTGTCACAGGAACTCCCACAAGGGACACTGTCCCCTGTGGTGGAAGATCTGGCCCTCCAGCACCTGACTGCAAGGGGATGAAGGGCAGCACAAGGCATGACCCCACTGCCAGACGCTGCTTTTCCGCCTAGTGGCAGCGGCGCAGTGGGTAAACTTCCCCAAAACCACCACCAGCAGAGACCACTTCTGGCCAGGTCCTTCCACACACCAGAGGCTCACGATGCAGCGCCATCACCTCCACCAAGAAGCTGCGCTCGGTCACCAAAGCCGGGGCCGCTGCTGCTCTCACGAGGGGTGGGAGCGCATCCCCACCGTGCCGCCGGCGCCCCAGCCTCTGACGCACGCGGCACCCACACGAGCTGACGGAGCAGAGCGCTCAAGCTCTCGCACGGGGCCTGCCCCAAAGAGCAGGCACCGCGGCAGGATTAGGCCGTCGCTCTGCCCCGTGCTGCTCACGGCCACGCCAGCCGGACTGCTGACCGGACCCAGGGCCTGCGGGGGATTACCGGCACAATCGGCTAAGGCAGACCCGGCGCGGCCACAATGGGAACAGCAAACGCTGCCCTGCACCGTCAGCTGGCGGCCCGGCCAGCAGCAAGCACCACACAAAGAGAAACGATGGCCCAGCACCTCCGTAAGCCGCCTGCGTTGCGGATGCTCACGCAGGAGAGATGCAGCCGGCGGGGAGTGCCAGCCCAGCTGAACGGCACCGACGGCTCACGGGGCAGGGCAGCTGCTCCCTGCACGCTCACCCCGCAGGCACAGAGTGCCAGCGCTGCCGCAGCTCACCTAGGCAAGGGGAGAAGGGGATGCTGTCTCCACAGAGAACCAGTGGTCTTGGCATTCAGCGTCAGTCATCACCTACACACAGACCCTCTTCTGCTTTTATTTGATTACTTTTTATGAATATTCAATTATTCTTTCCATTATCTCTTACTAAAGAATCTTATCCACTTTAAACCTATGCCTTCATGTTTGTATATATTCAATGTGTCTTTCTCCGTAAATGTAGGTTTATATATGTATCTAAATACTGTAACTATGGATAAGTAAATAAAACAAATGTATTTTTACATACTTATACACTCCTTTACAGGTATGTTCCTATCTGTGGACACATGGTATGTAAATGTATACGCTTTCCTATCAGAGCACTTCCTGGTCCAAAGGAGGCGGCCTTGCGGCGCTGGACAAAATGGCAGCTGCCTCCCACAAAATGGCCGGGCTTGACTCAGGTGCTGGGTCGTGAAGCAGAGCTTTATGTCCTGTTCTATACCCACTCCATGAGCTGTGTGTGTTCGGGTACACATACATATGTGTACACACCTGCACACACCCACAGGGCAGTGTGTGCACCTGTGCTTTCACACGCACAGTTGCTGTGCCCAGGAGGAACACACGTTAAACACACACATTTACACACCTCCTGGAGGCACCGGGCAGCAGGCCCACCAGACATGGCTCCTTCCCTCATGTGAGAGCCCCAGCCGCTGGTGAGCTGAGCTTCACGGCCACCCTCTGAGGAGACAGAGGAGGTGCTGGTCACCCGCCAGCACGGAGGAACAGGAAGTCCATCTCTCCTGGGAACCTTCTCAGTGCTGTGGGGACGTCATGGCCTGGATAAATGCATAAAGTCTCAATTCAATATTAAAGCTTGGATGGTAAAAAGCATGTGAAGCCTTTCCTCCTGCCCATGGCCCCATGCTGAGACAACCAGGGGAGCTCAGAGGCATTCAGCACAGAGCAGATCGGGCGGCTGGGGCTGCACTGTCGCGGCGAGCAGTGCTGAGTGCCTGCCCCATGGCAGGGCACTCTGTGGGGACACTCCAGTGTGTCACAGCCATGTTGGTCCGTGGGGACGGGGAAATAAGCTGCTCCCACAGCTGAGTCGAGTGCCTCTCCCACAGCAGAAGTGCCCTATCTGAGGTGGCGGTGGTGTGCCTGATTACCAGGCTGTGAAAGTCGTTTGGTATGGGTCTCTGCCTGTCAGGCCCAGAAATGCAGGTCTGCCAGAGACGCGTCCCTTCACTTCCTCTGCCTGGCCCAGGGCCAGCTGCAGCCTGCGCAAACCGAACCCCACCTGAACCTGTTGTACATTTATTGATTTCTGTGTGTTTATTGAGAAGGCACAAGCCTTTTAAAGTCGTGGGCAAACACAGAGCCGCCTGTGTAATAAGTGCTTGATATTACCCACCACAATGAGGCCTCCTGCAGGGTTCCACTGCTCCTCTGCTACCTACACAGGGCCAAGGAACTCACCAAGTGTTAATTAAAAGCTTGTAGGCAGACACATCTATGTCTTTGCTCCTCGCATTATGCGCGGTCTGCAGCGAGACCATGCTGCATAACCGGGGGACTCACACAAACAGACATGCTGCCAGAGTTCAGCAGAGCGAGGGAGTTCATGAAGCTGCTTCTGCTTACTCTGCACAATCCCAGCTGTCAGCCACAGTCAGGCTGAAGGCAAACCTTCCCAGCTCCCAGGCTTGCTAACCAAGAGCTGAGAAACGTCTATTAGCAGCTTCCTAAACTGCTTCTCAGCCCTTCCAGTTTGTGTGCTGCAGGAATCCTCAGCAGTCTGCCTGGGTACCTCTCCATCGTGTGGTCATCTCACAGCAAAGCACTACTTGGGCACAGGTTGTTAAGTTTTTGTTCCATACCCAGGACTTCACTGTCGCAGCTGTGTAGAAATGCCCAAAAGTAGAACAGAAAACAATTGTTTCTCGTTTAAGAAACACATTGAGAATGATTCTGTTCCCATCTTTCCATAACATTTTATCTGGACTTGGAACAGGTTGCATGACAGACAGAAAGTCCTGACTGGACTGATAAAGGTAGAGAAGAGCTTCATGCTGCACACACCTAGTTCAGCCCTATTCCTATCCACAGATGTTTTGAGGAGCACATTACACTGATGTCTCTGAGAAATAAGTGTTTGGGTACAAGACACAGACCTCTTTCTTACTGCCTGGGGAATCAGAGCAATGGATGCTCCTTCACCCTTCCCTGTGTCTGTGTCTCTCTAAGTCTTCTGTCCTTGACCCCATGCCCTGAGTGTCCCATACCCATCAGTGTGTACCCTCAACCCCCGACTTCTAGTCTTGGTTTGAGCACTGTTTCTTCCAGACTAACAATTCCTGCATTTGTTCCTTTAGCTGCTCCTGATGAAGTCTTTCTGCAGCTTTGGGACCTGCTGGCCTCTCTCACAACTTTCAAAACCTCCTTGGCTATTTTGTGACCTGCCAGTGTCCTGACCTCTTCTTCTGCCCTTTTCTTTGTCTCCTCTGCCTGCTCCTGTCTCCCTTCTGACCATCTCCCTAGCTCTATGGCCTTGCTCCCTGCCTCCTTCCCAGTGCTGGAGCAATGACCATGCTGTGGTGGAAACAAACCTAGGGGGCTGCTTGTTCTCCTCCTCCTTGGCAGCTGGGGTGAGCACTGCCTGTCCCTTGCTGAGAGTGGAGTGGCTTTGTACAGCAACCAGCCATGCCCTCCCTCTGCCTGTCCTGCGCCTCCATCTCCCCCCAGGAGCAGCACGGGAGCAGCTAGAGCATCTGCAGCTGGTCTCCTTTGGCAGGAGGAGAATGGAGACCACACTGGGTTTGCCAGGACTCCAGCTGGACACATGGGCACGCTGGGCATGATCCATCATCAGAGCCTCCCCAGGGCTGCTGGGGAGACCATGGTGCTGCAGGGACCTCATGGGTGATGGCGTACAAAGTGCTGGGAAGCTCCCTGTGCCCAGGGACCTGAGGGCTACCAGTCTGGAATGGACCAGGGCTGGCATTGAGATGCAGCCACCTCTGTGGTAGCAGCCAGGCTTGGTGAGGTTGAGGTGCTTCCTTCATGCTTGCCAGGAGCACAGCAGCCACCCATGGTTGTAGTCCTCCATGCTGCATAAGGACCAAAGAGCTAACTAAACTCCTAGGGGAGCTGCTTGGTGCACCTTGGCAAGAAGAAGCTGTATGTTCGCAGAAATGGCCTGGCCGTCTAGGCTGTATCTCCGCACATTCATCAGGACAAGCTTCACAAAAGCTGCCAGTATCTGGTGAGCTCCAAAGAGGTGCTCAGTTCCCACTACAGCCAGGGGAGCATGACTGATTCAGGAACCCCTTCATCTCCCACCACACACAGGCAGGGAAGGAATGCTCTGAGGAGATAAAGAGAGGCTGAATGTCCTTGAGGCTTAAGGGAGAATAATGGAGTGATTGACCGCAATTGCTGGAAAAACAGCCAAACACATCTCAATACCAGAGGGAGCCTTTGTTTTAAACAGTTGGAATCAGCTAACCATAAAAACCAGTTGTGTAGCTGGCTGTCTCTGACTTCAAGAAACGCAGACTTAAAGCAGAGCAACACTAGTTTTAGGGGGTGTACATACTGCTGAAATAACATAGCTTGTGTATGTACTAGGTGCTAAATGCTATGATCCTATGACTAATCAATGTTTATTTATTCATTACACAGGTAGCTACAGCCAGTATTTAGCTTACTGTTTTACTTTTCTGTAGAGCCCTGTCCTTCTCTCAGGAACGGATTTTGCCTGTGGTTACTCTGCCTTTGCCTAGGAGCTGATGAAGTTGCACTACAAGCACCATGATGCCCAAGTAGCTGAGATACACATCCTGCCAGAAGGACCTCACTCTGCAGTGGCTGTGGCCTCAAGCTGCAGGTACGCATGCTTCACTCCCTCAGACCCAGAGGGTGAGGAAGGAAGAAATATGCTCACCCACATGTCACCTGTGGGACAGTTAGTTGTCTTCAGCAGCACAGGTTCTCAGCTTCCCTCTTTGCCTTATGATAGTAATTTAGCAAGTATAATAGGGTACAATTTAGCAAGTATAATAGCAAGTACAAATACCTCAAAAACAATGAACAAAGGACCTCTAAAAAGTGAGCTCCAGGCTTGAGCTGGTGGCAACCCATATATGTCTTCTTTGCAATTAGGCTCAGTCAGTAATGTGACCAAAAGCATATTCTGGAGATGAATAATGAGATTTACAGTTACACTGTAATTCAACAACATACTGGAATTGCAATGGTCTGTGAAATGTAATGTGAATTTATATTGTGATTGCTGAATCATTGTACTAAACCAAATTCCATTTTAAATGCAAATAGCATCAAATAAGAAAACTCCATATTAAACATTGAACCCTCCATGTGTAACATATCTAGAAAACCCTCATAGAGAACATAGGACTCTGACAGGAAGCAGTCTCTAGAGGCTGTCATGGTGGTACCAGAAGGCAGCTGTCAGCAAGTCTTGGGCAGCCATTACCGGGAGCCCTTTACGTGCACACTCCAGTGCAGTACAGAGCACAAGCAAGGTTCAGCATCTCATCCTCAGCTCCCAGTGTGTGCCCCTGCAGTCTCCCTTTGGCACTGGCCTGCTTCTGTGTGGCTAGCCTCTGGCTTGCTTTGGCAGCCCTCCATTGATTTGCCATCACGAAACTTGGCCTGATGTCCCCTTTAAAAATGTCCTTAGGAGCAGATCACATCTCCACAGGATCACAGAATTGCTTAGGTTGGAAAAGACCTCTAAGGTCATCAGGTCCAACCACTGACCTAGCAGTGCCAAGTCTACCACTAAGCCATGTCCCTAAGCACCACATCTGTATGTTTCTTGAAGACCTCCAGGGATGGTGACTCAACCACTTCCCTGGGCAGCCCATTCCAATGCCTCACAACCCTTTCAGTGAAGAAAGTTTTCCTGATATTCAGCCTAAACCTCCCCTGGCACAATCTGAAGCCATTTCCTCTTGTCCTACTGGGGACAAGAAGGCGATGTTGCTGTGGGCAAGCTGCGGGGTTATGGGGCCAAGATGGTGGTTTTGGACGGCCGGCAGGTGTAAGCAGGGACACCCCACTCTCACAGGATTCACAAACGGAGCTGCTTATGTGAATTAACTTAAACCACGCTTCGCAGCCCCTCCTTCAGCCGCTGCCACGTGGCAGCCGGGCACAGCCGCGGACCCGGCGCCCGGGGCAGGGGGCGCTGAGGCGGAGCGGGCGAGGCGGGGCGGGGCACCACAAGATGGCCGCCCCCGCCACCCCCCCACCCCGGGCCGCGCCTCCTTTCCCCTGAGCGTGCGGGAGGGGGGGGGGGGGGAAGAGCTGAGCAACGCGCACGCGCGCCACACGGGGGCGGGGCGTGCGGCGAGGGGCGGTGGTCGTCCGCGGGCGGGCGGGGGAGCGATCCGCCTCGAGAAGCGATTGGGCGCCGCCTTCGCGCCCGCCCCCTCCCGGAAGGAGGAGGTGAAGCCAGGCCCCGCCCCCTGCCCCGCCCCGTTACGGGCTGCCCCTGCCCGGCCCTGCCCGGCCCTGCCCGGCCCCGCGGTGGCGGCGGCGGGAGCGGTGCGAGGCAGCGGTAAGGGAGGCGCGGGGCCGGCGCGGGGGGAGGCGGCGCGGAGGGGCGGCGGGTCGGCCCTGAGCGAGCCCGACCCGGGGCCGCCGGGCGTTACCGTGAGCCCCAGAGCCCGCTGCTGCCGCCGCGGGTCCGGCGGGTGGGGATGTCGCGGCTGGAGGCTGCGTCGGGCTTCACCTTTGTACTCGGCTGCCTGCCGTCCGGCCCCGCCGAGCGGAGCGCCTCCGCGGCTGCTCCTCGCAGTACGTGCGGGAGGATATATTCTGCGTTAGAGACCGCAGGCAGCGGAACGGCTGATTTCCTTGCTCTTAGCCCGCCGCTGGTGGCGGTGAGATGCAGTGCCTCCGCGCTGCCCCTCTCCGTCTTTATTGCGCTTAGCTCCTTCGGAGTCAGCCCTCGGATCTGCCTTCCCAGGCTCTTTGCTACTTTTCCTACTTCTCACTCTGTGCCCCGCAGTAGTGGGTGTCGCGTTTGTTTTCCCCAAGCAGGCGTTAAGGTAGCAAGCTCAATTCGGCTAGTTCAGGTTATGGGGACTTCTGAGAGTCGTGTTAAGGAAGTAAGGATTTGAATATACTATTTAAATGAGAGAGTGAGGAAGGAGGACCCCGAATAATTTCTGTTTCTCTCGAATGTACGTGACATGGAACAAAATTGCAGACTAAGCTGCCCGCTTGGTGTTCCGTTTATGCAATTGAGACTTTTAGTGTCAAGTCGAAACTTAATGCACTTGTCCGGGCCATGGCGTCCCCACAGCGCTGAGGAGGTCCCCAGGAGAGATGGACTTCCTGTTCCTTCGTGCTGGCAGGTGACCAGCACCTCCTCTGCCTCTTCAGAGGGTGGCCGTGAAGCTCAGCTCAGCAGCGGCTGGGGCTCACAGGAGAGAAGGAGCTGTGTCCAGCAGGGCTGCTGCCCGGTGCCTCCAGGAGGTGTGCGTTTAACGTGTGCTCCTTCTTCTGGGCGCTGTAACTCTGGTCTGTAGAGGAGCTGGGAGCGATGTGAGGGTGTCTGTGGCAGAGGCTGCTCCAGGACGAGTAAATGAAATGCACTGGTGTTTCTGCAAGAGCAGGAAGTGCTGGGGTGACTGCTTGGAGTGCCCTCCTGCCCTGAGCAGAGTTAAGTGCGCCCGCAGCCATTTACCAGATGCTGTGAGGATTTACAAGTTGCCAGAGAGACACTGGTCTATGCGATTTCAATGACAGCCTGCCCTCCTGCAAGACAAAAGGCGTGTTGTTGAACCAGTGATACTGAAACTTCTGTGACCTCTTCTGCTGATTTGTAGGAGCTGATTAAACTGCTTTTGTAGGCACATGTTCACACACACTGCTGTATGCCCGTGTGGTGTTATGTGGATCTACGGGTGTGTAAATATGAGCATATGTGAACACAGAATAGAGAGACACCAGCTCAGGTTAGTAAGCTGCTGTGTGTGCATGAAGTAAAGCTGCTCAAGAAGCTGCTCAAGAGTTGTACTTAATGCTCTGCTTTCTTGCCTAGAGTCGGGCCGTTGTGTGCTTGGGGTGCACCAAAGCAGGCACGGTGTTAGTAGCTCTGTGTGGACTGAAATGTGTACTGTAGCGCCTGAAACGTGCTGAGGATTGGGACTTCTCTTCCGTTTCAAGTTGGTGTGATTTCCCCCAAAAAAGGGAAACAATGGGGAGAGGTGTCCTGGGGACCAGCCAACTGTGCGACTAGTCTTTTAGGACCAAGGACGTCGGCCGCCTTGTCCAAAATTTATCCTTGCTGGTTTGGGTCAGGACCAAATTGCTTTAATCTGTGCAGCCCTATCCCTCAGGCATTGACTGGGGTTGGGCTCGACAGCCGTGCCCAAACACCTTCTTCCCTCAGCATCGCAGTGGAGGCCAGGTGTGAGCTGGGTTGGTGACCACGAGGGGGTTTGGCCCACGATGCTGGTGGAGAGCGCCTGGAGCGGCTGCGCCAGCAGCAGCAGCGCCTGCTGGAGAAGGAGCTCCCTGGTGCTTTGTAACTGCAACTGGTGGACCTAGAAGACAGGGAACACGTGCCTGGGAGCGGACGAGGGAGGGATGGGAACTCCCCTGGCACCCATCTTCAGACCGGGGCTGCGCCCTGAGCAGGAGGGAGCCCTTGTCACAGCCCAATCCATGCGTGGGGGGCTGCCGCCTTGTTCCAGCCGCCATTTTGCGTGAGGGGTCTGCCATTTTGTTCCATGCCACATAGCTGCTCTGTGATCAGTCCTTGGCCCCACCACATGTGGCAGGATCCCGTGTGGTGTGTGAGAATGGTGGCTGCTGTTTTCGGCTCTGTCACGCCCCTCATCTGCCCATGCCACGACACAGTCCACCTGCAGGACCTGGCCCCTGCCAGTGTCCCCACAAATACATCAACGTCTCCAAAGTCACCGAGCCATTTTGTGGCCACTCACCTGGGGAGGGAGGTTGAGCAGCGAGTGGTGGTGTTAGCTTGTGTTTGTTAAAATGCTTCTTTTTCTTCTTTTGGGGTGGAGGGGTTATAGGTGAAGATGCAGGAGCCTGACCTGGTTGCGAAAACGCTGCGAGCTGTTCTTCACTCCAATAAACATGGCGTACCCCTGTCAGAACTTCAGAGTGAATACAAACTGCTGACTGGCGAGTGGATTCCCTTCAGGCACTTAGGACATAACACGCTGGAAGGCTACCTGGAAAGCGTCCCAGGAGTGGTCAGAATTGAAGGGAATAAAATGGGAGAGGTAAGCATCCGTGATAAATGAGAGAGATGCAGCAAGCTGGAAATGGCATTTGTGTTTGTAAAGTGTGCAGAGTTCATAATTTTACCTCTGCCCGTGTCACGTTTGTTTGTTTGTTTTTTTTTTGAGAAAAATAATGTGTGTGGTACACTAATGCTATCAGAGGTAGAATATGTGGCATAGACCAGGTGCCCCTTACTTTCATGAGTCAGCATATGGATCAGAAACTACTATTTGCAGAAGGTGGAAGGTTATGGGGACTTTCCCCCTGTGCAGCACTTCTGGCTGGAAAGATACTTTGCCTGACAATAGAGCTGTGGTCCCTGTTTCAACATATTTTCCTCTGGGGGATATTATGGGAATGATATTATTGTCATGGGAACAAAACACTTACTCTTGTGCATGTGTCTTGAGCATGTTTTCGGGATGCGGTTCTGGCATCTTTTTCCTACACCAGAACTGTTGTAGGTGCCGTTGTGTACAAGCCTGACTGTGCTTGCTTGAGGCTTGGTGCTCTTTTTTTTTGTCAAGAGTTGCAGTGCTGCAGGACTTTGAAGACTTGCCATACAAGTCTGTGAAGAGCCCATACAAGTGAGGTGTTATGATGTGCCTCAGCTTAGCAAGTTTGTGGGGGACAAGCAGTCAGTGCAGATGTCGTGGATCCTTTTGTTTGTTTGTATTTGTGGAGGAGGTGGAGCAGAGCTCAACAGAGAAAATGAGTGTGGTAGAAGTTTTCCTTTATTCCTCAGCCTTGCTGCAATAGCTTGTGTTGTCTGCCAGCTTGGAAGCAGCTTGCCAGAACCACAGGCCTCCTTGTCTGAGTCTGAAGTTCCTGGTTATGAGTTGGAAGGCAATACTGTGCCTTTCCGCATCTCTTTTGATGGTTGACCCATTAGCTGTGTGACTGTAGATGATGTATTAGAGAGGAGAGCTTGAAGCCTCTTGCTGGTTGGAGCCGTTTCTGAAATCTGTGTCAGCTTGGGGAGAGGAGCAAGCTAGCAGACGTTTGACAAAATAGTATGGCTGTAACACAAGGTCTGGAGAGACAGTGACTAAGGCCAAGCCCATCTACTGGCTCAGCTGGGTCAGGGTGGCATCTATGAGCTCAAAGCTAGGTCCTCCTGGTTAGCTGTGAAGAGAGTGATAAGAGGGATCCTAGAACTCTTTGGGTTTTATGCAGATGCCTGGAAAAGTGGCCGTGTTCTTAAGCAAGCGGATCCCTTGCTGCCTTTTTGCAACTGTCAGAATTTGCCCTTTTGCAACAAGTAACCAAATATGAGGTTCTCTTTTGCTTGCTCCAAGTCTGCATTGGCTGCAGCTATGCCAGTAACATGAATGCAGATACCTCTGGGACAGTCTGTGGTGCTGCAACTTAATGCTTCCTCATGGTGGCTCTGGCTAATAGCCATCTGTTTCTAACTTGGGCCTTGCAGGGTGTAATCTGTTATCCTCCCTTTCCCTTGAGAGCCTTGCTTATCCTGTAATGCGACGTGTACTGAGAGCCCTGTGGACACTTGGGTAATGCTAGAGGCAGTGCCTTCCCTGGGGCAGCTGTGAGGAGAGATTGAAATGTAGCTTTACGAGGTAGAGAAAGAGGAAGAAGCTAAACAGGGCTCTTGAAGTAGTTCAGTAGGGCTCACTTTGGTTTTGGCGTGCTGTTAACGCTCTACATGACTGAAGCAACTAAAAGGAAGCACTCTGAAAACCTGGGAGGCAGAAATTGCTCATGAAGACTAAGCCCATGTTGTTGCTTTATGACTCTCCTGTGTCTGCTATTCAGAATGTGACCTGGGCAGACACTGAGCGGAGGGTAACAGGTGTGGTTGTGTACTAGCATGGGCTGGGAACTGCCTTGTTTTGAGTGTCTTTTGTGAAGCGTGAGGAGAGGCAGAAGGGGGAGGATTCTTTGCCCTCAGGTGACACTATTTTGGTTGTATACCTTTTTTAACCAGGAATGATGGAGGGAGGGTGAGGATGACCAGCAGTCATGTGAGGCAACGGAGGACAAAGCCACATGAAAAACGTGTGAGGTGAATGAAACAGAAGGGGACACTGTAATCAATGATTCAGGGCTGACAGTTGTCCATCCTGAGTGCATCCATGTGAACAAGGAAATGCCTGTTAGGATTGTGAGGAGGAGTCTCACCCTTTTTTTGGAAATGAGCACAACTGAGCACCTCTCCCAGGTGCCTGTACACTCCTGCAGACAGCATGTGGGGCATGCACAGGAGCGATTTAAGGTCTGCACACATTAGCGGGGCTGTGATCTCATTGGGGTTGCAGAGACCTGTTGTGGTAGCTGACAGCTGGCCCCAGAAGTAGTAGATGAAGTAGGCAACATCTTGAAGCACCTGCAAGAAGCCTCATTTTAGCAGTTCCTTGTCCTCGCAGAGGCTACAGCAACCACGAGGTGGTGGGGTTCACGATCTTGAAAGGAGGGGAAAAAAGCAAATGGCAGTATCAGAATGAAGAACTTCAGGAGAACTGACTTTGACTTGTTCAAGAGTCTCTTCGGAAGAATCCCATGGGATACAGTCCTAGGGAGAAGAGTGGTCCAGCTGATTTTCAAGGGTCTCTTCTAATCTCAAGAATGGTCCATTACAACAAGCAGGAAAAATAAGCAGAGGTGTCAGGAGTCCTACATGGACAAACAAGCAGCTCTTGATTAAACTAACCCATAAAAAGGAGTTATGCACAAAGTAGGAGCCAGGAGAAGTGACTTGAGAGATATCTATCCAAACATGCAGATGAGGGGATAAGAAAGGCTGCATTCAATATTGACCACTTCAGCAGTATGAAAACCAAGACAGAATGCCATCGCCTTCAGAACAGCTCCCAGAGCACTGCCAGTTCTGAGAGTAACCTTCTGTAGAAAGTCTTTGAAATAGCTGGTCCAGGCAACAGAAGAGAATAGGGGAACAGCGGAAAAAATAGAAGAAAGCTGCAGCAAATCAGCTACAACGCTTTGCTGTGTTGCATTTCACCATAGCATTATGACATCTGTGCTCACACCACAGGGTACAGATTGTTGCACAGACATCTCTGAAAGGGTGAAGCACTGAGGATTTCAGGTTTACCTTTCCACAAAGGTGAGGCAAGACTCACTCTGGTACCGTCCACTGGATGACCAAGTTCTTCTCTTATATGAGTGAGTCTTTTAAAAGCAGTGGTAAAGTGTGACCAAATTCAAAGGGAACAGGCTGCTTCTGAGATGCTTTAAAGACAAGTGAGTGCTTCTAACAGGTGTCCTTCCTGCGTATGTGAAGGAGACAAGTTATTCCATCCAGAGCAAATAAGATTCTGACAAGAGGGTCCTGTTGCACTCTTTTGAACATGTCTCTGTGAAGGGATCTGACGAGCTGCTTAGTTTTGCAGGTTCTTTCACGTGCTCCCCAGGGAGCCCATGGTTTACAATGGCCATACCTATTCTAGACGGACAGAATTTGTTCTTTCTGTTGTAAAGGCATTGGGTTGAATTGTTAAGAAAAGCCACTCTCTAGCATAGCATTACAGAGTGATCTCATAATAAAGCTGTATTCCTGCAGTCATCGCAAAGTGATTAAAATGGGTAGGAGCTGATGACTTGCAGACTTAAAATGCTTGAAGGCTTAACAGAAAACCACACAGACCAGCTGTAATGTACACACAACCGGTTCATCAGGCAGTCTGTTAATGCTTGTTGTAAGGGAGATGTACATTGCATGCTGGAGTCCAGTTTCATCTTTCACTTTCAGTTTGGAAATATTGCGTAGTACAGCAGTACTGGAAACCTCTTGCTCTCAAATAGCATTGGCTAAGGATTAAAATGGAGAGCCGGAACTGGAGGAGCAAAACAACAACAAAAAAAAAAAAAGGAAAAAACACCTAAACGATGGCTGGAGAAAGCTTGCTAGAATCCCAGGCAGAAAGAAGCAAGTTGTGGGCTACCTGAGTGCTGCTGTGACAGCACTCTTAGGAAACACTGCAGAGAATTAACTGCTTTGAAAGGGCACTTCAGTGACACCCTGCTGGCCTTCTGGAGCCACCTGGAACTCGGATACGCTGTGTCTCATGCACCCGTTGGACCAGCAGCAGTTCATCGTGACAAACAGGGTATCGAACAAACCTTGCAGGAGCCATGCATGAGTCAGCAGGGAGCTCTAGACCTAACTCTGCCATTAAAGGGAAACTAAAAGTCAGGGACAGAATTGTTTGAGTTGGAAGGAATATAGAGATACTGCCCATGCAGGGATACAGTTAAAAAAGTTGCAGCCAATATGGAGCTGAATCTGGTGGAGGACATGCAGAACAAGATGAAATGTTCCTACAGGCACATATCGGGGAAAAGGATGACTGGAGGATTTGGAATGTGGACCTGGTCTTAAAGGACACGGAGGAGTCTAAGGCATTGACTGCTTTATTTGCCTTGGTTTTCACTGGTAAGACTGGCCATCAGCCACCCTGAGGCTCCAGAGGCCAGTGGGAAAGTCCAGGGCAAGCCTCAGTGGAGAAAAATTATGTTAGAGACCACCTAAGCAAAACGGGCATGCGCAAGTCTGTGGTTCTGACACAATGCACACGTGCGCTTAGAGAGCTGGCTGTTGTGAGGCCATTCCAGATTGTGTTTTAAAGGTCACGGTGATTTGTGAGAGGTTCCTGAGGACTGGGAGAGACCAAGTATCGCCCTTGTCTTCAGGAAGGATGGAAAGGAGGATGTGAGGAATCACAGGTTGGTTGAGCTGACCTTGCTCCCTGGGCAGATGGCGGAGTAACTAATCCCAGAAGCCTCTTCCAGACACATGCAAGACAAGAAGACACGTGAGTGTAGTCGGTATGGATTTATGAAGGGAAGTCTTACTGGGTGACCTGCTGTCCTTCCATAAGGAGGTGACCTGCTCTGCAGGTTCTTAGTGTGGCAATGCTGTTTAACATACTCAGGAACGACCTAAATGAAGGAATAGAGCACCCCCTAGGAAGTCTCCAGATGACTGATGAGTGGAGAGCAGATGGGTGTGTTGCCATCCAGAGGGACCACAACAAGTGGAGAACGGGACAACGGGAACACACTGAAGTTCAGCACGAGGAAATGGCAAGTCCTGCAGCTGGGAAGGAATAACTACGTGCACCACTGCGGTCTTGGGGCTGACCAGCTGGAAGGCAACTTGGCAGAGAAGATCCTGTTGGACACGGAGTTCACCACGAGCAGCAACGTGCTCTTGCAGCAGAGGAGGCCGATGGTGTACTGGGGTGTGTGAGATCATTGCCAGCACGTTGATGGAGGTGGTCGTTCCTCTCTACACAGACCACATCTGAGGTCCTGTGTCCCGCAGAGCAGGAGAGGTGTGCATATACTGGAACAAGTCCAGTGAATGGACTCAAAGATGCTGAAGGGACTGGAATGCCTCTTATGTGTTGGAGAGCTAAGAAAGCTGAGCAGCATCCTACCCATGTGTATTAATAGCTGTTGGTGAGGGTGTGAAAGGTGGAGGCAGGCTGCATCTCCGGTTCCCAGTGGTATTCAGTGCACAGGCAAGAGGTGTGAAGCGTAATACAAGTAATTTCATCTGAACGAAGAAAAACCTTTTTTTACAGTGAAGGTGGTCAAGCCCTGGAGCAAGCAGTCTGGACTGGGTGAAAAGTCGCTGCTCTTGGAGATATTCCAACCCCAGCTGGACAATATCCGAAGTAATCAGCTGTAGTGCATGCTGCTTTGAGCAGGGATGGTTAGTGAGGTGGTCTGTAGAGATCTCTTCCATCCTCAACTCTCTGATTCCTTGCGTTTCACCACTGCGCTGGTGAGGCTGTGTATTGAGATGCTGCCAGCCCAAGCTCTGACACCCTCGCTGTGCTTCTTGTACAGGTGGTGACTATGCAGCACCTGCGTGGTATCATTCCTAAGCAGCAGCTCCTCTGGTGGGAAGAGCTGTCCCTGGAAGGACAGGACCTCCCTCCAGTGCCTGTGTGGTGATGCAGGTGTGTGCAGTGGAGGAGGAGGAGGGGAAGGGTGAACTGGAGTGCGCTGCTGGGAGGTCGAGTGCTGCCTTGCTGGTGCGGTTGTCCTCCCTTGCCCATGTTCCCCCCGGGCTCTTGGGGTCAGCCAGGGAGACCGAGGAGAGCTGTTGAGCTGTAGAGGGAGCTGTTGCTGCTTAGCACTCCCTCGAATTTTGACTTTGTACTAGGGCTGTCTCCTTTGGTTGTTGCCTTCCTTGTTGTCAGCGAAGTTCCTTTCTGGAGCTGCTGTGTGCTGAATTTGAGGGGTGTCTGCCAAGTCCCCGAACCTCTCCTTCCTTGCTCCTGTGCTGACTTGTCCGTTTGTGTGCTTGTCTGGGGTCACAGTGAGTAGGGTAGCAGTGCTGTGCAAGAGGAACCTTTTTTCAGCCTGTCCCACCACAGACCATGACTGTGACCCATGGAGAGCCGCCTTGAGACCCTGGACTCCATTTTTTTGGGTTGCTGTCAGTGGCGTCCGTGGAGTGCTGGAGGAGTACTCTCCCAGCTGCCTCAGCTGGCTGTCAGCAATGGGATGGCTGACATTTTTTGTCTGTGGCACTTTGTCCAAAGTCCATGCTCGGTGTGGATGTGTACCGTTTCGCCTGTGTAGGCGTGAGGAGTCCCTTGGGAGTCTGTTGACTCGGTTGGGGATGGAGAAAGGGCAGAGGAGCGCTTTAAAATGATATCGTGGGACTGTAGGATGCGAGTGGGAAACTGGGCTCTTCCCAGGTAGGGCCCAACCTAAAGAGGGAAGGGATGGAGAGCCTTGGGTGGGTTTGGCTGCCTGCTCTGTTGGTCTCTGAGATGCGCTGTGGCAGCAGAGGGAGGCCGTCTCCTGTGTCTGCTGCTGAGTCCTTTGTCAAGGTGTCTGCTGGCCTCTGAGCCAGCAAATACAGAATTGCTGTAAGCCCTTTTGCTGCCTGCGGATGAGCTTGGGCCTCGGTGACTGTTTCCACCCCCATCCCCTTCCTGTTCCACACAGATGACTTGCCATGCTGTTGCTTGTCCGGAGACTGTGCAAATTGCTCAACTGGTAGCCCGGCAGAGGAGTTCCAAGAAGAAGATGGGTCGGCAAGTGAACTGCCAGATGAGGCTGAAGAACATGTCTCCAGTCGCACTTGTAGGTAAGCCCCAGGCAGCTGTGAAAGGCCTGCCTTTGCCAAAGGGTTGGGCAGCTGCTGAAGCAAAAGTCTTTTCCCTGAGGTGCATCACTGAAAGCCATGAATTGCATGGTCTCACTGGAAAGCTCCAGGTAGCGGGGAGCGGTGCCAACAGAGGGTGTCTGTGCTTGCAAGCCAAGGTCTGTGAGGAACACCTTCTCCAGCATGCACAAGATTTGGATATTCTTGAAAAAACGCTCTGTCAGGTCGCTTGGTTTCATTTTCAGCTGGTCATGCTTTTGTGGGAGACGTGGGTGAGTGGGGGTGGTGGTGAGTGCTTGATGTTAGAGGATGGGCTAGGCCCTTGGCTAGGAGCTGTGCTCCCTTGGTGAGGAGAGGCTCACACAGGTTCAGCTGTGGCTGTCTCTGCAGCTCCTGCTGCTGTTGTGAGTGCCCTGGTGCCCCTACACGGCTGATGTCCAGGACCTGCTCATTGCTCCACTGTGCCAGTCTGCGTGCACTGCTGCAGCTGTTCTCCCCTCACCATGCTGTGGGTGCTAGGCTGGGAGTCCTGCCCAGGTGCTCAAAGGGGCGTGAATCCCACCTGGACCCGTGTGTTTCCTCTGCCAGCATTTTAGAGGGGGCTTTTGAGCTTGTTCCTTGGGACCAGAGGAATTCCCTAGATGGGAGTGAGTGGTTCGGAGTTGCAGGAAGAGGGTCAGAGGGGCCCTGGTGCTGTGGTGCCTCCAAAGACCTGTCAGGCTGCGGCTTCTAAGTGGGGACGCAGCTAAAGCAGGGCTGCCAGTTGCTGGTTCCCAGCCCTGCTGTCAGGGCTCTTAAAACGTGGAGCAGGAAGCAGGAGTGCTGTCAGGAGGTGCTTGGGGAGGTGAAGAAAGGCTGCGGGTGCTGTGCTTGTGGAAGCTGCCACTGCTTTTGGTTGGTGAGGGGCACCCCTAAGGAGGTCGTGGTTTTAGCCATCAGCATCATTCATAAAGATCTTCTGGAGAAGCAGGGGCTCCCGGGAGGGGGTTACCTGCTGTACACAAGCCCTGTTCGGGTTGGGCGGAGGAGGGCACTACTCACAGCTACATCTGCAAACTCTTCAGGAAAGCCCAAAGGAACTTTGCGACAGCCCCAGTCTTTGAGCATGCCAGAAGAAGGCGGCAAGAAGCCGGTTCCTCGCGTGCCGAGAGGCAGAGGTGTGGCGTGTGGCGTGGTGAAGCCCACCATGGAGAGTGCCCGGTCTGCCTTGCCTCCAGCCGCTGGGAGTGGACCATCCAGAGAGATCCCGATGCAGAGGCACGTCACTGTGGTCAACAGGTCAGTGTGTGAGTGCGTGTGTGTGTGTGAGAGAGATGCAGCGAAGCGTGGTGGATCCTTGGATGCTGCCACGTCCCGAGTGTGCTTTGGGATATGGGAATCCGGGCTAGAGGCCTTTGAGCAAGTGATGTTGGCATGTGGGTAGGTGCTGTGGAGGGAGAAAGGTGACCTGAGTGGCCTTTCTGAAAGCAGCTCCCCTTGCCTAGGTGAGCTGCGGCAGCGCTGGCACTCTGTGCCTGCGGGGTGAGCGTGCAGGGAGCAGCTGCCCTGCCCCGTGAGCCGTCGGTGCCGTTCAGCTGGGCTGGCACTCCCCGCCGGCTGCATCTCTCCTGCGTGAGCATCCGCAACGCAGGCGGCTTACGGAGGTGCTGGGCCATCGTTTCTCTTTGTGTGGTGCTTGCTGCTGGCCGGGCCGCCAGCTGACGGTGCAGGGCAGCGTTTGCTGTTCCCATTGTGGCCGCGCCGGGTCTGCCTTAGCCGATTGTGCCGGTAATCCCCCGCAGGCCCTGGGTCCGGTCAGCAGTCCGGCTGGCGTGGCCGTGAGCAGCACGGGGCAGAGCGACGGCCTAATCCTGCCGCGGTGCCTGCTCTTTGGGGCAGGCCCCGTGCGAGAGCTTGAGCGCTCTGCTCCGTCAGCTCGTGTGGGTGCCGCGTGCGTCAGAGGCTGGGGCGCCGGCGGCACGGTGGGGATGCGCTCCCACCCCTCGTGAGAGCAGCAGCGGCCCCGGCTTTGGTGACCGAGCGCAGCTTCTTGGTGGAGGTGATGGCGCTGCATCGTGAGCCTCTGGTGTGTGGAAGGACCTGGCCAGAAGTGGTCTCTGCTGGTGGTGGTTTTGGGGAAGTTTACCCACTGCGCCGCTGCCACTAGGTGGAACAGCAGGAGTTGGGCATGGAAGGAGGTGGGAGAGCAGCTCCATCAGACAGGTCTGGAGTCCTGGGACAGGGACATATCTGGGGGGAGCTGCGAGGCAGGAGGTGAGAGCAGCAGGAGGCAAAGGCTGCAAAGCGGAGGAGAGGAGAGCGTGGCAGGAGCATGGAGGACTTGGGAGGAGCTGGGAGTGCCTGCATGAGGAGCTGCAGGTTTGGAGGTGGAGGCCAGGGAGGATAGAGGTGAGGAGGCTGAGGCTGGGGACCGGGCAGAAGCAGGAGCAGTCGAGGTCAGCCAGACTGTCTGCACCACAGCTCCTGCCCACAGTACTGCTGGCAGAGCTCCCCCCCTACTTACCGGCTTCTGTGCCAGCCAGGTGGAGGTGCAATAGAAACACATCTGCAGCTCTCTCCACGTTTGCAGAGAGCTGCTGCAGCAGAACAGAGAAGGGCCAAGGTGTCCTGCTGTGCTGTAAAGACATGGAAGGAGGTGCACACAGGCCTTTCCTTTTTTGTGTGTTCAGAAGAGTTGCATTGTTTGAAGTTTTGCTTCTCAGAAGGGCAGAGATCCATTGGCATGGGGCAGACAGAGCAAAAAGGTCTGTTACACTTCTGCCCAGGTGAATCTTTGGAAGGCTAGAAGTATTTTTGTGAAGTTCAGAGTTCTGCAATGCTTGAAGTGAAGCTAGGTAGATTACATCCCTGTTCTGACATTTTGAGACAGTGTGCTCCATTTTTGTTCCTCTCTGCAGGTCCCCCTCTGCTCCTTTCAGGGAACGTCTTTTGTTCTCCTTTGGTTTCTAGCATCTGTTCCTACCCTGCTGAGGAGGTGAAACTGCAATGGAAATGTGCTTTGGCCCAGGTAGCTGTGGAGAAGACATCTGTGGCTGTTGTGAAGAGCCCAAGTGCTGACCTCTTAGCCTGGGGACCTGCTAGAGGTTGTGTTTATGGAGGAGAGGATCGTATGCTGTTGTAACATAAGGCTGCTTTGTGGCCCACATAAATGGATTAATTTTTCCAGCCTGAAGCAGGGGTGGCAAGATCCACATCCGATGTCCTTGCTGCTGGGGATGTTTGTGCCTCCAGAGCTGCTGTGGTTGCTTGCGTGGGCTTTGGGGATTGCAGGAGGAAAAGCTGCCTGGAGCCAGGAGGTCCCGGCCTCCAACCAGTTTGCAAGTGAGCAGAGGAATGACCAGCATCCCCAGAAACCCTTGGCTCTAACCAGGCTCTTCGGTAGCAGGCACAGGCTGAGTGGCACCACTTCCTTGTGTGGGGTGAGGTGCTGTCCTGGTGCAGTTTCCCTGGGTTTGTTTCCTGACACCTGCCCAGTCTTGTCTCACACCTCCGTTGACTGAAGTGACAGCAAAACATGTCTGTGCTCTCAGGGTTCCACTTACGTGTCTTTGTTTTCCCTCTCTCTTTGGAGCATCTCTCCTGCGGTGGCAGACCTGTGCTGTTGGCTGTGGCAGGATGTCTTTCCACTGGGCAGACCGAGTGCTGACCCATCCCGGTGTTCCACCCTGCACCTTGCAAGCCCTGCAGCGAGGCAGCAGATGGCAGCTCTCTTCTGGTTCCCAAGTCAGTCTCCCACCTCTCCAGTGCTCTCTGGTGTTTTGCTGGGAGATTTTTGTGACCATAGCTTCTGGAGCTTGCTGCGGCTTGGTCTTGGGTGAAGGGAACCCAGCAGTTTCTCCTCCCTACTCTATCACACACAGATGAAGGTAGCTGCAGTTGCAGCAGGTTGTTTGCTGCTGTGCTCCCAGGCCTTCCTGCAGATGCTGTTGAGGGGTTGGAGAGGCTGCCTTTATATCAGCAGTCAGTTAGCAGTCTAAGCTCGTGCCAGTGTGTTGCCCTGAGCATGCTGCTGTGGCCCTGCAAGCCCACAGGAGACAGACTTTGCTTGTAAAGCAAACCGCAGGGGTCACTGAAGTCGGAAAGCGGTGGCACAGATGAAAGCAGGTGGAAATGCTTGGTGACCCCCGTGCTTGGACCAGCAGGCAGCGTTTGCCGTTGCCTGCCACCTGGCCCCTCTCCTAGCGTTGGTCTCTGGCCTTTGGACAGTGCTGAGTTTGACGGCGTGGGTCTCGGCAAGGTAAGGTGATAGGCAGGGAAAGGCATGCCTCTCCTGAAGGCGTGGGCTGTGGCTTGTGGGCTGAGGCAAGTGCAGCTTTGTGGCTGTGCGTGGGCACATGGCAGGGCTGCATGGCTGGCCAAGCGTTTATTTGTGAAGAGCCTGGCTGCTGATGTCTTTTGTTGTTGTGGTTGGGAGTTTTCTTGCTAGGAGCGCTTTCCAACAGCTGGGGAGCATGAGGCCTTGCAGGCCGTTGAGTTGTCCATGTCTGTATGCTGGTGACACATATGTTACCCCCGTGACTGTCTAGTTCTTTTCCATCCCATCTTCGCAGAGGTAAGAGTGCACATCACAGGATCCTTGTCTGATCGCAGGGCTCAAAACTGGTGGTAGCTGGGCACAAAACTCATGTTAGCACCACTCTGCTCCATGGGAAGCTATTGAACCACAGCGTGAAACACAGGAAGATATCCCATGAAGTCTCTTAATACTGAGAGGGTCCCAAATCCTACTTTCTGTCATACGTCTCAACACAAGGGAAGCATCTGTCCTCTGTTCCAGGTTACTTTCCAGGGTGTTCCAGAGGGCATGGCTAGAGAGGAGAATATCTGCACTTGTCTGCACTAGCAGTGGTGGTAGATGTTATTTATTTATTTAAGTCTGTTCCCCTTGAGGGCACTGTTTTCTCAGGTGACTGCCCAGTTTGGAGTTGTCCATATTTATTTACTTATTTACATATTTATTTACTGGTAAATAAATGTATGGAGAGGTGGTTGCAGGAGAAAGGGATCCTGGCTTTCTCTTAGGGTCTACGTGACCAGTCACAAGGCACCTAAGCAGGGACTGTGCTGACACTTTGTCAGAGTACATGGGCTGTGCCCAGGAGAGAGGTGTTCCTGTGATGTGTCCAGAGCATGGAAGAGTTTCTTCATGTATGCCACAAGAGCTGTGTGTGAATGTCTATTTGGGTTTGGTGTGGGTGACCTTTACCTTTGCACTTCTAAGTCTCATCCCACTTGTGTTTCATAAATGTGCTTGTAGTTAATCTGCTCAGCACTGCTGCTCTCTCCTCTCCGGCTTTTGAAAATGACAGCACTGAACAGTAGCTGTCCTGACTACTAATGTTGTAGGACTGGTGCCGGTACAGAAGTACTGTTTTTGGTTAAAGATACAACACATAGCTGGGAGCAGTTTTGTCCTACCTTCAGACAGCCCAGATGAAGCTGGGAGAATCTCCACTGGTGTTTCTGTGGCTGGTGGTTTCCTCCAGAGCTATCCCTGGACTCTGGAGTTGGCCTGTGTCCTCACTGGCCCCGTGGGCAGAGACCACCTGCAGAGCCAGCTCAGTGCATGCATGGTGGTTGCTGTGGTTTGGAGCTTCCTGGGGTTCACAGCAACTTGACATGCTTGTGTGATGGGCTGCGTTGGTGCGTTTGCCACCCTGATTGCTCCACTGCCATTCTTCCTTGCATATGTGCCTTTGGGAAGGGCTTAGTCCTGGCTTTGAGCTCTTTTCTCCAACTCTTACTCCTTCTTGCTTGCAGTGTAAGTGGCATACTACACGCTGTTGTGACCTCTCTGCGGTCAGGAGCTTATTACACTGAATGTGTTCCCAGTATAAAGCTGCTGCTTGCTGGGGGAGATCAGAAGAACACCTGCAAGTATGCCGTTTGTACCCTTTGTGTCGGAGACCTCTCCAGAGAGGAATGTGTTCAACAGTGTAGAGGCAGCATCCGCAAAAAGGCTTTGAGTTCCGGTGTATTTTAGGCATGCTGCTGACTTCTGAAGCCTAATGCTTTCAGGAGATTGACATGGCAACCAAGAAGGTGAGTGCAGTCCTGTTCAGCAGCAAGACTGAGACACCAGCCAAAACAAAGACCAAACAGGGAGGCTAAACACGTCAAATGTTAAGACTGCCGTCTGTGTTGCTGGGCCTGGATGCTCTCCTTTTGCTAATGTTGTCTTACCATGCGTTTTGTTCCTCCCAGTGGTCAAGGTAGTCAGGCAAACTAGAAACCACATATTGATTAGCCTTGCTATTGCTAATCAAGCTGTCTTCCATGTTAGGACAATGTGAGTTTGCTCTTGTGCATAGGGCCAGCAAGAAGTTTCTGGACTACATATTATTTAATGTATAGGTCTCGTGAGCAAATGGAATGCTCTTCAGAGCCAGGAGAATGATTTAAAGCAGTTCTATTTTCAATTTTAGGTCTGAGAAGAGACTGACTGTCCCACCACGATTTCAAAAGGAGCTGCAAGTTCACTTGTCCAGAAAGTCTTCTGTTGATTCAAATGGTAAGTTTGCCCATCAAGCGAGTTTTTTTGTCATGCTACTGGGATTAGATTGGGTATAGTCTTAAAAAAAAAAAAAAAAATCCATTTCAGTACTTCTTTTGAATGAAGACAGGTATGGGTAAGGTATGAAGTTCTGTGAGTGAACCCCCTCACTTTGACTTTATGGTGCTGAGGGAATGTGTGCGTGCTTGTCTGCCTGTTTGTTTGTGTCTTCTAGGACAATCCTTGTGTAGTAAATGTAAAAGCCAATCACATAGTATGAGTGAGTAGCTTGGAAACTGGAGGAGTATGCTTAACTTCACTGCCAGGGTATGGATATAATAGAGGAGGGTGAAATCCTGGCTTTCAGAAGTAAACAGCCACAGAAATCCCAGCACGCTAACCTGGCTGTCCAGAAGATGTCCTTCTGCCTGCCTGTTTCACAGTGGCTGTGTGGTGGTCAGGCTTGGCAAACGATGGTTGCTTTCTCTGGGACCTGCCAGGCTGATTTGTGAAGCTACAGGTCTCGTAGTGAATGCTCCCCTCCAAGGGGGGAAAAGGGGTAGAGATGAGGGAGCACTCAAGCTAGTGATGTGAACCTCCAGCTGGGATAATGACTGCCTTTCTCCTACACACAGTGTAGGAAAACCATCCAGAGTGGCTAGACAGCTGCTGTCTATTTCCCAGCTCGGCTGGAGGGGTTCCTTGCATGAAGTAGCATGGAAGGACAGGGTGCTGGATTCAGACTCTTGCTTATGACATATATTAGAATAAAAGGTGAATCTTTGGTCTATTTTGAACATCTCTGAATTTAGAGAAATAGTATTTGATGTTTTGCTGCATCTTCGTTGTTGTGTTTGTACTCAAAACTAAACTATCTTCAGTCTGTCTCAGGATAATGCCTCAGTGCAGCCTCTCAGCAGCAGTATGGATAAAGGTTCTGTATCATCTTCCAGAATCCTTCCTGAAAAAGCATTTAGCACTGTTGTGGTTTAGCCCGGCTGGCAGCCAAACACCACACAGCTGTTCGCTCACCCTCCCCCCTCCCTCTCCGGGATGGGGGAGAGAAACGGGAAAGTGAAGCCTGTGAGTTGAGATAAGGACAGTTTATTAAGACAGGGAAAATAATAACAATAATAATAATAATAATAATAATAATAATAGTAATAATGTGTCCAAAGTGATGCACAATGCAATTGCTCACCACCCGCTGACCGATGCCCAGCCTATCCCCGAGCAGCCGGCCCCCCCACCCCGGCTAGCCACCCCTATATATTGTTCAGCATGACGTCAGATGGTATGGAATACCCCTTTGGCCAGTTTGGGTCAGCTGTCCTGGGTCTGTCCCCTCCCAGCTCCTGCTGCACCCCCAGCCTGCTCGCTAGCAGGACAGAGCGAGAAGCTGAAAAGTCCTTGGCTTGGTGTAAGCATTGCTCTACAACAATTAAAACATCAGCATGTTATCAGCGCTCTTCTCATCCTAATCCAAAACATAGCACCCTGCCAGCTACTAGGAGGAAAATTAACTCTGTCCTACCTGAAACCAGGACAAGCACCTTCTTAAGAAAATAAGTACGGTGATTGAAAAATTAGCTTCAGGACAATTAGTTAATAGATGTCTGATGCTTCCATGGGTCTTTACAATAGAAAGTAACTCGAAACAGGTGTTGCACAAGTGTGCAGCATTTTAGAGTTGGTGTTTTGCTGGCAGCTTCCATATTTAATTTTAAGTAGGTGAGTGAACATCTGTCTCTGCTGATAAGACTGTTTACTTCATGGTTGTATTTTTATTTAACAGACAACTTAAATACATCCATTGTGGAAACACGTACTGCTGCCCCTGCTCGTTCTGCTCCTAATATTAATGAAGTCCAAAACCGCATTAAGGAGATCTTGAACAAGTACAGAAATGGTATTTGGGTATCGAAGATGGCACAGATTTACCAGGAAATGTACTGGGACGAGCTTAGCACAGAAGTGCTCAGACAGCTTGAGCACTGGCCTCATGTCTGCACAGTAAGTATTGAATATCATTTTTGTGGAAGATGTCAGTACCCTTCAGATTTCGGTGCTTGTTTGCCAAATGTTATTTTAGGTAGCCTTGCATTTTCTTTCAAGATATGTAACAGTTGTGTTTAAAAAAAAAAAAAAGGTGTCTTTGAAACAACATCCAAAAAGTCATTCTTGACTGGTCTGGCATTGTTTTGGAGAAGAAAGGTCAGCCTTTGTGGCCTCCTGGTGCAAGTGCTCAGTGTTGCTGAGTTGTCACCTTTGACACCAACTATAACACTGACAACCCAAACAATAACTAATGACACTTCCCTACCATGCAATGGTTTTTTATTTTCCTCCTTTGTATTTTGCATTTTTTATTTTCCCCCTTTGCTTTTCCACATTGCGGGGCCTTCTTTTCCCTTTCTAAATCTTTGAGCTACCAGAAAATTCTTTAAGAACAGTCTTAGGTCTATCTGTAGTTTTTATCTTCCTATGGACTTTTTAACAGGTATTTCCCGCATCTTAAGTCAAGATTATATGATTTTTGTTGTGTAAGTTAGGCTTATGATGCAATTAGTTGAAAGTTAAGTGATAATGTTGAGGGAAGGGGTTACAGCTCTCCTCCTTCCTGCCGTCCACTGATGTCAGTTATCTCCTGCTCACCATGGGTATCTTCATCCTTTGTATTAGGAACTGGCATCAGGCTGAGCTTATGTTTACAGGTCTGCCTTGTTGCCATCACCACTGGGTTAAGGATCTTCAGTCTCTGTGCTTTTGTCCCTTCTCTGCACTGATGGTTCCATTTAGGGTTTAATGCTACTTTGCACCAAGGCTTTGCTTAGCTTTATTTTAAAAGGCCAGTTGTATCAGTGAACTTCAACATCCGTCAAACCAAGATACCAGAAGGTTTTTAAAGTAGTGAGAACCTGTATCTGCTTGAAGTGACTTTCATTCCATATTGCTAAGTATTTTATCATAAACATTAAATAAGTTTGATGATAAATGCTTGCTCTTCAGGAATAGCAGCATTCGCATGCTATTAGCACATGTTGTTCTAACACATACATAAAATGCATTTGTCACATCTTATTACAGACAGCAGTAACTTACACAAACAGCGGCAATTTGTTTTGATGGTTGATGATCAGCTCCTATGTTACCCATACAGCAGGCTGTTCTGATTTAGTTGCTTAATTCATGCAGCAAATTTTAGTCTTATCTTTTTCTTAGCTAGTATTCTAGACATGTTCACGCAGGATCTTCTGTCTGTACCTGCTTTCCATTTGCTTGTTATCTGTTGGGCCTCTCTCTTTTTTTTTTTTTTTTTTTTTACCAAACAAATACATTCATTTTAGTGTAAATAAGTGGTCATTAAATCTGTGGAAATATTCTAACACAGCAAGCTCAGCTCTGATTGCTGTGGTACTATCAGGTTGCCTTGGCACAGTCGGTCTTATTGTAGAGGACTGTTAATGAGCCTGTAGAGTCTGACTCGGACACTTTATTGACTTGTTTAAAGAATACTCATGGCACTGGCAGGGAAAAGTTTGAACTGCAACCCAGGCTGCCTTGTATGAAGGCTACCATGCATGTCTTATACAGTGTTTATTTCTGGTTCAAACAAGCGTCCTGCAGGTGTACGATAATGTAGATCCTTTGAAATGCTATAGGGCAGAGTCACAGAATCACAGAATGGTTGATGTCGAAAGGGACTTCAGGAGATCATCTAGTCCTGCCTTCCTGCTTAAACAGGGTCAGCTAGAACACATTACCCAGGATTCTTTCCAGGCAGCTTTTGAATATCTCCAGGGAATAAGACTCCGTAGCCTCTCTGGGCATTGATAAAGATGATTGCATCACTAATTTCTGAATTACTTCTGCCTCTTTTGATAGTTACAATGGGTGTGTCTGCCAGCCTCAGAACAGGAAAAATTCCTGGTGTTTCTCTCAGCATCCTAAATAGACAACACACATTCTTACTGAATGTCAAGTGATCAGTAGTAGCTTAGTGAGCCTTGTATTACATTTTCAGTGTCACCAACCTAATTGTTTGAGGTCTCTGCCCTGGACAGTGGCACTTCTTAATAGTTCACATCCTTAACTTTTTCTCTAGAAAGAAGGAATGTCATGCTTCCTTCCAGGGAAATGATCTTTTCCATGTTTAGGTTACAACCAAGAGTAGTGGAAAAGTTTCCTATCTAGGGAGCTGAAGCTTCCAGAAATTGCTGTGATTTACAGGTTGACGGCCTTGTTTTCAGTCAAGAGGACCTACTACGACTCTTGGTGACTGTTATCCATTGGTCTGCTACCTCCCTTCTTTGGGTTAGTTTGCTTGAGCATCTTTCTTGTAGTATCTCATTTTGCACAGCTAGACAAAAAAGTACAAGGTATTTAGTAGCTATTACTTACTGAAGTTTGGCTATAATCTATGAGCAATTGGGCTGAGGATAAATAGGCTGATCATCCTTACACAATAACAGAAGGTCTGTTGCTGGCCGGGCAGATCTCAGTCAGGAGCAGAAAGGTCCGTTTCAACAGCTCTGTCATTCAGATCCTCAGTGTTGCTGAATTGTCTGCTTCCATCGCCAGCAAGACTACTGCTGTGGTGGATCCATCTGACTGGTGGTGACTCACACCTTCATTTTTTCTTTCAGAATCTTACACCTTCCCATTTGACAGGTTACTTTGTCATGCATCTTTGAGCTGTTAATGATACTCATTTCAGTGATCCTATCCCTGTTTCATTTCTTACCTTTCTACAGATTGTTTCACAAGTCTTTCTCACAACTTAAATTTTTTTTTAGAACTCTGAGCCAAAGTTGTATAGCTCTGCTGTGTTTGGGCTTAGCCTTGAATCCTTGGGATGCAGGCAGCTGAACCTCTGAGGGAGAGAGAACACTACAGCAGAGGTATGGGAGTGAGAGGGATGCAGACGTGTAAGCAGACAAGTTCATTGTTTTTTGGAAGCCACAAATGATCAAAAGGTAATAATTTACTTTTGGTACTGTCTGCATGTTTTGTGGTATCTTTTGCAGTCTCCTTATAAACCTCCTTACTGAGCAGCATGTATGTTTTAAAGACTTTTTCCTTGCACTTGCTCAGCTCTCCTCAAGTATCTGAACTTCTCTGCAAGTCACCAAGGATGGGATGATTCAGGAAAGATGAAATTCCTACATCTTTTCTCAAAACATTTAGTTGAATTTCCGAGTTTCCTTTCAAAAGCTTTTAGAGAATTACACAGTCCTAGGGCAATAGGAAAGGTCCTTGCATGAATGTGTAACTAGTCTGAGACTGAAACTGAACAAAACTGAAATGGTTAATTTTTCAGAAAGTCAGGAAATCATTCTGGAGTTTCACAGGGCTGCAGTTGGATGAATGCTGGTCAGGACTGTTATGTTGGTAAAGGATGTGAATACATGCTGAGTTGGTTGATGGTGCAGGGCTGTTCCAGGTTACAAAGACCCTGGCTCTCTGAAGAAGTGCAGAACTCCCTAATACCAGATGGCTGGCCCAGAACATTGCAGCTGAAACTTAACTACAGCAACTACAGTCCTACTGGAAGGACTTTGTTATTGCACATAAAATTGTGGGTTCTGAGTGGACTGTTAAACTTGGGAAAAGTGATGTTGTCTTTTATAGTAACTTCATGAAAGTGTTGGGTCGGAAAAAATGCAAGTGAAAGGAAGCACACAAAAAGCAATAGAGAACAAAAGAACAAACGCTGTGCCACTGGGAAAAAGTTGTGCGACTACATGTCAAGATCAGATGTGCTTCTCCAGACTCCACCCAGAAAATACTCAGACACTTCCTGAGAGATAAAGCAGAATGAAGGGGTGATTCAGAAGGATGACCAGGGTAAAGATAAGTAATGGGTACTGTATGAACAACAATTGAGTTAATTGATTTAGGTGGGGAAAGTTGGAGATACAGGCTATAGAATAGTAAGAGACCTAGAGAAGGTGAATTGGGAGTGATCATCTTGGGTTCAAAAGCAACTGAACACATTCACAGGATAATCCCTGGCCTCAGTAGTCATGAACTACTATATTCCAAAGAAACTCAGCAATCAATAGTGCTTGAACCATGGGATATCTGAAATGTGAGGAAGAGGTGTAATTACAATTGTCCTCTACCCTGTGCTCTTTCCTAAGTACCTGCTGTTGTCAAAGAAGCTGTCAGGCTAGGAAAATCTTTTGCTCTAGCCCAGTCCAGCTGGTTTAGTCTGAACAACCCCAGATCTCTCAGCCTCTCTTCATAGGAGAATTATTCCATCTCTCTGATAATGTTTGTGGTCCTCTGCTGGACCCGTTCTAACAGGTCCATGTCCTTCTTGTGCTGGGGACACCAGAGCTGGGTGCGGCACTCCAGCTGGAGTCTCACAAGGGCAGAGTGGAGGCGAACAATCACCTCCCTCGACCTGCTGGCCACGCTTCTTTTGCTGCAGCCCAAGGTAGGGTTAGTTGGCTTTCTGGGCTGCAAGCGCACATTGCAGACTCATGTTGAGCTTTTCATCCACCACTACCCCAAAGTCATTCTCTGCAGGATTGCTCTCAGTCAGTTCATCACCCAGTCTGTATTCATGCTTGGGATTGCCCTGGCCCCCAGGTACGGGACCTTGCACTTGGCCTGGTTGAACTTCATGAAGTTTGTACAGGCCCACCTCTCACGCCTGCCCAGGTCCCTCTGGATGGCATCCCTTCCCTCTAGTGTGTCAGCTGCCCCAGTCAGCTAGCTTGCTGCCATCCACAAATTTGCTGAGGTTGCATGCAATCCTACTGTGTATGTCACTAATGAAGAAGTACTGGTCCTAGTACAGACCCTTTTAGGGGTAGCACTCGTTATTAGTTTCCACTTGGACATTTGTATGTTGACTCTAACTCTGGTTGCATCCATCCAGCACAGTTTTGGGCTTCCTAGTACAAAAGAGACATGGGCATAACAGAGAGAGTCTAGCAAAGGGCCACAAAGGTGAAGGTACTGGAACATTTTCCTGTGAGGACAGGCTGAGAGAACAGGGACTGTATAGCCTAGAAAAGAGAGATGGCTCGGGGGATCTCAACAATGTATATAAATACCTGAAGGGAGTGTGCAAAGAATATGGAGTAAGTCTTTCCGGTGGTGCCCAGTGACAGGACAAGAGACAGTATTCACAAACTGAAACACAGGAAGGTTTACTTTGTATGCCAGGAAACACTTCTGAACTGTGAGGGTGCCGGAGCCCTGGCACAGGTTGCCCAGAGTGGCTGTGGAGCCTTCCTCCGTGGAGATCTTCAAAAGCCACCTGGATGTGGTCCTGGGCAACCTGCTCTGTGTGGCCCTGCTTGAGCAGGGGCTTGGACTGGATGGCATCCAGACATCCCTTCAGACCTCAGCCCTTCTGGGACTGCGATGAGTTATTCTGTTTGAATCAGTGTGATGGTTCTGATAAGTGTGTGTTAGAGCAGTCTTTGAGGACCTGTTGTATACCAAGAATAATGGAGCCAGGCTTTTCCGGTTTGCCACAAAATGAAGATGTTCTGCATCTGCCATTGAACACTACTCTCCACTGTGCATTTCATTGCCCTGCCTTGCAGAAGAACAGCAGAAAATAGCTGCATGTGCTAACTGTGAACAGAGGCTTGAAAAATGTCACTGAGTGACACTTTCTGACTAGAAACTCATTTCAAGGTGTTTTCTCCACTTCCTTCCTGGAAGGTGTCCTGATGCTGTAGGGAGGTTGCCAGCATACCTGCTTTTTCATCGTCATTGTACACAGCATTTAAATGAGACTCAGCCTTACCTTGGTCATTCTGGCACAGCAAAGTGGATTGTCTTTTGATTTTTATATATGTATGAGCATAGTGGTTTAGTAGCACTTCATCAAGCACACTTGTACAAAGCTTTTTTCCTAGCAATACATACAAGAGTTTGTCTGCCTTCATTACTCTGTGTGTGTATATGAAAAGGAATTGACTTGTTCTTTTCCATTCTCCTTGGCTTACTCAGTTGCAGTGTCAGTATTTAGCCTGGAATCTTTTTTTATTTGAAGCTTTATTATTTTGGACTCCAGATTTTAATTTTTAAGAGCTCCCTCTGTTACTCAGCCTTAGGACAAACTTGTTTTTCTTCTGTGTAGCATGATTCAGCCTCTGTTGCCCTTGATAATACATTCTGACAGCTGTTGGCACTCTTGTACTAACAGAAGCAATAGGAGGCATGGTGTGCTTGCAAAGCAGGCCTGCCAGCCATATTAATAGGATGGATCTTGCAGGTAAAGCTGTAAGCTCTGCTGCATAACAAGTTGAGACATTTGTGATAAAGAAAGGTGGCTGATTTGAAGAGTTGCTCACAAATGAAGCTTTTTGCTTATAATTAAAGGCTTCCACAGTGGTGTGCATCCTTGAAGGTCTCTTGGCCATAGTAATGACTGGCGGAATCTGTTTCTTCTTGAATATCAGTTTTTGTGCAAGAAATAGTAGCCCAATGATGTCCACCTGAGCTAAATCATACAGAAGTATGTTGAAACAGCTTACTGAAATAGGGGCATTTTCCTGCCTCTAAATTATTGGCTCAGTCAGCATCTATCTACACTCTCTTCAAAACAGAGCTTCAATACCTAGAGGACCTCAGAGCTATTATTGGAGTTAAGAGGCTTAAAGGTTGGTAAGGATCTTCTCTCTTTAGTCTGCTGCCAGTCTTGAGCGTGTGAAGCTTAATAGCCCTGTCAGCTAAAATGTATTCAGCTCTGTTGCAGCACTAGTTAAACAGCTAGCCAAGAGACAGGGTGCCTAAAGGTAAACTTAAGCCTCCAGCGTCTTTCAGGATGATCTACAATACGTTCCAACACAGCCTTCTTGAACAGATCATTGTCCTGGCAATGCCAAGTACTTTCTGGAACTAAAAGTTTCCTTGGTTGGTCCTTTAAGCAAATTCCTTAGTCTTGTGCGTGACCACTTAGGATATCTTTATTAAGTCCTCCGTGTCTAGGATGCCATTACTTGCCAAGGTAGTGTGCTGTGATTCTTTTTCTAGGCTATTTGTTATAAGTATGCAAGGGTTTGTTAGTTGTTTGTAATTTTTTTGGTTTGTTTGTTTCGTTTTTTTTTTTTTAAACCAAGCTCCTTTCTTTGGCTGAGGTTCTAGGGGCACAGTAAGATTCCTCAGAGGGTACAAATATGTCTTTTGGTGAAGGGGTCATGACATTTTGTATTACTAATGGTATTGTCTTAATAGCTTCTATGAATTACTGCCACGGTGTATTTTGCAAAGACTTAGTAGAGACAAAGGATGCAAAAGAGGCCATGGTGCTCAGTCCTGTTTGGCATGGTGTCTGCTGGTGAGATTTGCCCTGAGGGCTTTTTGGTCCCTTAGCTTGTGGATATAATTTCTGGGAGTGAAATGTCACTCACAGTTCAGGAAGATGAAGTTGGGAACAGCTGAAACTGGTTGGGTGTGGGAGCTGGCTGATGGTCACTCTCTACCATGTTGCAAGAGCTCTAGCAGCTGTAAGAGGTTCCTGAGACCAGAGGGGGGAAAAAATAAAATCAGACGTTGCACTCATTTGCCAAAAAGGGCAAGGAGAAGGATTTGGGAAACACCAGCCTAGACAGACCCTGTTCCAGCCTGGAGAGGATTCCGAGAGCAACTTCTTTGGAAGCATGTAAAGGACGAGACGAGCATTATAAAAGGTGGCCAGGGATTTGCCAAGGGCAGATTTCTCATCAGTCCAGTTGCTTTCTCTGAGGACATGAGCTCATAAGAGCAGTGCATGATGTTTCCTTTGACTTTATAAAGGCCCTTGTCCAATTGCTTATAGTCTTGTTCACCGTGTGGTGTTGATATATAAATCAGATCAGTGGACTAAAAGGTGGGGTGGAGAACTGGTGAGACATCTGGTCTCCGATGGTTTTCAGCAGTATGAGGTACAGTGAGCACTTGCTTACAAGGGGGATGCTTCAGGACTGATGCTGCGCACAGGTCTGTGTAACTGCTTTCTTAGCAGGCTCGGTGAGGGGGTGGAGTGCCCAAGCAAATGCCACGTCCTGCCCCTGGCTGGAAGGAGCCTGGCAAGCAGCACGTGCCGTAGCTGACTGGTAGGATGTAGCTGTGCAGCAAAGGCCCTCGGAAGTCTTGGTGGGCAGCAAGTCAGGCCGGAGTCAGCCAGGGGCCCTTGCAGCACAGGAGGTGGACATCAGCCTGGCTGTCGTAACAAGGGTTTGGGAAAAGGATTCTTCCCATTTTGTCGTCACTGGTGAGCCTGATGCACCTGGCATCCTACATCTAGGTTCAGGGGCTCCCTGAGATAGAACAGGGCAGACAAACTGAATGAAGTCAGTTCACAAATGTCCTCTAAATGAGGAGGTGGCTAAAGAATAGCGTGTCCAAGGAAAATGTGAGAAAGGCCTTTCCTCAAACTAAGGAAGAGAAGGCAAAGGGGAGAGAATATAGAGCTAGACTATCTTGGTGGTGCACAGGGGTGGGACAAGAAGCATCAGTCAGGTTGCAGCTGAGGACATTCCCAGCAGATTGGAAGAGTCCTTAGTTCCTTAACAGGGTGCTCATACTCCGGAAGAGAAGCTATGGGATACCTGCCCTCAGAGGTCTTCCCAGCTCAAATGCATGAGGCTTGGAGTAACAGGAGCTAGCGGATCCTGCTTTAAGCAGTTGGCTGGATTGTGTGGCTGCCGGGGTGCCTTCCAACTGAAATTTGTGTTACTGTTTGCAGGTCTTGCATGTTTTTAAAGCTGCACTTTACCCTGGATCTGTCCTCCCTTCTTACCAGTGCTTGTGCTTGTACTTGTAGTTAAATATGTTGTGGAATAACTCCTTCTGGACGGAGAAGCTTCATCTGTGTATGGATAAAATGCTGTGCTTGTTGAAGAGGCTTTATAATTACCAAGGGAATTCAAAGTGAATGGAGATTACTTCATTGCCTGCAGTCCTTCTCTAGCTTAACTTCATTAGGAATAAAAAGGCCTGTAAACTTTTTCAGAGGCTCTTTTTAATGCAAGATTCCATTTCAACTTAACTATATTGTATCTTCAGGTCTTATAATCTGTCTTGATTCATTAACGGATGAGTGTCTTTACAGCAACTACTTACAGATAATAAAGAGTAAAGGCTGGAGGCATAGACCTAAGAGCTTACTGTCACACATTCTGTATTTATAATCTGTCTCTTTCCTTTTCTTTGACATTCCTGGGTCAGGTAACAAGAGCCTTCCAGATTAGGGCATTGTATTCATTTTGTTTTTTTTCCCCCCACTGTAAAGTCAACAATAACAGCCAGATAAGCATCTTCTGGAGCTTAGACACTAATGCTGGGAATAGCATTATAACTTCCAGTGAGATGTCATGAGTGTTGTAGCCTGTAACTGTCGTATTCATTTTTTGAGATGCTGCTTTTGAGGCCCTGACCTCTGTATCTCTCTTGGAAGATGAGACAGTTTCAGCTTAAAATGTAGTGGTTTATTTTTTTCTAAAACCTATACATCTGCTTAAATTAAAAAAAGGAGCTTCAGATTTAAATCCAGGTCAAAGGACAGGCTCCTCAATGATACTAGGTTTTAGAACAGACAAGGTTTTTCTCTTGCAGGGCTGCTTATTTCATGAAGTTGATCATGGAGCCTGGAGGAAAGAAAGTAAAGGGGATATCTAATTACAGTCATTCGCTGCCTGAAGGGGTTATGGAGAAAACGAAATCAGAGGTGCTCAATGACAGGACAAGAGTCAGGATTGCAAAAAGAAAAATTCTGTTTGTCCACGGTGAAAGATTCTTTACCATGTGTGCGGTGCAACACCACAGGGCTCTCCGTCCTTGGAAACTTTAAGAATTTCATTGAGCAAGACTGAACAATAAGATGTTGCATTTCGTGTCAGCCCTGCTTTGAGCAGAAGGTTGGACTAGGGACCTCCTGACAGCACAGACTTTTCCATTATTGGAAAATAGTGAACCATGTATAGGTTCCTCCTGACACTGTAGATGTCATTGTAGACATATTTTGACCTTCTAGTTGGTATGGCTGGACGTATTTTGTAACTTCTTGTATCAAGCTAACTAGCAGAGATCCTTATGAACTTCATACAAGTTCCACTGGTACACTGAAGCCCTTTATACAATTCTTGTATGTTGGTATCCTATAGTAGATGCATACTCTTAAGTATACGGATGTCTATAGGACACCACCTCTACCCTCCTTCCTATTAGGAGTGATCTTGCATGTCTCCTTGGCTCGGTGAGCCTACTTGAAAAGACTTGACCCTTAAAGCTTGTGGACTCATCAGCATGGATTCCTGGAGCTGAAGGTTCATGGATATGTATGTTTGTTTGCCTTCTCATGTCTTTTTCTTGTTGAGGTTGCTGCAGGAAATGTGACCACTCTGGTTTTCACTGATAAAGGAGGACTCCCATACGTCACCATGGGTGCATGAGAATTCTACAATGTGTTTAACCTTTTTAAAAATCTGTGTAAACTTTTGCTAATTTTGGGTACGCCTGTGCTTGTGTGTAGAAGACGACCGAGACCTGTCCCCAAGAGCTGTCTGATAGTTTGGTTTTGCTCTAGTTTAGATGATGCGATGCACAGGAAGCATTGATACAGAAATGCTCTCGGATGATGCTGTGGTTTAACCTGACTGGCAGCTGAGGACCGCACAGCCACTTGCTCACTACCCCCACCCAGTGGGAAGGGGAAGAGAAGTGGGTGGAAAAAAAAGTAGAGCTCTTGGGTTGAGATAAGGACAGTTTAATAGGAAAGGAAGAGTGGGACTGGGGGGATGTACACAAAACAAGTGATGCACAGCACAATTGCTTGCCCCCAGACAACCCCCATATTTATTGTTGAGCATGATGCCACATGGCACAGGACATCCCTGTGGTCCATTTGGGCCAGCTGTCCTGGCTGTGTCCCCTTCCAGCTCCTGGTGCACCCACACTGTGAGAAACTGAGAACTCCTTGGCTCTGTGTGAGCACTGCTCTGCACTGAAACATCATTGAGTTTTCAACATTTTCATCCTAAATCCAAAACACAGCATGATGTCAGCTACTGTGAAGAAAACTAACACGATCCTAGCTGAAGCCAGGATATATAGTAGCCCTTAGTGGGTTTTGCTGACTCTCTAAACAATGTGGGGCATGTGGCAATTTGGGATGTGTGAATAGCTGTGTGTAGGAGAAAATATGTGGTTCTTGACACGCTAATGGCCATTTTTTACAGCTGTTCAATGCGTTGTAACTAAATGTTCTTGTCTCATTAATATTGTCTTGATAAAGAGATGTACTATTCCTGTGTAAAATAGTACTTTAAATCTTCTTTTTATGTTTCTATTGCAAGTTGCTAAGACAACAGCAAAGAGTGCTTTTAACAAGGTTTATGAATTTCTGATGGGTGTAGATATCACTATCCTGAAGGCAAATGCTGGGCCTGAGTAATAGCAAGTAATCTAACTGTTCAATTTGTTCTTCACTGATCTTTCTCTGAAAAGGGCTTTGGCATAATGCGTACCCAGGAAACTGATTTAAGTTATTTTCTTCTGAGGAAAAAACATCAAAGTGGAGCTATGTAAAACTTAAGAAAAAATTCTTTATTGTAGGAGATGGTCAGGTTTCAGGACCAACATATAAGCTCTGATGGCTTTTGTTACCTTAGTTCTACATAGGTATCCTTGCACAGTTAGATTGCTCTTAGTTGAAACTGTAGCTTTAGGAAATTGTTATTGTGAATTTGTTTCTGCAGTTCTAAAGTGGTGCTTTCATGGTTGTGACTTCAGACGGTGTGGGATGCTCACTATTGAAACTGGCAAAGAGTAGAGACATATGGACTTGCAGAACATCTTGAGTGTAGAGGGAGGTTATGGGCATGGTTTAAAATTGCCTAATTGATTTTCTTAAATGTATTATGATCCAGATTTTTTTTCCGTAATTTCAGAACTTCTTTAAAGAAAATACCATTCCCTGAGTGCAACAGCAGGCTGTGTTTGCAACACTGCCTGACAGGTGTTCTGTTGTTTTTGAAGTATGCAGTCAAATCCCCTTTCACTTGGAGAACTGAGATGGAAACTTCTTTTTATGATATGCTTCTCTGTGTGGAAGAGATCCGGGGGGGAGGTTAATGTGCAAAAGACTTAAGTTCTGTGGAGTGTGTATCTTTTGTTCCTTCGAGGAGAAAGGAGATAAACTTATTTGGAACCAACTCCCGATTGTAATGCACAGCTTTCATATTTGCTCTGTCCTGATGTCATATTTGCTTGGAATTCCCCCAAAATCAGGAAGCATTGCAAGAAATGACTTCTCTGTAGTAATTGGCTCAAGCTTAGTTCCTTGTGGGTGTCCACCTCAAAGTCTGTATGAACTGCATGTTACAAAAATGTAATTGTTAAAATGATTAAGACTTTAGAGATGCAACTGATCATTGATTCTGCTTTTTGTTTTCCAAGGTGGAGAAAGTACGCACAGGTGATCAGACAGATGGGCTTCTTTATCCTGCTAAGAGAATATCACCAACTGTGAAAAGTGTTACAGAGCAAGAAAAGGCATCTCAGAATGTTACTTCTTCAAAAGTGGACCCGTTGTTAAAACCAAGTATGGAGTCTGAGTCTGCCTCACTTAGTAGTGACTTCAAGCAAAAAGTTGTTAATATCCTGAAGAAGTATTCCAGTGGTCTCTGGGCTAATGCACTTCCCAAATTGTACCAAGACACTTACCAAGTAAAATTTCCAGAAGGCATTCTAAATAACCTGGAGTTGCTCTCAGATATATGCATTGTTGACTATGTATCTAATGTCCCCAAAAAGGCTATCCTCTATGTAAAACCCCAAAGATGCACTGATGAGAATCTGAATGTCACTGAGAAGGTCCAGACACCTGATAATGTGAAGGCCACAGCTAAACAACAGTATGAAGAATCCAAGGAGTGGTCTCCAGACAAAGTAACTGTTCCTCCTCTACTCATTCCATCGGAAGGACCTGTGTCTGTCATGGTGGTCGAATTGAACAACACTAATGAGCTTATAATTAGGCAAGTTCACACTTCAGAATCTATCTTTTTTGCTTAATTTATAAATTCATAAACTCATACTGTGCAGATCTGCAGGACTTTATTTACCGGTATTGATAATGAAACTTAAGAATTCTTTCGTTTTTGTGTTTAAATGGAAGATTGCTAAACTCTGAGCTGATCAGTTCTAGCATTAGCTTGTCTGAAGCTCAAAGCAGATCTGACTCTTTAGAATAACCCTTCTATAACACATCAGTAATATTAGAGGTAGTGTTCAGATACTGCTTTAATATCTATTAAAGTATTTTTTTACTTCTGTAACTGACTTCTTCCTAACTAGGTGTGAGTTGTGCATGTTCAGATTATACTGCAGTTTTCACTTTTTGAGCTTCCATCCAACAGCAAACGGCTAGTGCTTCTTGGTTTGATGGTTAATCAGTCCAGCCTCAGAGAACAGTGTAAGAAGTGGATTGTATCATTATGTTATGTGGTACTGTACTCTTTCAGGAAATAACTATACTTCATTGTTAGGATAAAAAATACAAATCCTAGCAGGATTTAAAAAATAAAAAAGCAGTAAAACTTTCTCTCTAGGATTTTTCGAATTCAACTGTTAAACAGGTCTGTCTGTCACTTCAGAGCATGAATTGCATAGCTGTCTGGTAATATACTAAATTGACAGCTCTCCATTTTATCCCTTTAGTTTCTGCAGTTTCAGCTTTCACTAGATAGTTTGTCATTCTCTAGGGTCCTGATTAGGATCTAAGTAAGTACGTTTGCAGTTCACTTACAGATCCTCTCACTATGCAATTAATACCCTCATCCTCACTACTGGCTGAAAGTATTCAACACACTAGAGTTAAGGTTGATATTTAGATGTTCTTCTTTTCTAGCTGTCATTAATGTATTGGAACACAAATAACTGAACTTTCTTTGTGTCAGCCCATTGGTTTAGTTCCCTAAAGTCATGGAACCATAATGGTTGACGGCTTGTAGTGAAAACCCCCATACTTGGGGGGTTGTGATAGCAACATTCTCAAATGAAAATTTCTTTGTTTCAGCTGCTAGCCCAATCCCTATTTTGTGCTTTTTCTCTGTTTCTGTAGGTGTCTTATAAATTTATTTTGTAACCTTTCTACCAGCATGGTAATTTGCTGTATATGTGGAGTAAGAAACCTTAGCTTCCTAATCTGTCATTTTAAGGGTGTTTCCAGTAATTATTTTGGGAAAACTGTTCCTGATGACTATTCACTCCCTATGGTTTGGCTCCAGTTACAAGGTTACCTGAACTGTGCTTGTTTTTTTTTTTTTTTTTGTAATAAATGATCCATTTGGTTGGGTTCCTAGCGTGACTTTCATTTGGTTTAATGCTTGTTGATCTGATGGTTTTGCTTTTCTTATTAGGAATATGAGATGTCCTCCACTAATTCAGACTAGTAATCTCTCTCTCATTTGATTTTTGGGACGTGATGAAAGAAAAGAGGACTTTTTTTCAGGAGGCAGTTAAGGATGTTTGAAGACTGAATGTTAGAGAAGCTTTTCCAAGGAATTCTTCACAGGTCACTCACATAAATTGTTCTGTAAGCAGTGCCATCTTTGCCTCTTCTATTCATGGAAAGCGTACTTCTGAATGACTGCTTAATTACAGAAGTACAACAGAAATCAGGCCTGAATGGGCCTGAGGAGGATTCTAGGCCAACCTGCACAAAGCAGGGTCAACTCTGAAGTCAGACAAGGTTGATCAGGGCTTAGCCAGTTAGGTGTTGAAAATCTTCCTAGGATGAAGACTGCATGACCTTTCTGGGCAGCATGCCCCTCTGCTCAGCTGCCTCATGGGGGGAGTTTGTTCCTTGTATGCGGTTTGGCCCTCTTCTGTTTCAAGGTATGACTGTTGCCTCTTGTCTTCCCACCAGTGCCACTGAAGAACATCGTTCTGTCTTTGTGGTGAGTTCCTTGTACGTACTGGAACACCACTGTGAGGTCCCAGTTGAAGCCATCTCTTCTCCAAGCCGAACAACACAGTTCTAGCAGCCTTTCCTCATGTGGCAGGTCTTCTAGTCCCCAGCTGTCTTGACGCCCTTCTCCTGACCTTGTGTTGTTAGATGTCTTAGCTGACACAATGTTTCAGATGTGATCTACTGAATACCAAGTAAAGGATATTCACTTTCTTCCATTGACTGGCTTTGTTTCTCTAATACAGCCAGGATGTTTGCCAGAATCTTTGCTAGAGAGGCACGCTGCTGGTTCGCACTCTGCTGGCATCTGCCTTGACTCCTAGACCCTTTTCTGCAGTTCTTCTCAGCATCTGGTCTGTCCTCTCCATTTTCCACGGTTTCTTCCTTCTCAGGTGTGATAAGTGATGCTAATCCTTGTTAAATACCATGACTTTCCTGGCAGCCTGTTCCTCAGCCTGTCCAGGTCTCTGAATGGCAGACCTGCCCTTCAAGAATTTTCTTGTCAATGAAAGTGAGGTGATTGAAGCTCTCATAGATGCTCTGTGTACATCTACAACTGTGATTGGAGAGATGGTATGGTAGATGGAACACCTGACTTTGCACAAGAAATAATTATCTCACTTTTTATTCTCAGTTCTTTTGAGTTTCTGTGCTGTGGTGTGGAAATGTTTTTCCTCTTTTATCTTTTTGAATAGAAAATTCCATAGGTTGTTTTGCTATGGAAGAATACAACCCTTAGTTCTTTTTACAATGAAACATCAAGCTTTCTTTACTTGACCCATGAAGCAGTTCCAGTTGAGACTAGCAATGATGCTGTGCGCACTCTAGTCTGGCCACATGTATATAACACCTTTTTTGAGGTCGTTTTCCAAGATTCGTTTCTGAAGAATATGAAAAATAACTTTCCAGTTAGCTTTTAACAGCCAAAGTCTTCCTCGGTAGGATCCTTACCTGTTATCAGAAAATAGTGAGGCAGGAAATTTTGAATGATTTTTCTACTTTATGATACTCCTACTGTCCTTTAAATATCCTTATGAAACTGATGCTAAGAAGTGAACTTTTAAGCTTTGTATACCTGTTTTTGTTGCCCCACTCCATGTCCACTGTGAAGTAGATGAATGTTTACACAGAAGCAAAATGGCTGTCAGTCTGAAAAGCAGCATTTAATTGAATGGGAAGGTAGCAGAGAAATCCTCACTTTCCTGAAGACAGCCTGGAATGTGATCAGATTTAACTTAAGCATTATAACAAAGGTAGCCCAGTGTGCTATAGTACAGTGCCTGCCCTAATCCTGTGCATAAGGCAGACTTGTGGAATAAACCTAGCTTCTTATAGGATGATACAGTAAACTGTGTGGTAGAAATTAGTGGCATTAGTCATTCTAGGAACACCTTTTAATGTAGTTAAACCAGTAGCTGCTAATATAAGTATAAAAATAGATTTTCCCTCTGCTCTAATCTGACTTGTTTCTGAAGTATTCAGAATTTCCCATCTGTAGTTTTCAGTAAATTTAAGAAGATTTACGCAACTCAGATTACTTCAGTATGAAACATTAGGTCGGCAGCCTAATACCAGGCTTGTACTGAAGGCCAAGAGTAAACAGCAAATAGTTTGAGAGGGATCTGTGAAACTATTTTATGTGCCCTGTGCTTTGATTGACATTAGTGAAAAGCTGATAAACTGGTGTTTGCTACTAAGGACTGAGTAACTTCAGAGATGTCATGTCAGTTGTTGTTTTTTTTTACGCTTCATCCCAGATCTTTTGCTCTTGTGGTCAAGTTCCTCTACATGGTTGTAATAATTATGTAGGATCTCTTACTAAAGATATAGTTGAGCATGTTAGATTCCATATTGCTGGACCATATCTAACTATAAACAATAGTACTAAATTTTGTTAGTTACTACTTTCCTATAGCCCTGTTAATGGAAAAGTGTCTGGATACCAATGTCCTTAAAATATGTATATATCCATAATTTATTCATATATGTGTATAAAGGTTCTCAGGTTTTTATTCAGCTTTTATTCAGCTAACTCCTGTGTGTGTTTTGTTTTTTGTTTGTTTGTCTGCGTGATTGTTTTTACTGAAATACTGTAGGTATGTCGGCAAAGATTATTCTTATGCCCAGGAACAAATGGAAGATGACATGAGAGCATACTATAGTCAGAATTGCACAGTGTTACAAGTTCAGTCTCTGAGTGTTGGGCAACTTGTTGTTGTACACACTGAAGAAGAGGCCTGGCTGCGTGCTCGGATAATTTCTGTGGAAGACAAGAGGATAAAGGCAAGCAATTATTTGTTTTGGCACTTAGTGAAAGATTTGAAATGTTCTTGTTTTGTTTTAGGTACACAGTCAATTCCCAAACACGGTGCATTGCTAGCATTGTCTCCTTTCCTAACCTGAAGTACTTCTCTTTTCAGTTATAGGAGAAGTTAAGACTTTTAAAGTCTTTCTTTTAAGTTGTGTGATTGTCAAAAATAAATGGTCTTTCAGTGTTTTTTGTTGCTTTTTTTTTTCCACAGATATTTTGGATTTGGTGGAGGTTTGGGATTTTATACAGGGCTGGGCACTAAAGCACTTTGATGCTGAAAATTTACCTTTGATAGTAATGGGAAGGATGGGTGTGGTGGTGCTACTTGGAATGGGGAAGGAGAAGATTCAAGAGCTAATAGGTCTCAGATCTTGCTTGAAGTCTGGTACTGAAGTATCTATCATATGCATTAATTAGCAAGACAGTGAGAAGGATATACTTGTGCTCAAACTTCCCTTTCAGACAGTCTTCCCAGTCTGGTATCCTGGGAGTTGCGTCTGGTGTGCATGTTAATTAAACCCCTCTGAGATTGTTTAACTCCTCTGTTAAATGTTTCCTGAGCCAAGGGGATGTTTCTTGACATCCACAGAGAAACTAGGCTATGTAATTGAACTAATTGAACTGTAAGAACAGTGTCAGATTTTCCAGTTATTTCTTGCTTAGTCAAATGTTAATGATAACTTTTTTCACTTCTTCCCATAGTTGGGTGACTTTTTACCCAGATCTGCTTAGCATACTTATAAAATTGATCCATTTCATAAATTTTTAAATAACGCATGAAATAGAATGAGTTTTTCTGAAAGCATGATAACCTTCAGCTAGAACTTGAAGGAGCAGGTTGTCACAGAACTCAGTTTTGTGAAAGATTACATCAGCTTCAGAGAGGAATAGCAAGCTTGCCTCTGATTTTTGTCTAGGCAGAGCTAGCAGCCAAAAGAAGACCACTGCTACATGGCAGCATTTTCTTGCTAATCATCCACCACTGCTTGGACTTCCCATTGAAAGTTTGTTGTGCAGATATTTTGCATGATAGAGTTTAGAAAAAAGTTGTAAAAAGCCCAATGTAAACCTTCTTTCTCTCACCTTAGTTCTGATTACCTGCTGCCAACCAACACTTTCACTACCGACTTCCTGCAGCGTTTGTGGTATTTGTGTCAAAGTTACTGGAAATACAGCTCCAAATAGGCCTTTTAAGGCTGTAAAACAAAACACACTATGGTGCTTATATAGTGCTTGAGTCTTCAACACTTTGAAAACTCTAAAATTGCCACTTTATTACCTTTGTTCATGGGATTTAAGTTAATAGGCTGAGTCCTTCCAGCACTGTTTCTATGAAGAGTTGAGATTGTGTTAGAGAGGATGGTTTTACAGAAATCTTGAGAAGAATACCTTCCTTGAAAGCTCTGAATATTTAAGTAATGAAGTAAACGTTAGAGTAATGGTGTTACATAGCTATTATCACTATAATTAGCAAAAAATGATATGCCTGTTTAATGGATGCACAGAGAATGTGGTAGCTGAATACATTTTCCCTAGTCTCAAGAATGTGTATTTAAAGTTATATTAATGATCTTGTGCTTTTATCTCATTTTCCCTTATCAGGTGTACTATGTTGACCATGGCTTCAGTGAAGTTATCGAAAGCAACAGTGTGTACAAACTACACAAGCAGTTCTGTTCACTTCCATTTCAAATTGCAAAATGTAGACTGGCAGGTAAGAGAAGGCCAGTGTTGTCTATACAGCTTGCTGTTGTGTGACTTACGGATTGAACCATCTCAGTTTGGGAATTCTGATCCTTGTTTGTAATAACTATGTATGTTAGATTCTGCCCAAGATAGCTAGTCTAAGCAGACACATGTAGGTGTGGACAGAAGGATGTCAAGAAGAGCTTTATAAAGAAACCTTGATATCAGAAGACCCCAGTATCTCTCTAATAGAGCTTACTTGTTTCTGCACTTAGCTTGGATGCGTTTGTTCCTTTTAATATGTGCATGCCTAAAGAAATATAAGTAAAACACTTGTTGTTGTGTGAAGCACGTACTAGCATGACTCCTTTTTCCACTAATGAAACCTAATGTGATCATTCAGTTATTTTAAAGTGATCCTTCCCCTCTTAGCACTCGCAGGCTTCCTAGACTGTGCAGGAAATTATTTAATTTCCTAAAACTGGTGGGCATTTCTAACTTCTAAGATGTTAGTTCTAAGATTCTAAAATGTTCTAAGAACATTTTATTTTAAATATTTGAAAATGGCAAGAATAAACTTTTTTTTTTACTTGAATGCAGTTACTTTTTTTGTCTGCATATTTGCCTTGATTCTTTCTGAAGAGGATTTTTTTTTCCTCTTGAAGATGTCCTTCTGTGTTTAAAAAAAAAAAGGAGACAGTAGAATGCAAGTTGAGGTGCAATACAACCTTCCAACTACATCCTGATTCCTGGAAAGGTTCCTGTTGTAAACACACTTGTTTATTGTATTTCCTTTCATTAAAGTAATACATAAAAAGTATGGTGTGTCTTACAGGGCTGGAAGTCTTCTGTGATGATCCTGCACTAGTAAAGGCTGTAGAATTGCAGACATGCTCCAAGATACTTGCTGTGGAAATACTGGAAAGGAGTGATACTCCTCTTTTTGTTCTCTATGACACTTCTGGAGAAGATGACATCAACATTAATGCTACTTGTCTGAAGGCCTTGTATGACAAATCCTTTGAACTGCACCTACAGGTACCATCTGCTTCTTTCCTTTTTAATTCATTAAAAATCATTGACCACAAATGTCTTCAATGAACAAAAAACAGTACTCACAAATGTGCTAACTTTCTGTGTGTGTGTGTCCCCTTTCTTGTCAAAATCTTGCTGTTCCAGGTAGATGCACTATATACAAACGTGAGAGTAACCGGTATTCTCTCAGATGGAAGTCTGTATTGCCAACTGCCATCTAAAGGCTTGTCTAGGCTTTCTGAAATCTTGCAGAAGATAGAAGAGTACTTCCTTCACAAGGTAGGTCTGTGATGAGGGAGAAGTCAAGTCATGTGGCCTTTTCAGTGCACCAGTCCTTTTCTTTGTACAAAAGTTCAGATTTCTGAGACATGCGAACACTTGAAAAGGCTAAAAAGTCTGCTTCTCGTTTTTATGCGTGCAGTTTTCAGAGTGAAAATGTTTTCTGATGCTCTTTTGTTCTTTTGTTCAAATGCTGTCTCTTAGGATTCAATAACTACTTCTAACTTCACTTGAATAGTTAAAACAGTACCAAAATGGCTCATAATGGGAAGCTTCCTGTAGAAACTGCTCTAGGTTGATAGAAAACTTGTGGACGTTCTGCTGTACTGAGCTGATGTGTATAAATAGCCTGACCCATAGCACACTCTTTGCAAAGTGACGACAAAAGCAGTGTGACCAAGGTCTGTTCTTTTTAGCCTGGCTTCCTTCAATATTCAACAGCCTTGACCTGATGTGCCATGTATATTGTCTTTGTATCCTTAGCTTTTAAATGTTGTGTCTAATTTCAATCAGAACTGATGTATAAAAGACATTTTCAAAACAATTAAGTTGCTTTAAAGTAGCCATGTGATAGAGAAGTCTAATATCTCATCTACCTTTTACACAATCGTGCAACAACCCTTACTATAGTCAAGATTTTATGCAAAAGAAAAAGTGTTTAGAGAATTGAATTTGTTCAACATCCAGCTGAAACATGAGAGAATCAAATCATGAAATGCAGATCCTTGAAAAGTAAGACTGTTAGAACTACTGCTTGTAAAACTAACTTTTCAAAGGTTTTTTTTAGAAGTTGAGCTTTAGGCCTGTTCTGGAACATGCTCCATTTGGAAGTACTTTATATTATATGAGTATGTCTTTATATGTCTTGGTTATCAAGATTCGGTTTCAAGCAAGCAGAACACTGAAGGAAAGAGTATAAAATATACCCTGAAAGGTTTAGCTACATAAAGGCAGGCAGCTGTCCAGACTTGCTGGACAGAGTGTGTTAGGATTTTGTTGCTATCAAAGACAGACCTTGACTTTACAGTTATTCATTAGGTTTTTTGTTTTGTCTGAGAATGTAATCACACTCAGGTGTTTATGGGTCTCCAGTGGGAACCTATTTATGCTTTTTTGCAATGTGTCCAGTGTCTTCTAACGCTATTTAGGATCATCACAGTGAATGTCAGCCTCATGAGGCTTTGAGTCCATGCTAAATGTAGTTTAGAATATAAGATAGGAAATTCTTTAGTTACCTATCACGGTTCCACAGTGCTGTTGCTTTTCAGAACATTAAAGGTAGTAGTCAGTGATCTTTGTATTCTGTGCTTCCAAGTGTATTTTTCCTGGCAATTCATATTCTCTTGGTTCCACTGTAAGATATACTGCTCAGAATTAAAGCTTTATTAACGGGGCAAGCGTAAAATAATGTTACAGAAAATGCTTCTGAGGGTGGGAAGAAACTTTGTATTTGAGACAGCTCTGTTGCTTATCAGAACTGTTTATTCCATTTGTGGCTTTTGGAATGGCTAGTCGAGTGTCAGCTAGTAATGATTCTATTCATTTTAATTTTTGTTTTTGTATTTGCAGCAGACATCAGAGTTTAATGTATCACTGCCTTTCTGTGGCAAAATCTGCTTGTTACCTTGCAAAGGAAAATGGGCACGTGTAGAGGTAAGAAGCATTCAAAGAACAGCAACAGTTTTCCCACATAGAAAAGGCTCTTCAGCTAAATCTGAATTCTTACTTTCCTTGAAACATTTTACAGTGTATGCCTCACTGTTGTGATTTTAACCTTAAAATGATTGTCTTCCTATCTTATTTCAGATAACAATCATTCACAGTAGACGGGCACTTGGTGTATGCTTCGTGGACACTGGAACAGTTGCAACTGTAGAAGCTTCAGACCTTAGAGAAATCCCATCACAATTCCTGAGAGAAGTAATTGCAATACCTCCTCAGGTATAAAGACAAGTTAAAGGTGACCTATACTAGATCTCTTGATAGTGGTGCTCCTTCTAGGTTTATGCAATGAATTTTTTGGTTTGTTTCATCGTGATCAACAATAGAGTACATTCCATTATGCATCTTTGAAATAACCTGTAGCGTAGTCCTGTGTACTGACAGGATGCTGTGGTAATAGTGTACTAGTAATGATACCGGTTTTGCATGTCCCTCTGTCTATTTCTGTTTGTCATATATTATTCAACATATGACAATTAATGAATTTTCTGAGAATAGGAACTTGTGAACTAGTTTCCATATTATTGTATGCTTTTGTTCTTAGGCTGTAAAATGCTGCCTAGCAGACCTGCCTCCCAACACTGGCATGTGGACTCCAGATGCTGTACTGTGGCTGAGAGATAAAGTAATGAGTTGTCCTGAATTTAGCGTGAAGGTAAATAGTCAAAATGCCTGTGTGATCTTAAATCTATAGGCCTGTGGAAAAAGCATTGAAAGAACAACTTTGAAAACTTAACCATTCATCAGAGTTTATTTCTGTTATGAAGCTTAAAAGTTTGTAGGCATCTCTTGGACATAAGTGCAATACAAAGTCCCGTTCTTATGATGTTTGGCATAAGAATATTTGGCTCATTAGCAGTTTCTCTTTTTCCTCTGAAGAATTTAGCAGCTGATTTCCTTTCTCATTTTCCTGTGCCAGACCAGATATGGAGCTAGAGATATTTTACAAACTGATAAGAAAGAAGCAGTTGTTTGTGTTTTACCACATAAAAATATGTAAGTGTTCCATGGATCTTAAATGATTTTTATGCCTCTTAAGTGAGGATAACCTTTTCTCATTCTGGTCTTTGAAAGCAGCTTTAGTTTTCATTTGTTGTTTTTTCTAATCCAGTGTGACTTAGTATTTGTTATTTTTTACTTAAGGGTTTCTGTTATCTTTGAGATAAAATTATTTCCATTGGCAGTGTTTCCTTTCCAGTTTGGTTAACTGAGGCCACCCTTATAAAGGAAATCTTTTTGCTATCTGGAGGCTAAACACAGCAGATTTCCTCTTAAAAATCTGATTCCAAGTACTGACAGAGCACTTAGAAAGCATGTTTTTTTCCTAAAGAAAGCTTTTTTTTCCTACCTTTTTCCGTCTTTTAACCCAGGAGGCTGTGCAGTTAAAACATAGCTCATTTGGTCTGGGGCTTGCGACTGTTGCAACTGCCTTTTCTAAACATCTTTTTCAAGATAATTTGAGTTTGGTATTAGTTTTTACTTGATTAGACAATAGAAGAAACATGTATGCTTTGGTTTTGGAAAGTTTTTATTTGTCCCCCATTTGCTGCCTATAAGTAGCAATATCCTGTGCAGATTATTAGAGGAAAGAGAAAAATCAACAGAGAAATATGTAAACAAATGTTACATACTTCATCATATGAAAATTTCAGTGCTTTATCATCAGTAATGCTAGCTGCTGCCAATGATATATGCTCTTAAATAGGATATTTTTTATGCCAGTGCTTGAAAATTATGCATGATACAAACCTAGAAGCTTTGGTCACCTTTTTTTCATTCCATTCTTAATTTACTAGGTTTCACCTCCCATAATGACAGGAAGAGATTTCTGAAGGATTGAGTGTTAATATTTGATAGCATTGCTTAATTGTTTAGAATTGTTTGGATAACTTAGAATTGTGGCTAATGTTTTCCAGAAAACTGCAATCATATGTGCTTGTGCCAAGCAATAGTGAGATTGAACTGGTTGGGCAGAACACAACTTGATTCAAGCTTTGTATACGCTTTACATTAGTGGAATAAATATCAATGCTATTTTTAGCACCTGTGATTGCTGGCTTACTATCCAGCAATTTCATTGATTTATTTGAGAGAATCTTGAAAATACTTCACAGGAATAAACTGTTGCTGCTTTTCTGTTAAGGCTTTAGTCTTCTGTTCAACACCAGATGTGCGTTTAATAGTTGGTAACTGAAAATTAAACTGTACTTTCTTTCTAAAGGTGGTTAAACAGGATGTTTCAAAGGGAATTGCACACGTTTACTTGTTTGCTCCAGAGAATTTCCCTGACATGGATCGTAGCGTCAATCGTCAGATTGTAAATGCAGACCTGTGGAAACATCAGAAAGATGTTTTCTTGAGCGTTACGCCCAGGGGGACCAGCTCCGCGAAAGTGACAGGTGATACAGTTTCAGCGCTGCAGTTAAATCGGGGAAGGCTAGAGAAGAGTTTCTCTGATTCAGCTGAGCCTGCTTTGGAGCCCAGTAGTGCAGTGTCTGCCAGTGATATGCCTCCACCCCTACCCTTGTCAAAGGTTGGTGGGCTCATGGATGTCTATGTCTCAGTGGCATGCCATCCAGGTCACTTTGTTGTCCAGCCTTGGAAAGAGCTACATAACCTGGAAGCCCTAATGGAAGAAATGATCTTGTACTACAGCATGGCTGAAGAGAGACCTGTGAACATTGAAAAAAACAAGTTGTATGCAGCTAAAATTGAAAATCAGTAAGTACATACTTAGATTAAAGATCTGCGAAGGAAAGCTTTTACCTACAGCAGTACTTAAATCTTGGTAAATCATCATGCATAGTTGTGTTGGAGATAGTGACGGAATTACACGTTTTGCTTTAAAGCTTGGCCTTGTTGCAGTTTTTTGGGGAAATGCTTTGTTGTCTGCATTGTTAGCAAGGTGGCAGATGTCTGGTGATAGCTGGGAGATTAAGGGAGTAAATGAGGTTGCAGTCTCGTCATGTTTCCAGATAGTAGTCAGAAGGACTTTATTCAAATAATACCAGATCTGGGAAGCTTGAGACACGTTGGTTAAAATCTTTCAGTCATGTATTGCTTTTCTGGTGCCTTGACAGTGTATGAATATAAATTGTGTTTATTCTTGTTCTCCCTCTTTTCAGTTGGTACAGGGTGATAATAAAAGGAATTCTTAGAAATGGGTTTTTGTCAGTATACGAGCTGGACTATGGTAAACATGAGCTTGTCAGCATAGAGAAGGTACAGCCACTCCTGGATAAATTCAGAAAACTACCTTTCCAAGCTATAAGAGCTCAGCTTGCAGGTAGGTGATAATCATTTACTCTTCTTTTTATTTAAAGTCTTACATCAGTGAGGATACCAAATGTCTGTAAATGTAAAGGGGACAAAGCTGAATGCTAGTGACTTTTTTTCTAGAGTAAACATGTACCTGCTTGCAAAAACCTGCTCAATGCATGCGTGTTTATGCCATCAAAGTGGATCTTCTTTTCTTCTTTACATGGGTGATGATGGTTCAGTTTTCATACCTATTTAATGGAGCACTTTTAGCATGTATACAACCGAAGGTTGCTTAAATTTTAACAGCAGCTGCTTTTTGTCATCATAAATATTTACCATTTAATGTGTGTGGTGACTAATATGCAAAGGACACAGGGAAATCAAACCCAAATGTTTTTTGGATCTTTATACATAACCTATTATGAAGTGTGAAAGTTACAATATATCTGTTGATAAGAACTTATGTTCTGATTATTATAGTCTACATAAAGTTAGGGACAATATGCTGAGTTTCTGGAGATGTTCTTCTTTCATACCTTGTCCATATTGTAATTTACTGTTTTCTAGTGCACGTTTGGAACCCAAAGTTGCCTGAAATACATTAGTTTTCACAAACAAACGCCATGGGGAGGGTGGGGGCTTTCATCGAACTTAAGTAAGGTTAATTTAATGGAGGATGCCTACCTGGGCAACCTGCTCTAGGGAGCCTGCTTTGGCAGGGGGGTTGGACCCGATGATCTCTTGAGGTCCCTTCCAACCCCTACAATTCTGTGATTCTGTGAGGGCATAGAGTGTGCATACATCTAACAAAATCAGAAAGTTAAAACTTGTTCCCTCTTTAATGTATTTTCCTTCCTGTTCTGATTTATTTCATTTTGGCATTGCTTTCAGATTTATATCTCTTCTTACTCACCTGCTACTTTCTACCTCTGTTTGGTAAACATTAGCTTAGACTTCAGTTACAGAATGGGCTTGCTTGAAGTGACAGACCAGTTGGTGCTCTGTTGGTGGTTGCTTTCTGTGGATCTGCCTTCCTGCATAGCCTCAAGTGTGACCTTGGGGACTGCTTTAAACAGTTCAGGTTGGATGTGTTCCAACTAGGCTGGGGTCCTAGGAGGTCAGTGCTGAAATGAAGCTGATTTCTAGCTCTGTCTGTGTACTGGGGTAGTACAGGATCTTGCCAAGAGAGCCTGCAAGTCATCAATTCTTCCTGCTTCACAGAATCCTGAGTAGCTAGCTAAGCTGGCTTCTGAGCTGTCACGTATAGTCAAAGCAGGCCAGCTGGGCCCAGATGATGGGTAACTATCTTCTTCCTATTCTTCCACTTTTTTTCTTCCCTCTTTTTCTCATCTGTTGCCTGTCAGATTCTGGTCTATTTTCTTGTTCAATTCTATTTGCTTCCCAACCTGGCTTTCCTTCTGTAACCTGTTAGGATTTACTTATCTCTGGTGTCCTGTCCTATTAGCAGCAAGCTGCTGATAATAGTAGAAGCAATGTTGTCACTTCTCTGTTTTGTTTCCTTTATCTGTAACTTGCTGCTTGGGAATTCATGCACAACATTTTGAGTCCTTTGTGACTAGATGCTGTACACCAGCAGTGGTCTGGGGAGACTAAATTCCTGGTTTGCAGGAGCTGCTTCTTCCTTGGTGATTCACAGCCATAACCAAATCATGTTTGGATTCTAGCATCATATCCCTGAGCAAGCCCACCTTTGCGGGACGCTGATCCCAAAAAATAGCAGGAGTCGTGAGACATTTAGGAGTCATTTCTATTTACTTCTCCTCTCTGCAGATCTAGCTTGGGATTTGAAGGCTTGGCAGATTTTTTTTAGTTGCTAATGCTCTTCTGAGATGAAGAAAATTTAAATCAAGGCTACTGCTTCAGCATCCTCAGGCAGAATACAAATCACTAGTTTCTTCTGAAAAGATCTTTAGTTTCCTTCTTGTCTAAGTAACATGGCTTGGTCATACATCACAGCTACTATACTTGGAAAAACTCACTGAGTCAGTGTGTTTGCCTTTCACTTTTGTGAGGCTATCCATAGATTTAGACTGTAAGAAAAAAACAAATGTTCTAGTCTCTTGTTTGTGTGGGAGATGAGTGAGCTTGTGTGTTTTTTCCTAGAGTTAAGCTGCCTTCACTGGTACTTGAATATCTGTTTTCTCAAGGTTTTAAACCACTCAGTTCTATATAAGTGTGATCACTCAAATTGGTCTAGTCTGTAAATGACATACTCTTCTGTTTTACATTTGTCCTAGGAGTGAAAAGCCAGCAATGGTCAGAAGAGGCATCAATAATGTTTCGGAATCGAGTAGAGAAGAAACCCTTGGTGGCGCAGATACAGGCAATTAATGAAAGCACTAACTCTTGGGATCGAAAAATAGTGACTTATTTAGTGGACACGTCTCTTCCAGATACTGACACATGGATTCATGACTTTGTGTCTCAAAGTCTTGCGGAACTTTCAAAAGCTGATTAATCACCACTTCTGAAATGTAGCGGCTCAGATTCTTTAGCAATAAAATAAATTAACAGGCTTTGAAGCGAAATGTAACTTCTTACATTGCCTTGATGACATGAAGGTATAAACTTGAAAAATGTGTGTTCAGTTAAAAAGATTTGTTTAACAAGTTTGGGTTATATTGACTTCAGGTTGACTTTATGAAAAATTGCACTTTGTTTACCACTGAAATGCTAGAGTTTGGGTGAAAATACTAAAGAAAGTTATTTATCAATAAAACAATGGTGACTTGTTCTTGTGATCTTTCCCTGACTAGGGGGGAGGCATATCTCATAACTATTAGTCGGTACTTCTAAGCATTACTGGATACTATTCCCCTTTTTTTCAGCTAGAACTTTTATTGCTTGGGAAACAAGGAAGCAGTCCTCAATGTTTTTGAATTTAATGACTGAGGTATGCATTTTTGATGGGTTTTTCCCATTTCCTTAACCTTCTAAGAATTGAATAGTTGAAAATGCCTTGTTTGGGGCAGGGAGGTTTGTCTGCGATTATAGGGCTTAACTTTCACAGAAGGGTATGGACTTCCCTGTGCTTACTAGTCTGGTTGCTGTTTGTTAGGAATGATACTGCTTTTCTGAATTCTACCCCATTTCCTCCGCTTGCTAAATTCAAGGCATTCTTTTCCCTCCTTTTCTGATAATTTGCTTTCTTATTTGCTTCTGAGAAACTTTAAACAACTGTGTTTCCCACGAGGCAGGAGCAAACAACGTCCCGTAAGCACACAGATCAGTGCTCTGAACACAGTATTTTTGCCTCCTTTTAGATTGTAAGGACCTTGGAAAATTTAGAGGTGGTGTAGACATTATTATAGTTGATAGCCTGCTGCCTGCATGGGTAAGGGAAAATGGGCAGAAAGGGAAGTATGGCTCAGAAACATGCGGTGCATGTGTAACAGCAAGATGGGAGAAAATGCTTGCAGATATTCTGACTGAACAAGCTGTTCAAGTATGTAAGACAGACTTTCTCTAGGGGGGTGCAAATGCGAGCTAACAGTGCTAAGTGCTTTTAAAACAGGTCTCAGTCCTTCTCTGCCTGGACGGTGTAGGGTGTAGCAGAGCCCTTGTGAGCAGAGCAGGCGGTGATAAACTAGCAAACTGCTACTTTAACACAAATTGCTAGTTAACATGGTCCTGTCCATAGTTAAGTGTGCAGAGGGGAGATTCTCAAGTGTACTTGATGAGATGGAAGTTGTGTTATGCCTGAGAGCATTCAGTAGTCCACCGCTCCTTCCTGTCCTCAGAACCAGCAGGGTAGTCTCACCCACCCATTACGCTGTCTCTGGCATCAGCACAGGTGCCCTGACTCAAGGTGAAACATAACGCAATGTCTCAGCTAAAATTATGTGAGGCAGACTCATCTTAACAGCCAGCTGTTTCTTCATTAACTGTCTTGGTTCCTTTCAGGAGTTCCTTGCAGTAAGTGACCACTGGGGTTGGAAGCAGAGGGTGACATTGTACTACAAAGAAAGCCAGAAACTGTTGAGCCCAGCACCCAAAGACAAATGCAAAAGGACAGTATCGTCTGCCTCTCTGGGTTGCCATTGTGTCTGACCTGTTAAGAATTCCAGTGATTATTTCTTTTTTTTTTTTGCATGCTACATTGTGTCTAACCTGGCATATACAGCTTCTGATTGCAGTTTTAGCAAGGTCACTATCAGGCTTACAAGAGCTTTCAGCTGCTTTTTATTAATCATTCTTCCAGGATTTGTTATAGTTTCTCCTTCCTCAGCTGCAGAGGCGAAGAATGTAGGTGAAAGAATCAATGTGATCTTTAACTGCTGTAGCATAAACATTTGTGCAAAAGAGTGTTTTTCTATGTAGGACTGCTGCTGAGCCAAAAAATCTGGATGGTATGGGTCATTAGGATGAGAAAAGCACTTTCCTGAGCTTCTGAAGAGTGGGAGAGCTTTCTTGTGTGTCTGTGAGCATATGACACCTACATCTGCAAGCTTGCAAATGTTGATGGAAAAGTTTAATGGCACAGGGTATTTTCCTGGAGCTGTAGTGAAGTTCGTCTGGTTGTTTGAAAAATACCCAGGCTGTACACTTGTGAGTGTACACTGTGCCCACTGTGTAGGCTTGCTGTGCACACTGCACACTGTGAGGCTTGCTGATGTGTTGTTGGCCAGTAGTAGATGCACACCTGCAAATCGACGGAGTGGAGCAGACCTGGGATTTACACTTGCAGTAGCAGGGGAAGCAGCCTGGCAGATGCTCAGGAGATGTAAGATGCTTTTTGAGCTTCTTGTCTGATCCTCCTAGGGTATGCTTCGCTGTCTCCTTGGTTATAGCTGGCTGCTCCAGAGTTTAAAAAGCCCAGACAAGAAGCAAGGAGAATATTCATTCAGTCTCATTGCCTTTGCACTGGAGCCTTCACTTGTGCTGCTTTGTGTTGTGCCGTGGGATAGAGAACAGGTACCTGCTGAAACAAGTGCTTTCTAACTGATCAAACCCAGGAGCACTGCTTTCCATGTGGTGAACTAGTTTTTGCATATAATAATGTCCTGGTTCTGACTGGGATAAAGTTATTTTTCTTCCTTGGAGTTGGTATGGTGCTGTGTTTTGGATTTAGGGTGAGAACAATGCTGATAACACACCGATGTTTTAGTTGTCGCAGAGCAGTGCTTGCAGAGAGCCAAGGCCTTCTCAGTTTCTCACGCTGCTCTGCCAGCAAGGGGGCTGGGGGTGCACCAGGAGCTGGGAGGGGACAGAATCAGGACAGGTGACCCAAACTGGCCAAAGGGATGTCCTGTACCGTGTGGCGTCATGTGGGACAATAAAACGGGGGGCTGCTGCTGAGCGGGCTGCGGCTGCTTTGGGAGTGGATGGAGATCAGTCAGTGAGTGGTGAGCCATTTCATAGTGCAGCACTTCTTTTTACTTCTTTCCTTTTCTTTGGTCTTTTCTTTCTTTCATGCTAAACTCTCCTTGTCTCGACCTCCAAGTTCTTGCACTTCTACCTTTCTCAATTTTCTTCCACATCCCACTGCACTGGGGGGGGGGGGGGGGTGCTGGGGGGCGAGCTGCTGGGGTTAAACCACAGCAGTCTGTTTGCATCCAATGTGGGGCTCGAAGGGTTGAGGTATCGGTAAGTGTGACTAAAGTGTGACAGAGAGAACAGAATTGTTTATAATATATTATAATTATTATATTTGTTTAATAGTTGCTGGTTGTAATGCTGATTTATTTGCTCATAACGTTGTTTTATGTAACCCCTTTCTTGCTGTATACGCTCCCGGTTTCACTGCTTATCGCCTCTGGGAGCTTGTAAAAGGTTGATTTGGGTTTTGTTAGCTTGCTGTACTGTGTGACACTCACTTATTATATGATAAAAGCACTGCTATGAGTGTAATCTGTTATTTGTGCTCAGTATTGCTATCTCCCTCGTACTTTGGGAACCATCTCTTGTAAACTGTTAACAATTACACATTTCACCTTTTCTCTGGGAGCCAACCCATGGAGGAGACAATGAATGATACCCTCCCCTCCTCCTCCAGCTCCTGGCCAGTTGCAGTAACTTAAGTATTTTGAACATCTGTGGGATGTTCAACCAGCATGTTCCTATCTCTGTGTCTCCAAAATGTGGTTTGTTTTTTTTGGTTTTGTTTGTTTGTTTTCCCTCCTAAGGTTAAGAATATCTTAGAATATCAGTCAGAGATCTGCACCTAGGCAGGATGGTTATGGGTGGTGAGATGTAAGGGAGGATATGGGCAGGTATCTGTCACAGTTATCGCCTTTGGACTTCACCCCTGAACAAGTGAGGACTCCTAAGAAAATAAACTGGTGGAATGTTTGGAAGAAATATGCCCCTACCCTGGCAGTGCCAGAGAATTACAGATTGCTGCACTATGCCCATGAAGCAATAGCACCCTCAAGGGGAACGGAAGGTCTCTGGACTGTGGCCGAATCAGGGAGCCAAGCCTTAATGGTATCAGTTGCCCCTATAGCATGAAAAAACAGTAGAAACAGGAGTCAATTTGTTCAGTAAGGATAGAAGCTTCTCCTGGGAGGGGGCAGGAGGAAGAAGAGGATGAGGCAGGCTGCTCTGCAGCAGGGGCATCGTGACTGCAGGAGGGGGAAGAGGCAGATCTCATAAGTCAAGAACCAACATGGGTGAGCTACAAGATAAGTGAAAAGGTTTCAGCTGTCATCCAAGCGAGCACATTGTTACCTGGCTGCTCTGGAGCTGGGATAACGGGGCCAGTAGCCTGGAATTAGAGGGCGGGGAAGCCAGGCAGCTGGGATCCCTTGCTAGGGAGGGGGGCATTGACAAAGCACTTGGAAATGGGGCATGAGCCCTCAGACTATGGAGGCGACTGTGTGGAAAAGGAGTGTTTGTTACCTAGGGAAAACAGATGAAACTGTCATAATTAAAACGCAAAGCAGATCTCTTACTTTCCCACGACTTTGAACAATGAGCATTTTCAAACCACCTCTTTTCTGCTCATTCCACCCCACCTGTTTTTAAAGGTGACAAGGCCTGGAGCACTTGGAATGTGTTTTCTTGCCTAGAGAGCTGGATTCAGGCACTCAGCTCAAGCATTGTGCTGGCATGGTGACTTGGGAGGTTCAGAAGATGCCAGCTGCCTGCGGCTGCCCCTTCCTCCAGGCTGAAGGAAGGTGTGAAAAAAGGGTGCTCCCAGCAGAGTCAAATCCTGTGAGGGAGAAGGCAGTATGCTTTATTACTTTCACTGCACGCAGTTGCTTCAGCAGGTCATGGGCTCCATCACTACCTCTTCTATCATTGCCTCCCCCTGTGGCCACTCCAGATCATTCCCAGGAACTTTTCTTTTTTTGACAGAGAGGCAGGGAATAAAACCCTTTTGCCATCCTGAAGTGCTCCCTCTCTGCAAATGAGTTCCTGTCTCTGAGGTTCCCTCTGCTGTACTATCCTTTCCTAATTCCTGGAGGCTTCTTGTTTGTTGCAAAGATTTTCTGTCTCCAGCTTTCCACCACACTTATCCTGTGTTCTCACAGATGCCACGCATCAGGCAAGCATTTGAGAGCAGGGATTCTCATGTACTGAGTGTGTTAGACAAGAAAAGTGATGAGGAACCATGCAATGAGAAAAACTCACTTCAGACCTCTGCAATGCCTGAAAGTTTCGTTCTGTATTATGTCTGTTGTGCTGTTTTTCAGACTGGCTGTTGTGAGCAGGTGTCCTGGTTTGGGCTGGGATTTTTCTTCCTTGGAGCTGGTATGGTGCTGTGTTTTGGATTTAGGGCGAGAACAATGCTGATAACACACTGATGTTTTAGTTGTTGCAGAGCAGTGCTCACACAGAGCCAAGGACTTCTCAGTTTCGCACACTGCCCCACCACCGAGGAGGCTGGGGGTGCACCAGGAGCTGGACGGGACGCAGCCAGGACAGCTGGCCCAAATGGACCACAGGGATGTCCCGTGCCATGGGGCGTCATGTGGGACAATAAAAATGGGTGGGGGGGCACTGCTTGGGGTCTGGCTGGACATCGTCCAGCAGGTGGTGAGCAGCTGCACTGTGCACCTATTGCTTTAGATGTTATAATTTTTTTCTCTTCACTTTCTGTCCTTGTGAAAGAAGTCTCTGTGCGTGAAGCCCCCAAGGGGCTCCCGATGAAGCTCGGTGCCCCGCAAAGCGGCGTGCCGTCTGTGGGGGCTGCCCGAACCGGGGCCCCCCGAGCCCCCACAGTCCCCGAGCCTCTGCCCTGCGGCCCTGCCCGCCTCGGCGGGGCCTGCCCCACAGGCGGCCCGGGGCTGGGCCCCGTCCCCCGGGCCATGCCGAGCCGGGCCGGGCCGCGCCGCGCCACTCAGCCGGGGGCGTCCCTAGGGAAGGGAGGCGAGGGGAAGGCGGCTCCGAGGGGAGTTGCCATGGCGCTGGGGAAGGGGAGGGCGGCCGGGGGCCTCTCCCCTCCCCGCCCCGCTGAGTGACGGCCGGGCCGGGCCGTGCCGTGCTGTGCCGGGCCGGACCCCCGCCCCCCCCGGCTCGGCTCGGCTCGGCTCGGCGGCGGCTGTGGTAAGCGGGGCGGCGGGCACGGCACGGCACGGCACGGGGGGGACGGGACGGGGCCGTGGAGGAGAAGCCGGGGGGGTTCGAGCCTGTCCCCCTCGCCTGGGGCGCCGGCACCTGCCACGGGTGCCTCTCGCAGCGGGTGGAGGAGCCTCCGCCGGTGCCCCCTGGCAGCCCCTGGGCGCCGTCTTTCGCCGTCTCCGTCTGCCGTCAGGGCTCTCTTCCTCCCTGCCCTTAGGCATGGCTGGGTGTCGCTGCCTGGCCCTCGCTGAGCTGCCGGGTGGTTTTTGCCCAGGACACCGTGGCAAGGCCATGCTGGGGTCCGACCCGGCTCGCAGCAGAGCTCTCCTCCTTGTACGGGCACATCCAGGAGCCCCTGGAGGTGGAGACCCCCGCCGCCCGGCAGGAGTTTTTCTCCTGCTCGGTCGTGGTGAACGGGGTAAGCACACCGCAAGTGCTGTCGTAGGTCAGACTGAAGTTTGTCCACCTCAGGGTTCCCCGGTTGGCAGCAACCACTTGGAAGGGCAAAGAAACAAGTCTGCAGCCATGTGCCCCCAGAGCAGTGCCCCGCTCCAGCAGTGTCTGGTTTTGCTGCTCTCAGAGCCAGAGGTGGCATCTTCACTCTGTTAGCCCTTGAACGGTCATGTGAAGGTCCTACTTCTGTTAAATTTTTCCTTTGAACATGTCACACAGCTTCCCCCAAGTGCTTACTGCTGCTGGAACAGTAGTCATCTTGCTCCTGAGTTTGCTAGGCGTCAGCCTGCCTCAGGCTTAGGAGCAGTGCCCGCACAGGGCGTTGCCCCAGGGCTTGCTCCCCAGCAGTGGGATGAGGTCAGGGACATGCGGAGGTGCCCTTGCTACCCACCTGTTCACCCTGCTTTGCCCCGGGCTGTCTGGCAGGGCCTGTCTTTATATGCAGGTATGGTAAGACACAAGACACGGTGTCCAGATGCAGCCCCCCTGGTGCTTAGTGGAGGGAATAACCGCCCCCCCCGTGAGCCTGCTGGCTCCAGCAGCAACATGGGCATGTCCCCTGCCATTCCTGTGCCAGCACACCTGCGCTTGCAGCCCTTGTCACCAGGGCTCAGCAAGTTGTCCCACGAGCTGCAGAACCAGCAGAAGACTCACTTTCTGGTGGACTGATGTCCGTCCTCGCTATGTTCCTGCTGTGACTGCCCCAGCTCTGCCACAGGGAGCGGCTCCTTCTCTCAGTGCTTCTGGTGCCCCACTTGTTCCCACAGACACCCCAGCTCTCCCCTTGTTCCCCGTCCATCAGCTGCAGGAGGTGTCCAGGCTGGCTCCACAGCTGGCCATTTGCATGGCTGCACTGCTTGACAAGAAGTTGGGGCTTGAGTCCTGTAAGAGATTTTGTTTAAGTTGGCTTTAAGGTTTGTCAGAGGACTGAGAGGATGTGCAAGAATGCAGTCTTTATTTTGGAAGACAGCTGGAGCTAATTTGCTCCTCTCATCTGCACGGCATGCATCTAGGGTTTGCACCTGGGTGACTGACTGGGGGCTAAGGGCAGGCACTGAAAACACTTCTCTTGAGTTTGTAGGTGGGCACTCAAGGTAGTAGTTTTTCAAAAAAGAACCCACCTAAAAACCAACCCTGATATTTATCTTCTAAGTTATGTCGAAAGCCAAAGAACAAGAAATTGTAGCAGCGACAGAGGTGTTGGGTGACATTGGTTTGTTATTTTTGTGCTGTAAGAATAATAGCTCCAAACTTTGTTTCAGGTTAACACTTAGCCATGCATTAAAAAAAATCATAAATCAAAATCCAGCTTGAGTCACATGGGAACTGTTCTCAAGCCAAGCTGTCCCTCACAAGATTAACTCCTGCCTCTCGTGCTGCTTAAAACCAGTGGCTTAGGATGCGCTGAGCCCTCCGTGTACAGTCCCTGCTTCTGCTGCAGCCTGCCTTCTCATCCTTCCTTTCTGCTGGGGTCCTCAGGGCCTTGAGGGGTGGTCCCGCAGGTCCCTCCCACCAGCAGTGCCTCTGCTGCTCCTGGCAAGGGTCTCTGCCTCCAAACTTGTCATGCCTACCCCCTTCTGTGCCCTTCTGGCCCAACAGGGACAAGGTCCTGGGCGCTCTTCCAATGTTTTGGATGTCTTCTTCGGACCCTGAGACCTAACGTCTTGTCGTGGTGGTGGTCCATACAAATTCTGATTTATTTTTTGAGGAACATCTGCTTAAAGTTGTGATGGGGTCAGCCCTATTCGACTTCTGCGTATTGTGCATGTGTTTTGTTGTGACACCTCCTTCACTGCCTGAATGAAGTTTATCGGAAGGTTTAATTAAAAGTAACAAGAGATCAAAGCTGTAGTCTTGGGAAGGCACTGAGAACAGGCCTGGAGGAACAGACCTGTGGTGAACCGGGTTAATTCTTTCTCAAATGCCCAGAAGTGTGTGGAGGAGCATCCATCGTGCGGCCTGCGGGCTCCCGGCCTGCTCGCCTCCCGCTGCCACGGCCTCCGTCCCTCACGGCCAGGTCCGTGCCTGCGGGACATCTCTCCCCGCGATGGGGACAGAGATGGAGGTGCACGAACACAGCTCCTCATGGTCTGTGTGCCTCCAGGTTGAGGTCCCCGGGACCTCTCCGCCTCCCAGCTCTGCCTCTCACGGCTCCTGATAAGCGAGGCATCGCGCCCAGGTGGCGAGTGGCAGGAATGTGGGAACGGCAGGCGGGCGGGCGCGCCAGGGGAGGCCGAGCCTCCCAGCAGATGACGGCTCTAAATTTAAGGGCTCGCTGTCGAGCCGCTACGCGTTAATGTGCCCTTTCGTGGGCAGGCTAAAGATAATTTTCCTATCTGGAGCCGCAGCTGCCTTACAAGTCGTGTGGAAAAACCTCCCTTCTAAGGGAAACTTGCTTTAAATAAATTAGAGTTGAATATCCTCTGCAAGAAGTGAGCCAGAAAGCGTCAATACGGGACTGTGGAACAGAAGGAACCTTTCTGGTAAAAATCGGGAGCTGGACACGCTGAAGTGTGCCATGGTGCTGCACAGCTAGCCCTGCTGCATGCCACGAGCACGCTGGCTGCAGCAGCACGTCTGTCGCTGGCTTTCCCACAAAAGTCACAGGTCTGGGGTCTGGTCCAGAGCGGTTCATGAGCACGTTACTGCCACTTCTCTTCTCACAGGGTGTGCTTAGGTGTGCTGTAGCACCCAGGTCAGCTGCTTACTGACACGTGCTGTTCCCTGAGGGTGGGCTGCTAGCAGCACGCTTAAGTGCATGAGCAGGAGCAGGTAATGCTTCCTGATCAACTCGTGGCTTCACGGCACTAGCCCTGCAGGAAGGAGCGCTGAGGTCTGCAGCCTTGTGGAGATTTGCAGGGCTCAGAGGGACTCAGTGATGCTGCATTTCCTCTCTCCCGCCTGGCCACAGCTCTGCCGGCAGTGCCACGTGCAAGGTGGTGCTCGTAAGGGTGGGTGAGCTGCAGGCTTTACCATCTGCGGTTTATTGCCCCCCAAAGAGAGGAATGCCTGGGACATTTTGTTAACACCCAGCATTGGTTGGAGCCAGGTGTCCCTAGCCAGAGCCCCATGCTGAAACATCCTTGGTGCTGCTCTGCGAGTCTGTGGTGGGGCGAGGTGCTCCCGATGTCATGCTGCTGTGGTGGCCCTGGGTCGTTACGTGCATCTGGAAGTGGGCAGGGGGGCCCTGAGCAATCTGACCTGGCTTCAGAGCGAGCCACGCTTTGAGCATAAATCTTGTGCAACTCTGTGATAGCCAGCGTTCCCCCACCAGCAGGGCTGCGGGGTCATGTTTCATGCATTCACTGCTATGCTCTGTGTTTTCATTTCAGGTCCTGTTTCGGCATAAGAGTGAGATTCACAGGACTGCTCTAAGATGTCTTACAGAAAGGAGCTAGAGAAATACCGAGACCTGGATGAAGACAAGATTCTTGGTGCCCTGACGGAGGAGGAGCTCAGGAAGCTGGAGAATGAACTGGAAGAGCTGGATCCTGATGTAAGTCATTTTTAAATGAGGTTTGGTAGGTGGTAAATCCCACACAGTTGTGGGCAAATGTGCTGTGTTAGTAACCAGTACCTCGGTGGGATCCTTTGCAGAGCCTGTACTCAGTGCAGGAATGGGAGAGGCTGGCCCCAGCTGGGCAGGAGCAGTTGTGCTCCTGCACCGTGGGCACAGGCTCTATGTGGGGCTTTGTTTTTGCAGTGTCTCCCTGCCTGTGCCCAGTGTGCATGCTGTGGTGTGACCAGCACTGTACTGGTCTCTGGCCCAGTAATTAAATTGCCAGGCTTTTGGAGTAAAACATGCTGATAGTTTTGTTGTTGTACACTGCTTTTCACAGCAGGGTCTTAGCCTATGCTTGGGCTTCTTACACTGTTCTGACACCCTTATATTTTAGGAAGAGCTGCCTTTATATTTAGGAACCTGTGGGAATGGATCACTACTTCTCATCAGGCCACATTCAGGCAGTGTTTTGGGTTTTGTGGGCTGGGTGGTTTTTTTCATAGCAAACTCCGAATGGCCAGTATTTTCCTCCCTGTAGTCAGAAAAGCAAACCCCAGAGTTCTGCAAACTGGGCTATTTGCTTTCTAGCCTCCCAACATCATCTGGAGCAGCACAAATGCAGACACTGGGCCTGCTGATGCCAAACAGTGAAAACCTTTTGTAGGCAAGGCTGTCCTGTGGCAGGGGCAGGGGCTGCGCAGAGCCAACTGGCAGGCCTTTGGGTTACAGCAGCGTTAGATGATGAGGCTGGGCACTGCCAAGTGAGAAATTGTTCCTGCAACGTGCGGTTAATGTTTCGAGGGGAAGTGATGGGCAGTGTAGATTGCATCATCAGTGCTTTTAATTGCAGCATCAACACAGAAGAGTAATTAAGAGGTGGCAGGCTACCTCCCAGGATTATGTGTGTGTGCCGGTAGGCTGGTTACATGTGGCCCAGGAGATGTGGAAATGGACAGGGTTCTGTGAAAGGTGTGGAAAGGTAAAATAATGGTGAATGCCCATCCATGCAGGTGTGGCTTGGGTACCCAAGCTGCATTCTCACCTTGCACAGCATGAAGCCCGAGGAAGAAAGCTGTTCCTTACGCCTCCTGGCTGGTGCATTAGGTGGTGTTCTGCTGAGTTGCCTACCAAGGTTGGCTGTGGCTAAATACTTGCTATTAGTAATCATTCTTCCCAGGCTTTTCACTGGAACAGATTTAAATTAAAGTGAATTACTGAGGTGGGCACAAAAAAATCAGCATCTTGTTGAAAATCACCTTGGGTGTCTTAAAAAAATAAATGTTGCCTTCTGTCCAGCAAAGAACATGCTTAGTGTCAGATCTGGGAATAGACTTACTTATTGCATTAAGGCTGTTCTATATTTAAATATAAGCAGGTGCTTACGTGCCGTATGTGTCAGGCACAAAGCAACTTCCTGCGGCAGCTGACGTGGCTGAGTAACGAGGAGACAGCTTGAAAAAGGGCTGGGGCTCTGGGGCTGGGGAGCTGCAGGCACCGCTGCCGTTCTGGCCTGGCCTTCTCTGCGAGGCCCTGCCCGCAGATGTGTGGTGGGTCATGGCCAGCAGCAGGGACCACCACGACTCTCTGCTGGAAAGACGTGGGGATTTTTCCAGGCTGATGTTCATGGGACCAGTATACACAGCCTCCACCTCGAGTGGGGTCAGCTGGCACATGGACAGGCGCATAGGGAGGAGATCTGCTGAGCTTAGGAGGTATCAAAGATGGTGAGCATGTGGGAGGAGGCTAGGAAGAGCAGGAGGGGATGGTTGAGAGCCCCCAGAGAAAGGGATGGAGCTGCTGTTGTAGAGAAGCATCCACTTGGCAGCATGGAGATCTTGCCATGGAGCTGGTGTTTGAAATCTCATGCTGGAGGAGGGAAGGAGCATCATGTCTTAGCTGAGATGGGAGCCATTAGGGCTGGATGGAGACAGGTTTTGAGAAAAAAATTGTCCAACAATGTGGAAGAAAGGCGGTGCAAGAGAAGTGGATAGGGGGTGAGTGTGTGAGGGATGGAGGCCTGGCCTGCAGAGGTGACCTGTGTTTCTCCCCCTGTGCCCAGAACGCATTGCTGCCGGCGGGGCTCAGACAGAGGGATCAGACGCAAAAGCCACCAACCGGCCCATTCAAAAGGGAAGAACTCATGGCCCACCTGGAACAGCAGGCAAAGGATGTTAAAGACAGAGAAGACTTGGTTCCTTTCACAGGCAAAAAGAGAGGTATGGTCATCCCTCGCACCGTGGTGCGAGCACGTGGGCATGTCAGTGTTGCAAGGCCCCCGGTGCTGCCTTTCTCAAAGCTTCCTGCCCCTTCTTAATGATCCTTGTGCCTTGCTGGGGGAGAGCTTGTTTTAAATCGGTTTGACAAAAAAATGAGTTCTCCTTGAAAGATGCAAATGAAAAGATGTCACTGAGCCCCATCAGGAAGATTTAGCAGCTTCAAGCGTGCCTGAGCCCAGCTGTGGTCACCAGCCTGGCTAGCACGGCAGCAGGAGGCAGCGCTAAGCCAGAGGCATTTTGGGTTTTCAGCTTCCGTGCTGAATTAATTATACTTCAACCCGATGCAATCTCAGACATGTTAAACATCGTTTCACCTGTAACAGGCTGCTGAGTGAAGACACGGTTTGTATCGAGTGTCAGCCAGGGACGGTAAATTACTTTTTTATTATATTATATAATATATACATAATATACATATGTATGTATATATAATATATTTTTATATAAAATATTATATATATATACATTTTAAATTGCACGCTGCCTGTTTTTGCAGAGCAGCTGTGGCCCCTCTGGGAGGAGATGAGCAGTTTTCACCCGGCGCCGTTTATAGCCGCCTCCATCTCTCTCCGGGAGAGCCCACCGCGCAGTTGCTTCTTCCTTGGGGCTAAATTTAGCTGCCTCTGCGTCTGCACAGCCCCGAGCGGCTGGATTGTTGTTTCTCTCCTCCGGTGTTGCTGACTCTGGTTTCAGAGAGGGGACGAAAATAGCCCCAGCTGGTATGCCGGGCCCTGCGCTCGCTATCTCCCTTCGGCAATGCGGGGCTGTCTCAGGGGAGGGGGCTGCTGCAGGATGCTGCCTGCCCCGCTGCTGGTGTCTCCTCACAGCCTTCTCCTGGCCAGCCGTGGTGGAGGTGACCCTGCCCAGCTTGTGTCCACCTTCGGAAGCCCAAGGGTTGCAGAGGGGAGCGCTGCTTCCCGCCTGTCCCTGCTCCGCTCATGGCGGGGTGGCAGCAGGGTGGTTCGGTGGGTGACATGCCTGCCACTGCCCTCAGGCATGTGGACCCGAACCAGGCTCCTGTGCGGGACAGCAGAGAGCTGTTGGGTTCCCCCAGGGAAGGACAGGAAAGGGGATACCAACAGGGGGAGCAAATCCACTGGTTTGCACCTTCAGCTGGTAAAAAGGCCTGGTCCTTGGCATGTCAGTGTCCCAGGAGGCAGAGCAGGGAGGCAACCCTCTCGAGTGCCCTCTGCGCCTCTCCCCCTGCCCAGGTGCCCTCTGCAGCCCTGTTGAGCCAGACCAGCTGCCCCGAGCCTGCTTCTCCTTGTGTCTCTGCTGCCCACGTGCACACTTGATGACTGAGTGCTGTCCCTGCCTGCTGCCAGACCTCCTCCACCACCTCCTCCACCACCCTCGTTTCATTACTGTGCCGCTGTGCACTTGGAGAGGTCTCAGAGACAGGACTGGCCCTGCACAGCACTGGATCCAGGCCTCTGGCCTCCCTTGGTCCACCCAAATGTTGGCAAACTGCATTCCTTTTACATTTCTGTGATGCAGCCTTCAAAGAAGTGAAGTCCTTCTGTATCAGGCTGTGCTTTCAGAGCACCAAGCATTGGAAAATAGTTCTGTATGAAAGTGCCACGAGGCTGTTGCAGGTACCACCACACTGACAAAAGCATCCTGCTCCGCAGCTGGAGGTGTCTGGCACATTGCCCCCTGTCACATTGCAGTAGGATGCAGACCTACTAGTGGGAAGGGGTTCTTTACCTGCTCTGATCTTTCATCTAGGTCCTCGTGCCCCCCTGCCCTTTCCACCCTGTGAATCCCACCCCACAGAAACGCGTTGTCATGGGCAGCACAGCCCTGCTCTGCGGTGGTGGGACGGGTGCTGCGGCTGTGCTGAGCGTGACCTCACTTTGCATTTACAGGGAAAGCTTGGATCCCCAAGGAGAAGCCGATGGATCCTGTTCTGGAAAGCGTGACTCTGGAGCCGGAGCTGGAGGAAGCCCTCGCTAATGCCTCTGATGCAGAGCTCTGTGACATTGCTGGTAAAACAGCTACACGTGACTCGGTGTTTGAGTTATTTAGCTGCTGATTTATCTTTGCTCTTTTGTGGGACGTGAGCTATTGAGCTCTTTGCTGTTTATGCGAATGCCGTTGGTTTTGACAGGATTTGTTTCTTCGTAAGAAAGGAAACATATATTTAGAGTTACTTGCAGCCCAGCACCCCTGTGTGATTCAGTCAGGAGTATGGACCAGAGCTGAAGAGGGAGAAGCAGGATTTATCCATGGGCTGTTTATTTCTCTTTTCTCTGCCACTGAACCTAGCAAACTGCAGCTCATCTCCTTGGGGAACACAGCTCCCTTTAAGTCAAACCTCTAGGAAACAATCAAACAGACCCAGTGAAATCTGAATTTCTTGTTCTGCCTATTAATGGAGCTGTCAGGCTGGGGTCTTTCAAAGCGTGGTGTGCCATTCACTGGAGCAGCCAAGCCCCATGCAAACCAAGAAGTGCTGACATGGTCCCTGCTCTGAGGGGGTTCAAGCCTCTATTTAGGTTAAATTCAAGCACTGCCCCATTGCTGCTTTTCAGGCCGTGGTGTCTGAGTGGAGGAGACCCCCTGCAAACCTCCTTGCTGTGCTGCTTTAGAGAAGACAGTGTCGGTATCTTGCCAAAGCCGGCAGCATGGACATAGCTCTGTGGCTGAGACAGGAAATGCCTCAACCAAAGGAGTGTATGAACACCTCTTGGTTGCTTTGCCAGGCTCACATGTCCTCTGGTCTAGCTCTCGATGGGGAATTCACTCCTGTTGGCTTCTCCCTCTGGTTCTGTCTCCTTCTGATGTCCATACTCCACAGCAGTGTCCTCCCTGCTGCAAGATAGCCTGTAGGATAACCACACCAAGCAGGCATCTTCCATGCAGTAATACCATCTTCAGGCTCAGAAATGCATTTCTGCACTAGGGTTTCCAATGCACTTACCCTGGCTGAGCATTGCATTTCTTGTTTTTGCTATTTTACTGTGCTTCTAATATCCTGTAAAGCACTTCTCTCTAAAATACATCTTTCTAAGCTCCAGACCTGTGCAGCAATTACTTTCACAGGGAAATGCTGCTGAGGGCACTTTGTTCTGCAGGTCTGGGGAGAACACACTCGAGAGCTGATGTGATACAAGCTGTGCTGAAAGCTCAGTATTGACAGTGTTGCTTTTCCAAGTTTGCCAAGACTGTGAAACAGATCCTGCCTCTTTCACAGGGCTCACTGTCAGCCATGGCACATTGGCTCCCTTCCTTGGCAAGCCCAGTAGGATAGTTCTTGTGGGTGGCTCCCAAAAAGTCCTGGGACGGTTTCTGTGCCTTTGGTCCACTGGGGGAGGCAACATAAACTCTATCTCAGAAAGAGAGCAGAAGGGCAAAACCACATGGCTGTAATAGTAAATCCTTCTCTGCTTGCAGTCCAGGTGTTTACGGTCCTGGCTGGTCGAGGGTTTTTGTTGTTGCACTAAGCTGCATGTGGGGCGGGGTGTCCAAAGTGCTGAGCCTGCAAATTGCTTTTCCTAGCAGCCTGGCACTCCTGAAAATTCAAGTCTGTGGCAGAGAAAACGGAGACAAACAGACTTGAAGCTGCTTGGCTATGTGACATCCAGCTGGGGACGTGCAGCGGGGGAAGAGCACGGCAGTGGCTGCTGCCACCATTTGCTGCCACCACCCCTGCCCTTGCAGCCCAGAGCTGGGAGTCATGGTGGGCTCTCACCACAACACATGTGCCTCACGTGAAGGGTGCCGGGGAGAGCCTTCTGCTCCTGCAGCCCTTCTTGGCTGAAGCACTGAGCAAATGGTGGCTGACAGGTGCCAACCACACATCCCAGGAGTGGCTCAAGGGGAAATGAACTGCATTGGTGGTTGCAGGCTTGAATTTTAGGCAGAGATTGGTCTTTCATTTGTTTTGATCACTGTGCCTGTCCTGAGGTCAATATTTGTTCCTATGTGCCTGTATATGACAAGTGTCCACGTCTGCATTTTTCTGCAGAAAGTCATATAGTTATTTAAAAAAAAAAAAACACACAATTCAAAACATTTATTTCCAAAGATAAAATTTCTGTGAGTGAAAGGAGTATTTATAAACAGTATCTATCTTTGCCCAGCTGTTTCTAAGCCATTGGCTTCCCCCTGCTCTTCAGCAGCTGGCAAGAATGTCAGCAGCTCCCCGCGGGCATGTTTCTGTGTGCATCTGCATATTGGTTTTGCAGTCCTGAGTCTGAGATGCACAAATTGTCAGAAGTTTGGCGTTTGGGTTCCTACAGTCTTTGAACTGTGTCCATACCATCACTTCCTGCATTTCAGCCAAGCCAACAGAGCTTTAGGTTCTCACTTCCACATGTTAAGAAGTACAAAGACTGACTCAGAGCACCCCTGCTTGTTGCTGGGCTAGGACAGACTGCGCTGCTGTGCTTCGTGTGGCAGTCACCCGTGTGTAGCTGTCGGAGGGGTTGTTTTGGATCTGTGTGCGTGACACAGCCATCTCAAAACCTGGGGTATTACAGAGCGTGGCACATGCCCAGGTGAGCGGGGTGATGAGGATGTGCAGGCTCCTGCTGGACTGGGCCCTGAGATTAAATCCCAGTGATGACTTTTTTTCAGTTTTATCTTCCCCACTGTATTTTCACATGACGCTGAGTTGAGGCTGCTCTTGGGGAGCCTTGGCTGTTTGTTTGCTGTCCATGCAGCAACATTCCCCTTCTCTGAGTCAAGCTGTACTGGCATGAATAAGGGTGCATTCGAGCCCTGTTGTGTGTCTGTGACAGCTGGGGGGTGGTCCCACCTTTGTGCGTTGTTTTTAGCTTGTACAGAAAAACGCAGTGTGCTGCTGACCCCATCCTGGGCAGCACAGGCACGAGTCTCTTCTCCTGGCTGTGAAGCCCGCAATAACTCGAGGCTTTTCTCCTTTTCTTTCATCTGTAGCCATCCTTGGCATGCACACCTTGATGAGTAACCAGCAGTACTACGAGGCGCTGGGGAGCAGCACTATCGTGAACAAAGAAGGGCTTAACAGTGAGTGATCCAGAGCGCTTCGCAGGCTGCAGCCTTTCCCTGCCAGCTTGGACACAGAGGCAAAGTGGGAATTATTTTTAGGCTGAGGGCTGGGTTTTTACTTTCACTGGACTCTTTCCACCCCTGCCACACTCGTGTGTGAGCAAAGACCCCTTCCTTGGCTGGCATGCAATTGCTACAGCTGTCCAGCCCTGGGCTGGTGCCTGCCAGGGAGACGCTTTCTCTGCAGTCTGCCATCTCCTGGTGTTCACTGGGGAACTGGCTTTTCTGGGACGTTGCCCCTTCCTAGGGGAGCTGTCTGGGTGAAGGCGATTCCTCCCAGAGACAACTCACACCTCACCTAGGGAGATCAGCTGGAAACGTTAATCCACTCTGAGCAGAAAAGGTGTCTCCTGGACAGTCTTTCCTACCAAAATCATTTCTTCATGTCAAAAGTGAAGCACATCACTTTCTAAAGGAGGTGAAAACATTTCTTCTGTCAGTCTTTCCAAATGAAACCTGAGAAGAGAGGACAGGAACCACTCAGAGGAATGGTGGTGCTGTCCTGTGCTCCAAGAGCTTGCTTGGCTGAGGAAGCTGCTGCACCAGATCATCCCTGATCCCCACTTGGACACTGAGCCATTGACTGCAACTCTTTGGATGCAGCCATCCAGCCAGTTCCTTACCCGCTGAACAGTCTGTCCATCAAATCCGCGTCTCTCCAATGTAGAGACAAGGAAATTGTGTGGGACCACCTCAAAATCTGGACTGTTAGAGCAGTCTGTGATTGCTGGCGCAGGCTCTGGTGCATCCTTGCCCTGTGCCCACCAGTGCCCCCAGCCCTGTCCCCGCCCAGGAGGAGCACAGCCCAGGGAGTGTCCCTGCATGGGTGGCATGCCTGCCACCGGCTCTGGTCCCTGACAGCACGTGGCAGCAGGCACAAGCTGCCCTGTGCTGGTTGCCCCCAGTGCCAGGCAGCATTTCAGGACACACATGGGTGTGGGTAGGTCTGGCAAGTGCTTGTGCAGTCTTTCGTCTCTATCTGCCTCTCAGATCATACCTCCCTCCCAGTGCTGCTCCTGGAAGGGGGACAACACACCTAAGGAGGATGTGCTGCTACTCTGCTTCTGTTTTTGCCCATCTTGCTTTTCACTTGCAGGCGTGATTAAACCCACGCAGTACAAGCCAGTTCCTGATGAGGAGCCAAACTCGACGGACGTGGAAGAAACTCTGAAACGAATACAGAACAATGATCCTGACCTCGAGGAAGTCAACTTTAACAATATTATGGTATGTGCTCCTTCCTGCTCTCCTCTCTCACCAACAGCACCAAACAGAGGGCAGAGCCCAAGCCTGCTTCGCTGTGCAGGGTAATGCCATACCACTGCATGTAGCCAGACAAGAAGCTCCAGCACTTCCCACCTTTTGGGCAGGAGGGATTGCTGCCTGCTGTGGGATAATGATGTGGAGTTGGTGGCAGGAGAGTGCTGTCAGCTGCCTGGAGGAGCTATGTTGTGTTGAGGGCAGGTGCAGAAAACCACCTCCAGCCTGTCTGGTTTGAAGTGTTCCGAGTTGTTTTAGTGGTTTAGTCAGCCACATATGTTGGAGGGGATGTTTATGTAAGGTAAAATGGTGGGAAGGAAAATGGCTTCTTAATCTTGACACTTGCCAAGCAAATATGAAGAAACCTCCCTTCTTGTATGTAACCCAATCCACCTCCCACCCATCCCTTCTTTGGGGCTCCTTTTCTTCTTGTAGAAAGCAAACCAGGACATGGCACCACTTTTTACGTGGCCTCTGGGCACATACATGTACTGAAAAATACAGCTGCTGTCTGTCCCCTGACTTGAGGACCCCCAGCCCGTGGGGTTTGCTGGATGATGATGCATTCATATGGCAGGAACATTAACAGCATGTACATGTTAAAAACACCTGTGCAATGCCACCTGCACCTTTCTGTAATGTAAAGGTCTTTACTTTTATTTGTTTGACACCAGCCATGTGATCTTGCAGATGAAAATGCTTGCATCTGACAACAGTATCTAAAATGTTCAATAAGCAAAAAATAACCCATTTTGCTGAACTCAGAATAAGCAGCATAGATTTATTTTCTGGGCTGGGACCTAGCATGGCAAATGTTAGCCAGAAATATATTATTTTATAGCAACAGTTACATTGTTTTACGTTGCTTTATTATAGTCAGAAGTGACTGTGGTTTGTTCTACAGGGAGATCATTTCAGGTCTTTCTGGATAGGTGGAAATTTTCCATAACATTACATGGCTGTTGCTCAGTGCTGTCATCTATACTTAAAAGCACAGGAGCAGTGCTTTGTTGGCTCATGGATCCTGGCTACACACACCCCCATGAGCCTATGTTCTCAAGTAGCTGAGTTTCTAGGTAATTACATTAAACATCAGAGATGTTGCATCTTGAAATTAAGGCAGTGAGCTATCAGCAGAGTGGGAAACAGGATGACGACATCGCCACAGTCCTCAGGATATGTCAATTATAGCTAGAGACCTTGAAAAAACATTCATCAGCCCCTTTCTAAATTACTTCAGTGTGTTTGATGTTGATCTCAATAATAATTTTGAAATACTATTTAAATGTATTGCATATCCTTCATACGGATGATGACCTAACTCTGGTTTTCTGCATTTCTTTTCACAGAATATTCCCATACCAGCTTTAAAAGCCTGTGCTGAAGCACTGAAGACTAACACCTATGTGAAGAAGTTCAGCATAGTTGGAACGAGGAGCAACGATCCTGTTGCTTTCGTAAGTATGATGCCACACAGTGTCAGCTACTTGTGATAACGTTGTGACAGGGCTTGTTCTTAGGCAAGGTATTTTTGGACTCACGCACTTGCTGCTTCGTCACTGGGCATATTCTGCACCTCAGGTTTTCGTGCAGGTGTTTCAGTCCCAAGCAGTAATGAAAGCCAGAAGCAGACCTCAATTCCTTTGCTTCCCTTTTCAGGGGTGGAGGTTTCAGTTGTTTATTCCAGAACACAGTCCTTTAGTCCCAGTAGGTCTGATATTTGCCCGCAAGATTCTTCCAGAAGAAGAGTGGGTGGGCAAGACCTGTGGTGATATGGTTGTGGAGGAAGCCTTGGACGCAGGGAACCTGTCTGTGTTCCAGACAGAGGCTTCTCCCTGACTTCTGCGATGGGAAGCACTGCAGCTCCATGCAGGAGCAGTGCAGGGAGGAGGCAGGGCTGACCCCCTGCCACCACCACGCTGGCTTTAAAAGAGGGACAAAGAGAAGGGCTGTCACAGGGCAGCCGCAGGTGTGGACTGTCACCTTTTGGGGTGGTGTTAAACATTTATCTGTACGAGGCGCTGCTGTGCCCTCCAGCACACTCAGGTGCAAGAATGCCCCAGGAATAGGAGGGAATCCCCTTTGCCACCAGGTCCTCCAGGTATCCCCCAGAGCAGAGGGGTTCCGGGGTGCTCTGGCCCCGCATGTCTCATGCCAGCTATTCCTGTCCACCTCTACCCACAGGCGCTGGCAGAAATGCTGAAGGTCAACAACACGCTGAAGAGCCTGAACGTGGAGTCAAACTTCATCTCTGGGGCCGGCATCCTGGCTCTCGTTGAATCGCTCCAGGGTAACACAGCCCTGGTGGAGCTTCGAATTGACAACCAGGTAAAGTAGAGCATAGATGGTCAGGAGCTGTGGTCAGGTGAAAATGTCCTGTTTGCTGGAGGTCAAGTGGCTGGACAAGGTGGAGGGTGACTTAAGGTGGCCATGGGCTTAAATAACAATGGTTACTTAGTAAAAATTAAATTTTTCCTGCAGTGCAGGGAAGGAACAGATGACACGGCAGGAGGGCTGTGGAGTGTGCAGTGGTACAGATGCCTTGGCAAGTTTGGCTTCTCCAGAAACCAAACCAGGGGGTGGAAGTAAAGCAGATGAGCTATTAGGAGCTCTGGGGCAGGTGACTGTGAGGTCAAAATGGTGTTCTCTGGGCTCCTCTTCACTGCAAGTTTCTTCAAGAAACAGTCTGTGAGGAAGAGAACTTGTGTGAGGTGTGTGCTGGAAGAGTTGGAGCCACTGGGACGTACCAGGAACAGGCCAGCAGGCATTCCAGCTGGGTGGACCAGCAGATCCAGAAGGAGAGGAGAGGGTGAGATGAGCAGATACCTGCTCATTCTGAATCGCCCTCTGACCTAACCAGCGTGGCAGCGACTGTGAGACTCGCTGTATTTCCAAGCAAGGGGCGACAGAGATGAGGGCAAGCTGCCTACAACAATTAAGCTTTAAAAGACTCGAGTGCCCCCCACATAGCAAGGTAGAAGCAGAAGCTGGTCCATCCCTGGGCCAGCTGGTGGCAGCTGAGGGACTGAGGGCTGTCGCTGAATTGACAGCAGCAACAGGAGGACGCCTGCACTCACATGCTTCTCTGTTTTCTCTTTCCACAGAGCCAGCCCTTGGGCAACAACGTGGAAATGGAAATCGCAAACATGCTGGAAAAAAACACCACCCTGCTGAAGTTTGGGTACCATTTCACCCAGCAAGGTCCCCGGCTCCGTGCGTCCAATGCCATGATGAACAACAACGACCTCGGTGAGTGGGGCAGGCTGCAGGCCCCGTGGCTGCCTGCGGGCAATCCCTGGCAGAAGGACAGAACCTTGTTAAAAAAAAGCTTAAAAGCTTGAAGGCTGTGGTGGGTGTGCTGGAGTCAGATACCAGCTCTTGAAGGGCCTGGTGGGGCCAGTTGTGCTCCAAACCCGGAGACACTGTGGAGCCCAAACACCCAGAAGAAAGTGTTTCTGGCCATAACGGAGGGTCTTGATGGGAAGGTGTGAGAGCTGTTAATGTGCTTCGGCAATAACGTGCGTGATATGGCACACAGGTTGCGAGCTGACAGCACTTGTGATTCCTGCCAACTGCTCGTCTTCCTCCAGTTTCATTTCCACTTTAACAAGGAGATGAAAAATAGGAGAGTTGAACTTTGAAGGCAGTGGGGCTTGGCCCATCCCCCTCAGTAAAGCAAACTGGAAGTTTTCTAGGGAGAGGTGGGAAGCCACATGGCTTGGAGTTATATTTATACTCTCAATGAAGTGATCAGAACCGCTTGTGAAGGAAAACGTGGGCAAGCCTGTAAAGTGCTGTTTCAGCTAATGAACGTGGCAGAGGCTTTCCACTGCTTGGCTTCAAGGTGCTGTAGAGCACTGGAAACCTGTCCAAAGGAGCAATATTGGAAGTACCGGCACTGCTTGGGTAAGCAGGGTGGCTATAAACATGACCTCCAAACACTTCTGAGCAGCCACAGACAACGTGACGGGGAGAAATGAGCAGAAGTTTGCAGACCAATTGTTTGCATGCTGGGACAAACACTTCCCTAGAAGTTAGCCCAGCGCCAAGGGACAAAGCGAGTGGCTGCCCTGCCCTGGTGCTGGGGAAAGCCCTCTCCCAGGGACCTCCGGCCACCAGCGCTGCTGAGGCACCTCCAGGAAGGAGCAGTCAGCAGGCAGGGTCTGAGGAGAGACCTAAGATATAAATGCCAGTTGGCAAGGAATGGTGAAAAGCTGGAAACCTGTATTAATCCGCGGGAGGTTCACCCCATACAGGGTCCTTCACTCCTTCATGAATCAACTTTGGGTTTAAAAACCATAGAGAAATAGCTTTAAGTGGCTGTCAAACAGATGATAAATATATGTATTTGTTTTAATAAAAAGGCAGTCTTGCTTCAGACAGTACTATGCTGTTATGAAACATGGCCAAGCGTAGAGCTACGTGCCAGTTCTTCACTAACCACACAGAATACTTATTACAGTTCACTGGGTTATTTATTCTGCCTGCTGCTGCATTTCTGGTCACTAGAGAGCTGCTCCAGGAAAGGATTACTATTTTCTGTCTTGTAGAGCAAGGTTTTTAATGAGCGTGAGTACACAGTATTCAACTAAAAGATCTGGAGCTAATGTTTTAATTTTTCCTGCGTTGAAAGGAAGGAGTGTACAGCTTTGCCTCCCATGCAGCAGTTGTACGTTTTGTCTCTTTGACCATTAAGATCTGCATTTGTGTCTGATTTGGTTCTTGTTTGCAGCTCGCATTCATCGGTGTCATGGTCTCTGGCAATAGCTTCTCAGCTCTGCACCTGGACAACGTATAAGTATAGAAAACTTTTATTTTCCTCCCTGTCAGCAATAGCTCTCTGCTGCACTCCAGCGCTCTTGCCTACCATCACCTGACGCTGCCAGAGCTTGGTCTTGGTCCTGTAGCTTCTGTTCTCTGAGATGCCCTGTCTGAGCCAGCTGTGACGGCATTTACATTCATCCCCATGAGCTAACTTCTGCATCCTCTTTACGCTTTTTTTTTTCCTTACACACATCTTGAAAAGTCATAGATGCAGCTGTCAGTTGCAAATCAACTTTAAGAGTAGATACAAAGCTGCTTTGACCACGTTAACCACGATCGAATGGCTGGAGGCACAAGGTATAAGTAAAAAAATGGTGTGTTTTTTAATTTGAGAGGGTGACTAGGAAAAACTAGCAGAAAAAAAAAACCTGTGGCGTCTATCTCCTGCTGTCTTCACATCGGTCAGTGTCAGATGCCTTCTAGCAGAGGTGCTTTAGCCAACATCAGATTACAAAGACAACTGCATGAAATACACTTGGAGTAAGGCAGGTAAGGTTCAAAGTAGCTTTTGGCCATAACAAAGGGACAGAAACCTCAGCTTACTTTCCTTCACTTTAAACTCTCTAGGGCTGTACCTGCTGCTTAAAGCTGGAACTCAGCAGCTCACGCTATTCTCTTTCTCTCCTGGCAGAAATTATGTCTCCAAGATCTTTCTCACAGCGGGTAAGCCACACCTGCCATCCCCGCCCTCCCCCTGCCGCGACTGACTCCTCTTCCTCTTCTTTTTCAGTGAGGAAGAGGAGACTTGCGGAGCTGAACGGGCCTATTTTTCCCAAGTGCAGAACTGGAGTGTAGTTCCTGGCTACGGAGATCATCCCCAGTGATCTGTGCTACACTGTGGAAAGCCAAAGGCAAAAGTGCCTTGACAGAGTATGTGTGGTGCCTCGGTTCTGTTTTATGCACTAACGGTTTAAGTTAACTAGTGGCTGTAGTAGAAGATTTTTATCCATTAGGACTGTTGGTGTTTTCTGTAGAGTTGGAAACTATTCAAGCCAGTAACAACCTGACAATTTTATGCAATCTCGGTTTAGAGTGCATCCCAGTGTGAAAGTGACTTAATTAACCTGGGACCTAACTTTTCTATAAACTTTCTGCACGGTGTTTCATATAGTTAGGATGTGGTATGCATGAGTGAAAGATTCAACTGTTTCACACAAATTACAGAAGTATCAAAAAAATACTTTATTTTTTTCGAAATTGATCTCAAATATCTATAGAGGAGCAACTAGTTTAACAAGCACTTCTGCTATCCAGAAATATGGCTGATTTCAGGAATTGTGAATTGTAATTTTTTACTGGCATTTGCTGAGTCAATTAGCTGGAGATGCTGTTTCAAATGCATCCCTGCATTTCTTAAAAAAGATTGATTCCCTACCCTTATCCCCCCAGTTAAATTTAAATTAAGGCCACCAATTATAAAATAAAACTCTCAAAAACTGACGTTGGAGGATGGGTTAATATTGTTCTATCCTGTGCATGTCTGAATAAAAACATCACCCTTAGAGACCTGATGCAAACACCAACTCCCCAGAAATAGCCAAGCTAATCAGTAAATGACAGTCCTCTCTTCTAGTCCTCACCCCTGTCAGTTACATGATGATAAAAGTGCGTGTCCAGATTTTCACCAGAAACGAGTCAAATCCTCTCTCCACTGCTTTGTTGAGATGATCCTGGCCATTAATTAAATTTTGTTATGTTGGGGACTGTTTTGCTTACTTCCCCCCCTAACATCTGCATAAATGCAACACTGAACACTGCGCCCTAGGAAAGCTGCTAACAGAAACATCCCGACTGTGAATTTCTCCTGCACGCAGCCTGGCAGCTTTTTGTCAGCCCACCACCCATCCTCTAGCCCGGGAGCAATTCCCCCAGGAACACGCAGCTCCCAGGCGTGCTGTGGATCGAACCCAGGACTGTCCCATCCGAAATGCCTGCTGTTATCATGGCTGGGATCCTGGTCAGTATGAAGACTTGCCTGGCAGAACTGTTGCTGTACTAAAGCCTTATTCTTGGTCTGATGAAAACATGGCCTAGCAAATTACTAGGATTTGTCTGTATACATCTGTTAAGAGTAAAGTTCTGCAGCCTCTTGCACGCACTCCAGGAAAGCCCCCAGATTTCTACAAAGCTTGTGCACAAACACAATTTGGCTCTGAAAAATAAAGCAGAGAAACACTATACTGTCAGCGATGTGGGAAACATACTTGTTGCTCTTCAAATCTTAATAAATATGCCAATGATGCCGAATGAAACGCTTCACTATAGCTTCTTCTTCCTGCCCCCCCCAGCCCTGCAAGTTCCATTTCATAAAATTAAAAGAATACAGAAAAAACATGCTTGAAGACATATTAAAAAATAATAAAAAAAAAAGGCAGACAGCCTCCTACCATATATACTGCAAATACTTCAACTAATTCATCAGACCAGAGCCACACAGTTCCCGCTGAGCCATCCACCTAAATCTGCGTGGTTTGGGCTCAGCAGTCCCACTGACTCGAGAAGAACAAATGCACCTTGTGTTCTGCTCTGGGAAACCCTGATGGTGCTCGGAAACCTGAACATGCAAGGAGACACCTGCCTGGCAGCAACACTGCCGTGATGGCAGCATTTTGTCTCGAACAACAACAAAAGCCCTTTAAAAAAATAACACTTTTTCCTCTGTTTTGCTGTAGCAGCATCCACTTTAACCACATAGTTCACACATGCATTAAGCTGATGGGATCGCTCCAGGTTCCTCAGCTGATCCTTAACTCACGGAGCTGCTTTGCTCAGTGCCAGGCTTTGTGGAGAAAGGCATCAAGTTGTGCAGCAACAGAGCTACAAAATGGTGATGTTTAGGGGCAAACGGAGCCCTGTTTTGTCCCAGCAGCTCTCCAGAAAAAGGGGAAAAAGCCGTGGGGTGATTGCAGCACCTGGCAGGCACAGCCAGTCCCGCGTAACTCTCACCTTCTCTTACGTCTCTCACTGCGGTGCCTGGATCCCCAGATGCAGCACCTCACAGTTCCCATGGCAAGTCCTTACTGGTAGGAATTGCACAAAATCCAGAAGCTGCTCATGGGATAACTTGCAAGAGATGAAGGATGCACCTTACCCTCCCCCTCACCTCCCTGCGGCAGAGGGGACCTCTCTGGGCCTCCCTCCATCTGTACTTCTCAACCCCCTCCCCTCTCCTGCCTTAGTGCACAAGGACAAGAAGAGGTCCTGTGGCCCTCCTCTGCCTCTGAGGTAGGATCTCCCGCTGCCAGGAGCTCTCAGGACTGTACCTTGCAGCCACGTCTCCCAGGTGGCAGACGGCTAGCTGGTTTTCAGCATTTACTGCTGCAGAATTAAGCACCACCAACATACAAATGAAGCGTGTTTGTGCAGTACTGTAAAAACTATGAGGGAAGCGCTAAGGGCTGTTTACCATCACAGCAGTTTCAGAAGCTTTTATATAAAATACAGTCTGCCCTGCCTCATTCTGTACTGAGAACTGATACAGAAACAGCCTTCCACAGGGACTACAGTGTTCCAGATTTGCAGACAGGCTAAATTATAAAATCTGGTCCTTTTTCACTTAATACCTGACAGAAAGAGAATAGTATACAGGTTTGAGGACTGCCATCAGAGCTCTAGACCAAGCCTGCAAATAGAGCTTGAGTATTTTCCCACAAATATTCCACGCCTCAAAACAAGCACAGACTGGCCAGCAAAACTTGGGAGGCGAGATGCCAGGGGACTACAGGTCCTGCTTCGACTTCTGCTTATGATTTCTACTGATAGGAATTTTCCAATTTCCTCTCTAGTGTGGATTGCAGCATACAGAATCACTATTTTTTTCCATTCTGGAATGATTCCCCAAGTAGACACTTAAGTTTCGAAGTCCTGCTTCACGAAATGAGCTGTCACAAGGACTGTCACCACTGAATTCAGGGCAGCAGTGCTGAAGTACTTTGCTGTGCTCTGTTTGCAATAGAGCCAGTGCCCCTGTCTTTAAGCTGCCAGTCAAGACATCAACGTGGCCATGCTGAATTCACAGCTGGGAGAGGGTTACAGTCTGTATGAAAGTAACATTGCCCTAACTGTCACTAAGCAACTACAGAAACCTGAGTAAACATGCTTTTTTCTTGCTTTTAAAAGAAGTTGATGGCTTAAAACACAAAGCAAAAACTAAAACCACCAGTAACTGATTTTGATTTCCGAATGACTTAGTACCAAGAACGAGTGTAAGCTTCAAAGACGTTTTTCAGTCGTGACACATCATCTGCGTTACTAATAAAACGTTCCTGTACATTCTGCAGCATCAGGCACACTAAGCACCAGGCAGAGAAGTACTCTGAGCTCCTGTGCTGTGGGATCCCTTCAAAGTCCAAGACACTTTCTCCACTAATAGGAGCTGAAAATTGCATAAGCATCTCCCAGCTTTTGAAAAATTCAACCCCTGTTTACAAAGCACAAGTTCTCCCCAGATCTTGGGTAATTTAACATGGATAAGGGATCTGGCCATCCCCTTATGGCTGTTGCTGACATTTGCACACTTCGGCATCGCTACCAGTGCCATAGCTGGTATTTTGACAGTCTCCATGCTCCCCTCTCTGCGTGTCTCAGTTCCAACATGCTTCAAGCTGTTGTCTTTTCTCTGGTGCGAGCAGAGCTGGATATTTCACGTACTGACAAGCTGAGGGAAGCAGTTCCCAGGTGGATCGAAGTGTCAAAACGAGAGTTACTTCTGCTGTTCAAGCCACAGGTCATACAGAACGAGTACAGCTGAGCAGACAGCACCTGTGAGCAATGCACGTCCTCAGTCTTTGCTCCAGTTGTGACAGGGCCTTATCCCTTCCTCCAGTTTTACACTGGAGTCAAGTCTGTGACTTAGGCAACTAGCCCTTGCTTCTCACTGGTGTAAAGTGAGAGATACACGCGCATGGCATGTACATGGGAATACCTTCAGCTCTAAACTGGTCACGTAGCCAGAAATTGATAAATCTGCAGTCTTCATCACGCCAGCACTAGCTATTGCAGCAAATGCATGATTAATGGAGCAGCCAGACAGATCCACCTCCAGGCAGGAAGAACAGAATGGATTTTTGTGGTTTTTTTTTTTTGGTTTCAGTTTCTTTAGAATTGTGAGCAGCTGTGTCCCATCACATTCTCTGCTGCAAAATCCCCGTGGTAGAGGCCCTGCTACAAGACTGTACCCAGAAAGAGGAATCCTGTAGCACCGGTGATAGGTTGGGCACTCCAGTAATTTACACTCAAGTAACGCATAGTTTTTCAGGACTTAAAGGCGGGTTATAAACAAGACTTTCAAAGCCAACAGATTTTTGTGATTTCCAAACCTAGCTGAGTAGCAGACAGCGATCTGGTTTTAGAAGCCCTTTGCATTAGCACAATGTCAGATTAACTAATGAAACAGCTTGAACTTTTCCGGCATCCAGCGTTCCTCGCGAGATATGTTCAACAGGTACCCTTGGCCTTCTCTTTGTACATTCACACTCCTCCTTAAGTGTCTGTCCTGAAGCCCCTGAAGTCACCTCGAGCTCCTTTTCCTGACACACAGGACAGCAAGCTGTAAGACCTTTCTTTCGACAACTCGGACACGTCAGGACGAGCTGCCGGCAGTGCTGGCTGGAACAAAGTTTATACTGGTCCCACAGCGTCCCACAGTACCTGCATGCTGGAGGGAGGAGGAAAAAAGACACGTTAACACCCACATTGTCCCATCTGTCCCCCTTGCAGAGGGTTTTCTGTGGCACCAGGGGGCTGAAATCTCATTTAAGTGGCTATCCATTTGTCTTCCAGGTATTTTATTCCTGCTTTAGCTTGATATTCTAGAACATAGTTCATTTTCGAACTTCTGGTTTTGATGTACAACACTTGAGACAGCTGTCTCTCCAGACAAAGTGCTCGCTACTGCTTCCTCTAGCTCAGAGCAGACAGATCTGACAGAGCAGATCTCTGCTGCCAGGAGCACCATAAAGAACCATACGCTGGTGGAGAGGAGCCCAGTACCCAGGAACGTTGCCTGCTAGTGAAAGGGATGCCATGGGACTCCTGTCCACCTGAAAGCAGTGGCATATGGGGTGTCACTTGCAGTCCTAGCAGAGTCCTTCCACAACACCAGACAGGTTTTGACCCTTGAACAAAAAGCTTTCTGCCCATTTCAGCTGCAACACTGAAAAGGTGCCTACTTCAACACTTCTCCTTGAAGCTTCTGTAGAAAATGGCTGTGATATACCCAGTGTGTTCTGTTGCTACACCAAGCCAGGAACCATCAAGATGAGTACGGTAAAATGCAGAGGAGGAGTGGGAGGTTACGCTGAGAAAGTTACCCACTCTGAGAAAACACAGCACTGCATACAAAAAAGGCTAGAGCCAAGTTCCTTCTATTTGTACCTAGCAACAGAGAAGATGACAACAGGCATTTCATTTGGAATAGCTGAAGAGTGACCCCAGCCAGAAGACCAAGCAATGTTCTTAACAACTTCAACTAGAGGTCACTGAAATTCTACAGGCTGCAGAAACTATTAAAGCATAAGAACAACTAACTGCTGCAGAGCGTAGTGCCTCCACGTTCCCAGTGCCTGTCAGTCCGTGCTGATGTTCTCAGACCTCCGGAGCAGAGACCAGCTGACACCAGGAGAACTCTGTAACGCTGCGGTTACTTGGCCAACCACAGTCTGATCATCTGTGTGCAACAAGTGGGTAACAACAGCAGGGTGTGACATCCCCGCAGCTCCTGACGGCTCATAACTGCAGCTGTTCCACAGGGGATGCTTCATTTTACTCGCCCAGCTTTAGAGAACTCTGTTTAGTGCCCCCTTTTGCTCTTGTTTCTGTTCTATGTGTTAAAACCTTGATTAGAGTTGATTATCATAATGAACAGTGACAGTACTAACAGATCAAAGTGAGTACGAGGATGAAATACGCAGACCAGTCTGTCCCCCCCCTGTTCTATGCATCTTTGTGGAAAACTCTGCTGTCGCTTCCCAGCATTTTGCACTCACATCATCTAGTCTTACCTGAGATGACATCTTCATTGGAAGAAATGGAGAAACGATCATCAAATACAAACAGCTTCCCCCTGTAGAATCCATCCGGAAACTCTTCCAGGTACTTGTGAATTCCACCTTTTAGCTGGTACACCTCTTTGCACACTGCCTGTTTCAAGCACAACAGCAGAAATGCTGAAGGAGACGGCAGCAGTGGGACTGTGCCAGAGCTACCAAAGCGAATTCGGAAATGACACCATGGGTCAACGGAGAGGAAGCAGTTTCTCCGTGACCATCAGATGGCAGCAGGTGTGCCCACAAATCTAGTCAGTGCCACTGGGTGGCTCTCATAATGCTGGCTTGTTGACATAAGCCTAAAGGAGCAGTTGATAGTACAGTCAAAAAAAGGCTGGTAACCACCTTGGCTGAGGGAGGTTTGCTGCACCACAGATCAGACACTTTTGAACCTCTGTGAACCACCGCTGCTTCTGGTTTTTGTTTGTTTGTTGTTTTTTTTTTGTTGTGTGTGTGTTGAACTGTTAACAGGAGCAGAATTTCTCAAGGCTCATGTTCGTGCAGCAGAGAAAGAACCAAGGTTTACATCCCAGGAGAACATGCATGTGTGCTGCCCCCTTTCTCCTTAAGGTAGGGACCCAGGACAACGGTGGGATGGAAGACACAATTAGAACAATAAAATGTGTGAAGGATTTAACTCCACAGTACTGGGAAATCGCTGACTTGATGACTCTCCTCACACTGAAATGCTCAAGCTGTGCAGTAATGAGCACAGAGCGTAACTTAGATAGAGCTTGTGGAAACACAGCAGAATGCTCTCAAACCCTCCTCAAACACCATTACAATGGTCGAGGCACTTCGAAATAAATACCCTCTTCTCAGTGAATGATTCACTTCTTTCACAGAGCAATCACTGCTGTGACTGCAGTCCGTGCACATCACACTGAGCTGCAATAAATCCCCGTCCTTGACAGGCAGCATAAAGCAAATGTGAGACACCCTCCTCCCCACACTGAGCACTTTATGCTCAGTAAGAATTTCACAACAAAAGAGAAGACAATCACCCTCACAGCAGTCTCAACTCCCGACACTTGTGCCCTCAGAATGACATTTCACCTTGCTCCGTAGGTAAGCAGAGCCTCTTTCACAGCGAATGCCTCCCGTGCAGTACATCAGGACGCGCTTGTTTTTAAAAAGCTCCAGGTTTTCATCGACATAGCTGGGAAAATAGCTGAACTTCCTGATGTCTGGAGCCAGACAGCCCTGGAAGTGTCCCTGCAATAACAACAGACAGGCATGTGAGTGGTTATAAGCTGTCTTACATGGCAAGGTCTACGCCTCAGGCTACAGGAAGTAACAAATTTTGGGGCCAGGACAACTGGGTCACTGCACACACCCAACAATGCGATACTTCTTTCCTAGGAAGAAAGGCTGAGAAAGCTGGGGCTGTTCAGCCTGAAGAAGAGAAGGCCCCTGGGAGACCTCACTGCAGCTTTTCAATACTTAGAGGGGGCTTATAAAAAAGATGGAGAGCAACTGCTAGGACAGATAGTGATAGGACAGGGGGGAATGGTTTTAAACTTCCAAAAGGGGGATTTTAATTGAATGTTAGGAGGAAGTTCTTCACTGAGAAGGTGGTGAGGCACTGGAACAGGTTGCCCAGAGAGGTTGCGGATGTCCCATCCGTAGAGGTGTTCAAGGCCGGGCTGGATGGGGCCCTGAGCAACCTGGTCTGGGGGGTGGCATCCCTACCACGGCAGGGGGCTTGGAACTGGGTGATCTTTAAGGTCCTTTCCCAACCCAAACCATTCTATGGTTCTGTGATACTTTAGGCTGCTCCTCAACTGCATTTATGCAACAAAATAGCTGTTAAAATCTACAAGGAAATTCTGGACACACTTCTCATTCAAGCACGGAGCTAGGTAGAACAGGATTGTCAGAGAGGATAAACTACAGCAGTGCAGAAGAGCTGGTACACGGGAAATGGAAGGACAGGATGCCCCCACTCTTCTTGGCATATGGGGCAGTGCAAAAATGCTAGAAAATGTCCTTACAAATTACACTATTTTTTACTTCGAACAGGAAACTTCTCACTGCTCTTCTTCTATGGACTGCTTTGTCTTCTTCCTGCCCCAAGCTGTACAAGCACCCTGCCAGGCAGGATCCGTACTGGGTTGCTCCACAGGGTCGTGCAGGGTCCTCCGCTGCTTGTGTCTAACAGCCATTGCTAAACTGAACGTGGCACTTATTTCAGTCAATGTGATCTCTCCTCCAGAGTAAAGGTACACCCCAACAATGTCAACTGCTTCCCCACAGCACCTGTAACACTGCAAGAAGCAAGCCAACAACACTTACTATTTTACTTTCATAAAAGTTCCTGCAGTCCAGCAAGATGGTATCGCTTTGTCCTTGACTGGCCTGAGACAGATACTGTTCTACTTCTCTATGAAATTCCTGAGGGGATAAATGGATTCCTTTAGATAAAAAAAAAAAATAAAGACAGAGATAAAGAAGTTGTGAGAATCAGAACTACAACATGTTACATATGATCTCTCACTGACTCAGATTCTCCTCAAATTTCCAACCTAAAAGACATTTTTTTCTGCGACTATTCAGAGTTTGCATCCCAACTCAACCACCTAAGTTTATCTGTGTTCAGCTTCTATTGGTGAATGAACGAAAACACAACGCTGTTCCAGCTGTTCCACATGACAGAAGCAGCAGCAGACAGTTGCCTGTCCGTATGACCTTTGTTTTGTTCCCCTGGCAACTCTTATGACTGTGAAAAACAGTGTAATATGTTTCCTTCCACTTGGCTCATCTTTCATTACATTTGGATGGGCAGAACCCTACAGAGACACAACTTTTTCACTGAAATTAATCCCTTTTGAACAAAATGGAAAATTTCCGTGAGCATGTACTACTTGCAATGCAACCTGAATTTACTTAAAGTTTCTCAACTTTACGGTTGCTCAGGACTCCCGGCTGACTGGAAAACAAAGTCTCTCCCACCAAAATCCCCTACTTATAGAAATCTGCCAGCAACAAAACCTCCTGATAGAAAAAAAACGTCCAGAACTGCTCTGCTAATTGTTATTTGTAGAGCTACTGCTTACTGTCCAAGTGTATAGTAATGCAAGTACAATTTAGGACAGCTCACAGAAGTTTTATGAACTATGATCACAGCAAGAGAACGTCTGGACAGCAGCTCTCCCTCTGCTCCCATTCTCAGCCAAGTGACTAAAGAGACCCAACATATACACTGTTTTAGAAAAAGAGAAAGGGGTGATGAGAAACGATCACTCCAACGCTAACAAAACCAGGTATCCCCAGCTGGGAGGGATGGACTCTAAACAATCATTTAAATGTTTACAAGGGCAGGTATCCATTCCTGGGAGGGATGGGCTCCTTGTTACAGTTAAGTAGCTTGTTAACTGCCATGATGGTACGAAGGAATCAGGCATGAATAACGTGAATAAAATGGTACAGAGAGGTGGCTTTCGGCATAGCCCACGGGAGTTTTACATCCAGTATAATCTTAGCTCAGAAGTGGGGAGCTGAAACAATCACAGACTGTTAGCTTTTACTTGAAAGGAATGTTCTTTTATTTGGGATAAACTTCACTGCCAGACCTCTCAAATCTTTAATATGAGTAAGTCTGCTAACACATTACCATCTACGTAAATGTCCTCATAGCAGGTGCATAGCTATGTACTTCTTACTGGGCTTAATCCGTACTAAGCAGCTATAGGTGGCAGAAAACAAATGCCGCTTGTGCCGGGGGCTGGTGTGATCCTGATACAAAACCCGGTTCTGCTTTACTGTGATAGGTGCATGGCTGTTTTAACTTCAACACGAGGAAAGTCAGGTCAGCGGTCCCAGGCATAGGAAAATGCATACAAATACCCAAGTCTAAGGTTCAGCGGGATTCTAACACCTTATAAAAAAAGTTAAGCACAGCTTTCTGCATCCACAGCATGAGAATCCACTGGATCCACAAGACTCTACGGAAAACTCTACCTATACAACTTGGTTCTTACACCAGGCTGATAGAGCATTGGAGCTCTTTATACTTACCGTTTATGAGCAAGCAGTCTCAAGCACCTACAAAATATTTATACCAAATAATCTCATGCTTTGAAGTGTCTTTCCCAATCATCACACGTAACCTCACCTTACATCTGCCTTTAGCAGGTGTCCAAAGACATTCCCCGATTAAAGATAAAAGTATTTGCTTACTCCAAAAGTCATTTGAACTATTACAATTTGCTACAAAAAGGACAGTTAACTCTCAGCTTTTTGAAGCAGCTAAACACTTAGCAGAACAAAACCTGGACCAGCAAATTCCCTACACCATTAACTTCTGACTACCAGTAAGGGATCAATTCATCTACTTTAGACGCCTTCTGTATCCACTGTGTCCTGGCCACTGCACAGAAGGAAGTGTTTCTTGGTGAAGATACTTTATTCTTCACTTACCTCTCAATAAGGTGAGAGGCTTTGTTTTTCATGAAATCAACTTACCAGTTTCTTTATAAGAGACTTTTTTTGGATCAATGCCCATAGGTACAATTTCTTTAAATACTCCAACTCGAAGGTCTGGGAAACAGTGAGCTCCTCCTGCACTTCTCTAGGAAATTAAACAGAGAAATAATCCAACACAATTGCCAGGTGTCAAGATCAAAAACATCCACTCATTTTAATTTCTACATTCCACTGGAATATTTATATATCTTGGTGGCTGAGGGAAAGATCCTGCCAAGATCCACAGTCTGCATCCAGAGGGTTAGGAAGTGGTCCCCTCCTGCAACCCAACAGAAAGATGTCCTAGTCCCAGTGCCTACCCAGCAGGTGAGACGGGCACCATTTGGCACGAGATGCAGAATCACCACGGAGTTGTAAGGCTGAGAAAGCTGTTCTTAGTCAGAAACAACGTTGCTAGCATCTATCATGAGAAAGTCAGTGCCACCACTGAGCGTGCTGACACGTTACACAAATAACCTCTTTTCAGTGCTGGATCATGGTGATGCATCTGGGCCCTGCACTTCTCCTCAGCTCCTATGACCCCCCACCACAAGCACAGGGCAGCACGATCCCAGCTCTCAAGGAAATCAGTTCACAGCAACTGTAGTGGCCACTGGATATTTTCACAGCCCCAGTCCCAATTTTCATTCCTCTATTCCCCTCTCTTCCTGGCACAGGAACCTGAGACGCTCACTTACTTGGCTATACAGCATGCAGAGGAACCATGAGACAGAAAATAACAACAAAAGCTAACACAAGAGCGGTGGTGCTCAGAGAGGTAATGCAAGGCTGGAGATTTTGCCAAAGTAAAATTCCATCCCCACTTTGTTTTTGCAACTGCACATCACTGTAACTAAAAGGTCAGACTTATCCTTGAAATTCATCCAAAGACAACACTCAATTGAAGAGCTAAGACTGAAATGGCACTGCAGTTCTATACGAGATTTGAGTGTCACAAGCTTCACTAACTCTTTTGGATTTAGTTACGTGCTGAGAACAAAGTGGTACTCCCTGCAAATAAAACTGTGCAGAAAAGAAAATGGTAATCAAAGCAGCAGCTTTCCTTCCTCACAGAGAAAGTACGTACAGTGATGGGGCAGCAAAAGCCCACCAGCGTGCCACGTGGTGCCAGCTATAGCTGCCACCACCACCACAATCAACAAATGTGTTCAGGCTCAGGCAGAAGTCAGCACCCCACCCTCCCTCTGGTCAGGCACTGACTGGAGTAGGGAAGAACCCCTTGACTCTGCCCGTGTATTTTTTTCCTAAAGCACATCCACTTCATGGAATTGACAGTGGACACCATCAGGACACCAAATCCTGCAAGAAACCTAAACCAGCAGGCTTCTAGGCGAGGATCTCACGTCAGCGTGAAGAAGAGAGCGGGGGAATATTTTGCATGGATTTGTGCAAGCTGTGATGCCTAGGTTTTGGCACTCAAGTCAGAGAAAATGCTTGCTGAAGAATAGTGGAGAAGTGTGTTCCCTCCCTCACCTGTGTGCAGCCTGCATGACTTTGCATCTGCTGCCACCACTGCTCACAACACCTGCTACAACTGCTTGCACCAGCGGATACCCAAACAAAGTTAGTTTAGGAATTTACCAGTGCAGGCAGAGCAGAACTGCTAGAGCAAAAGCGTACTATCGAAAAGCAGTGTGCTCATTTCTCAGTCATTAAACGTCCTGCATCAACAATGTCTGTGTAGAAATTACTTTTGCATACCTTGAAATCATCTTGACACAAAATGTCTTTGAACAGAGGCTGGGAAAGCATGACTTCAATGTAGAGACTGGTAGCTGCTTTGCTCCCACCAACTGTTCCATTGATTCCTTCTGAAGCAACTCGTACCTAGAAGGCAAGAGGAGAAGCTGGGGCTAAGGTTTAGTAACAACAGGAACAGATCGTGGTGAAACGAGCAAAATATGACTGGGTGACAAAAGGCAGACACAGAAGTAGGTTCAGAAAAGAGACTACTGAGGAAGGAAGGAAGGAAAAGAGTTACAGTGAAGTTGAGCAGAAAGAACACAGTAAAACAAAAACTGAAATAAAAATCCAGTAACTGCTTTTAAGCCATTTCAGAAGACTGACATCAAGAGAGTCAGGTAAGCTCGAGCAATAAAATGATAAGTGGTTAACAAACAAATCCTGCAGTCAGAATTAAAATCCCCACTGAAGTCTGCTTCAGGAACAGTGGGATGGTGCTCAGTGATAAAAGGAAGATGTGGATATGCATAATATGGCGTGCAATATTAAATGTCACTGTGAGTCATTTTACCTACAGCACTGACGTAAATGAAGAAAAACTCTGAGGCGGTGAAAAAAAGACTGAATACAAAAGCGGAAAAAAAAAAGTGCTTGAAAAGGCAACTGCTGAACCTGATTTGGAAAAGAAAAAAAATGGAAAAAAAAACAAGGGGGAAAAAAAAAAGAAACACAAACCCAACCACCAGACAAGATACCTGATCAAAAAAAAAAAAAAGCTAATGCGTCAGGATATTTCAGCCCCAGACCGTGCAGATGTAGAATAGGGACGGTGTGTTCCTTTCATTCCTTCTGAGCAAGGAAGGCTGGGTTTGTACAATGCAGGTCTGTACAATCTGTTCTGCTTTAAACAGCAGCAGCTCAGGGAAAATTGTCAGAGACGAGACGCAGGTCTGTTAGCTGAGTTAGAGTGCTGTGAGAAATTTCTGTTCCCATTCCTGAGATACAGAAAATTAAGAACAAGAAAATGAAGCAAAGGGAGTAATAAAAACTTTGGGAAGGAAACAAAAAAAACAGCAATGCTTTGATGGTACAGTCCATCCTGGTCGAGTCTTCTGTATTTCTGTCTATGAAATGACCCCAAGTTGTGCCAGGGGAGGTTTATGTTGGATATTAGGAAAAACTGTCTTCAGTGAAAGGGTTGTGAGGCCTTGGGGCAGGCTGCCCAGGGAAGTGGTTGAGTCACCATCCCTGGAGGCATTCAAAAGACGTGTAGATGTGGTGCTTAGGGACACGGCTTAGTGGAGGACTAGGCAGTGCTAGGTCGGTGGTTGGACTTGATGATCTTAGAGGTCTTTTCCAATCTAAATAGTTGTGATCCTTCACCAGAGCATACAGACACTGTCCATACAAGAATTTCTATGCAGCTAGGCCAGAAGGAGCTGACATGCATGTTCAGAATTTTAAAAAATGTCAGTACAGGAAGCAAAGGGCTAACAGGAAAGTAAGAAACAAAAAACACGGTAGGTGTTAGGAAAAAAAAAAAGAATTGGAAGCAGAGAATCCAAATAGGAGGAAATGGGGCAGATATTCTCTGCAGAGATTCAGACCAAGAAAGGGAAGACATCTGCCAGTATCAGGAGTGCAGACAGGTGGCTCCAGTGCACCCACACAGTTAATCACAGGGTGCAGAGGCTGGTCTCCTACCACTGGCATAGAAAGAAAGGCTACTCAGAAAGACAAGTCACAGATAAAAGTAGTGCCCTGCTCAGAGCTGTCCTCTCGGAAAATTTTCCTCCCCACAGACAGCCTAGGGACATCAGCTTTGTGAGCCTGAAACGCCCCCACCCACAGCCTCCAGAAGCCACCCGGACTCTTTATCCTCCAAGGAAGGAAAAGCACAAAGACGCTGTGCAGGAACCAGCACTGATGCCCCGTGGTGTTACCTAAGCTGCCGGCTGCTCCCTTCTCACTCCTGACAGCGTGGGTTACAGCTGGGTGCAGTGACCCTGCCTGTAAGCCCGCTGTACCTCAAGGAGGCAGCAACACACCACGCAGCCGGGCTGCGCTGCGCTGCACAGGCAGCTTGGCCTTCGGGATGTGCTGCACAGGCTGAGCTCCGCCTGACAACCCAGGAGCCCACAGGCAGCCCCCTCCCACAGTCCCACAGCAGTAATTGTGGCATCCGTGTGTCCTCGGCTCCGTGTGAAAGCCCATCCAGAAGTTCCCATGTGAGCATCCTTTTTGTTTGACAGCAGGAATGAGGGCTGGACTTCTTTTCCTGTTAAAAAACTCTGTAGCAGTTTGAATGACCAGAGTGGGTTAACCCTTCCACGGACAGGGGGTGCACAACTCATGCTTCTCAGCATCAAAAGGGATGTAAGATTACCTGTAGTTTCTTTTTCTCTGTAGCTTTAGCTCTAATAAGCAGCTTTCTAAATGATACTTGACAGAGTCTGAGTGCTTTTCTTAATGGAATTGCAACAGACAAAACAGTCGAGGACCCACATGCCACATCATCCTGCACTAAACAAAGGCAACATAGGGAATACAACCGTTGCTTAAAACCTTACCTTGCCAGTGAGATGCAGATGCTCGCACAGCGCCTTTTGCCAAGCACAGAGTTTCTCTGGATCCCTCACCTCGCAGTAGCAGTAATACAGAAGTACTTCTCCCGCCTTGCTGCCCATAGCATGGCAAAGACGAACAAACAGGAAAAGGATGTTAAGAGTCGAAAGCTCAAAAATACGTTATTAGTGCTAACTTTTCCGAAAGTGGGAAATTTTCTTCTGGTGGATGTGGTGGGGAGAAAACAAAACTTTGAGGGGTTAGCACTGCAGGGTTTGATCCTTTCCAAGAGAAAGAATATGGGCTAAGGGAAGCTCCTACATTCCTCGGGACTAGTCACGAAGTGAACTTACCTGTACAGCACAGGACATCTCTGCCAGTGGCCTGCTCAAGTTTCCCTCAACAGACAAGCTACGAGAACTCCCTTCTTTTTTTTTTTCTTATGGGCACACAACTGTCTCACTAAGTGCTTAATATAGCAAGCTTGCACACCAAATATTCAAGCTATTTAAAGAAAAAAAATAAAATTTTCAGTGAGATTGTGGGTACCTGCATTCTGCGCAGCAAGGGTTGGATTCTCTACCAGAGAAAAAGCGTGAATCTAGTTATTTGTAAGTAAGGATCCCTTAGTTTTCCCGGGTGACTGGTGAGAAAGGACCTGTGCGGAGTGTCTCCTGCTGTTCCGCTCCTTCTTACTGTCGTCCTTCCTTGCTGACAGGCCTGAGCTGTCCAACAACACACGCACGGGCTTGCTTTAAGAAGGTGCACGGACGCAGCTCCGACAGCTTGCTCCCACAAAGCCACAGCTGGAACAAACACCGCGGTGTGCCTGCGCGTGTGTCGGCACCTCAGCCTGCGTTTTGCAGGGGCGCGAGGGGAACCGGGAGGGCGCTGAAGCGAGACAAGCGCCGGCAGGAGGGGACACACACGCAGCGGCCGGTTTGCGGAGGGATGTGCGGGTGGTGTTTGGCGACCTCGGGGGGGGGGGGCGTGTGTGTGAGAAAACCCCTCCCGCAGCCGGCGGCTGGGCCGGGGCCGCCCCGCGGCCGCTCCTTACCTCTCCAGCTCCCCGGGGCCGAGGTGCCGGGTGTCGGGCAGCTCGTCGCACACCTCCGCGCCGCGCTCGGGCCCCGCCGCCCCTCGGTGCGCCTCGCCCTGCCCCTGCCCCTGCCCCTGCCCGTGTCCGCGGGGCGGCGGGCGCAGCTCGGCGCCGTGCTGGGTGCCCACATGCCTGTGGATGCCGCCGCGCTCGCGGAACGTCTGCCGGCAGCACCGCCACCACACGGCGCCCGCGGCGCCCGCCGGCACCTCCCTCGCCTTGACGAAGGCGGAGAAGGCCGCCCTGAGGGCCGACGCCCGCTGCTTCCTCGCACCGCCGCCCCCCGCCCCGGGCCCCGCCGGCGGCGCCTCGCCCGGCGCCATCTTCCCGCCGCCTCCTCCCCCTCCTCCTCCTCTTCCCCCCCCCGACTCGGGCCGCCGGAAGCCCTCCCGCGGCACCGCCCGCCCCGGAAGCGGAGGCGCAGGCAGGGCGGAAGCGGGCGGTGCAAGGCCGCGCGCTCGCATCGGTCCCGCGCGGCGCGGAGCGGCCCGGAGCCCTCCCCTCGGCCCCTCACGACATGTCGCGACGGCGGCACAGCGACGACAGCGACGACAGCGATGGTGAGCGGCCGGCGCCCTCCCCCCCCCTTCCTCCCCCCCTTCCTCCCCCTTTACCCTCCCGGTAGCCGTTGAACCGTTCTAACGGCTTTAGCGGTGTTTTTTTTTAACGGTTTTTAACCGGTAACGCCCCGGTGTGTCGGAGCAGGGCAGCCCCACAAGCGGCGGAGGACGTCGGAGCCGTCCGAGATCGAGGAGAGGCTGGAGTCGCTCATCTGCAGGGTGGGGGAGAAGGTAAAGGCGGACGCCGCGCCCGTGGTGAGGGGACGGGGCTTGGAGGGGCGCTGCGGCAGCGCTGCGGGAGGCGTTAGCGAAGCGATTAGCCTAATTAGCCGGGTGGCCGGGCCCCGCACGCAGCCGCTGGGGGCTGGGGTAAGGGGCGCTTCCGTCCCGCTCCCTCGCCCTCCGCGTGGGGGCCGGGGGCTGGCTCGCGTTGCCTGATGATGATGGGACTGTTGTGTGGTGTTTTTTTTGTTTTTGTTTTTTTTTTTTTTCTTCTCCTTCCTCAGAGCAATTCGTCCTTGGAGAGCAACTTGGAGGGCCTAGCAGGCGTTTTGGAAGCTGACCTACCAAATTACAAAAGCAAGATACTGAGGATTCTGTGTACCGTGTATGTATGCAGAAGACGGCCTGGGGGTCGGGGAGATGCTGTTTTTCTCTGTGCTAAAGGCAGAAGTTCTTGTTTAAGGTGGTTTGAGTGCCAACAATAGCTATCGGTTCTTGAACACAGAATTTGTTTGCCTACAAACAAAACGTAAAGGGATAAACTTGTTACGTACGCGGTATAATTCAAGAAAGATACCTCTTTACGGTGTTTTTCCCTGAAACATACACAGGGCTTAAAGCAGATGAAAGAACCTCAGAGCAGCTCTTCGGTATCAACAAAAATAGGGCAACGCTGGGGGATAACCTCTTTCCCAACGAAACACTTAAAAGCACCAAAGCCATTGGCTGCTAATGCTTATTTCGTCTCACTGTCTGTGCTCTCTTCTTGCTGCTGGTTCCTCTCCTCTGGCGATGCCATGCTCCTGTCTTCTTAAGCCCGTTCTCTGGAGGCGGGGAGCTGGGAACGTGGAAGAGCTGCCAGCAGGCTCTCCCTGGCTGACAGCACTCCTCTCTCTCCCAGCAAGGAGCAGAAGCAGCGCTGGCCTGTGTCGGGTCACTGGAGATGGGGCTGAGGGAGGGGTCCCACATGGCCTGCCGTAGTGTATGAGAGCGGTACGAAGGAAGAGCCTGGTGAGGAAGGAGAATGTTTGAGCAGTGGCTTACGCTATAGTTTTGCAGGTGCTTTAAGTCTATTTTGTAGGAATGTCTGTTGTTTTTTTCCCTATAGCAGTACAACACACCTTTTGAAATAAAGGGTTAACCTACAGATATTCAAATTATGGTTGAGGGAAATTATTTCTTTATAGTAGGACTTTTCTATTTCTTCCCTATGCTGTCCCTAAATCAACCACTTTGACAAGAGGAACTCGGGGTCAAAGTTAAGAGTGTAAAATGTGTACATCTCTTGTGCAGTCTTGCTGCTTACCCTAAATTATGAAATTAAAACAATATCGTACATCTTTGTGTAAGTTCTATCACATTATTTGGCGAACTCTGCAGAATGCTTAGCAATTAGAAATGAATGTCTTAAACATTGTCGAAAGTGATGTCTGCCTTTCTAAATGACTGTAATTCTGAAAAAGAGATTGCCTGGAAAGTATTAAACACAGGACAGAACTAAAGATTCTACTGGCACTTTTTCTTATTTCCACCTGAAACGAGTTTAACTTACTGCAAGCAAATTCTGAGCTGCTATGCAGTTGCCACTTGGCACATGATGAATAAACTTCTAACACCATGTTTCTTTTTCTGTGTCAGTGCACGTCTGTTACCAGAAAAGCTTACTGTTTACACAACACTAGTTGGGTTGCTGAATGCCAGAAACTACAACTTTGGTGGAGAATTTGTAGAAGCCATGATTCGTCAGCTTAAAGAATGTCTGAAAGTCAATATGTACAATGAAGCTGTCCACTTAGTAAGTCATTTTTTATTTGTCTGTCGTTTTACGTTTTTCCTCGTCCTTTTTTTCTCCTCCCTTTCACGTTTTTTGTTCCAGGACACCTTTTTGTGTGTATTGCAGTCTTTTCTGGCATCCACACGTAGCACACTGTAGATACACCAAGAGGAAGCGTCTGTTATGTGTGAAGTATTTCCTTCCAAAGGGGAGAAAAGTTGTGTTACGATTGTAAAACTGACTTCCAACTGTATATTTTCCCAGTGACAAATTAACTTGCAGTAAGCAGAGGTTGCTCCCCCTAACCCTAACCTTTTCGTTTCTCTCCAGTGAAATTTAAAAGGTGGACGGAAGTCATGGGTTTTTTTTGTTTAAAGGCGTATGTTGTTCTTCCCTCTCCCATGGAGAGGGGAAAAAAGTTTTGTTCTTAACAGTTGATTCATGGCTGTTACCAGGGCTGTGTTTTCCTTCTGCTAAAGAGGGGTAAAAATCAAGCGGACAGTTTTGTATGCTGTCTTTCTCTGGAATCACTTGCTCAGCTCTCACTGCTTGTAGATTTGGTCTGCAAAAAATTGTTAGAACTTAGTGATGTCTGGCTTAGAAGCCCAGTGGCAAGCTCCCATGCTTCATTTGAAGCCCACAGGTGAAAATTAAAATTCTAGTGTTTTAGTGTATTCTGTCAAGTGACTGCTGCTCAGCAGCGGGACTTTTTTGCTAATAAAATCCTCATTAGAACTTTGAATGTACTGTCCCTTGCTTTCAGCTTCACCTTCTCTGACCGTGCTTACTTACAAATGCCCTGTGAGGGAATGACAGCTGAGATAGGGGCAGTGGAAAGCTGTCCTCAGCTTTGCCAAAGACTTTTCAAAGACTGTTCAGTGCAATAAATACCAGGAAAGTAAGAGTTTGTTACTCTCATCTGTTGCAGTTGTTCTTTGAGTGTTGTACTGTGCTTAGCTCAAATTGCTTCCCCAAGACTACTTTGCAATGATTTGCCTTCAAAAAAAAAAAAAATTTTTTTTTTGCATGGTGTTTTTTGATTACTATTTTTGTGAGTATGCCATTAAGAAAAAATAAGCCTTTAAGAAAACAACCAAAAAAAAAGGTAGTCATTACTAGAACTGAATTTCAGCCTTTATTGTTTGTTAAGGTTGTGGTCATACCATCAGAGCTTGGGTCGTACCAGAAACTTGTTTAAGTTTGAAGGCAGGTTACAAATCAGTCAAAAGATTGGTGAAGAAGAAAAATGCAGTAAACCCTTCCCAGGAAGGTCCCAATGTAACCTGTAGCACTGCTGTGCCGTAGATGTTTTCTACCTAAATTGCCATTTCTGTCAGTCTGGATTTCTTAATAGTATGCAGCCAAATCAAGGGCATATTTTTGCCATGGAGAATTTTTTCTTTTCAGGCAGTTAAGGCCATTTGATTCCCAGCATGCCATCCATTTATCGTCTTTCTGAAACCTGAAAATAACAGCCTTTTGCATAGGCTTTCTCCGTGTAACTATATTTACGAACAAATGGCTAGAAATTCAACATGTATGAAAGACTTGTGTAAATGGTGTACAGATTTCAGCCCTGCTGTTCCTGGCGTGCCTCTGGACTCCTGAAGCAATGGATCAATCTGTCTTCAGCATTTTAGAAGTGTTTTTTTTTTTTTTTTTCCTGTTTCTGTAATTTTAGTGATCCTTTGCATTTAGAGAAGAGAGAAGTGTGGGTTCTTTTTTTCTGTAGCATCGGTTTGCGTGCCTTTAAATGCATATCGGTGTTTCCTAACATTTCTTAATCAGGAATATCGTCTTTGCAATGTTACTGCAGTGGAACAAACTACAGACGTTATAACAAACAATGTTAGGCGGTGCTTCTGTTACTTGTTCTTTGGAGTTGACAGGTGGGTTTGTACACAGTGCAGTGTTTCTGCCTTCCTTATACTGAACAAATACTGTATGTTTAACGTTTTATCCATTGTTCAAGTAATGTTTATTTGTGTGCAGTCAGTTAAAATACATTCATGTAAAACATTTTTGGTGTTTTTTAGGTCCGTTTTCTATCTGACCTTGTGAACTGTCACGTAATAGCTGCACCTTCAATGGTCGCTATGTTTGAGAACTTTGTGAGTGTGACACAGGAGGAAGACGTACCCCAAGTAAGCAAAAGATCCGTAGGCTTCTCTAGGGCTGTTTTCATGGCAGTATTACTGTATCATCACTTCTATACTTAAGCTTGAAACAGGGAAGTTTTAGAGATAGAAACCTAAATGGACTGTCATGTGGAGGTTCGTCGGCATGAGTAGAAGTTGCCTCTGGTGCTTAGAAAATATTTGCATATGGTAAGAAAGTACGGGCCTTTATAGTGAGGTAGCTGAACCAAATTCTTTTTGCTTTACCTTGGCAACTGCATAGTGCCTGGCTTGTTCTGCCAAGCTTGTTTACAGTGTGATATAGATAATCTGCAGAAGGACTGTGAAGGTGGTAAGTTTTTCAAGTGTCCCTGTTCAAGTTAAAAATCATGCATTCCGAGAACACATTTTTTTTCCATGGCTTGCCAATCCAGTCTTTAACTGCTGATCTTTATGTCCCCACGAAACGATACGTTTGGTAATGTTTTAGTTTAAATTAAAATGGGATGTATGTATGAAAACTTACAGAGCTTAATTGTATGCTTAGGTTTCAGAATACTCTTTCTTGTAGGTACGATGTGACTGGTACATGTTTGCATTTCTGTCATCTTTGCCTTGGGTTGGAAAGGAGTTATATGAGAAAAAAGATGCTGAGATGGATCGCCTCTTATCTCAGACAGAAAGCTATCTGAAGTAAGTTGTAAACCGTTAAAATAATCCTTAAGTTACTTATTCAAGCATGAATTAATAGCTTTGATTATTCATATAAAAATGCTATCAAGTCTTATGTCTGAGTCATTCGGGGAGGGAACACTGAAAAATAGAACAGAAGGATAGATTTTGTTTCTAATTTGAAAAGGTTTTTTTATATTGTCTAGTGCTAGGGTACGTTGAAGGTCTTGCCCAACTCACACTTAACTGTGATATGAATACTGACAGGTTACTTCAGTGTTCTGCAGTTTTCGTCTAGATGATTCAAGTTAACATTGCTGTCGAGATATTTTAAATAATTACAAACCTTCTTTTTGTGTACTATAGACTTCATCAGCTGAAGAGACTAGTGGTAGTACAGTCACAGACAAAAATGCTGTTCTAAATTAGCCTTTAATAGTTAAGTTTTCTGTTCTGTGTAAACAGACGCCGCCAGAAGATTCATGTACCCATGCTTCAAGTTTGGACTGCTGATAAACCACATCCACAAGAAGAAGTGAGTGGTTTTTACTTTACATTCCTTCAGAAAGTTTGAAAAACAATTTTTGCCTGAAGCATCCTTTAATCAGTCAGAACTATAAAATTAAGAGGCATCTCTAAAAGTGTTAATGCTTTGAATTATCTCCTGTTTGTCATTATTTCTGAGAAGTCCTGGATAAGGAGTACTCTTTTAAGTCTTGGACCAAAGCATAAGGTTTTATGGGGTGAGTAGGAGAGGGCTGACAAGTCCCTGACTAAATGTTATTAAATGAAGAGTGGTTGTAAGCTGGAGAATTCTTTTTGGACTTGTATGTACAGGGCTTCTTGATAAAAAGGGCCTTTATGACAAGCAGCGTGTAATTACTTACTCATCCCTTACTGTTTTCGCCCTGCAAGAAAGAAACCTTTGAAGTGGCTTTGCTTCCCCTAGGAAGCGCTAAACAAATATGTAGAAGCTGTATGCAGCAGTTACTGTGTCACCTTTCACAATTAAACTTAAAAATACAAGATGGAAGAGGTGGTATCTGGCTAGCTTAGATAGAATTTGCCTTTTCTGATTTTTTTCTATTTTCTTTTTTTTTCCTCCTCCCTTGAGTTTGAGGATAATTTTTATTGGAAAGCAATGAAAATTAGGTTGATTTTCTGAGAATTTTTGGAACTTGAGCCTTTTCGTACATTTTGTTCACTGTTCTGATTAAGTCAGATGCCTATTTTTAAATTCCCAGTCTTAACAATTACCTTGTTAGTCGTAATTTGAAGAAATGGGCTTTCCAATTATGATTGGTATGTCAACGTGAGCGTTCTGCCTACCCAGTATCTAGATTTCCTTACTTAGTTCCATAAAGAAGAGATTAGCAGAGTGCATTTGCGACCTGCTGTTATCCAGAGTACTGTAAACATTACTATTCACTTTAGGTGCCCGTACTAGTTATGTTTCCATTTCATAGTGTGATGATTTCAGTAAATGCAAAGCACTTTCACGTGAAGACGCTTCTTGCGCTGGTTATACCTTGAAACTTGCCTTCAGTAAGGCCACAGACTGTAGTGGTTTGTGGCCTCCAGAGTTCCTGGACCGCTCTTATCAGGAGCGTAGAAAGCAACTAAACAAGGCAAACTGCTGTACAGGTAGGTCTGGGAGAGCATTGGGACTTTGAATTGCATTGAAAACCATAGCAAAGGTATTTAATGTTTGGTACTGTTACATTTGTTTTGAATATGCAGTAGCTGGTAGCTTTGGTTGCTCTGGGAACAGCATGGCAATCATACAGGATGTCTCTTCAATTTTAGCATTGATATTACATCTCTCTTACTTAGCACCGCTGAGCACAGACCAGTGACTCTGTAGTCCTGCTGACAGTTTCAAAGGACTGTTGTCAAGCTCTCCTGGGCTGCCTTTTAGTGTTTTAAAAACGTATCAGTGTTTAAGTTTTGCTACCAAAATATTGTGTGGAATTAGGAACAACTCTGGTGATTAGAGTTCCTAAATTATTTCTTGGTTTACTGAATCATTAGGTCCCGCAATAAGCGGTTAAAGCAACTGTTTATTTTCTTCTGAATGCAAGGCAGAATTTAAGACATAAATTTCTGATTCTTCCACGAGCTGCAAGCTTTGTTACTCATTCAGCACATCTGATGTTTCTCTCTTTTTTTTTTTCTTCAGTATTTAGATTGCCTTTGGTCTCAGATTCAGAAGTTGAAAAAAGACCGCTGGCAAGAGCGACACATTCTGAGGCCCTACTTGGCTTTTGATAGCATTCTTTGTGAAGCACTGCAACACAATCTGCCTCCGTTCACTCCTCCGCCTCACACTGAAGATTCAGTGTATCCGATGCCAAGGGTTATTTTTAGGATGTTTGACTACACAGATGACCCTGAGGTATGTGACTCCCGTGGAGGAGCTGATTTTACAGTTAGTTTCGTGGGGCAATACTGGTCAAAACGTGATGTCCCCTCTCCCAGGATGGTTAGTGGCTTTAAGACCAGCAGTGATTATATTTTAGTGTTTCTGCAGAAATGAACTAGATGACCACGTTACTCTACTAAGGAAGTCTGTGAGGGGCAGAACTTAGGGCATGAGATTTTCTGATGCTTTGATTCATAATGACAGTGGTGAATAAATTCTCTTACGTCTCTAGTAAAGCTATGTTCACAGATGCAGCATTTCCTTCCATAAAGTTGGTGACTTGGACCTTTCTTCAGTCTAGATGTTCATTGCAGTGTTTAAAAGGCTATTGTTTACTCCTCTATTAAAAGCGGTTGATGCATATTGTGGAAAAAAAAGGGTGTGATTCACTGGCCTAGGTGAAAAGTCCATCTAACCCAACAATCTGCCTCCAGCACTGGTCAGCAGCAGATACGTAGACAAAAGGATATAGGAATAGAAAAGAATATATATTGATTTCCCCAAGTACTTTTATACCTCCCTTTGCTTAAAGTCTGCTACCTTTTACCTTCATTTCTTGGCGCCCAATTTTTGTCTTCAATGGGACCATGACTCTGTATTCTCTCCACTCTATCGTGGCCATTTTTTTAATCGTATTTTCACTCAAGCATGTTTTTTTTCTGGGCTGCTTGTTAGTAGCCTGCCTCGTTGCTACATAGACCAAAGGAAGAACTGGATGCTCCATGAACTTGTAATTATGTTCTTTAATTTTGTTCCCTTTTATAATGGGCCCTTGTGTTCATTTTGTTTTAAATATAAGTCTGAGGTTTGCATGGAACTGTGTCACACCAAATTCTCAGTAGGATATAGGGCAGCTGAGAGCTCACCATATTTGTTGGTTTGTTTTTTTTTTTTCCACGTGTACCTATAAGTAGTATAGCTTGCTAACTTTCATGAATCTTCATTCTTTTTTTGAACCAGGGCCCTGTCATGCCCGGCAGCCACTCTGTTGAACGATTTGTAATAGAAGAGAACCTTCACTGCATCATCAAATCCCACTGGAAAGAGAGAAAAACTTGGTAGGAAGAGCTTATGCTATGGGGCCCTGGTGCTTACATACTACCATGGTTTCAGCAGTATCAGGGATACGCAGAGTCCTGCACTGGTTACACAAGAGCTTGAGACTAAACGTTTCCTAGAGTGTTTGATTAACTTCATTTACTACATTTAACTGTATTAAAAATGTTACCTGCAATACTGTGGGGCTGTAATACGCTGATAATGAGGATTACATATGTTCCTGGGGTCGGGCGAACAGTGTCTTCTTGAGAAGGGAATTACTTGATAATAAAGGAAGTGGTGAAAAAATTTATACAGACACACGTAACTCTTCATCGGAGCCCTGTGGAGAGTGTGGTTGTGTTGCTCTTCCTGGAGTTTTAAAGAAGCTTATTTGTTCAGGCAGGATGAACATTGAGCTGGTGTTCAGAAGCATACTTTTGCTTCCTACTGCTTGTTGCACCCTTCTCATTGGGATTACATGGCAGAGAAAATTGAGCCAGCTCTGGGTAGTCCTTGCAGGGTCAGCAAATTTCATGTGTTTGAATTTGGAAGTGCCAGTAACCAGTCAAGGCACATCTCTCCATTTTTTTCTGGGTAATATCTGATGGGGGTAATTGGTAACTGAGGTTGTTTGCCACGGGTAATTAATTAATCGTCTGTGTCATGCTTCCATGCAAAACCCACCGAACTGGGTATAGCGTACAAAAAATGGGCAGAACCAGTGCTTGACGGCGTGTGATAAAGCTTTTTGCTTGCAGCTTTTTCATTCAGCAGGAACTGGAAATTCAAGGTTTTTGCAGTTATTGGAAGAGTCTGTTAATTCCCTGAGAAAGTAAATGAGGCAGATCCAAGATTTGCCAGAGGTAGAAATAAAATAAAGAGAGTATCAGTTGTTTGCCATGAAACAATGATAGGTGATAATGAGAGCTGGTTAAAAGAGGAAGCATTTGAAGCTTGGGAGTTTCTTATATAACCTGTTAGCTCAATTGTGCTTTCAAGTCATTCTGAACATCTGTTTGTTTGGATTTTTTTCCCCTTCGTATGTGCATGCCAGAATTTCATATCACCATGCAAAACTACTTTGCTTAGCAATACAGAATTCAAACGTTATAACTAAAGAGAAATAAAATACATCCTTCCAAGGTCATAGTTCAGGCAGTGCTGGCGTGCTCTTGTGCTGCTTATGTTGTAAGTGTCCTGTGGAACAGCAGACAGTCTTTGGAAGGGCTGTTGATTTGTGTGTGTGCTGATTTTGTGTGAATTCTTGCCCAGAATTAAGCATTTCCTATAACTTCGTTACTTGATCTTTACATCATGTTTGCTGTGTTATATTCAGAACTAAACGTACCTATGGTTTTGCAGTGCTGCCCAGCTGTTGAGCTATCCAGGAAATAACAAGATCCCCTTGAACTACCACATAGTCGAGGTACGTGTTGTATAGGTAACTTCTTCCGTAGCTCCTTATTTCACAAATAAGACATCCCAATTAGCTCTGTGATAGATCAGTTAAATTACAGTTTGATTTGGGAGTCAACCAGGACCTCACTGAATTCTACCAATGCCTTCAAGAGCAAGTTATATACAATCAAATGCTAGTTTTATTCTTTTTGTATTAACTTTAGGTCGGTGTGTGGGAGCTTCGGTCAAGTACCAAAATTTCTTAGTGCACTGGTATTCCAGGTTGTGGCATTTCCCAAACGTTCTTGCTTCTAATTTATCCCACAGTCTAAGAGTTGCCTACAATTGAGTCACTTTTACTTTAAAAAAGAAAAAAAAAGACACAAATTTGAAATACAGGAAACTCCATTTAAACATAAGAAAACTGCGTTGCGTGGTTTTTTGTTTTGTTTTTTTTTTTTTCTTCAGTGAATGTGAGTAAACACTGAAAGAGCTTGCCCAGGGAAGGTGTGGATTCTCCATCCTTGGAGTATAAAACCCTCCAAGAAACAGCCCTGAGCAACCTGTTCTAGGTGACCCAGCCTTGAGCAAGGGGACTTGACTAAATAATCTCCAGCCAACCTGAGCTGCTCTGTGTGATTCTGTGGGTGGATCTTCTAAATGAACGTATTGTCCTGGCCCTGTAAAGATCTTGAAGTGAAATAGTGATGTGTTTCCTCTAGGGCACTCCCCATGTTAGAGGAGTCTGAGTAAACATAATGTGTATCAGAAGAGCAGTGTAGGTTTTCTCATGATGCCTCTTTTTAAAGGTCTGTTTTCGTGATACAGAGCTGTATAAAATTTCATTAATTTCTATCAAAAATTGAAAGGAATTAACAGGTTTCAGTAATAATCCTAACTTATATAAAGGCTTTATGAAGAAGTAACTAACTATAAGTAGGAATTTCATAGTTAATTATAATAAGAAATAATCAAATGTAGAAGATGTATCTTAATAAAGATGGGATTGAGAATTCCTGTTGGCACCAAAATGCCAAATATTCTGAGTGCTGACTTTTGGTCAGGTTGCTCTATTTGTACTCTGAATTCAGAAGAGAGGAATCTTAAAATTGACGATAATTTTCTGTCTTAACATCGAAGTATCTTCAGTGGTCTTATCTTCAATATCTTCTGGTGCTGTATATGGGTGTACGGCTGGGTGTGTTATGCTCAGCTCAGTGTTACTGCCAGCAAGTAGTTACTGCAATTCCTGATGAAGTAAGTTACTTAAACACCTTGGAAATCCACTCAGAGATTCACAAAAGACTCAGAGGATGTGAAATTAAAAAAGTCTGCATAGATGAAGTGACTGGAGAGAAATGCAAGATTGGTGTAAGAATTGTATGACTGTAATTGTCACAATTTCCTTTTTCTTCCAATTTTGAGTTGTTTTAGAATGTTAACGTTCTTACATATGACTGCATATTTTTAAAGAAGCTCCTGAGTTTTTAAGGCTTAGTATGCATTTTGCAGACTTGTTCAGTCTGCTTGCTAATACTCCTTTGTAAGGTCTCTCTTAACATTCAAGTCAGAAGTTTGTTGCTTTCAACAGCAGTTTAGCATTTTCATCTGTGAAATTTCACTAACTTTTGTCCTGTGGCACAGAACAGTCGATATAATGTTGTCTAACAAATAAATTAATAAAATAAATAAAGTGTTATTTAAGATTGAGACCATAACCGTAAGGCAGAAGTAACTAAATGTAGCCTGAAGCTGCTCAGTATCTTCCCAAACGTGTGTTTTTGAGGTCCATAAGGCTGCATGTTGTAGTGCGTCAGGCCGAGCACAGAATGCTCAGTGCTCCCTAGAACCTGTGCAAAATACTCGCAAACGTGGCACCTTTCAGCAGCTTCTTATAAGCATATTTGTGGTATTACTGGTAGCTGTGAACAGAGAGTGCCTCGGCAACGTCACTGGGTTGTTGTACTGGTATGACCTGTTGTGCACTTACAGCTTTTGGTACAACTTACTCTTGACAGAGTTTGGACGTTCAGGTTGTCAGTGCCCTGACCTTTCTTGTGACCTAGTTATTTTCACGAAGTGCTGTATGCCAGTTTGAAACACTTAATCTGAATGTTTGATAATGAACCCATGATGAACATCAGAACTATTGTCTTAAGGAGTGTCTCAAAGAGATAATCAGTGGTTGTCCAATTGTTGCTATTTCCCATCTTCAGAATCGGAGCAGTTCTCTGCCCGACAGGGTCCCCTCTGCACCTTTTTACCATGTTTTCCAACAGTACATCCAAATTATTTTGTCATGGAAAGGTTTTTCAGTTCCTTATGGTCTCTTCATGCTGGTAAATCCATCCTCAGAATATAAAGTTCTAGTCACTGTGTTTTCATGTGCTGTTTATGAAGTCTATAAATGGATGTTGATTTCTTATACTAGTAAGATTATCTACTGCTCACTTGTTCAAGCTTTAATTCTTCTCTTCCGTGTTTATTCAGAAGTTGTCAGTGAGGAAAATTACCAACTGTAGTGAATCAAAGGTTCCTGATTCCTGTGATGTAATTTAAATCTAGTTGAGAATGGCATGCAAACTAAACAGAAGCTCAGACATAAATGTTGTATAGTGATGATTTCTTCATTGCCCTTAAAGGTTGATGACCTATTTTGTAGGCGAAGTTGAAAATAAAACGTGAATGCAGACTGCAGGACTGTTTTTAGTTTTCTTACAAGGATCCTCAGCCAGGGGGTACAGGACGTATATTTTTGTTGTATAAAATGTTGGTTGTAATTTTCAGTTTCAAATTGTGGCTTTTATTTATAGAATTTTTTCGTATAGGAGAAAAGAGGCTGCCGTGGAAAAGTACGGGTTTATTTTTCTTGTAAATAGTCTTTCATATTAAGTGAAGCTTAAGCATATGGTACGTTTAATATTTATTGTTTAAGAGGATTAGATAATTTCAGGTTTGGTTTGCTCAGATCATTTGGTGATGCTGCAATACGGCATATTAAAACCATGCACGTTGCTAGACATGTATAATGCTGGGATGGTGTAGTATTAGTTTGAACGATGAGGGCAGTTGTTCACTGTTTTTGTGTGGTGTAGAGTTACCATTGTCTTTATAAGTTTCACCTTTTTTTTTCCTGGAACATACATTTGACAGAGTAATATGAAGTCATTTGTGTATGTTGTTGTTTCAGGTTGATGTCACTGTTCTGAAGCTGAGGGCTTTGGAGGCCCACGTCTGGCTGCACTCTAATTCTATGCCTTCCTCTCCTACAGGTAATATTTGCGGAATTGTTTCAGCTTCCATCTCCACCACACATCGAAGTCATGTACACGACGCTCCTGATTGAACTGTGCAAACTTCAGCCTGGTTCTTTACCACAAGTCGTATCCTTTCCTTGCTGCTGGAGAGCGTTTTTAAAATGGAGTCTTTGTTATTTGTTCTGTGGGTGAGGAGACAGCAATAAATACTGTCAGTAATAATGCCTGTTACACTCACATGAAAGAACAACACAGCCCACATAGCACAGATCTAGTCTTGCTGGTTGGGCAAGACTCTTCAGATTTCTGGACACTGTTCTGGTACTTCCTCTCACCTACCCAAGAAATGCTGTGTTAGTGAGGGGATAAAATGCTAGCTCTCCTGTTTGTCAGTATAGCCTGTTAGGTCTGGATAATGTGTGGCATGGTCACAGATGCATTACAGACTGAGAAAGAAAGGAAGTGACGAACTTGATCTTTTGTTCTAACAGCTAAGTGAGTGCTCCTACTCTTTTTTTTTTCTTTTCCTCCAGTAGGAAGTGTAGCAGATGATTTAAAGGAACTTGCTTGAGTTCCCACTCAAATGCTCCCACTAGGAGCATTTGAAAGGTCAGTAATCATCCGTCAGCACAGATAGAGTAGCTAAATGCTGAAGAAGGATGCATGACTCCCCAGATAATTCTGACTATTACATTGTCCCTGTTGTTCTGCCATTTTAGATCATGTTAGCTCATCATTTCAGGCGAAGCTATAGACTCTGAGAATGGAGGACTGTTAACAGATGCCTGGTAACTTCATTCATAAATTTTCGTTATATTTCATGATATCACTCACTTTTTGAAAATCATACAATCTCATTGATCGGTGCTTAATCTATTCCTAGAGTTGCGTGGGCCTCTGTGCAGGAAGTTTTTAATGTTAATATGGACGCCATAAGGATAAAGCCCTTCTGGGTGAAATCAGTGTAGACATACTTTCTCAAGACTTCAGTGTTGATCAAAGATTGTGGCTAAGCATCGACAGCAGCCTATGAAGCTATGATGGTGAGATTACAGAAGTACTCCATTAGGAAGTTGGTGTCCGTTTATATCAGTGCAGTTTCTCTTCTTGTGTGAGGAGAATTCTGACTTTCTGTAGAAGAAGCCCATAGTCTTGTTACGATAACGGAAGAAAAATAGACTGGGATTAGAAGGTAGAACTCACTTCTTGGCCTCTAGTCTTCGTTTTTTCCACTGTGGATTTTCTGTGATTTACCTGATTGTGGAATAGACCCAGGGAGCTGTCAGTACAAGAGTTGATAACATTCTGTTCAAAAACTGAAAAGAATTACAACTGACTTATCTAATGCTTCTCTTTTAACCTTAATAAGAAACTTTCAGCTTGCACAAGCCACAGAAATGCTCTACATGCGTTTGGATACAATGAATACAACCTGTGTAGACAGGTAAAAGTGTTCTGGAGATGACGGAAAATGTTATTCATTCTTCTCATGCATTGGGTATTGAGGAATCTATGGAAGGAATAATCCAAAATCTGTGTTAGAACTTCATGGTGCTGTTCAAAATGATTTTGTGGGCTCTGGATTTGATCAGTCTATATAGAAAGTAGGGCACTCTTGGCCTCCTTCCCAAAACACTCCATGGGAGTGTTGGTGAGAACTTTTTACATTGCAGCCTGGTATTCCAGTTCATTTGTAGTTGAATGGTACTCTGTCTGGTACTAAGCCTGCTCCCTAGTGGTCTGGCAAGTGAGTGGGAAATGGAGTCGCGGCACGTGTGCCACCCAGAGGAGGAGAGTGGCCATCATTTTGCTGTTTGAGTGAAGCCTGCATTGTGCAGGAGCGCTGTTAATTACTCATCAAAAGTGTGAAAGTTGCATATTCACATTAAGTTTACATTTTGTTAGCTTAATATGTCATCTGTATGTATGGAACAACAGAACGTGACAGGCTGTCTTGTTCTTCCAAAATAGCTAGTTTCTGTTTCTCTGAACTTAGTCTTTCATATCTGTCAACATAAATGTAATGCTATAATAGCTTCAGAGTTCAGGCTTGCTTTTGACAGGTAGAAAACATTTACAAGAAAATCTCAATTGAAAGTTTTCCTGCACTTCTGGTATTTAATGGAGTTTTTTTTTTCCTTTTGATAAAGATTTATTAATTGGTTTTCTCACCACTTGAGCAACTTCCAGTTCCGTTGGAGCTGGGAAGATTGGTAAGTTTCCTTTTAATCTGAACCTCATATTGCAAAAACCTTAAACTTTCAAACTTATTCATGAAATGTCACAGTGTAGTGGCCCTGTTAATTGCTTTCCTCTAACTTTTCAGAGATCTTTTTATAATCTGTTCACCACCATTCAGTGGCAGATTATCTTGATAATCTTTTTAGTTACTGTGTTGTCCCTGACTAGCTTTGTGATGAATCTCATGTAAGTGCAAGTGTGCCCTAAGGAGGCGTAGAAACACTATTTCTTTGTATTGTGCTATGCCCTTGGTCAGTAGTTGGCAAATTCTCTGAAATGGCTCCTTACTTTAATGATTTGTTCTGATGCTTCCTCTCTTTGTGTCCTGTGTTCAGTCTGTGACGATGCTTTCTGTCCTACTCTAACCTTTCATTTTAACCTTTGTCCTTGGGACCTTGGGGTCTGTTTCCCTCCTGCCAAATCCTAGTACATAAAGTTCCAGCAGAGCTGCACCAGCTACCCATTCTTATAATGCCAAATTCTGAATTTGCATTCCTGGCTGGAGATCCCTGGACTCTATGAATGTCTAAGCACAGGTTTCCCAGGTTTTGTGTTCCAGACACCATGCTGGCTCCTTACTGCCATCTTGTTTCTCACTCTCGCCTTTTTAGCAAGATCACCTTGGCATTAAGTCCTCTGTACAGACCTAACTCTGCAGCCTGCTACCATACACACTCACAATAGGTGGTCTGCCCAAGCATCATGGAGAGGGGTGCAGTCTTTCTTAAGATACGTTGCTGTGGCATTACTTAAGTTTCTTGTGTTGTCCTTGCAGAGCTAAGTGCTTGCTGGTTACTCTAGTATACATTCATGTTGGCCTACCAGTCGGTGCTCTTCAAAGAGCTGATTTTTCTTTGCATGGATGTTCCTTGATGGGAATGCTTATGTGGGTTTCTATCACAAGCTGCCATTTTTCACATATCTTGAAAATGTAACTATATTTGAGATTTTTCTTCAACTGAAATGCATTTGAAATCAGCCAGAAGTTCAGAAATTCCTGTGAGGGAGGAACAGACTATGAAATCACACAAGGTTCTTTTCCTAAGGAAAGAGAAAGCAGGCTAACCATCAGCACAAGTTATTTTTGGTCTGGTGGGGAAAAGAGAGCTACTTAAAAATATAGTACACAAAAGACAAGCTTTCAAGATTGCTGATAATAAGGAAATACTGATAAACCACCTCATTGTCTTAAAAATGCCTACACTGTAAAACAGAAAGTGTTAAGCAGTCCAGCTATGCTTAGACCATGATTGTTTTACACGTATTAGACTAAGCGAAAAAGAGACTAAATCAGAAATTCTTTCACTAAAAACTATTGCATTCTGTCCTTTGATAGGTCAGATTGTCTTACTCAGGACCTTGAAAAGCCCAAACCCAAATTTGTGAGAGAGGTTTTGGAAAAATGCATGCGGTAAGTAACACCTTTAGATAGTTGCATTTTAGACAAAGTTTGATCTTTTCTTCTGGATATTGTCAAATTCCTTTTAACTTTACTATTACCTTACATGTCTGTTCTTAAAATTCAGTTTCATCTAAGAGATGAGTCTACTATTTTATTCTTGTCTACATATTGTAGGACACTTAGAACACTAATTCTAGCGGAGAGAGGGAGAAACAGGTGGAGCAAATGGTAGTGAACTAGCTATCTCTAGGTATGCCCACCTCTGTTTACAAAAAGATGTGCTTCACCATAGGCATGGAAAGAAACAGTTCAGCCAGTATTTCTGGAAAGTACTTGGCATTCACAGAGATGGAGGGAACTGATCGTTAGTTATTCTAAAAACTAAGAATGTGGTCTTGATTCTTCTGAGTCTCTATGATGTTGCTTGTATTTGAAAATAATAATAGTAATAACCCACACACAAATGTCTCCAAAGCCCAACAGTAAGAATACACAATCAGGACTAGACTTAGGATTCTACAGAGAGAAGGATATAGAAGGGAGAAAGAGCAAAATGTTCAAAAAGCCTATGTTGTTCAGCATCCCACATGGAAACATTAATCCATTTTAGAGTGAATTCGGTATAGAAAGTGTGAAAGTATTGTACTATGAAATCAATGCATTTTTTTCTGTTACATTCTTCCATTTCACTGAAAACTGGTAGTGAAATTTAAGCCTTTATAGTAATGAAATAAGTTGGGAAGTAAAATCAAGAGATTTGTAGACATGAAGACGTTTAATATTTTTTCTGCTTGGATTATCAATGTCTTACTAGTTTTCTAGAAAGCATTTTAGGCTTTTGCGTAAAACATCCTACCAAGCAGCTTCTAAATCTTTTCACAAGCTAAATAGTGAAGATGATACTCTCAGTATCAAGGTATTTGAATAGAAAGCATCTTCTAGCAAGTTACTTTTACTAACAAGCAGAAGCTACCATTGTATTGAAGAAACATCTGTGAAACGTAAATACCAGAAAAACATTGTAAATCAGTGACTTTAGTGTTGGCCCTGATGTTATACTGTTGTGGTTTAACCCAGTCGGCAGCTGAGCACCACACAGCCGTTCGCTCACCCTCCCCCCTCCCTCTCTGGGATGGGGGAGAGAAACGGGAAAGTGAAGCCTGTGGGTTGAGATAGAGACAGTTTATTAGGACAGGAAAATAATAATAATAATGATAATAGTACTACTGATAATAAAGTGTACGAAACAAGTGATGCACAATGCAATTGCTCACCACCCGCTGACTGATGCCCAGCCTATCCCTGAGCAGCCCGCCCCCCACCCTGGCTAGCCACCCCTATATATTGTTCAGCATGACGTCAGATGGTATGGAATACCCCTTTGGCCAGTTTGGGTCAGCTGTCCTGGGTCTGTCCCCTCCCAGCTCCTGCTGCACCCCCAGCCTGCTCGCTAGCAGGACAGAGCGAGAAGCTGAAAAGTCCTTGGCTTGGTGTAAGCACTGCTCTGCAACAATTAAAACATCAGCATGTTATCAGCGCTCTTCTCCTCCTAATCCAAAACATAACACCCTGCCAGCTACTAGGAGGAAAATTAACTCTGTCCTACCTGAAACCAGGATGTACACCCGTTTTCATTCTGCTCTGTGAAACTTATTTCCAGACTCTCCTACCATCAGCGAATAATAGACATCGTTCCTGCAAGCTTTTCTGTCCTCAGTCCTGCAAATCCAGTGTGCATTTACAAATACGGAGATGAAAGCAATAGTAAGTATTATGTGGTGGGTTACTGAGTGGTTGAGTTCAAGTGTTTCAGAGCAAGGGAGCACACTAGATTGAGCATATTGGCTGTCTTTATAAAAGAAAAATGCAGGTGAAATAAATATAAGTGATTTTTATATGGGCAAATATGTTCCATATGAGTGATTAATACAAAGTCTGGATCTCTGTATTATAATCTTTGTTACTTCATAAAAGAAAAGAAAATCCATATACATTAAACTACATTTGCTGAGGTGGTTGTGGTATTGTACAGTATTGCATTGGTCACCAGAGGACTGAAATTGGAAAGTTCATCTATTTTCCCTGTTCAGACAGAATCCTATGCAGAAGTGAGCATGTGAAATGATAATATGGGCTTATATTTTTTTACTTTCATAAAACAGTAGAGCATTCTACCAGTAAAGTGGGTTTAATGAAGCACACAGATGCAGCAAATAATGTGAAGATTGACGTAGAGACTTTTTACAACCATTAATACAACCAATAATAAAAAAATTAATAGACAATCCTAAACATAAAGGTTTCGCCATCAAAGATGGAGTGAGGAAAAACAAGGCAGTATTGTATCTTTAGGAAACTGGGGGAAGCTGAAATCTATCTTCAGAAAGGGAGAGTAATTTGTTGACCTCAGCTCTAAAGATTGTACCAAATGTTTTGAATGTCACATGAAGACTAGGAAACCTGCTGAGCAGTTTTATCGAATAGTGGTGTGGACAGTATCAAAAACTGCTAGTTTTAGGTGTATCTGGGAAGTGTACTTGCTTCTCTGAGGGGCAAACTGATGATAAAAAAATATTCAATGCCTACTGATTGTTTTGACCTCTTTGTTTAGGGTCTCTTCCTGGATATACTGTGGCACTCTGTTTAACAATTGCAATTAAAAACAAGGCCAGTAATGATGAAATCTTCAGCATTTTAAAAGATGTGCCTAATCCAAATCAGGATGATGATGATGGTAAGATATCTGTTAGGCTTTGCAAGGCTCTAATTACTTCTGTATGCACTGATTTACATTCCTTCAGAGCTGTGTGTGTGCTGGTTAACTGAACTGTTTGCTTCTTCCTTCTTACATTTGGCTTTTAATGTATTAGTGAATGGAAATAATGCACCACTGTTAAGGTTTGTTGTAAATGTGTTTATATGCAGAAGCAAACCTCTTTTTCTTAACAGAGGTAACCCAGTGCTTGAGATGGGTTTTCTTGGAATTATTGTCAGAGGCATCATGAAGGAATTTAACATTTCCCTTGCCTTCGTAGTACAGTTCATGCTATTTGCCTTACCCTGGCAATTCAGTGCTTTTGCCCTTGTCTAAAAGCTCCCCTCCTCTCAGTGCAGTCTCATGGCAGACAAGACAGCCGCATGCTGGTGTTACTCTTGCACAGAAGGTGGTTCTCTTCCTCCTACAACAGAAACTCGCAATGGGACTCCACGCAAGTTCTGCTGAGGTTTGCAGCCTCAGACAGTATTGATTGCTAAAGCCCACCCATTTTAGGGGGCAAGAATGAGTACAAGATAGAGAATTTGTCTTCTAAGAAGACAAGAGAAGTGATCTGTGCAATGGGGCAGTTTCATAGTATATAGTATATTTCCATAGTAAAAGCAGTTGCCCTACCATGCAAGCAGAGAGCACCAGTAATCTGTTTTTTGTCCTGAGATCCACTATCAAGTCTCCTGATGTGGTTTAGGCGTCATCCAGTAATCAGCATTCTCTGTCCCACTTGTCTTCATCTGTAGATCTACAGGAGGGGATTTAGCACCGTTCACCTCTAGTACCCGTGTTCTCTGTGCACACTTGCTTGACTCTTCTCCCATATTAGAAATAGCCATCCTATCCTAATCATCCTTAGCTTCACCTGTGCTCATCCACTGTCCTTATGGTCTGCCAGGCCTTCAGCTTGTTGCAGACCTCCTTGGCTGTCCTCCTCTGCTGCTGTCCATGGCTGCTGTTACATGCTTGTAGTAGGGCTGTGTCTCTGATACCTTCTTCACTGGCCTGGAATTCACCCTGCATGTTTTCCCCATGACAAAATGGGAGTGTGAATATCTGCAATATGTATAATACTTGGTAAAATAAGTACTTGGAAAATCTTTACCAGCTCCCTGCTAAGCCTTGCACAACCCTCTTGCCAAAACTTTTTTTGTGAAATGAGTTAAGCCATAAGTTACTGCTTCAGTTTTATGTGTAGTTTACATGCACTGCTCGAGGTACTTACAGTTCAAACTTCAAATAACTTGCAGATGAAGGATTTACCTTCAACCCTCTGAAAATAGAAGTCTTTGTTCAGACTCTGCTCCATCTAGCTGCAAAGTCTTTCAGCCACTCCTTCAGTGCCCTGGCAAAGTAAGTGTAATATGTATGTTCTTTTGGGGCTGACAGAACTGTTTAATTCTGACAGTGAAATGACAGACAAGGAAACTGATCTGCAAGCTTCAGCCATTTTCTGGGTGCTTCACAATGCAATAGGATTCAGAGAACTAATGACGCTGCTTGCCAAAGGAATGGTAGCTTAAATGCTAGCTTACATATGTGAATGGAGTTAACAAAGGTATATATCACGTTGATGGAGCTGTATGATGTATATCACAGCTGTGTGATGTACATCAAATGAGTGAGACAAGTTTGGAACCTAAATCCATTTTAGAATTACTCATTTGGTGAGCATACGAGGAAAAAGGGATGTCTCCTTATGTTTGAATGACTGGGTAACTGCCATCACGTTATCTTTACTATGAGTATGACTAATGAACAGTAAAGTCTGAAGAAAAAAAAAAGAAAACATGAAATTTCAAAGCAGCTTGCTACAAACTTCTTTATGTACGAAAACAAAATAAGATCAATTCCGGAGTATTTTGGAGAGCATCCCTTAAAGAAATTATTTAACTTTTAAAGAGTTTACTTTACCTTTTTTTTTTTCAGCAAAATGAGATAAAATAACTCATTTTTAGTACTGTGTAATCTTCAAATGTTCTTAAATGGCCATGATTCAGGAAAGGTAGTTAGATACATCTTAATGGATTATTTTTATGTTTGCCAGTAAAAATACAAAAAGGCAATACAAAAACCTGCTCTTGGAAGCTCTGTAAAGGCCATCTTTACAAGAAACTGTTGGTAGTAACCTGCAATCAGTAGTACAAGAGGCAGGCTGATGTAAATATGCAGAGCCATAATATTTTCCCTGCTGCAGACCAGCAGTAGCAGACATGAGATCAAAAAGGTCTACTTAGTGCTTTATAGTTACATTACAATAAGCCGATTTGTGAACGCTGTGTAGCATTGAGCATAACTATGCTAAAATTGAGGCTTTAGCTGCACTTCTGTCAAAAAGAGGCAGATTGGTTAAGTGTCTAAAGTTATGGAAACACATATCAAGAAGGTCTAAGGCTCAAAAAGGCAAGCAAATTTTGCTTCAGCTGTGTAGCTAAGTACACCAAGCATGAAAGGGCCTCCTGCTTCTAAGAGTATGAGAAATGTAGTCTGCCATCAGGGAGAAGGTTCACCACCAAGATTCAAGCTGCTTTTAGGACTGTAGATTTTTTTGGCTCAGAGTGATTATATTTTCTGCAGATTAATTGTTCAAGAATTGCTGCAGATAGTCCCAGAATTCTCCTTTTGGGCAGTCTAAACCACCTGCCTCATATCTCATGCTCTTTTGACCTGATCCCAACCCCTCCACTGACTGTTCTGTATCTGTTAAAAGGTTTCATGAAGTCTTTAAAACACTTGCTGAAAGTGATGAGGGAAAACTCCATGTTCTGAGGGTTGTGTATGAGGTTTGGAAGAATCACCCACAGGTAAGAGGTTGCAATAGCATTGTGAGTTTTGACTCACAGAGGTCATATTAAATAAAAAGCAGTACAGTTTGCTTTATATCCTTTAAAAGATTCTTGACTATTGTCTTTTTTGAAGGAAAGTTCAAATTGTGTTTACTGTTGTTAGTAGTGCCTAAAAAGAAGGTTGGAGGTGGAGTATATACTGTGAAGCCATTTATTCCTCAGTAAATGACGGGAGAGCAAAGGCTGTCATTCTGACTCACCTTCATGCTATGTTTTTTGTCAAATAAGAGAGTAACTTTTGCTAAAAACTTGTTTCTGCTCAAAATTGGAAACTGGTGTTGATGTGTGGACTTGAAAATACGATGTAGATCTCATAACAAAAGCAGGCAAAATTTCTGGATATGAGAACCTGATTTTAGAGCTTTTTTTCACTTGGTAGTGAAAGCCATGCAGTTATTCCACAAAGATCATGTTGGAGTCACTGTTGTGCATGTGCAAAGTGAGTAGAGCTGCAGTCAATAACTGTTCGGAGCAGATCAGTCTGACAGTACCATGATTACATTCAATCTTGAGCCAGAGGAAATAACACCCTGGAAGACCTGTGAAAAATACCTCACTTGTTTAAGCCATTCAGTTTCCTCACAGCAGTTGTTTTCTCCCTCAGCTGTCATTCTTCTATAAATAGAAATCGATAAGGAACTCATGCTGAATTTGCCTGCATTAATTATTTCATGTATTCCATACTGATGTGTTTGTGTTACACATAACTGTGTTTGAAAGTGGACCATATTTCACAGCTGCATAGTCCAGACTTTCCGAAGCAATTCCACTGAGAGCAATGGATAATTCCTGCATCTACTACTGGACCTGTGGTCTGTCCTCTAGGGCTTCTAAGGGTAAAAATTTAGTGCCTAACAGAGAAGTAAGATCTTGTATAGGTATCTTTTAAGTACAGTTAAAAAAAAAATAGTTTTTTTTTTATATATTAAACTTCCTACACAAAATACTGACCTTGAAAATGTGATGATTACAATCTGACCTACTTCTTACTACTGTCCTTTAACTGGATCAGAAGAAATTATGTTACTGCAATCTAATATCCATATCCTCTTCATCCCTTTGTACTGCAGTAGGACCAAACAGAGATGGAGGTTTCAAACCCATACTTAATGGCTATGTTAAGATTGCTTTAAAACAACTTATGAAGGCCTTGATCATGGAGCCTAAATTTCCTCTCCTGCATGTATCGCAGTTCAGTTTTTTGCTTCTTGCTAAGCACTTTGTGAGTCCACAACCTCTGGCACATAGACTCTGTACAGTCTGTTTTCATGCAGCTCACCTTACTCCCATATAAATGGGAACATCTTTTGATTTGGTTCAGACTATCAGTAGTATTTCTGAGGCATATAATAGTAATGAGTGATCTCTGTTGCAGATAGCGATTTAGCAGCAGGAGTCAGTAGTCCCTGGACCAATTTAGAAAGGTCGTGTTGGTGACTTCATAAAAAGAAACTTCAACACTGAGATGAAATCTTTTCCCCAAATTCTAAGCCTGTGTTTCTTGGAAGATCAGGCTAAGTAATCAGAGATTCGTCTTGGCATTACAGGAAGACAAATAGAGCACAGGATGCTATCCTGGGACTTGAAAGTTGAGTCCTGAGTCTTCTGTATGATTCATCCAGTTATTTTAATTTTCCTTCCTTAAAAGGAGCTTTGTTACACTTCCTTATGTGACAATGGCTGGTTGTGAGGATAAATACATTGCAGGCTGTGGTTCTCAGATGTGTGGTATTCAAGCACATGAATAACTAAGATAAGCCTTTTTTTTCTTTTTTTGAACAGCTTCTAACTGCTTTGGTCTGTAACTCTTCTCTGCAGTTGCCTACTAGATTACTTGCAAAGCTTCTGGAATCGTGACACTGCCTGTAGCAGGCAAACACTTCCATTGACTACAGAGCACTGGCTCTGTCCTAATATGAATAGTTCCTGTAGGGAAGAGCTTATTTGAAAAGAGCACATTTGAAAACTATTGCAGTTCGAGGAGAGTAGGCCAACAGTTGTTCTTTATGGTGATAAAACTGTTACATATGCTGTGGTTTTAGTACTTTGATGACAATACTTGGAGTTGTGTCCATGATGCTCCACTTCCAGCTCTGATGCTTGTATTGTTTGCTTGTGTATGGAAGTACGTAACTTAATGAAGAATGATGTGATACTTTCACAAGGAGAAAAAAGGTTATTAAACAAAATGAGAATGCTTGCTTTATGCAGTTGATACAGATCCTCTAATGTAAGTAGCTTTAGGCTAGACTAACCAGATGTCATCTCTAGACAGCAGTAGCTTTTTAAAGTATTTGAAATTACCCAGTAATACCACTAATATTGAGTTGCATCAAACCACCTCTGAGGCTGGACTACTTTGCGTAGGCTGAATGTTGCCACAAGACCTTTTCTTATTTTGATAGAAATGACTGTCTTGTCTTTCACAAAATATAGATGATTGCTGTGCTTGTGGACAAGATGATTCGGACACAAATTGTTGACTGTGCTGCAGTAGCAAACTGGATCTTCTCCTCGGAGCTTGCACATGATTTTACTAGGTAACACAGACTTGTCTTAGGTTGTTATTTTTCTCTGAATTACTATTTTGAGTGGCCAGTACATCTATGAAAACTGAGTAGTATAAGCAAATGGTACAATTAATCTTGTTCCTTCTACAAAATACCTACTTCAGTGTCTTTCTTTCTGAGTTAGCATTGTGTGTTTATATGACCAGGCAAGAATGTTGCTAGCATGTCATTTTGCAAGTAGTCTCTAAACATATCAAAGTGGAAGAGCACTGGAAAATGTTCTTAGGCAAAGATTGTTACTCTGTTGTGTACGTAGGTTTTATATCTGGGAAATCTTACATTCCACAATTCGTAAGATGAATAAGCATGTTCTGAAGATTCATAAGGAACTGGAGGAGACTAAGGCAAGATTGGCCAGACAGCACAAAAGAGTGAGTAATTTGTTTGTAATTTTTAATTATTTCAGGCTAAGTTATACAGACCTGCATGCAGCCAGACTGATGCATAATTGCTTTTGGGGAAGGACAGGATAAATATGCTTATCAGGAAGCATGTATGTGGATGTGGTCATTTGTAGCACTTAAAACATTAAAAACTGAATGTGTGTTCTCGATCCACATTTCTGAAGTTTGCAATTACCTAAGAATTCAGTAAAATCTTCAGCGGAATTCACGTGTGTTTACTCTGTCCAAGCTTTCTCTCACAAGTTTCTCTTCCAATATGAGCATGTCTTCCATTTCCTTCTTATCTGGATTCCAATTACCTTATTAGGTAACACTGAGAACAGTTACAAACTATTTACATATTTACAGTAAGTTCTGTTAAAGAGTACTCTCGTGGCTTCCATGCAGAAGTGCACGGAAACAGCTATTTGCTATTGAAAAGTTGGCTGTTACTGTTCTTCTGATGGATGCTGCTGGATTCTGACACTGGCACCTGTCATTTCCTTCTTCTGGGTTATTTTTCTGAATACCTTTTTGCATGATCTGAGTTACTGTATGCAAGAAACTGATGAACAAGCTGCTGTTGTGTTCTCTTGTCCCAAGTAGGACAGTAAGACGGGGTGAGAGCGTGTCTTCTGTGGCAGCTGCCGAGGACAGGACCCTTGGCTGACTGTAATACTAGGCTGTGACAGAATGAAGTCAATTTATAGACATGTTGAGAGTTGCAGAGAGTAAGAAAGAATTTCCTAGTTAATACATAGTCTGTGAGTGTGAGTACTTGCACAAAACCCCTAGCTAGTTCCAAAACTTCGGCCAAAGTCAGAATTTGCCATGTGGCACAGAGGCTGCTTGTGGTTTTTGAAGAAACCTGCACAAGTAGTTCATTTCCAGGAGTACCTGTGAAGATTTCACCAACATCTCACAGTTAGCCTGTGCAAGTTTATCGCAGCCTCTTCATCTTTTTCTGTTCACTCCAAGCAGCAGCTGTCATAGTTGTTTGCATCCTTAATGTACATTGATCAGCAGTTAATAAATGCCGGTAATTATTGAAGACTTGGATGCAATCATTGATCTTACTGTGAGACAAAGAGCTTCTCTGGCATCTTGAAACAAATACATCAGTGTTTTTGTTTCTGTACTTGTCTAATGCTGCAGCTCTTTATTACTGAATACTTTAAATGAGTATTGTGCCAGGAAGAAGCATTTGTATGCAACAGTGAGTAGTCCTGCAGATTGGTGCTCTGCTGCATGACCATTCCTTTTAGAGGAAGGAAACCATCAAATTTTGATGTCCCCAGCATGAAGTGGATTGCCTTATTATGGAATGAGTCCAAGCCTCCTCTTAGGTCCCATTGATCTTTCACCATTTTAAGTTCAAGAAACCTCTGTAGATGGGGGAAAAAGTAAGTTCCTATAGAAAGAATAAAATGAAGTCCTCGGGTTCTCATTTGATCTGGAAAGCCTTTTTTTTTTTTTTTTTTTACACTGACTCAGACCTATCAGTGTCTTCTGATTGTGAATTTCAGTTGTTATGCAGTAGGTGAGTTAAGATGTCCCTACATTTGTCACAAGTTGCTCGTGTTCCTTTTTCAAATATTTTAAGTTTTTAGCTGTTAATTGTACGGGCATTTTTTACATGGAAACAATGCTGTGTGAAGCAGTATCTACGTCTGAATGTATCCTAATCCATTTGGTTCTCTCCATCCTCCTGTATCCCATTTAGTCTTGTGTAAAACTTTGTTACCTGAGATCGTAGTCTGATACCATGTACTTGTGGGTATTTTGTGGGGTATTTTTTTCCTGTTTGTTTTTCTTTGGGGGTGGGGGTGGTTGGTTTGGTTTGGTTTAGCTTCAGGCAATGAGAAAATTGCATGTTACTAGTCTGGTTTCCACCCTGTCCCTTTGTAGTCTCAGAGCTGTAGTCTCATTTGGTCATGAATAAGGGGAGGTCCCACTGTAGCACCATGGGCTAAAATGGCTGGTTTTCCTTGTGCGTTAAGCAGCCAGATTCATCTGACCTCTAGCACAAAGGCACTTTATTTTTTTGCAGTCCTGAGATTTCAGAACTGTTCACTGGATGAATTGCCTGCCCTGTAGCAGTGGCCACAATTTAAAACATCTATGCTTTTTTTTTTTTTTTTAAAGCTCTTCATTATCTGCTAATGATAAAGTCAGCAGGCATATTACCTTCTATTGTTTCTCCAGTATGTAAGAGCTTAGTAAATCTTTAAGCTTTCTCTGGCTGCTCTGATACTTTAATTTTTTTTTCAGGCCTTTTCCACACTGGTGTTTTTTCTTCCAAATGGGTTTTCTGTATTATACTCAAAGTAAATATCTTAAAAAAAAAATGCAGTTCTTGCCAAGCTAAAAAGCAGCTTCAGGTGCTGCTCTTCAGTTTCTCCGTAGACCTTTTCGCAGGTAAAACCAGAGGGCATTAACAGTATCCACAGGTAGCCAGGTTGCTAGTTAGTGTGTTGTTGTCACTTACAGCGAGACAGTGACGACGATGACCGAAGCAGTGATCGGGAAGATGGACCTCTAGAAGAGCAGATAGAGCGTTTGCAGGAGAAAGTTGAGTCAGCTCAGAGTGAGCAGAAGAATCTCTTCCTTGTTATATTCCAGGTAATGACGGGCAAGGTCTCATCCCACTTGCAGGCTTTTAAGGTTCCTGAATTTATACGCTTTTGGTGTCACTTGTATCTTATACATATGGTTGGGATGAGGGTATAGGAAAAGGGGTTGATGGGCTTCATGTGGGTTAGAGTCAATCCAGATCATCCCACAGCAAAGACTGCTGCTGAGCAGAATCTGTTTAGTTTCAAGTGCACATGGACAGAATTCTGCTGGTATATAGTTTCCTGACCAACCAGAAGGTAACTTGTTTTTGTTTGTGTACTAATTCAGCATCTGCCAAGCAAAATAATTATTGTCATGTTGCTGTTCAAAGTTTCTGTCCCCAAGATACCCTTAGTTGAAGTTAGGAACCTGCTTTCATTTGATGAGGTTAAATAAGTATTTTTTTTCCTCTCTTGAAGCGTTTCATTATGTTGTTAACTGAGCACTTAGTGCGCTGTGAGACCGGTGGAATCGATGTATTTACACCTTGGTACAAGAGCTGTATAGAGAGGTTGCAGCAGATCTTCCTACAAGTAAGTTTCATTTCTCGGTTTGGAAGGGTGTGGGCGGGCACACGCTGGATTGAAAAGCTTTTGTGGCTGGAGAACTGAGCACACCATTAGAGCAGTAGGTGGCAGCACGACATCTTCTCTGAAGGCTAGTGCAGGGCTTGGCCATAACTTTCTGGTTCTGGCCGCTTCTCTGCTACAAGCTCGTGGAGGGACTGGAGCTTGCAAAGTAGATTCCGAGCTGTGACTATGAAATTAGCTGAGCTCCTTTTAACTGTTTATAGTAAGAGCAAAACTCTGAGCAAACAAGAATACTAAAATAGGAGTCTCTTAAATAAGTGGATGAAAATACTGCAAAATTCCATTTACTAAGATGCATAAATATATCAGGAATTTGGACAGAAATTCTTGGCTCTGTATTAAATCAGGTAACAAGCACGGACAAATGGATGAAAGCTACAGTAATAGAAAAATTGTACCAGTGTAAGCAGGAGATATATCGAAAGATGGGTGACTGCAAGGGTGTGGCAGTGTAATTCTCCCATGGGCTGAACCCTTCCCTGCTCATAGATGTGACTTCAGAGCACAGCAAATACCTTGAGTCCGTTAAGATATCTCCGCAGTTGCCTCTGGACATGGCATACTGCACACAATTCAGTGTTCAGGAGTAGAAAGCCACAGGGAGTGCGGTGCTCCTTGAAACAGGCTATCAGTGTGTGCTTTCTTCTTGCAGTCAGTGGTGTGGTTCTGCATCATGCCTTTCTTGTCAGTGGCTAATGTGTCATGGAAATGAGATGTGCTCAGCAATTTTGATGAAAATACTTGACCTGTGATTCTTTAAATGTATTGACCTGTTCTTATATAAAGATATTCCTATTCTTATATAAAGATAAATGAAAATAAAACTTTTTTTTTATCTGCCAGCATCACCAGATAATCCAGCAGTACATGGTGACCCTAGAGAACCTCCTGTTTACAGCTGAACTGGACCACCACATACTGGCTGTGTTTCAGCAGTTCTGTGCTCTGCAGGCCTGAGGAGTATTCGTGGGCAGAGTGGCAGAGTCTTGTCTGCAGGACTTTAGTGAATTAATTTTTTTTTAATGCGAAACATGGGGATGAAAAACTTTTTGACTAAAACTGGCTTTCATGTGCTCCTACATAAAACAGTACAGTACTCTAACCTACAGCAAACTGTGTAAGCATCATAAGCCTTACTAGATACGATTCATAGGGGATTGACATAAAAGTAAACTATAAATTCTTTTAATCTGTCTTTTAATTTGGTTTGACTCTTGACTTCATGATAGTATTTCTGTTTCCCCCCCTTTGTTTATATAAAAAGGAAAACCAGGCAAAAACTACTATAGAATTTGTTACCTCTGCCTGGCCCTTAAATCAAAGGAATTGCAAAAATGTGAAACAATTTGTAGTGTTTTGTGAGTGTGAAGGGGAATGCACTTTCTCAGTGAACAGTGTGGTAAGTTCTCTAGAATGGCACAGGAAAAGTGTCTTAATTTTGGGCATGTGAAACACTGAGTTAAGCTTTCAAAGTAGTATAGAGCATATGGATTTATTACCAAGCCAGCTAGATTTTCAGAGTTTGAAAGGACATGGTTGTAATACAGTTGAAATATGTTTTTTTAAATGTATTGTCTGGTGTCTTATTCCAGTAGCTATAAACAATCAGTAGAGGAACTTCGTGTATGTCTTCTGAAAAATGCAATCCTTTTTGCAGTACGGTCAAAGAATCATTAACTGCTCCTGGCAGTAGTCTCCACTGGTAGATAGAGACAGCAACACTTGGAGTGGGACGGATTTTCTACTACTGTACTGCACACCTCAGTGAGGTGTAGGGGACTCCAGCCCCACATGCCAGCGGAGAGGGAAGGACAGTGTCCAGCTTGTTCCTTAATTCCAGCCTGTAACTAGCTGGGCTGCCGAGCTTGCGCTGGACTGCACCTGCAGGGATCCCAGAAGTCCTTCTGGTACTGGCTGCAGATAAACCAAGTGCCCTCGCCTCACCTGGCTTAGTAACAGCGCTTCGTGGTGGCTGTATCTGCTGCCCTTTCCTTGCTTTAAAGCGTGGCAACAGCATGTGGCTCCCATGTCTTCAGAAAGCGTTTTAATGCTAAACTGGTATCTTACAGGAGACTTAGACTGGGGAAACACAACCTGAAAATAGAGTAGCCTTAGTTTCGAGTTATGCAAATGATTTTACTTATACAAATGCCAAATCAGAGCGGTCTGTGTTACGGTAAGCAGTGACGAACGGCAAAGACACTGCCTTAGGTGCTCAGGTCTGTACTGTGCAACGTACTTCCAAGCTGTTTATGGTCTCTTTATTTTGCTGGTGAATGTTTAAAGAATTTTGTACCCAGTGCTATTCAGTTCAAGCTCAAAAGTGATGAGTTTTCGGTAATTTTGTTCCTGTTCAAATTTTTTTTCAGTGTTATGCCTAGTAATGCATTTCATCCCAACATTAATGAGTTGACCTCCTAATCAAGCAAGGAGGGTAAAAAAATGAAATTTTCTACTTCGAGTGTTGACTTAAGCTTCTATGTGGCCTGTAGCAATTGGATATATCTCATAGATTAAATCTGTTACTTCTGCTTTGTCTGCTTACCCTCTCTGATTTGACTGATCCCTCCCTTCTTTTAGAGTATACTGTTAAGTGTTAAGAATTTGCTTTATGCAAGGGTTTTGTCAGTCATGCACAGACTTCTGCTTCAGATCTTTCTGTTAATGTTCTCGAGTAATCAAGTAGCCTTTTTTTAAAGAAACATTTAGCATTGTAGAGGGCTTAATTGATTTTTTTTTTCCACTGTCTCAGATCAATGAGGAGTTCTGGTATTAACTAATGGTGGGGATCTAACTGACTGTAATGTGATTTCTGTAAAAGTGATAATGCAGTTAAAACTTGCAAACCTGTAACTTCCTCTGAGCCTCGACAAATAATGGTGCTGGGGATCCAGTTGCAAATACCTGCGTATGGACAGCGTAATCCTATGATTTAAAACCAAATAGCAATGTCTTTCACAACTGGTTAACTTCCAGTGTGCGCATGGGCTGATTACATCTCTGTAGTCTATGGGAAGCCTTGTACTCCTTGTAGGTCCAGCGGCATACACCTGGCTGGACTGGACTGGGAAACCGGTTGGATCTCTAGGAAAGAGAATGAATGACATGCTTGTAACTAATAACGATACCAGCAGCTAACTGCAGGAACTTGGAACTGCTGCAGTACGGGGGTTGGCGGATAGTGTAAAGATGCTGTAGAAATGTGTTGTGCTTGGAAAAAATGCACAATTAAAGACGAAAATAAATGAAGGTGAAGCAGGTTGCTACTGGGTTTGTCCTAGCTGTTTGTGGGGGGCCGCTGAAGCGAAGCAGCCATCAGGGGGTTATGCTGCGCTGGGTGCGGTCGGGTTCGGACCATTTTGTTTCCCCTGTACCACGCCTGCCTTTACATTGCGTGCCGTGGGCTGACTTGACAAGCGTTCCCGGTCCGCACAGCCAAGGGGTGGCGTGCGTGCGTGCTGCCTGGTGCCAGGAGAGGGCTGGCGCAGAACCCTTCCCTCTCCTTGCCACCAGACAGTGACGGTTTGTTAGCACTGTCAGCCCTGCTCCCCGCACCCCTGCCCGGCCATGTTTTGGTGCTGCGCTGCCGCAGGGGGCCTGGTGCCTCTAAAAAGCCTCAACAGCTTCCCCGAGGCCTGCTCTGTGTAAACATGGTGGACAAAGGGCACGGCTGACCGGAGATCGCTGCCTCACTGCAGCCATTTCCGTGCGCATTCCTCAGTAGCAGGAGGAACGGTTAAAACTTGAAAAATGGAGGAAGGTGCACTGGGACCTAACTGTCCCCCTGCGCACGCCGAGAGCAGTCAGGTACGTTCAGTCAGTGCTGCAATGGAATGCTGCTCCCGGCCTTGCTCAGCAGCAGGAGAGGGAGTTGCCAGAAATTACTCACACCTCCAAAATGGAGGTAAACAGACTGCGGGAGCCATCTTGTGCTCCCTGGGCCAAAGCTCAGGAAACAGCAGTAGAGGGCTTTTCACTACGAAATGTGGTGCTGAGCTGTCACAGCCCCTCACAGCAGGCTGCTTTCCTTGGAGAACGCTCCTTTCCCACCCAGAAACCACCCTCATTGCAATCGGAGGCCTCCGAATCCACATGGAAGGAGAGCCTGCCTCCTGACATGCTAACCACTGGAGAGGTGCTTCATCAGCCATATTATTTCATGATAGTGTTAGGAAAAACCAAGGTTGATGACCAGTAAAAACAATAACTGGGAATACTGTAACCAGTGGGGAAAGGCATTTCCTACCTTCATTTACGGTTAGTTACCCCATGCCCTGCTGCCCCTGACAAGTCTTAGTAACTGGAAAACAGCTAACAGCTGGGACAAAACCACGGAGACTTCATCTAACCATCAGGAGTAGGGGCAAGTTTTCCTCCTTCAATTTCATCAGTGTGTAAAGTATAATGATACCAGTTTATCTCTCAGCAACAAGGTAACAATTTCTTGAACTGTTACAAATGTGTATCTTCCACCCCGAGACCTATCCGGAAAGCCAACCCTTACTGTTCTGTACAGCGTTTCTTGCAAAGAAACATTCTTCACCAAACTTGTCCACGGTTTGCTCATAATTAGCATTTATTTGACTTTAATACAAAATGCAATTAAAAAGATAATTAAATTAAAAAAAATAACATTACATCTTCTCGTAAGTTAATTCGTGGCCACATACAGTACATGTCTTTTTGTAAGTGTCTTCATCAATGTTTTCTTCTGGTCCATATTCATGTTCATGGATGCTAGCTGCTCTCTTCCACAAACTGCTCCTCACTGCACGACGGAGCTCTGATGAGAAAGTTGAGAAGATTTTTTTTTAAGAGCGTGAAGCGTTAGTGAATAAAACTCAAGCCACCCACCTTTTGAGGCCTACCCTTGACAATCGGCTTTCTGCCTGTCTGCCATAAATTTCTGCTTGCAATACTAGTTTGCAAGAACAAGTTTTGATTTGCCTTGCAGTCAACTTCGCCTTGTTCACATGGTTTTAAAGGACAGGAACTATAATGACAAAATCTCCCAGCAGGTTTTCCACCTGGAGTAAGCATGTGCTGCCTCATATATGCTGCCCTTCAAAGCTATCGAGAAGGGTTGGCTGGAATGAGGAGGAAAGCATGAAGTACCTCGTTGTTTTACGTGACTAAGGAAAAGTACTTCTCATTCAGGTCACTGTATTCGTCCTAAATGACTCTGCATTCTCTCAGCTCTACGCCCAGCAGCAAGTTGCCTATCCAGCAGCTGCAGTGAAGTCAGCGCCCCGCGGTCGAGCCTGACATACTACTTTCTGGATGCTGCAAGTGGGTGGCAAGAATACCAAACAGCAGAGGGTAGTAACATTTCCAGCCAAGTCATTTAGGCTGCAAACGCTGTCATGTTAAGGCCTGTCCTTGCCCTGAACTCCATCATCTCTGCCACGGTCTGCTGCAACCCCTCCCGTTTGCTCAGCCCCGTGTGCCGCCTCCTCCAGACACAGCCAGCGCGGCCAGCTCAAGCCCTTTGGCTCCGAGTGTGAGCCCCACGCAGGCAGCACCGCGCTGATGCCACGGCAAGCCTCAGCTCTTGCTAAGAAACAGACATGCAGGCTCTTAGAATGACTGGTGCGTCTGTGCCGAAAGCCTTTTTTGTAGTTTTACCTACCCACTGAATGCTCTCCTAAATATTAATTTATTAGGAAAAATAAGGATGATAACCAGTAAAAATGTGAGCTGGAACATTGCAAACAGTGGGAAAAGGCCTTTTCTGCCCTCGTTTACAGTTATCCCACTGCACATGTATGATTTGTATGATTTTTGAATTATAACCCACTGACAAAAAAAATCCGTGTTTTCTTCAAGTCGGAAAGAGTAACAAAGACAATCCCAGGCACGTTGTAGGTCATACCAGAGTTTTAAAAACACTATAATGAACTCTTATACATCATTTCTGCCACTTGCAGCATTTCCACAGGACAAGAGGGTAATTCAGTTCGTGAGAGACCTCAGATCTCTAGTCCCACCCTCTGCTCAGAAGAGTTAGCTAGCCATGAGGTCAGACCGGACTGCTCCAGGCTTACTCACAGGTCATGAAAAGCCTCCATTTTGTCACACTGAAAACTAACCACTTTGATCAGACACAGAAATAAACTCGCACAGTACTGGACCTTCCTGTAAGTATAGCGTTATGTAAGTCTAAGCATTTACCTTTAACCTTCTTATCAAACTTCTTCTGTTTCATCTTCTCTCTGCTGTCACGGCGGAGTTCCTTTGCTTCTTGCAATGATTCTTCACTACCCCAGACTTCAAGAGAACGCTTGATTACCTACAGGATGGACATAAATGTGTTTCTTTTTTCCCCTGAAACGATAAAAATAAACTATTCTAACTCACAGGCACAATTTCCCCCTATACATATGCAAACTAAGTCAAGCCTACCACCAAGAATCCTGTCTCTGCCTCCTATCTCTTCGCCTTTGAACTGCAAATGTGAACATTCCTTCCACACCAACGGATAGCTCAGGAGATTTGTTTTAGCACCAGCTAGATTAACTTACTTAAGTCAAACCCAGCTCTGAATGTGTGCATATTCAAGCAAAGCAGCAGCATTCCTGAGAAAAGGAGGGAACGGGAAATTACAGCCTTGTAAAATCGACTTGCTGCTCTCGCTCTCAGGGCAGAGCTGCAGACCCGAGGCCGCGAGCCACAAAGGGCCACAGGCAGCAGCAGCTGCCCAACGCCTTTCAGGTCAGCACTGGAAGGCCATTAACTTTTATGACCCCTACTTGTGCAAACAGGGGTACTGAGATCTTGGTCCATAAATGTCTTTAAAAGGCCCTAAAACACGGACATTTTCATGAATCTGGACCATACCTCTCTACTTCGACCATCAAGAAAATTTACAGAAGCCTAACTTTACCTAGCTTTATCAACCATACCTAGCTTTATCAAAATGACTCAGCAATCAGAACTGAAGTGATAAATTTTGGTCATCAAAGTCGTACAAAGGTAAAAAGAGTGAAATACTACAACAGTTTCTATACCTGCAGTTTTAAATAAAGTTTCATGTCACCCCACCGAGGGTTGTGAGGGTTTTTCTTCACAATAAATCTGAGCACTGGTTCCCTCTTGTCTAAGTCACAGTCTTTAAGAAGATACTCTTCTTTTGCTTCTGTCCTTGTTATAAGCTTATGTTTATCTTCGGCATCTCTGGAAGACGTAAAACAATCATGAAAAAGCTACACGTGAAAACTACTTATCAGTTTCTAAGTCCCCACTGCATCTCCAAGCATTCCTGAAATACCAGCAGCCTTCATCCTCTCAATTTTTAATGTATGCAATTAATTTTGAATTCTAACAATCTAGCTAAACTCCAGTACAGGTTTACTGGAATTAAGTTAGAAAACCCTCCAATTTGAGCGAATATAAGCTGTTACTTTGTTTCTCTAGAAGGGCTTTTATGTTTCTTATTTTCTTACACTAGGAATAACTGAAACTTAAGAGATTATGAGTAGCTTTAGGCTGTTCACCTAACCCAGATGTAACTCAGAGGACAAAAGTACAAGCCTGACACATTGGTCAAGAGAAAAAGAATGTGTAATGTGAGACAGGTCGGATCACCTGAGACAGAATATACACACTCCATATGCTGCTAGATCCCAGAACGAGATTAGCACACACAACTCGTTTCTAAATGCAATTCAGCAAGCATAGAGAAACAGTAAAATAAAGACCTTAAAATGCTGCAGTTTCAACCAGACAGATGAAAAACTGTCTAAACGCAGCGGCATTCACCAATTAATGGAAAAAAATTTACAAAATCCTGACTTAAGGACAACTTAAACTGCTTCATCTGGAACAGTTTGCCAAGCAGGAAGTGCTGGCAACCGTCATCAAGGAAGTACTGCTGTAAATACAGCTTTACCAAATCTCAAAGTTCATAGTAAAGGCTATTGCACCACCGACTCCTTAAACACTCGGCTCCGAGAGCTACTAGTCCAAAGGGTAACCGCCTTCAAGTCCCCAGGCCCTCTCCTCCCGTGCCTTTTTCCATCCCCGAAGAGGCAGCACTTTGTCCCTGAAGACGATGAGCTGCCTGTGGCTTACGCAGGCACTCTGCCACTCCACGTGGTTACCTGGGAAGCTCTCCGAACAAACTAGCAGCCATCTTTTTTCCTCCTCCATCCATTCACCCATTTGTTCCTACGCTCAGGGGGGTCGGCTGCCTCACTTTGTTTCACTGCCCCGGTGATCGCGGCGGCTTTCTGAGCATGCCCCCCGTCCAAAGAGAGAGCCGGGGGGCCGCCTCCCGCCCCAGGCTGCCTGCCTGCACACCCTGCGAGCCTCCCGCGGGGGCTCTGCTCTCCGGCTGCCACGTTCCAGGCCCACCTCTGCTCACCAAAGCGCTAACTTCTGGTCACTGAAGTTGATTCACCGTGACAGCGAATTCTCTCCCAATAGCTGCCCCATGTTATAAAGCAGACACTGTGTTATGTAGCCGAGTTAGTTATTTAAACAGTGTCCTCCACCAGGCATGAATTTGCATGCTGACAGACTCACTAGCCACTCCCAGACATTGTGTTTCTAGAACATTACACGAACAGACGTCTGCTTAGGTCCTGCATCCCAAAACAGGCTCATGAGGTGACGCTGCCATTTTGCACTTTCATAATGGAAAATACAAAGGACATCAGTCAACTTCCTCTTACTTTTTCAGTAAGTCTGAAGTTACTGAGAAACCTCTCTGCTGACAGCCTTTTAATTAAAGGCTAATTAACTGAATTATAGCTAGCAATCTTTACATAAAATAAAGCTTCCCTCTCCTGATTATCTGTAATACCTGCAATTATCACAAGTTGCCCAATCAAAGTGCTGCATAAGGTAGGAATCCATGAATTCTTTGCCACAGTCTCCACAGATGAGATAGTCAAATTCTAGCACAGGTGCTAATGGAAAGAAAGATTTTTTTTTTAAAGGAACTACCACCACGTTAAACACAAACATATGGAATTGGTATCACAAAGCAACTTTACTAAAATTTACATTTGGTTTTATGCTATTCATTACAGGCTCATTTCATTCCTCTGTTAAAGTTTTCCAGAAAGATACAATAAAAATTCAGAACCATTATCATGCAGTCCCATCTTTGCCGATATGCTTCTGGTTTTTGCTGGAAGGTTCAGTGTATCTAGTATCCGATTTCAACATTCAAGAGCACACATTTGTTTCGACTTAACAATTGCTAAGAGAGAAAGAAAATTCCCCCACATTTCCCCATGAGGTGCTTTATATCCCCTCCTACCGCTTCCTCCCTTCCGGCCCTCAAAGCACGTCCTGATATGCAGGAGACATGCGGGCAGGAACGGGAGAAATCAGAGAAGGGGGTGTCGGCAGGGGAAGGTGGCTTGAGCAGGAAGCAGTACAGGAGCCGCACTGGCATTACAATCCAACTCAGCTCTGCTCCAGTTTTCTTCCTAGCTCGGCCACACCTGCCTCTCCCAAAAAGAGCTCAACGGAGGCCTGGGGCAGTTGGCAAGGCTCTTGCGCATTCCAGCTGGCAGAAATGGAGGTGGATGGCCAGAGAGCTGCTAGGAGTGGAATGGGGATGGAGCTCCACTACAATCCTCTCCCCAAGCCCTCTCAGCACTGCTCCAAGCCCAGGCTCATCCCAGTGCCGGCCATCACTCCTGGCCGCATCCTCGCCGGGTGGATCACCGCCAGCGTCATCGCCATCTGCTTAATGTTCCATGTGACACCCAGAAACACTGATTCAGGTAACCGCAGCTAGAAGGAACGCTCGTTTAAACAGTAACATCAAAATCCTAGCAGAAAATTAGTGTTTTTATACAGTTTTGCAAGCCGAAGTGCGGTAGCGGTGAAGAGCATTAAAAATACCTGAAACAGAAAATTAATTCTTGACATGCAACATCATACATTTTTAATAGTGTTTGCATTTATAGCAGATTGAATCTAGCAAAGCCGACATTTTATCCCAATTCAGTCTCGCTAGCGACAGCGGGGCGGTTCAGTACTTCGCATAGCCATGCTCTTACATCACGTTTCGTAATTTAAAGCAGTACTCCCGAACATAAAGGCATTTTATTAGGACAATGACGTTATGAATTATACAGCAAGAACGACTCCAGTGCAAAGGCATCCCAAATCTACTTTTTTAAAAAAAGAAAAAAGAAAAGCGTAAGCCTCTCAAAAGCAGTAAAGGCTGCTAGCCGTTTATACTCTTAACGAAATCCGGTGGTGATTTCTAACAAAGAGATACACTGCACCAACGGCCCTGCAGTTGATTCAGAGCAGAACAAAGCAAGACAAAGACATTCCCAGAAAAGAAAGTGGATCTATTTTGGGATTCCTACTTCTCCATTTGCTTTTTGGAGAGAGAATATCACGAGGCAATATGTCGAAATCCTCCACCGAACGATCAGCAACTTGGCGTCAACGTTTTATAATGATAAAAGCTGACACTGCAGCAGCGCCCAGATCGTGGCATAAAGGCTATCAAAAACCTCGAAATTCCCCCAAACCGACGAAACCGCGCGAATTTAGGCTTATACAGGTCTTACAAACCCGAAATCCCGAAAGAATTAATAGAAATACCGTTTACCGGGGGTTAGGAAAAAAGCCGCTAAGCCCAAGGGCACACGCGGCGTCCCACTTCCGCGGCTTAAAATTCTTCCTTTTTCATCGCGTCTCGCTCGCGACCCGCTCGAATGCCGATGGATGCAGACGCGCCAGAAATCGCGCTAATCCAGCGAGACGCGTTGGGGAAGAAAAGGGGAGGGGGGGAGGGGGTGGGGGAAAGAGGGTGGGAAATGGAGGGAAAAAAAAAAAACGGGGAAAAAAAAAAAAGCTGCCGAACCCGCCCTGCTCGCTCAGCCCGACCCGGCTCAGTGTCGCCCCCGCGCCTTCCTGCCCGCCCCCGCCAGCTCCACGCACGCGGCGCCGCCTCCTCCTCCCGGCGCCCCAGCCACCTCTTTCCTGCGCCGCTCCCTCCAGCCATTACCGGGCGGACGCACGATCCTGGCGGCGCCGCCGTGCTCTTCCTCCTCCTTCTCCTCCTCCTCCTCCTCCTCCTCCTCCAGGAAGAAGCCCCCTCCCGTGTCCACGACCTTGGCGGGGGCCCGCACCCGCACGCCGCCTGCGGAAGACAAACGGGGAGGGAGGCGCCGCGTTACGCGCCCGCGCACCGGGGACGGACCCGCGCCGCCGCCGACACCGTCGCCGCCAGGGGGCGAGCGCGGGCGCGCGCCCTCCCCCCGCGGCGCGAGGCGGGGGGCCCGCGGCGAGAGCGCGCGCGCGCTGAGGGCCCCCCCTCCCCCCCCACACGCATGGTGGCGGAGGGGGGAGGGGGGGAGAGGCGCGCGCGCCGCCGCTCCCCCCCCCCCACTAACGGCCGCGCGCGCGCTGCTCCCCCGTCCGTCCCCACCGCCCCCGCCGCCTCGCGCCCAACGGTTGGCGGCCCCCCCCCACCTCACGCCCCCCCCCCCCACCTCACAGCCCCCCCTCGCCTCACCTCACGGCCACCCTCTCCCTTCCTCACCTCACGGCCCCCCCCCCGGTCCCCGGAGCCCCCTCAGCCCCCCGATCCCGCCCCGTAGAGGCCGGGTCCCCGCCCGCCCGCTCTCTCCTCCGTCCGACCTGCGGCAGGGTAGGGCCGTGCCGCCAGCCGCGCCTGCCGCAGTGCCAGCGCCCGCTGCCGGTTCCGCTCCATCTTGGCCAGCGCCGCCGCCGAGAGGGGCGGCCGCTCCTCGCCGGCCGCCGCGCCCCGAGCCTGCCGAGCCCCCGCGGGGGCCTCGCCCGCCATGGCGGTGCGGGGATCGGCCGGGCTGTGCTGGGCGCGGAGCTCCCCCCGCTCCGTCAGCGGCGGGCTCGCCCTTCCCCTCGCCGAGCCGCCGCCGCACTGCGCCTGCGCACAGAGGGAGGCGGGGGAGGGGACCGGAGGGGCGATGGCCCCCCCTCCTTGCGCAGGCGCGCGGCGCGCGGCCCCGCCCAACGCGGGCGCCCCCTCCCCCTCCCCCCTCTCCGTCCCGCCGCCGCGCGGGGGTGACGGGAAAGGGAGGGGGGAGGGGGAGGGGATGGAGAGGGGGAGGGGGGGGCCTCCCGGGGCGGGGGCTGCGGCCTGCGTGGGCGCCGGGCGGGGGGGGGCCCGGCCCGAGGGGGGCTCCGTTGGGCGGGGGGGGGAGGGGAGGGGAGGGGGGGGGAGAGGCGAGGCGGGAAGCGGGAGGTGGGGGAGGGGAGCGCATGACCCTGCGATTTTCCCCGCGCGCGCCTTTTCGAGCGCTTTCCCTGCACCAACCCCCCCCCCCAACAATACACCTCACGCCACCCCTCCCCTCCCCCCCCCCTCCCCCCGGCCGGGCTTGAGCAATACGGCTTTTTTTTTTTTGTTTTTTCTTTTTTTAAATAAATAATAAAATAAATAAAATAAATAAAGAATTAAATAAGAGCCGTACCCAGCTAATGACCCTTTTGTCCTCAGAGCACCACACGGGCCTCGCCCCGCTCCCAAGATGGAGGGCGGCGCTGCCCCGGCCCGGCCGTGACGGGGCGGGAGGCCCCCGGCGCCGCCAGGCCTCAGCCCACCCCCTCCCCACACACACCGGGCCTTTTCTTTCCTTAAAATAAGAAAGGAACCCGAAAGCCCCCACGTTGTCTCGTAAAAAAAAGCCATTTTTCTCCCCCCCAAACCCCCACCACGCTCCATTTTTCTCCCCCACCACGTTCCTAGAACCACCACCCCACCACACTTTTTCTAAAAAAAAAAATAACAAAAAACCCCACGCTTTCTGTCCTGATATCCCCCCCTCACACTTTCTCTCCTCAAAAGAAAAAAAAAAAAGATACTTTATTACCGCGGCCGCCGGCAGCCCGGGTGACCTACAACGGTCACGGGAATCGGTACCTCATTTTTTTCCTTTTTTTTCGGCAAAAAGCCGGCCGCTGGCTTCCCGTGGCTGTGCGTGGCCCACAAGCGAAAGGAAAAGGAGAATGGACGGAGCCCGCAGCCCTGGTTATTGATGAGATACCCGTAAATGGCTTTGTCATGCAAATGTGGCCGTAAGCCACTTTCGTATAATGCCAGCTTAATAGCCAGCAGCCAGCGGCCCCGGCGGCTGCACGGTGCCTGCCCTGTCCTTGAGGAGACGGAAATGAAGACATCAGCACAGATCTTTGCTCCCTGGCTCCGGACCGAGTCGCTATGACCTTACAGCACAGCAGCAGACCTTCCCCCCCAACCCCCGAGGGGTTTCTGCCCCTCCAAACCGACCCAAATCCCCCCGCCAGCCCTTCCCCGCTGCCCCCCCACCGCCCCTCCGTGCCGGCCCTAGCTCTCCACGATAATTACCTGCATAGACTGTGCCTCTGCTGTGTCAAAAAATACTTGGTGCTTTCTAGCCCGTCACGTGGGCTTGGTTTTACTTTCGACATCAGCCAGCAGAGTGTGCTGCAAACGTTGTGAAAAGAACGTCCTGCTTCTGGGAAATAATATATATATTTATATTTAAACGCAGACGAAGACATTTTAAGCGGCTCAGATGTTCGCGTGAGTGGCAGGTAGTTTCTCCCGTCGATTGAAATACTTGCCTTGTCACAGATCACAGATCCGGGAACCTTCCCCTTAAAGATTTATAACCGAGCCGTGATCCACCCTCCGCTCCCACCAAGATTGCCTTTCGGGTTCCGTACAAAGTTGGAGAAGTGCCGCAATGCACATGTCCAGATGCGCCTCACAGCCACACAGATGGGTCTAGAACAGGAGGTATTTAACAGGTGAAAGTACAAGTCACAATCCCGGCCTGCAGGAAACAGCCTAAGAAATGGTGTGGCACGAGCATACACTCCTCCAGCCTCGTTGCTCTCTCCTTTGGACTTTGCTAGAGACAGATGTACAAAGATACTGACAAACACATTACAAGCAATTGACATAAAAGTAGTTTGAAGCCAGGTGTTTACTAGGTGTCTTGGAAATTGAACTGTTTGCTTGGAAAACAAACACGTGTGTTTGGATTCCTTTGATTTTTCCCCCTTGTTCTATAGGAGTAGAAATTTAGGGAGAAGTTAACTTTTGAGTTGTGCCTGAGGATTAGCAAATAATTCTATATGAGTCGCAAATCAAAACTGCATTAAAACGTGAAGTTTGGGACAGTGCAAAAAAGGGCTTTGAGGGTAGAAGGATATTGTTATTATGCAACCAATTCAGAATTAGGATTAAAAGGAAATTAGAACATATAAACAAAAGCAAATTCAGAGGCAAGACACTTAAGCAAAATAAGCCACGGGCCACAGCGACTCATGCAATGCAGTTAGCGCTTGATTAAGGGAAACTGTTTTAGAAGCATATGCTACATTTCTTTTCTTAGTTTTTTTTTTTTTTCTTTTTCTCAGGGTCAGTCTGGCTAGGCAATCAGAACAGACTATTCTCCCCAACTCTGCTTCCTACCAGAATGAATCAAATGCAATGCTTCTAATTTTCCTGGCTGGGAAAAGGCAATAGAACAGATAGTTACGCATTTGCAAGGGTTTACAGACTATCTTGTATGCACTCTTTTAGTCATGTGTTAATACTCATGATATTAAACATGCATAGCTTAATGGGTGCACAGGATTTAATCATAATTATAACTGTGTTTTAGAGAGTTTTTCAGGTGCTGTATGCCAAGCAATTCTTGGTATTACTTGGCCGCTGGTAGCCAACAGCAGCCATCATTAATCAGCAAGTGCAGACATGCATTAATTCATACCCATGGTAAATAGCATCAGTGAGTAGCTGAGTGTGGGGAGGCAGCAAACCGGTGGCTTGACAGCTCATCATTCCGTTGGAGAAAAGGGTAAGGAGCAAGATAGGAATGTCTGCTGACAATACAAAGCTTTTTTAAGTTAGCAAGAATGAGGGTCATCTGTAAAGAATTGTGGGTGGCTAGGCAGCAAGAAAAGATTAAACTCAGGGTTGATGAACGTAACATGATGCGTTTGGGGAAGCCTAGTCCTAATTTTACATAAATGACGGTGATATCTGAATTGGTTGCAGCCATAATTATATCTATATATGTATAAATTTTTTTTATATAATTATATTTATGCCTTATTATTATTATGCCAGTTATATTTCCTGCTTTTCAGAAAGGATAAACTGGAAATGGGGAAGGACGATATGGGTGCTAAACTATTTGGCATTGCCTCCCTTGAAAGAAAACAATCGAGTAGGCTTGTACTCTTCACCCTGAAAAGAAATTACCTGGAAAGGACAAGCCTGAGGCCTACCACATCCTAGGTGATTATGAGAGGATGGACGGCAATTGACTTTTGGAGTACACACCATCAGATTTGTGGTGGTAGGCTCTAAACAAATGAGAGGAGGTCGTTCTTCCTGCAGAGCCTCTCTGAATGATGCACTGTACAGAAGGTGTTTCTCTGGCGCCTGGGGCAGATGGGCCAAGTATTTGGAAGAGGACTGTGCTTATCATAGTGAATGAACACCCCCTCAGGCTCCGGAAATCCCCTGAGCTGAAAATAGTTGGAGGCTGTGGGAGTGTTGCAGAGGAGGTATCATGTATTTGCCTCATTTCTCCTCTTCCCTCAGTGTTTGCCCATGCCCAGTGGTGGAAATGGGACTGACGGATTTATTATCCAAGACAGCAAGCCTCTTCCTTATATTCACGGAGAATCATGTGGTAACTGATATTTAAATACCTGGGACCACGTAGTAGCAAATAAGCCTATTTGCTGGGGTCTTTCAAACCAGATTCAGCGTTCATCTTTGCTGGGAATCACTTGCAGAGCTGCTGCTGTGCTGTATATTTACATTTTGCCTCACAATATACTTATTTCTCTGTGTCCACAAAGTCGTAATAGCCATCTGCATTCAGCTACATACCTACAACAGAACTTTTTTTTGTCCTCTTTCAGTAAAATTATTTGTTCCATGAGAAACAGATCTAACAATGTCTTATTTTCAAAGGGTTTGTCTTTCGAAGGGAGTGGCGCTGCAGAAAAAATCACATTTCAGCTCTCTCCCCTCTCTCTCTGATGGTTCAGGTGGTAGCATGAATTTTAGCCGCATTTGAGTTGTGTAGTCAGCAGCTGACCAGCCAATACACACAGTCTGATTAAATGGTTGGCTGCTGCCTCCTAGCATGACTAAGGGATTGGATTTTGCCCAATGATTTCAAGCGTTTTTATGGGAGAGAACTTCTTGCCTCCTTGGGGATGTGAGGCAAAAAATACCATGCCCTCTGAGATTATATTTCCATCAGGTTTCTAATTTGCTACACCTTTTTCTTACATTACCTTAAATAAATAGAAGGCAAAGCATTCCTAGTGTCTTGGTGAAAGAGAAGCGTGTGACGTAGGAAAAATGAAGGGAGCTTGTTAAAACCAGAGAGTGCACCTGCTTGGATTTGTGCGTTCTCTTTCTGAATTCACCTATGCCATAGCTCAAAGATAGGCAATGAGTCATCCTGTTGGACAGAATGGGACATGCAGAGTAAATTAAGTTTGTCATCCCTCTGTGAGATTTTCTTATTTGTTCACTAGCTGTAGGAGGGGATTTTCATAGTAATGTGACCTGTCTTCATGCTCCATTTATCATCTCCCAATTGATGTATATAATCTTGATTGAGCAGGTAGGTAATGGAGGAAGCACGTAAAGTGTTGAATGCTTGAGCAACAGATCTGAAAAGAACAGGTAGGCAAGAACTGAAATGCAAACGTTTAAAGGCAAAAACTGGCATTCTTCCCTGACAGGAGAGCTTAATGCAAGTTTGTTATTATTTTCTTGTTACAGAATATGACGGAATGTGAAATTACAAACTACATCTCTTTTATTTGCTAGCATTTTTCATGACTTTTCTGTTTTATTACTTTTCTTGAGTAGGACTTTAATATGTTTGCTTTTAATAGCGAAGAAGATAACCAGAAAATGCTGGTTTCACATCCAAGAACAGGAAAGTGTCAAGGCATGATGAAAAAATGTTGCTTGCTTTTTATAGTTCCAGAGATCACCACAGAGCTGACTACACACTTCTGTTGTTGGCTGGCAGTCCAGAAAGAGAAATCCTCTTCCACTACTTTACCAGAAAAACCCATCTTCCATCCATATAAAGAATGGGAAAATGTGGCAAAACAACAAACGTGTTCTGGAACTGCAGCACAGCAGCCGTTGATTTGATAATAACTTCAGTACAAAGAATAACGAAAACGGTAGAACGATATATATATATATTTCTGAAACTAGAATACTGGGAGGTTTTTCTGGGCCCCAGATCTCGACGCAGCACTCCAAGTGGGCCCTCGCAAGGGCGGAGCAGAGGCGGGCAGTCATCTCCCTCACCCTGCTGGTCACTCTTCTGTTGATGCAGCCCAGGACGCAGTTGGCCTTCTGGGCTGCAAGCGCACCCTGCTGGCTCACGTCGAGCTTTCCGTCCACCACAACGCCCAAGTCTCTCCTCAGAGCTGCTCCCAGTGAGTTCTCCCACTCTGTGCTCATGTCTGGGATTACCCTGACCCAGGTGCAGCACCTTGCACTTGGACTTGCTGAACCTCATTAGGTTCAAATGGGCCCACTCCTCAAGCCTGTCCATGTCCCTTAGGATGGCATCCCTTCCTTCTGTTGTATTGACTGCACCGCTCAGCTTGGTGTCATCTCCAAACTTGCTGAGGGTGCACTTGATCCCACTGTCGTTGATAAAGATATTAACCAGTACTGGTCCCAAGACAGACCTTTGAGGGACACCACTTGTCGCCGGCCGCTACCTGGACATAGAGCCATTGACACCAACTCTCTGGGTGTGGCCTTCAAGCCAAAGACTTGTCTCAGCTGTCATGAATTCAAACTCTTCAATTTGTTGCATAGTATTATCATTTTTTAACTCCCCTCCCCCCCCCCCCCCCAATGCAGAGGGCTTGCAATGGGTAGGGACACTCACATATCATGTAAAAGAGCTGTGTGAACTGGTAGATTTATTTCCCTCTCAATATTCCTTTTTTTTTGTCAGTTATTTAATGCATTCAAGAACCTTTTCCATAGCAACATAGAAACTTTGCCTAATGCTTTAATTACTTCTTTCTTTCTATTAAGAGCAGCTCAGGCATTTCTGAGACAGAAAATCAATACATCATCAATTATACTAATCTCAGGGACATGAGATCTAGCTGTATTGATGATGAAACACTGCGCATTCTGGAGGAAAGTGTAGACTTCTGGCCTTCCTGAAGCATTTAAGGAGATTCACAATGTAAGCGTTTATAAAGAAACTTCAGATTTCTGCTGCATATAATTCAAAGTATTACGCTCTTTTTAAAAATATTACTATAAAGAGAATCTTTTTGTGACTGCTTCCAAGTCAGCTTCAGTTGTTCCTGTCTGCAGAGTAGCTGGTAGAGAAAATGATGAAACAGCTGATGAAATCTGCTGTAGCAAGAAAATCACGTCCCAGTTTCCAGGATTCAAGCAAGATGCAACTCTTCCAGCACTTGCAAATCTCTGCAAAACGTTTTGGTGCTGCCATCCACGGGTTTGATCAGATAACATTCCCTGAAATTTGGTTTCCTACTATTAGCAACTAATGTGATGATTTCTTCCCACATGTGCCTCCAGGCCTCTGTTCTGCTCTTCAGGATGGACACTACCGGGAACTGTGTCCCCTTCAGTGTGCTGGAGGGCGGGAGGAAAAGGAGAGTGTGAAGTTGATCTTAGTAACTGGCCCGTGTATTTTAGGTAACATGTAACATGTAACATTTATTTTGGGCTCACAACAACCTGGTTGTGGGAGAAATATGGAGCCAACATATGGCTTAAGACTCCTAGGAATGCAGGGCTATCTAGCAGGAGGTGCTTCGGAGATACTACATCATTCACAATGTTTGAATCTTGAATGTAATCTGAAAGTAAGATCCGAGCATGACCAGAAAATAGCTCCTGACCAGGGTCTCAACATGCTACTTGGATTTCTTGAATTAGTTGATTTTTTCTTAGCTCTGTTTTGTTTCCTTAGGGGAAAATTTGGTTTTGCTTGTCCAGAAAGAATAACACTGACCATAGCAATTTAGCATGCAGCATGGACAGATTTATCTCTTGGAACAGAAAAGTGGATTCCAAGGGCTTCAATCCCCCTTAAAAGCCCCGGGTTAAACTGAAACCATTCATGAAAGAAGGAAAATTGAACGAGTTCTTGATGCTCCGAGCTCGTTTCTCACATGTTTGAGAAATGTACTGCATTCCTGTGTTACTTCCCCTTCATTCAAATTTTTCTTGCTGATGTGTTCAAATCAAAGCCTTGCATAGCAGCAGGTCCTTCCATTTATATCTCAGACCGGTTTATTCTCAGAATTGTTTTTCTTTGCTGAAGAGGTACACCAAGCTCTGCAATTTGCCAGAGCCCCTTTCCTGAAGATTGTGGTATGTCCAATTTTCGCCTGGAGCTCGGGGAGTAATTTGGAGTGGGGGTGGGGAGTGGGGGTGGGGAGTGGGGGTGGAATCTTTGTCTTTTCCTGGCCAGATTTGGGGTCTAGTGAAAGCACGCTGCACTTTTGTTGCAGGAGACTACAGTTCCTTGGTTTTTTGCCTCAGCCGGAGTTTTAATTACATCAGGGGTCAAAGGCTCCCTGTTTTCAGCGGTCTTTTGAATGCGGAGGCAATGGAATGATTCGCCTCTGAGCGAAGGCATTCACACTTCCCTCCACATCTGGCTATGCCCTGGTGAAGACCCGTCACACACCGCTGCCCACCATTGTAGCCGATTCACCACCACTGCAGACCCATGCTGGGAGGAATGTGATGCTTTTCGTGAGCCTGGGTGTGCTCTGCCTCTCTCACATGGCTGGTGATAAGCCTTTCTGTAGCACTCAATCAGCTTGGATTTTGGTCTGTCAAAGTTTGTATCCAGTTAACAAAAAATCACTTTTTTTTTTTTTTTCCCCCCCTGTTTCTGTTTGTTTTGTTTTTGAGATTTTCAAGAGGTTCTGAACTTTGCACTTTTTTTCTAGGTTGCATTTGAGGTATTTATGAGATCCTACTCCTTTTTTTTTTTTTTTTACAGCTTTTACGAGGTGGTGAAATCCTGGCAACATCCCATGGATTAATTAGCCTCTTCCTTGGTGTCAACCAGAGTCTGAAAGTGCCTGTACAAATTGCCTCAAACATCCGTGGACTTGGACTCATTATCTGCATTACCCATTCCATCTATTCTCTGAGCACTGCTATTTCTGATCATATATTAAACAGCATGCAATGCTTTATCTCTGTTTTATTTTTCCTGGGTCTGTCCCTCCTATTGTCAATGGGAGCCATCTTCTGGAGCATCTTAGTGCAGGGAGTTACAACCTCAGTTTCTGCCCTAATGCTCTGATAACTTAAATACTTTTTTTTTCTTTTTTCTTTCACTCATTTTATTAATTCTTGTGGTACCGTGAAACTTGCTTTCTTAACTCTTCTTACCATTCCCAAAGTGATTGCTCAGAATTGAACACTGCAGCAAACATAAAATACACATGCATAAAATACGTTCACAAAAATATGTATGAATACATAAAACAGATATACAACATACATGTAAATATGTAAAATATGTAAATATATAAGGTATGTATACAACATAAAACCATCTTTGTTTGGGCAGAATCCTGGCTGCAAATTTCCTCACACTGGACATCAGTTGTGTTAACTCTTATGTTTACCTGGGAAATCCCAGAGGACCCGCTCGGTAAGTGGTAGACTTTCGTGGCAACAGATAACAAGAATGTTATTTGCCAATTTAATCACGGAGTACAATAAATAACTAAATAAAGTCAAATAAAGTATGATATTAATATGATGCTGCAAACTCATGTGCAGGAGCACCTGTCTAGAATGTGCTTGGAAGTGAAAGTCAGACAAAGCATATTTGGTGGCTACTTGGCATTTAAACTATTCTTCCCAATCTTTTGATTTTGGAAAAACTCAATCTATGTCTCCTTCCTTGGACAGTTTCTGTAACTCCTGTTGTAACTCCTGCTTAGCCAAAGCTAACTGAAGCTAACTTGACCAAAACTGCCTGTAAGTTACTTATACATTCCAGCAGAGTGCATATTTTCTAATTCTCTTTTTATGTCTGATGATTATCAGATACTAACTTCTGTATCATCTTATAGTAAACGCTATACTTAGGCTTCTTAAAAAAGTTATGATTAAATAGGAAGTCTACAGGTTCCATAATTCCTTCAGAGAACACCAGCAAGATCTGTAGAGATCTGTAAAACGTGACTCCCTTTTACAGAAGCCACATTATTTTCTTCTCATCTTTATGCAAGCATCCATTAATTTCTGTTATAGGTTCTAATAAGGTCTCTGATATGGAGACCAAATGTTCTGCTGTGTCATTTTCTCTGTTCCTCCTGAGGAATTCCTTGAAAAAACTGAGACCTTGAAAGATTTGAAAGGTTTATTTTACCCTATATTACAGAAAACGTTAAAATATTTTTTATTGATCTGTAGCATTTTTGGCAAATAAACAATATAAAACATTGCAATTGTATCAGTTGAATTGAGAAGGCGTGAATAGCATACAGAATATTCAAATGGATATTTTAATAAGCTTTTTGGGTAGGCTGTTTGCTTGAGAAAGCAGATATATCAACTGCTTATTTAAAAAGGTTTAATTAATATCCATGACGATAACCACTAGAGGGTGCTCTTATTACTGTCCTGTGAATGAATGCCTTTGCACTTTCATCCTCATAGCTTATGGGTTAACTAAAACTATAAAAATTTAGGTGAATTCATAATGGGTGGAATCTTGATAAGCCATCTGAAATCATCCATAAAGCTTGACTGCATATTGCCCACCCAAATAGTCTTCCTCTATAATAATGTCTAAACCAGGCAATTTATCCATAGTGCGGCTTCACTTTAAAATGTTGTGGTTGTCGTCGTTGTTTTAAATTAACACTGCCATAATAATAGCAAAGATTTTCATCTAGCTTAGTTGCAAGTGTCAGAGTTAAAAAGTACATATTAAAATGTTTTGTATTCGATGTGAAATTTAATTATCTCTTCCAAAAAGAAAAAGATTTTTCATGTTTGATATTGCAAACGCTGCAGTCAGATTTTTGCAAGCAGACAGCCTTCTGCAAAAGGACTTGGATTTTGCTTTCGGTCTTGCTAGTGATTTTTCAGGGAAGCTGGTCAAGGGTGTTGCTACTCCATTTTTAAAAACACCTCGTTTTCCATGTCCCAAGGCACTCACAGCTGTGATGGGTCATTCTCTAGCATGTACATTGCCACCAGATCAGGGCCTTGTCAGTAAGTGCTGGTCTCTGCCAAAAGCAGGAAGAGGTGCAGGGACTCAGCAACTTCACGAGATGACTTCTGCGAACTTCAAGCCAGGAATTCAATCTGACACACAGCCCTGACACCCTGAGTTGGTGCGAAATCATCCTTTTTGGTGAGCTTTATGCTTCTCTTACCCTCTGTGTAAAATGGGAGCATATCCGTCTTGGTTTTAAAACGCCCCTGAGATTTGTAACAGAGTGAGTGTAATGTTGGAGCACCACGGTAGGCACTGACTACCAGTCTCTGGTAGTCATGGTAGTCACCTGACAGTCAGCTAGGTAAATATGTATGTTAAACATGACTCAATATACAGGTAAGCCACTTGGCTAACCTGGTTTTAAGTGTGATGCTACTAGACTGCTGTGTTTGCACACACATCACTAGCCTTTTGTGCCGATTTATGCTGAAACCATAACAACTCCCAAGTGGACCACCCACCCTACGGTGCAGGAATGCTTTTTACACAATTGACCGACTTCTAGGTTGTTTCCTTTTTTTCTTTTTCTTTTCTTTTTTTTTTTTTTTTTAAGTCACGTTCCTCTGAATCTGTCATTTATAGAACAATAGGTGCAAATAATGGTAGCAATGTTCAGTTTTTCTATGTGTTCGCACTTGTTGACAAGAGACCATCAAGATTAGGGGAGGGAGTTTTTTTTCAGTAGAAGCTGAAGGGGATGAGATTACTCCTGCTGCAATTCACACTGTGCAGTTCTGAATGAAGCAGCCAGCTTCTGGCTGATTTCTTTTTTCCCTTTCCCTGAAACTGAAAGGAGGAAGCCCTGAGAGGCACAACAACTGAAGCAAAAAGCTGATGTAGGTACTCCTGAACTAACCCAAACCGCAGCTCTGTCACTCTGGTGTTAGAAAACCAGGAATTACAACCCAGGGGCTTCTCTCCACAGCAGAGCAGCTGTCCGGCACCACAGGGCAGTGAAGGCAGACCTGTCTTTACGAGGGTCCTCCAGCAGCTCCAGGGTGCCCCTGCCAGCAACATCCATGTTTCTCCAAGCGCCGAGTTGCTCCAGTGTTAGAGCTACCCTGGCAGACCTGACGCTGCTCCCAAATGTCCATTCACTGCAGTTGGTACCGTTTCTTCACAACAATTTTAATTCTAGTTGTTGAAGGACATTTCCGAGACTTTCTTGCTGATGTATTTTGATTAAAAATGCAGGTGTGCAAGGCAAACAGTGAAGGAAAGCGCATCCTTTCTGTGCACCCTGTAGCACAAACAGGGATTGTTTCTCTGTATTCAACGTGACTTTCAGCCAGCACAAAAGTGATGTGTAAGTCTTGGGGACGTATTACAATCTCCTCAAGACCCCACTGATCCCCCCTCAGCCAGCACTCTGTTGTGAATATGTAGCATTGCTGGTGATGACAGCTGCTGGCCAACAGCAAGAACACATAAATGATTAGGAGCACATTCTAGTCAGTAAAAATATCTGGGCACCCATCAGAAACAAGGAGCAGGTTAATTAAACAGAGTTTAATTCATTTTAAATCATTTTAAAACTGAGTAAGCCAGCTCCAGTTTTCCTGCTGCTGGTTTACAAGATCTTAAAGCAGGTGGAGTCCATGCATTAAAATCACCTTGTAGATAAAGTGTGTCATTTTGCAGCTTTTTATCTCTCTTCATACACTAGTCCTGCTGACTAGCAGTGTGTAGTTCAGTCCTGTTCAGAGATGAGAAGAGGAGCTGGAGATGAGCTAAACAAGTGTACCATTTCATAAATTTTAGAGACCTCAGGATCTAGAAAGTGGCTCTAGAAGCAGGATTCCTTAACAAGTCCCCTTTTTCCCAGACAGAAATTTTGTCCAATCCAAAAACCAGAATATATATACATATTTCTTCCAGCATTTGTGGGTGTCTGGTAGTATATTCAAAGAGTGTGTAACCCAGCAATAAAAATCTCAATATCTCAAAATGCACTGTCAGTATTCAGGAATCCTGAGTGGAGACCAAGATGTGTATAGACGTACTTTTCTTTTTTTTCATACCTCCAATGGATCCAAAAGTCCTGAAAGCTTCGTAGCCTTGGCCCATGATTTCTGTGGTTGGCCTTCACGTGGTCAGCCAGACCTGGGTGTTCTGGGCACGCCTGTAAAATCACTCTGTGTGCCCAGTAAGTACAACGTGTGTACACAGTGATCAGTCTGCAACTGCTGCTCCACATGTATGCTTTTATCTGAAACATAATCTGGGATTAGATATGGGAGCCTTATATGAAAATGTTACTGATTATTATGTCATTACCCCAACTGAGAGTCCTTGGATGAAAAGTCCTGTGTCAAATTTGTGCTTGAGGCAGTTCGGCTCCAGCCACAAATATGTAAAGAATCGTCCACAAGATAACAATATTCAACCACCATCGAAAGATTAATATGCATTGCTGGGTCAGTTTCTGTCACTTCGGAGACCTCCAGCTGCACAAAAAAGCAAATGAGTAGAGCTTCTCGGTTGCAAGAGGGACTATTCTAGATCTGGCCCAGCTCAGTGCATTCAGCTGCTGAACAATTCTGAATTTGCTTAGTAAATACCTGACATAGGCCAGAAACTGGGGAAATGTGTGAGACCAAAAAGAGGTATATGCTTTGAGTGGCTTTCATTCTTATCTTTTTGGAGCAAAGAAACACATGAACAGGTGTCTCCAACTTCTGCAAAGCCCTGTCAGACATGTTCTGTCCCCTAAAGTTTTCTGTTAGTGACAGGAGATGCTCTGCAGGTACTGTCAGTGTTGCAATGATTTATGTTTCCTTTCACTTTTGCCAGAAAGAGCAAAAGACAGAAGAGAGAAAGAGAAAAATGAGGTTGTTGTTACTGAGCAGGTGGAGGGGATTTTGATGAAGGGATTCAGCTGAGGTTGTAGGCCCGAGTTCTGTCTGCCCGCTCTGCCTCTTTTGTTAGCCCCAACAAGTGTCTCTCTGAGCGATGATTTTGCTCACCTCTTGCAGCCATGTAGAAATTTAGGTTTCTCATCTAAGCAGGTCCTTAAAATTGCATGTGGTATTAACAGGGGGGCCAGTGGGAAGTGCCGTGGATGACTTGGCCGTTGTGTCTTACAAAGTACTGAAGCTGGCCCTATGCCAGAACAGCAGGCATGGTGTCATTGCCTGTTCCCACCTTTTCTATAAGGACAGTAGTTCCTCAGCACAGCAGACCTGGTGCTGTAGGTCCTGACATACCTGTCTCAGTGCGACACTGAGCTTCTGGAGAGCTGGCAGGTGATAACTTTTATTTAAAGGGTAACTACAAATAAAAGAGGTTGCTTATGTTCTCTCTAAAACCTTAAAATATTCCCCAGAGGGCACCACTTGGAGGCTGTGACATGCAGGATCCTAAGGGTGACTCCTGACAGCTTCCTACCCTTCGAATAGTCAGTGCACCATGGGTTGTGTGTAACAGTATGAAATGCCACTTTTCAGCCTAGCTGTGATTTTTACCAGGAAAAAAGGCAACACCTGTCAGATCTGTGGGAATTGCTATCGCAGAAAATCCTTCAGCCAGGTAGTCAGAAGAGTGTCTGAGGGTGCTTCGGCATGTGTAGCAGATGCAGCACCTCCCTCGTGCAAAGCCTTTCCAGGACTGCAGGGCAGGCAGCAGTGCAGAGGTGCTGCGTGAGTGACTGAGCTGAAGGCTGAGCACTGAACCACCCAATGCAGTCTGCGGGCTGGTGTCTCAGTCACACATGGAGGATGTTCTTCTGTCAAAAAAGTTTATGTATTTGGTTGAACGTGGACGATCAGTCCTGGCTTGCAAAGCAGGTCACACTGGATGGGATGGGATTCCAAGAATATGACAGAGTTATGTCAGAAGGCATCTCTGGAAGTTTCCAATCCAGCACCGTGGCTCCTAGCAGGGCTTACCACAAAACCAGATCAGGTAGCTCAGAGCCTCGTCCAGCTGAGTGCTTGGTATTGTCAAGGACAAAAATCCCATCACTTCTCCAGTCTCTGTCCCAGGCCTGCACTGCTGTCATGGGAAAGAGTTTTTTTCTTCACATCCGACTCTTGAAACTTGTGCCCACAGCTTCCTCCCTTTCACAGGGCACCTCCGAGAAGAGTCTGGCTCTGTCTTCTCTGAAATGTCCTGTAGGCAGTAGAAGACTGTAATCAGATCACCCTCAGCAGTCTCTTTTCCAAACTAAAGAGACTTTCTTTCCTACAAAGCATGATCTGTGTTTTGCAGGATGGCTTCTGCTGATAACTTATCTTTACTGTGGTCAGGGATATGTCAGTCTCCAGCCAACTGCATGGCAGCAAGGCACATCTTTAGATGTGCTTTAGAAGGCAGCCTGCTGACTGGAAGTAGCTGCGGACAGTTTTTAATGGCGATATTAAAACAGTCTTTATTACACCAATATACATACCTCCCTGAGGGAACAAAAAGGTGGAATCTCATCACAAGATATCAGCCCCTCTTTTAGGTGCTGCTGCACGAAGGTGACGCCTGGCAGTGAGCATTCACTGTGTCACCATGGCTGGCTGCCCAGGAGAGGATCCCACACACCTCCCTGCTCAGCACCACAGCTTTCCGAGGTGGGGTATGTTCCTCCTGACTACAACAATATTTCCTTTACAGGCTTTGGAGGCTTTTCTCTTCTGTCATGACTATATGAATTGGTCTTGCGGGTTTTTAGAGCTAGGCAAAACTGGTGGACTATGCAATATCTGGTGGTAATGGGTCACAAGGCTGAACTGTGTATGGTAAGAAGAAATGCCTCCTCTAGCTGAAAGTGAAGCTGCCGTCTGCTAGTTTCGTCTGTTGCATCTTTGTTCTTGTACCAAGAGACACATGAGTAGTTACTGACTGTTGACCTTCACTTTGCCTCTCACCACCAATAAGATCTGCTTTCATGCTCATAGTTTCGTTCTTCATATCCGTGTGTCTTGCTGTAGTTGGCCGACGAGGAAACTTTCCCTTGCTTCCAGTCATGCCCCCCGTACGTTTCTGTCCTTCCCCAGTTCTTCCACCTCCTTTCTGAGCTGGAGGCATAAAGGTTAAACATTGCTCAGTGGCACTGAAAGAGGTGTGTGAAGGAGGAGACATAAAAGGGAGTGTTTGGATATGCTTAATAATTAGCTGGTTGTTAATTGTTTATCTCATGTTGTCTCCTGGTTGGCTGAAGGCTTCTCAGTGATGTAGGCAAAAACGACAACCTGGACAAGGTCTTCCCTGCATCACTGCCACCGTTCTCCTTTGTCCAGGTCCTGGTCCTTTTGGCAGCTTCAGTAAAGGTCCCAGTGGTGTTGTAACCATTTCCATGTTGCCTAACTTACTGCCTGCCAAGACGTGTTTTGAAAGCAGTCCCTTCCCCTGCCCTGAGGATGAGAGCTGTGTTATTAACAGAGCACTTTTAAAGAAAGACTGCTGCTTTTAGTTCATTCCCCTCGTTTCTCTCCTCTCCGCAGTGGTCAAAAGGTACTGTTTCAAGGTGGCATCTGAAAACTCACTCTCACTCACTTGTCACTCACTGGGATGTTAACACAGTTGTGCCAGGACTACCCTACTGATGTAATCTGAAGATGTTTTCTGTATCCATTGCTGGATTACATAATCCAGGTTGAACTAATACCAAAGTTATTAAAGTAGCTGAATCCCCTAGATTTACTATTTGAAGATGGCTTCTCAGATGTGCCTGAGGAAACAGAGACAGTTCTTCTGTGGAGGAAAGAGCCGTGGTGTGCACGTGTGTGCGAGGCATAAAAGCATGCAGGACTGCAGATGGAGGGAAGGCCTCGCAGGATTTTCCATTTGCTTTCAGTGTTTTTTTAGATCTTTGTAAATACCTGGGTCTGTATTTGGCCTAGGAGTCAGCTGCCATTGTTGCTCTCACAGCCCAGGACTCAGAAGCTCATTGTGCAGGGTGGTGGCAGCCCAGTGCCAGAGCAAAAGCTGTCCTAAGGGAGGCAAGATGCACTCAGGGGAGGCAGTAGAAGAATAGAGGAAGCAGCAGTCTGTAATTTACTACTAGGAATGAGGTGCCAGTGGGATGTGCTATGGTTTTTACAGAATTATCCTCTCATGCTGTTGAAATACTTTCTCCTTCGAAGTCACAAAATACAGTTGAAAAGCAAAAACACTTCTTTAAGAGAGCAGTGAAAAACAGATTATTGCAAACCATTTTTTCCAGCTGTCATCCCTGGTCTTCTTACCCACAAGCCATCCCCACAGTTCAAGGCACAATGGTTATGGTGATGTTTTGGATAAATGTACAACACTGTGCAGCTTAGTAACGAGATCTGCATCACTTGTCTTAAAAGAAGACATGACATGTATGTTGCTTTCACCTTAAATTCCATGGTAACTGTTGCTCCATGTCTCCTAGTTCTGTTTCAAGACCCACTTTTCACCTAAATACCATCTCTGTGCTTTCCTTTAACTTCCATTCATTTCTGTGGGGGGATCTTGTATGTATGAGAATTTCTTCCAATAAAGAGTTTTTACAAGCCTAGAAGATGGACAGAAGTTTTGTGCTCCCTGTGACTCCTAGCAGCAAACACTTGCCGACTGGGGGAATCAGGTTTTCTTGTCCAAGGATTCCTGTAGATGAGCCTCCTCTCAAAGCCCTGGCAGGTTGAAGCCACTCCTGCTGGCAGCAATTAAAGCACATGCCACAAGAGGAAACGCTGGGGTTGGTGGCGTCCAGGCTCCTGGGGAGGAGGAGGAACGGCTGATGCAGGGCATTATCATTCATACAACCTTTGTGTCTGCATGGGTATCTGGCCACTGTGTTTCAGCAGCTCTGCCTTTTTTTCTGTGTGCATTTTTGGAGATTGCTGGAGCTAAGGGAGAAGGAGCCCCACTCTTCATAGCAGAGGTCTAAGGTGCGGGCATTTTATAGGGTGGCATACAGCACTGCTGGGAAAGAAGGATGGGAGGATGCACCGGCTGTGCCAAGACAGGACCACCAAGGTGTGTCTGCACTGGTCAGTGAAACCAGGGTGCACCACGTCGGTCACTTACCCTGTGACCTGAAACCCCTGAGGAGGATTTAACCACGTAGACGTGGGCAGAGCTGTGCCAGCTGGCCCCCAGGCTGTGCAATGACCCTGGTGATCCTTTGGGAAACTCGTGTAACTCTCAGCACCTGCACCCCTGCAGAGTCAGGTCACAAACAAACACAGGTAAGGTCCCGATGGCACAGACCACCTGCACACCTGACCCTTGGGCACCACTTTTCCTTCACCCTTCTTTCTGCAAGCTCCTGAGCAGCAGTACTGGCTGAGCAGATGGCATGTGTTTCTGTGCTTATTTAGGGGACTTGTCACTCGGAGGGCTGCCTGCAGGCAGCGTGGCACAGGAGTAAGCGCACGTTCCTGCCAGGGCTGTGGGGATGGGGACTGTTCTCACCGAGCTTCTCTGGTCCAAGCAGGTCAAGCTCTGATCCAAGCAGGTCACGTTCCCAGACACAGAGCACTGCCCGAGCAGTTGGAGAGGCGGCTTTTGTTCTCCATCGTTTCCCCCAGGAAAATCTGAGCAAACCAAAATGGAAAGCTGGCATGCAGAGGGAAATGGCAGCAGCTCCTTAGCATTGCAGGGGTTTATATGAGAAGGGGCTGTAAAGCTGAGAAGTGAAATGGGCTGTCACAAGTGTGTGTTAATGTGGAAACATGCGTCACCGGGGTGCAGCCCCCCAGGAAAAGGGGTCAGGAGGCCCCTTTTTGGGTTTGGTGCCTTTTGTAGTCGCAGGAGTCACTGCACACATGGACCAGCTCCACGACAGCCTGGGGTTTGCTGCCACCTGTTCCAGCTCTTGGGAATACGGGGACAACTTAAGGCTGAGATAAGTACAGCGTGAACAGGCTTGTCTGTATCACTGGTCCTGCTGGGGAGCCCCAGCAGCCCTTCAGACAGGCAGGGACAGCCCTGGGCAGGAGCCATCTGACTGCTCAGGCAGCAGAGATGCTCCTCAGCTGTGCCAGCAAGGAGGATGGAGCTGGGAGCCAAAGCGAGAGGGAGCTCGGGGCCAGCAAAGGAGCAGGAGGGCTGAGGAGGATATCTGTTTCTCTGATACTCTGCTCTCTTCTTCTGGTGAGAAAAACACTCAGAAGAGCCCTTCTGCGGTGCTGGTTCACCCGTGTCTTCATCACTGTGTCCACGAAGAGAGCAGCAGGCAGTTCTCAACCTGCCTGATTGCTGCTGTGGGCACGGTTTGTACTTGCTCCATTTCTGCCTGTCTCATTGCTTCACGGTTCATTTGGCTGAACTCTTCATACAAAATAACGTGTTAGACGAGCTCTGCGCTGGGAACACTGCGGGAAGGCACTAGAGCTGTCCAGGGAAGGGATGGGCAGAGGGGACTCTGCTTTCAGCATCCGTACCGACTGCCTACCAAGCAATTGGGCTTGTTTGCTTTGTTAACCCATCTAGAATAATAATAACGTTTCAAGTCAGAGAAACACACCTACGAAACCAAACCCTTGTGGCCAGGGACTGTGCCCCCGAGCCTCCCACAGCACGTCCTGCCAGCTTTTTGCAACTCCTTGCTTTGTGTTGAACGAGGAAGAGTGAGGCCAGCACGTGCCCGATGTTTGAGCTGAAAAAACTTCGGTGACAAATTATATGGAGGAGATATTTCCCTTCCAGAGCTTCGTTATCGGTCCCCTTTCAGCTCTGCTGCAAAGCATGTTACCGAGCTTAAAAAGCCTAAGGAACGGTTGCTTTTTATTTATTTATCTGTTTATTTATTTTGAAAACAGCACCGGGATGGACGTCCTGCTTAGAACCATCTGATGCAGCAGGGCGTGAACACAGTTGGAAAGGGAAAGGGAAAGGGAAAGGGAAAGGGAAAGGGAAAGGGAAAGGGAAAGGGAAAGGGAAAGGGAAAGGGAAAGGGAAAGGGAAAGGGAAAGGGAAAGGGAAAGGGAAAGGGAAAGGGAAAGGGAAAGGGAAAGGGAAAGGGAAAGGGAAAGGGAAAGGGAAAGGGAAACGTCTGGTGAAAGCATGGACCACAAAGATAAGAGAGACGTGGTCTTATTGTGCTGGCAGTGTGCTGGTGTCTGCTCGGCAGCGAGGGGAGTGGAGAGGGCCTGGGAGTGCTGGATCCCCCCCGTCTCACCCCACCACTGAGCGTGTGAGATGGGGGCACTGGGGAGAGAGGCAAGGCAAGCATCCGTGCCCCCTGTCCTGGCTTAGCCAAGTGCCAAGGTGACACAGGACAGGCTCTGGGTCCTGCCAGGAAGCCCCAAAATAAGCCTGCGATGCAGAGGGTCACTGTATAAGGTGTAGACTAGAGCTAAGGGAAGATTAGAGGAGGGCAATCTTACCTTTACAGTGCAGTTAGTGGAAAGAGCAGGTTGAGGTTCTCCAAATTTGCATCTCATCTTGAGAATTGCTCTCCACATTCTGGCTCTGAAAGCTTCCTTGCAGACAGCGATGCCAGGTGGGCAAGAGGGGGTCTCATGAGGCACCCTCAGACCCCTGGCTGAGTTCATGGGTGTGTGTAAAACAAGCCCTATTTCAATTACTCCAAAGGATAGGATGCTCAGAAATGCTGAAAGCCTCCCTTCATCGCCAAATCAAAGATTAAAATCCACACCTGAGGGTCAAAAAAATGAATAAATCTTGGAATAATATATGTTGGAAAAGGAACACATGGAGGGCCACAGTCCAATGCCCTACTTGAAGCAGGACTCACCAAAGCTAGGCCAGGTTGCCCAGGCCTTGTCCTGTCAAGTGTGAAGTATCTCCAAGAACAGAGTCCCACCACCTTTTTGGGCCTTGTCCTTATCACTCTCCTGAGAAGGATTTTTTTCCTTTTATCCACCTCTTCTCCAACGCACGGCCATGGCCTCTTTCCCCTTCCCCATGCACCTGGAAGAATGTCTGACAGACACCTAATGTTTTTAGCAATCCTCTCTGGAAGTACAGTACATCTGACATACTTCCTCTGTGTTTGGGAGCATTTCTTAAACGCTTTTTTATTATTTGATATTTACATCATTTCTCGCTGTATTTATGTTCCTGCAATTTCCAGCTGACATTTATTTACAGAACAGAGTGCAAGGAGTACTTTTGACAAACACATGTAGTGACTGGTTTCAGAAAGATGGGGCAGGGCTCACCTTACAGACATTTTTAGACTTAATTAGGAAGAGTTGTGGGGAAGAAACAGCTGCACCTACATTTTTTTTTCTGTTTCCCACTGCTTTTAGCTGCTATAGTGTGGAATACTCTTTTCTGTGTGCAAAACAAAGTTAGACTGACCCTGTACAAGCACAGCGGTGAGGCTTTTAGAGCTGGCTCCCAGCTGCCAGTTGAACTGGTTGTCCTCTCTGGAAAACAATGTGGGTCTGCAGAGCACCCCCAGCACTCGTGTGGCCAACCTTCTGCCAAAGCAACAGCTGCTGCACCAGTGTCAGGGATTTTGTCTGCATTCATTGCAGCACGGGTCTTACATGGGCGTAGCTGCCCCTTTTGCCTACCTCTAGGAAAGACGATGCTTCTGCTTCACTTTGTGGTGACTGTCAAGTTGATGAAAGAGATTAAGATTGCCCTTGTACGGGGGTCTAGCCTTCTGATACCGCTTTCTGCTCCTTTGCTTGTGTTTCTGCAGCAGAACCAGGCAAGGAAGTGACAAGGTTCCAGGAGGCTTCATTGTCTCTGGGGAGTGAGGTGAGTGTGAGAGAGCTACCAGGAGCAGAACGAAAAGAGCAATAAGGATCACATCTCATGTAAAGCCTTCTGCTCCCATCCAATCAACAGATTTATTTATTTTTAATGCAGAAAATTATTTATTTTCTAATAGCTGAGAAATTTAACTCATCACTTGTGGTACTCTGAAACTGCAAGTTGTTCATGTAAACTGCTAGCTGGCTAAATTCTGTAGACCTTGTGAGATCTTGTGAGCTCTCCAGCATTAATTTTTTTTTCTTTTTAGATATCGTTTCTTTCCATCCAAGTTTTTTTTGTTTTGTTTTGTTTTGTTTTGTTTTGTTCTTTCCTCCAGGATTGCAGAAAGCAGGCAGATTTAAGGAACAACTTTATTCCACCTTTTGGAAACGAATGACCTCTGGTTTATTTTCAAGCTTTTCAGTAGCCAGAACGGCACATTACTCATCTGTTCTCATTAAACAGAATTCGAGAATGGCTGAAATCCCAGGAACTCGTGTACAGAGAATATAAACAAGTTGATACTTTCGCTACCTTGAATTTTAAAACTACATTGCATCTCTGCATGTTTTTAAAGTGCCAGAAATGGAACAGATGCCCAGAAGATAGTCATGTCAAATTGTGTTTGGGTGTTTAGAGCAGATCATTATTGTATAGGTAGGCTTCAGAAGTAAGCAGTAAAGACATCGGGGGTAAATTCCAGATCCACGCATCTTCCCAACAGAGTGGCCACTTACACACAACGTAATTGCTTGCATTGAATTTCATGTATGTGTTTTCAATTTGTAATGTAATACATACACAGCCATATCTGATTGTGGCACTATGCCCAGGATTGCGTTCCATGAAATACTATGAAATTGAAAGGCAAGTCTTATAGTAGTGAATTTTCAATAAATAATGAAAGTTAAGCTCCTTTTTCCCCCAAACCTTTGTGTTCAAGTGTTGCATGTTTTCCCTGACACCATGAGGACTATTGCTACTGTTCCAATGGCAAGCTGAGATCCTTATACAACCACATGTTTACAGGAGTAGGGTTTTGAGAAAAGTATGGAGAGCAACGTAGGACTGAGAAATTCAAGAGAACTTGGGGCAGCACACACACACCTCACGTGATGGTTACCACTACGGTGCAGCACGTTTTGGTGCTTAGATGTTAAAATGAACTTAGCCACACTGAGACACACACAGCTCATGAGATGTGCACCAGCACACAAGGAGACATATAAGAAGATAGCACTTGCTAGTGATCCCGCCCGCAGTCAGGCTCAGGCTGCCACCATCAAAGTCACCCCTGTACTTCCCTGTGCGCAGAAGTCCCCCTTGGGTCACCTGCTGGTGACCTGGTGCACAAAGCTCTCAGGTGCTCAGCTGGAAAGAGGCTGATCTACAACTCTGGTCTCTTGCTGAGGAAAGTGAGTGTAAAAGGGAGAGGGGAGGCATGAACTGCTCTTTGATACATTTTGCTTTGAGTTTTGCATTCTGGATTCTACACATCAGGAGAAACCTTGACACTGTTTGGACTGGACTTCCCAGATCACTGTCAAAGAACCATAAGAATTTAGACTTAAGACTTATCCCAAAGATGATTTTTGCTACAGGGTCAAGAAACTTCTTCTTTCATGTCTTTATACCATGGTAATGGTCTGGTGGTATTGCTCTAATGACAGTATTAGATGGAACAAAATAGAACCTTGTGGGTTCTTCAGATTCTGATAAAAGTAGGAGAGAATTAATCCTCCATCCAAGAGCACGCCTCTGTCTTCAGGGTCTGACACCTGTGTTTAGCAATACTGGAGCCATGTTCTGGAAAAATATTCATGCCAGATTTTGTATTGAATTTTGTGTAGGGATGGAGAGGAAGGTGGTGCCTGGCTCATGCCTATAATTATTCAATAATTATTGGGTCTTTGTGACTTTATTTTCTCAGCTTAATCTCATTGTTGTGAAAGTGCTCACATCTACAAGCCTGGGGAGACAGATAGGCAGGTAAAAGCTAAATTCTGCCTATTAGGTTAAAGCCATTTAGCTCCTGGAGTTGCTCACTTGGCTATTTTGCACAGCGGTTGCAAAATTCAGGAAGGACAATCTCCTGGCGTTTGAGCTCCTTAGTGTGTGTACACAGAAAACTGCCGTTCCAGAAGTGCTGAGCCTCAAAGCTCTTGTTGTTTAAGGAATGGTCTGTGATGCGCAGGAGTAAAACAGCTCTCTGACAGAAGAAAAAAAAAAAAAAAAAGACATGGAGGAGTACAACTACTGGACTTGCAACCGTATTGGCTTACTATCCTGAAGACTACTGATGGGAAAGCAGCAATTCAGCATGAACTTTGGAGTTTATATTAAGAGTGGACTTAGTTATGCCAAGACGTAGAGATTTTTTTACGTAACTTAAATAGTTATCATTTTGTGCTTGATGTATCTCTAACTTAATAGGAGAAGTGGGCTGTAAATACGCCAGAAAGGTACTGACCTTTTCCATCAGTATTAATCCTATTACAGGATAGGATGGGCTACCTGCTGTTCTGGACTGTTCAGTCCCTGTTCAGACTGTTCAGACTGTTCAGACCCTGTTCAGGAGTGCAGACCAAACTAAGTGCCTGCCTAAGTAATTTTCTCTGTGCTGATAATTTGATTGATATGTTCTGGGCTGTTTTGTTTATGAGACATATATAGTATCACAAATACAAAAGACTGTCAGAGGGAGTGGTAAAATTGCCCTGGAATTACAGTCCTTCAAGTCTGTAATAGTTAATGTGACTGCTCATTGCCTCGGAAATGTTTTGGGCGTGATAAAGCTGTATGTGCACTTTTGAAGTGCATATAAAAGATAGAATCTGAATAAGGGGAAAAGGGTGCAGCTCCCTCATTTTTGGCTTAGGGTGTCTAGGACATCATAGGACACATCCTGCTACTTTGTGTTCTAATAGCTGTGAGCTTGAAACACGGGCCTTCTGAGTGCCTGCTGAAGAGGGTGGGTTGCAAGCAGCAGGAGCTGCAGCCTGCTAGCCTGTGAGGGGCCAGAAATTGAAAGATGCCACGTCTCTTTGTCAGAGGAGCCTGTGGGGTCCCTGGGAGAGGGAATTTATCAGCATGCAGAGCCACTGCTAAGCAGCCCGAGGCTGCCACCCCTCTCTCCTTGCCTTCTGTCTTTACTCAGTTTGTGCTGTCTCCTGTCTACTAGCAGCACCGGCGCCTGACACAGCTGCCAAAAGCAAGCAGGGCAGTTCGGTGCTCTGCCCTGCACAGGGATGAGCTTGGGGCTGAGAAGAGAGAAAGGAGTTGAAGCTTAATCCCACTGGGATGGAATTGGTGCTACCAGGTTCCTGGAAGGTGGGGAGAAAGCATATCTGCTTTGTAGTCGAGAGCTACCTGTGCTTGCAGCTGGACCTCTCTCCAGGTGAAGGAGATGGGTTCCTTGTTGTTCCCAGAGCACCAAGTAGCAGCGGTCCAGTGGGACTTTCTTCTGCGTCCTTCTGGCCAGCAGACCACAGCTACAGCTTTCAGATGCTGATGCTGCTTTTCATCAGCAGTGCAGTTATCACCTGGAGATTGAACATCACAGTCATTCCACAGGAGCTCCACCTTAAATCAACCTGAAAGTTAAAGTTAGGGCAGGATATGGCAGTTTCTTGCTAAGCTGGGTATTTTACTGCATGCCCATGACACCATTGCATGCTTCTGGTTTCAGGGTGGAGTTCAAAATGTACCTTCTGCTCAGTAAAGCCTTTGTACCCTGACATCTCAGAGGTGCTAAGTGTTCACAAGGGAGGTCCTGTGGTTTAGTAGGAGTAAGCTGCTCAAAGTTTGTCTCCTGCAGCAGACCCTTACCTTCAAAATTCACTTCAATTAGCTTCACTTCCTAGGTCTGAAAGAGCAGAGCTCAACTGTAACCCCAAAAGCATGGTGGAAAATTCTTGTTCACTTGAGATATGTGCTTGGATGGGGAGGAAAGCAAGCCAGGGAGATTAGTCCCGATGGCAGGTGCAGTGTTCCTCCCTCATCCTTTACACCGCAATGTTTTCCACTGCGATAGCATATATATTTATTACTGATTTGGTAGCAATAGGAGTGAAGTTTAAAATATGAGCTGGAGCACTCCAGAAAAACACCTTTTTCTCTTCTGTCTTACTTATAGTCTCTTCTGACTATAAGTAAACAGTCCAAATAAATCCAGGTCCTGCCATTGCAGCCAGCTCCCAGCAGCTCTCCCTATCCCACGGATTTGAAATCTACCACAGCCATGCAGCGACTAAGCCAATTGTTTCATTTTATCAGTCTGTGAACACTTTTTCAAAATTAAAACATCTCTTTTTTCTCAGCTGTGAGGATGGTATGAAAGTATTGTATCTATGGTGACATAATTCAGAAAAATTCCCAAGGGCAAAAGCTTATTATGTTTGTTGTTTAGCTTGTAGTGGAGTCATTCTAGGTATGATTAAATGTGTTTGTCTTTTAAAATAGGTGAAATCCACAGCCTTTAGCTACTAGCAGACCTTCCTAGCTATTCACATAGCTCACACCTTGCTAACAGTTGGTGGAAATGGGAGTCAGAGAAGTTGGAGACTTACAGATAAAGCCCAGTTGAAGGACCCCTCCAGGAGGAAGGTAGTGCTGGGTGTCTTCAGGATTTTCTGTGAAAGATTCTCTAAAATGCTCATTGAGAGGGTGCCCTGCCCAGCAAGCACTGGTGTGAAGTTGGTGATGACATCCAGGAAGAACCAGGTAAAGAGGTAACCTCTTCTCTCAATGTTTCTTGCACTATAAGAGCAATTCCAGGTACATTTCCTGTAAGGTAAAACCAAACTTTTCATATCACAGAATCACAGAATGGTTGAGTTTGGAAGGGACCACTGGAGATCATCTGGTCCAACCTCCCTGCTCAAGCAGGGACACCTAGAGATGGTTTCCCAGGACAGGGTCCAAATGGCTTCTGAAGATCTCCAAGGAGTGAGACTCCACAACACCTCTCAGCAACCTGTGCCAGTGCTCAGGCACCCTCACAATAAAGAAATGCTTCCTGGTGTTTAGACAGAACCTCTTGTGTTTGTGCCCATTGCCTCTTATCCTGTTACTGTGCACCACAGGAAAGAACCTGGATCCTTCTTCATTGCATCCTCTCTTCAGGTGTTTATAACATTGATTGGACACAGCCTGATCCTCCTCTTCTCTAGGCTAGAAAGTCCCAACTTCCTCAGCCTTTCCTCAGTGGAGAGGCTCTCCAACCCCTTTAACATCTTTGTGGCCCTGTGTTGGACCCTTTCCAATATGCCTATGACTCGCTTGTACTGGCAGGCCCAGCACTGGTCACAATATTCCAGGTGCAGCCTTACCAATGCTGAGTAAAGGGGAAGGACCACCTCCTTTGACCTGCAGGCAATACTTTGCCTAATGCAGCCAAGAATACCATTTGTCTCCTTAGTATCAAGGGCACATTGCAGACTAATGTTCAACTTTGTGTCTGCCAGGACTCCTAGATCCTTTCCTTCCAAGCTGTTTCCCAGCTGGATGGCCCCCCAGCACTTATTGGTGTCTGGGGCTGTTCCTCCCCAGTACAGGACTTGGGACTTTTCCCTGTTTTCATGAGGTCCTTGTCAGACAAAACCTCCCCAGCTTGTTGAGGTCCCCCTGGGTGGCAGCACAGACCTCTGGTGAGTCAGCCACTCCCCCAGCTTCATGTCATCTGAAGGTGCACTCTACCCCATAGTCCCAAACATCAATGAAGATTTTTAACAGCACTGGACCCAGTATTGACCCCTGGGGTACTCTGCTAATTGCTGGCCTCCAACTAGACTTTTCATTACTGGCCACTACCCTCTGGGTCCAGCCATTCACCCAGTTTTCAATCCACCTCACTGTCTGCCCATCCAGCCTATACTTCAACATCATCTCTACAAGGGTCTTGGTGAAAAAGGGCTTTCTGAAGTCCAGGAAGACTATATCTATTGCTCTCAAGCTGGTTGTTTCATAGAATCATTGAATATCCTGAGTTGGAAGAGACCCACAAGGGGCACTGAATCCAACTCCTGGCTCTACACAGGACTGTCCCAAAAATAAACCCTGTGTCTGAGAGCATTGTCGAAATGCTTCTTGAACTCCAGCAGGCTCAGTGCCATGACCACATCCCTGGGGAGCCTGTCCCAGTGGCCGACCACCCTCTGGGTGCAGAACCTTTCCCTAACCCCAGCCTGACCCTCCCCTGTCCCAGCTCCATGCCGTTCCCTCGGGTCCTGTCGCTGTCCCCAGAGAGCAGAGCTCAGCGCCTGCCCCTCCGCTCCCCTCGTGAGGGAGCTGCAGGCCGCCATGAGGCCTCCCCTCATCTCCTCTGCTCTGGGCTGAACAAACCAAGGTACCTCAGCTGCTCCTCATACGACTTCCCCTCTGGACATTTCACTGTCTTTGTAGCCCTCCTTTGGACAGTCTCTAATAGGTTCATGTCCTTCTTATACTGTGGTACCCAAAACTGCACACAGTGCTCAAGGTGAGGCCACATCAGTGCAGACCAGAGCAGGACAATCCCTTCCCTCACAAGCTAGCCATACTGTGCCTGATGCACCCTAGGGCACAGTTGGCTCCTTGGGGTGCCAGGGCACACTGTTGACTTATATTGAACTTTCTGTTCACCAACCCCCCCAAGATCTCTTTCTGCTGGGCTGTTCTCCAGCTTCTCATCCCTCAATCTATCCAGGGCTGTCTGTCACTAGTGCAGAACCCAGCACTCGCTCTTCTTAAATTTCATGTGGCTGATGATTGCCAAGTCGTCTAGTTTGTCAAGATCTCTCTGTAAGTCCTCTCTGCCCTTGAGGGAGTCAACGGTTCCTCCCAATTTAATATTGTCCACAAACTCATTGTGCACTCGACTCTTGTGTGCAGGTCACTGATAGAAACACTGAAGAGAACTGGCCTTAAAATTGAGCCCTGGGGGACCCCTAGTGACCGATCACCAGCCTGATGTAACCTCATTTATTATAGCTCTTATTTCATTATAGAAACTTACCAGGTTGGACAAGCATGACTTCCACTTGGTGAATTCATGCTGACTACTCCTCATGATTTTCCAGACATTCATGTGCCTGGAAGTGGTTTCCAGAATTAGCTGCTGCATCACCTTTGAAGGGATTGAGCTGAGTCTGACTGGCCTGTAGTTCGCCAGGTCCTCCTTCTTGTTCTTGAAGATAGGAGTGACATTTGTGCTCCTCCAGTCCTTTGGCACTTCTCCTAGTTGCCATGTTGGACCAAAGATTATTGAGAATCTCCTTGCAATCACATCTGACAGCTCTCTCAGCAGTAGTGGGTGCATCCCATCAGGGCCCATGGACTTATGAATGTCCAGTTTGCTTAAGTATATATCTCACTTGGAAAAGACATTAAAAAAATTTCTTGGTTAGGGTCAAATAACTTAGAGCATTCACTGTTATATGAGCTTTTCATGGATTTGTCAGCATGTTTTTCCCTGAGAAAACAGCAAAGCACCGAGACCTAATTTTTTAGAGAAAAATGCAGAGAAACTGCTCAAATTCCCCACCCAATGCTTTGTCATGGCAAAATGAACTTTAAAATGCATGGAAGGATGGGGTCATCCTGTGGAAGATGAGTCAGTTTTTGCATTGAAACTCTACAGTGTGCAGTGATCTACATGCTCAAACTCACAGAGTTTGAGCATGTTCGTTTCCATACTAGATATGTAGCTAAACCAAAGAGCGAGCAATTGTGTGTTTGTCTGTGTGTGTGTGAGCTCCACACCTGTAGTAATCTAAAAGAAAGCTCCCTACTGCAGCAGCCAGATGCTGCAGGCTATGCAGTGCCTTAAGGATTAGTGTCCTGCTATTCATTTGGGTCTTTGCAGAGTGACAGGCAGAGTAATACTTTGGCTGCAGAGCTTTGGCAGGCATACTCGAGGTATTACTCACCATACACCTTTGTCAGGATGTCGGATTAAAGCACACCCTACCTCTGGATAAATCCAGGTTTCTTTGCAGCATGTAACTCACTCCAGTAGTTCACATTTTGTCCCAAGATAATAAAAGCATCAATGCTCCTTTTTTTGCTAATTAGTGAAGCTATGTTTACAAGGCACTGTCAGTCCATTTCCTTCATGTTATCTATTTTATTGTCCAGTGAACAATACACGAACTTTCTAACTCTGTGGGTTTACAAAAGATGGATTTCCCTGCTAGTTTTCATATATGCCAAAGCCTTGTTGCTGGTGCCAGTATGAAATTAAGGGTGGGTGTTCTTTTTTTACAATGAGAGGGCATTCAGAACAGCAGGCACAATAACAACCTGCTTATTCCCAGGTTGAATCAACACCAAAGCATTGAATTGATAAAAGCGTGCCACAAAAGGAAAGTCTCTGTCTGAAAACGTTGGTGTTTTAGGAAGGGAAATCTTTTTGCATGAGTTATTTTTGTGTTTAGCAAGCATTACTTTTGTAGCTAAGCTGGTGAAATATGGACTTCAGAGGTGAACTGCAAAGTGGCTGGAAAATTGGACGGTCCTTCAACTCCAAAGAGGGTGCTCCATCATCCAAAGTCTGGCTGGCAACCAGTTACAAGCACCATTTGTCAGGAGTCAATACCAGGCCAACATTTTTCAACATCTTTACCAACAATTTAGAAGAGGGGATGGAGGTCACTGGGGATAGTATCAAACTGGGGGAGTATTGTATATGCTGGAGGGGATTTCTTGGCAGATTGCAGAAATGGGCTGCTGGCTAATGCTGTGCCCTGTCCCTGGCTGGAAGGAGTCCATCAGTGATGCAGGATTAGACCCACACCCTGAAGTACAACTATGCTGTCCTGGTGGACAGCTAGGGGCTCATGCGTAATCCAGGGACTCTGTGGCCTTGGTGGCTGACCAGAGTCTGGGTGGTCCTTGCAAGCTGGTAGAGGAAAGAGCTTCTTCATTGCTTGATGACACTCATCAGGTTGGATCTAGAATTGAGTCCAATTTTGGGACGTCCAGTACAAGAGGTGTTTTTAGAAAACAGAGACAAATATTCCCCACATGCAAGGTGCAGGCCCGGAACAGGGCCCAGAGGGGTGGTGGGATCTCGATCCTCGGAGGTATTCATTACTCAGCTGGACCAGAGCAGCTTCATCTGTCTTTGTGGTGGGCCCTGTAGGAGCAGGAGGTTGGACTAGGGTCCTGCAGTGGTGCCTTCTGATCTGAATTTTTCTGAGTTCCTTTGATTGCATTTCGCAGGACTCTTGTAGAATGACTGAAGTTGAGAAAGAGAAATTGTTTTGAGTGGTCTTAATCTGTTTCCTTCCAGCTTAGTCTGTTTCCTTTCCTTCTCCTTTGGACTTTCATCATTTTTAAAATGACAATAATGATAATAATAATGATAATCATAATAATGGTGATGATGATGACCATAATAACAATTTGTATATGCATTTTAAGAGCTTGCTCTATTTCTGTATAACAGCTGGTATTTTCTGTGTGTAATATTCTGCCATTGTAGAAGTCATAACAGAAATCTTAAGATTTGTTTGAATGAAGTATGAATGGAAATGCATATATGTGAAAACACAAAACAAATAGCAGAAAAAAAGTTAAAAGAATCATTACTGATAGTCAAGAGAGCTACTAACAGTAAGAGATGCAGCATCTTACACCGTGTTCAGAAGGCCCGCACTCAGGTTACGTGCGGATTTACCAACAGGAGAACACGCTTATGTCTTTCCTCTTTCTGATACCTTAGGAAACCCAAAACAAGAAGAAACCTGTCAAAAAAACAATTCTCCATTACCAATCAAGAGGGAGCTAGGAAGCTTGATGAGAACTTCGTACCTGGCATCCCTTGTCCACTGTGTCCCCCAGGTGATACTGGCCAGACTGCTTGAGTGTACGCCTTCTCCATGCCTGTCGATAAGAAGTGTGAGGGAGTGGAGGAAATCTGTGAGAAAGTAAGAGTGAGAGGAAATAGCTTGGCTTAAAATGGAAGTGTAAGTGGCTTTCCTGCTCCATAAGAACTAAGACAGGTCACCCAGTCTCAGAGCTGCTGAGCAGACCCGCTCCCAAGAAATCACCAAGCCCAGAGTTCTTGGGAAACAGGAACTAGTGACTCCTGTGGCTGCCTTTTTGCAGATACCAATAGGAGGTCAAGGAGGTAAAACTTCATTTCTAGCACTTGTCTAGCCTGTGAAAAGTGAAACAACATGGGACCACACTGCAGTTATACCTGAAGGCAGTCAAAACTGTCAGTTAGGTTTGGCAAATGGACTTTCTTCCTAATAGGAATGCATGGATAATTGCCTACTTGAATCATACTCCTAAATAGTTAAAAAATGTTGGAGAAAACGCTATATCAGAACATCACCTGAGAAAAAAATGGGTGGAAAACTTGCATGCCCACCTGCCAGATACTGTTGGAGGTGAATAACAAACGTTGGACCATTGAGCTACGCATAGTTCTTCAATTAAGAGCAAGTCCTACTTGGTATTCATGTGAGTAAACTCAAGGGTCAAATTAATAATCCTCAGGATTACTTAGAAATTCATTCATAAGACATGATTGACACATGACTGGGAATTGCAGGCTTTGCTTGCAGAATGGTAGAAACACTCAGGTGGGGAGGCAAGTCCAGAGGTCTCCACTCCAACCACCTGCTCCAGGCTTGACTAACTTCAGAGGAAGATTGTGTTGGTTCACAGCCTTGCCCAGTCAAGGTTTGATGTCCAGCAGTGGAGATCCCATCAACTTTCTTGGACCTGTCAAAGGGCTCATGGGAAAGATTTTGTCTATATGCACACAGAATTTCCTGCACTGCAACATGTCTCTTTCTTCCCTTGTCTTTTACCTTTGCACTTCTGAAACGACATTGGTAACCTCCTGTAAGGTGGTGGACATCTGCAGTTAGGTCTTACCTGAGACATCTCTTCTCCAGGCTGAAGAAGTCTAGTTCCCTCTGTCCCCCTCTATATATCATGTGCTCCAGCCCCACCAACCATCTCCATGGCTTTGCACTGAGTTCACTCCAGTTTGCCAACAAGGACGTTTGTCTCCAGTCCTTACCCAGTGAATCGGAGCTGCCCTAGAGGACAAATGCTCTTCTGGTGACATGTTAATGCTAATATGGCTCCACCATGCTTTCAGGACTTGCAAGAGCTGTTCCCTGAGATGATGCTGTGACATGTGTACTCTTCCCTGTGAGATTAATAGAGGGATGGCCATAAGCCTGCAAAGAAGGAGGTGCTGTTCCTTATGAGAGAGAAAGTGTGGGCAGTGTAGGACCTTGTGGTCAGCCAGTGAGTGAGGCTTGGACTCTGACCAAGTCAGAGTTTGGTTAGAGGCAGGACTTCATCCCGGGATTTGGGCAACAGCATTGCCTGGGAGTGTGGGCTCCTTCCATGTCAGTACTGAACAAATGCGTAAATAAAGCATGCTACTGTCTAACAGAATGCATTTCTGTCTAACAGAAATGCTCTCCCTCTATTTTTATTTTTATTTTTATTTTTATTTTTATTTTTATTTTTATTTTTATTTTTATTCTTATTCTTATTCTTATTCTTATTCTTATTTTTATTTTTATTTTTATTTTTATTTTATTTTTTATTTTTATTTTTTTATTTTTTATTTTTATTTTAATTTTTATTTTATTTTTTATTTTTATTTTTTTATTTTTTATTTTTATTTTTATTTTTATTTTATTTTTTATTTTTATTTTTTTATTTTTTATTTTTATTTTTTATTTATTTTCCTTTTCCTTTTCCTTTTCCTTTTCCCTCTCCCTCTCCCTCTCCCTTTCCCTCCCTCCCTTCCTTCCTTCCTTCCTTCCTTCCCTCTTTTTTCTTTCCTTCTTTCTCCTGCTTTCTTGGTTTCTTGCTTTCTCTTTCTTGCTTTTTCTTTCTTTCTTCCTCCCTTCCTTCCTTCCTTCCTTCCTTCCTTCCTTCCTTCCTTCCTTCCTTCCTTCCTTCCCTCCTTTTTCTTTCCTTCTTTCTCTTGCTTTCTTGGTTTCTTGCTTTTTCTTTCTTTCTTTCTTTCTTCCTTCCTTCCTTCCTTCCTTCCTTCCTTCCTTCTTCCTTCCTTCCTTCCCTCCTTTTTCTTTCCTTCTTTCTCTTGCTTTCTTGGTTTCTTGCTCTTTCTTTCTTTCTTTCTTTCTTTCTCTCTCTCTCTCTCTCTCTTTCTCTCTTTCTCTCATTCTCTTGAAACAGTCTTGCACATCTAACTTTCTTTCTTGTATGAGCAATTTGGCTCCAAGTACTGCCTAGCCACACAGAAATCCATCTGGCTCAGACATATGGCTATTTGCTTGTGGTATCACCATGTACCTGGTGCTTCCCAGTATAGAAGCAAGCTCCAGACAATGACTGCTGAGCAATGCTGCAAAATCTGTTGGCCAGATCTCTCCCAAGCACTACTTTAGCCATGCAAACACCATGGTCATATCAGGTACAAATCCGCATTACTATTTCATCAGAATTACTTCTGGGAGCAATCTGTGATGCCCTGAAAGATGTAAGTACTTAGTACCTGAGAGTTTAAATGCACAGAGTCGCTAAAAGATAAAAGCTGTGGGCAGAGCTGATCGAGGTGGGATGAGTGATCAGGGACTGGACAGCACAGGCTCATTTCTGGGGGTGCAGAAAGGTCTGTACAGCCACGGGGCAAGACGGTAACTCTGGTGGTGTCAGTCTTTGAAGTTTTACTAGAACTGTTACCTGATTGTGCACCTCTTTGTGCTTATCACAGCACGTTCACAGCTCACAGGCTCACTAACCAGACTATGGGTGGTTTTAACCCGACATGCTGATTTCAGCTCTCACATGCACTTCTCCTTGCACTCAACATTATAGTCTAAATAAGCTTGCCACGCTGCAGCTGTGTGCTGCACTCTGCGCACAACATCGCTGTTCCTCCTGCTGAATACTGTACCTGTCAGCATGATGGCAGGAACTCTGCCAGACACTGGGGGTCTCGCTCCATCCTGTGAAGATCTGAATGGCTTGGATATCACACCAAATCTTGTGACTTCCTGCTTAACCCAAAGGCCCCCCAGAGGGACACAGATGAAGTTCAAAGGCCTTGTATACCTTATTCCATGGACACTGCTCATCAAGACTGTGTGCTGATCTTGGGTCTAAAGTAGCTTTTTGCAGGTGTCAGCTCTGCTTTATTTTGAAGAAGCCTGAAGGATAGTGTAAAAATAAGGTGAAGTAAACATAAAAACTAGGCCAGCATTTCTGATATCTATGTGTGTTGCTGCAGAGTGAGTAGATGTGGCTGGTTAACCTGGAATTTGCAAGAACCTCACAGAAATGGGTGTCAGAAACCCATGTTTAGCAAGACTGAAACTTGTGGAATTCTCCAGCATTTGTTTCTCAGCTGTACTTGTTTAGACAAACCAGACAAAAAGTACCTGATTTAGTCTGAAGAGGGAAGCTGGAGTCCAAGGTAAACATGTATGGGCAGCACTTCTGAGTAGCTTGACTTTCAAGTTTCCTGAGAGCAGTCATGCCCACGGAGTCAGTAATGAGAAGGAATTTGTTTGCTGAAGGATTTCTGGGGCTCAGTGCTTCTTTTCCAGGTGGGGGCATTCAGACAACTGATGAATGAAGAGTTTTCTGTCTGGGACAGTAAATATTTAACTGGAAATTTTAGAAAGATCTGTGCTTCTGAGTTTTCAAGGCTTTTTTTTTTTTTTTTTTTTTAAAAAAAAGTATTTCCTGCAGTCCCAGAACAAAAAGCAGAGAAGCACAAAAAGGAGGAAGGAGACTAGGAGACACGGGGTAACCAGAAAAGCCATGTGCCTCTGCAGTGTGCTGTGGTCCAGCATCTCCTTCTCCACAGAACATGCAAGAGGCCTGTTGCAGCTCTCTGTCTCAGACATCTGCAACACACTGCAGAGCATTTCTGTTTCCCTGTTCAGTTTGTTCTACCACTCACAAAGTCCTATTAGTCTCATTAGATCCCAGAATGTTCAGTGTTTTCTTTCCTGGGAAAATCAAACAATACAAAAAGTGACCTGCTTGGAAATCCAGAAGTGATGAGAAAGGGTAGTTTTTTTGAGGTGAAAATGTCTTTCTCCGTTTTTTCCACCTTTCCAGACTGGCACATTTTTGGACCCAGGAGTGGCACCGGGATATTTGGCATGCAACCTGTGTAGTAGCCGGGTAGCTGACCTCCTGGGATGCATTGGGATGGTGTGCTGTAACGTCTCAGCATGCAGAACCACAGGCTTTGGAGGCCTGATCCAAGTGATGGCAGCTTTTCCAGTGATTTCAGTGGGAACCGGAGCTACTGTCAAGAGGATGACTGTCAAAACCAGCTAAATTTTCCCTTTCAGTAACAAGGATAAATTTTATGGTTTGTCCTCCAGAAGTGGCTTCAGACAAAGACCCTTAACAGTTGTTCTATGACTGACTTTCCTGCCTCAGAAAGAGCTGTGTCTTTCATTTCCTTCTGAGATGACAGAGAGGTGAGCTGTGTGTGCTTGAGGCCAGAGCACGTTTGGTAGTCGAGTGCAGCAGGAAGGAGAGGTCCCGGAGATCTGCACGCTCCACTGCTGCAACAAGCTCGAGGGCCTTCTCCTCTCCGGCATGATGCACGCTGTGTCACCGGAGAAATGCCTGCCCAGCCATGCTCTGACAAGGAGGCTTGAGTCCACACTTAACCACTCAGCGGCTCGTCCAGGTGGAGAGTGGGAAGAGGAGCCGCTGGGGATCAAGTGTTCCTGGGGAGGTGATGCGGTCTGCTGCCCTGAGAGCAGCGCACTCTTCAGAGCTAAGCACCGGCAAGAGGAGTGCGGGGAGAGCAGAAATGGAAAGGCAGAGAGGAGATCTAACAAGAAGATTAGATTTTAGGAGGCTTTCTCTTGCATTAACGTTTCTCTGGAGCAGGGCTCTGTTGTTCCTGATGGAGGGGTGCTGGCTGGTTCTCTGGGCTGCTTCTGTAGGGTGATTCACTTTATTGTTGACCGTGGCCAGACACAGTCCTTTTGGGTTACCAAATTATGAGTGGCCCTTTATGGAAAAGTCTTACTGAAGGGAGATGTTTAGGAGAAAGCTATACAAAGAAGTGGTGGCAAAACAAATAAATAAAAACAACTTTGATGCCACAGAGGGTATGCCCGACTTTGTAAACGGTAAGAAGTGGAAGAGAAGGGCGCTGGGCTTGTTCAGGCTGGAGAAAAGAAGGTCAAGGGGCTACCTAGCTGCCGCCATCCACTACCATAAGCAGTTATGGAGAAGAGAGGCAGACTCTTCTCACAAGTCCACAGGCGAAGGACAGGAGGCAAAGGGCACAGGTTACAACAGGGAAAATTCTGCTTGGATATACAGAAAAAGAATTCCTTCCCACAACAGTGGTACTGCTCTGGGACAGCCACCAGAGAGGTGATGGGATCTCCATCCTTGGAGACACTCCAGATTGACAGGACAAGGCCCTGGGCAAGCTGACCTAGCCTTGGTGAGCCGTGCTTTGGGGAGGAGGTTGGGCTGAAGACCATGAGAAAGAAGCTTCACAACGATCCTTCTGAGGCATGTCTATTCCAGAGAGGGAAAGCACCCAGGTCTAGGGTCAGCACACGGGAACACTGGCTCCCATGCATGTAAACAAGTTACTGAGGCTGCTGGCCCTCTGTGCTGTGTGAACATGGGACCCACATCTCGCTGGGAAACAGCCAGGGAGCAGTTCATGGTATTTTGAACATGGTATTTTGAAGGAAAAACCTCTCCTTTTCTGTCCTTACCAGCTACTGTCCCCTGGCAACTCTTACAGACTTCCTCAGAAAGCAGCTTATGATTCATAAAGGTGAACTGTTCCTCAGCTATGCCCGATAGCCATGTGTAAAAAGATTGTGTCACCACGCTCATGGTGTTTGATTCCTGTCATTCCATTGATCTTTGGATGAACAGCCACGTCATGGCCAGAACAGCCTTTGGACGGGATGTCATTTCATGGCGATTTCCCCATGCTCTGCAACAGGTGGGAAGGGGTGTGAAGGACACAGGTAAAACAGGGCTCTGCAGGGCAGGAAAGGCAGCAGTAAAGTTTCTGGAAGTGTCTACAGACTTGTTCCTCTTGTGTTTCTCTACTCTCTGGAGAAGGCCTTGGGCCCACAGGCTGCTTCAGAGCAGAGCTGAGCCTCTGCTTGCATGACAGGAGAGGAGCCGGCAGAGGGACCAGGCTTGCCCGGCCTTTTAAAGAGGTGACAGTGTGGATTTCTCCTTCCTGAAGGACCCCAGGGGACCACACGTGCAGGTGATGGGGCTTTAGCAGCAGGCAGGCCAGCGGTGCCCTCGCCACACACCAGTGGAAGGATGGAGGCAGGCAGGCAAGTGGAAGAGAGAGACCTCTAAGCATGGCAGGGATGGCACAGCAAGGCTCTGGGGGGTTATGCTGGGTGTTTAACAGTGGTCTGGAGGGTAAATGGGGCTATCACCGGCAGTGTACTCCTCAATACATCTGTGTTTGGTGCCTGTGAGTCACCAACAAGCTGGAGAAACATCTCAGGCAAGAGCCCCCCACGCAGAAGCATGCGCGAGCAGTCCCTGTGCACTGCGAGGCGCAGCCCATCAGATGTCACCTGTGGGTACCTGCCTGCACTGGGCTCTGCCTGCCACGAAGCAGCCCCCTGTGGGTGTGAAGCCTGAGTTTCAGTGCCAGGTTCTTCAGTGGAACCCGTTTTCAGTGGGGAAATATCTTTTTTCCTCGGTCATTAAGCTCTGCACAAATTTTCTCCCGACACCGAGGAAAATTAAACCCAAAAGACTGCATGGTACCATGTCCTAGGAGAGAAAAAGGAAGAAGACAATGCAGGGGCAGCATACAATAAGTAACAACCCCTCTCCTGAGGTTTCATAAGTGCAGGTTCTCCCTGCCTGCTTCCCCGGTCTCCTCAAAGCAGGTTGCTCACAGTGCAGGGCTGCTGTATCCCAGGTTGCTGCTCTGGCTGTTCATCGCAGATTTGTTGCCAGTTTCTTTTCTCAGTGATTCTGTAAGACATCAGGCACGGTATTCCATGCTGCTAAAAAGCACTTATTGAAGAGATTGCTTACCTTCTATTATTATTATTTTTTTATTTAGGATTTTTGCACCCAAGGCAGAGATTAGGGTGGCAATGCACCTAGAAGTACTTCAGAGCATCCAGCTTTTACATGTTATCACAAGCACAAGCTCCCTTCCACCTCTCAATATCTCTCACCTCTTAACAGAAATGCCCCAGATATGACAGTGACAAGCTAAATGCACTGCATGTGTTTGAGGCCTGCCCACCAGCTCCTTTCTTTTCTCTCCAGCATACGTCATCCAAGCTTTCGGGCTTCTCTCCCTTTAAAGCCCAGAGAGTCTTTGCCAACAGTCCTTATGTAAATGGAAAATTTATGCACACACACCCATGCATGTGCAGTCATCCCTTCTGCTTTCTCACATACTCTTGCTCTCTCAAAAAAGCTGTCAGAAATCTCATTTTTTCCACTCAAGGCCTTTCTTTCCAGTCACAAACTACTGGACAAACGTTGAGGACTTCATATACCTGCCTGTTAGATCCAGGTCTGACAAAGTCCTGGTGGTGTTTGGCACCACTCTTCTGCTCTTCCTAAAAAGTGCTGTAAGGCCATGGGTTTTAGAAACTGCATCTCAGACTATATCCAATTGCTGTGCACCCATACAACACCCTTAGGGTGGTTGCACTGGGAGTACATCCGTGCACCGTGACCTGACCTCCTTTTAAACTGACCTGTGCCTTAGCATGAAAGAAATTGATAGTTACAGTTAAGTCTCAGTACCCCATTTTCCATCCTATCCCCCTGCCATCTCACCTGACATCTTTGTCAGAGCGAAGTAACCATTAAGAAAAGTTGCATTTAATGTTTCTGATGTTGTGATGCATGGCATTTTAATTCTGCAGACTGCAGCCAAACGAGGGCTACCTGAGGTTGTGCATGCAGCATGCTCCCATTGCATAGGCAGTATGGGTTCCCTGCATTTTATTTTCTGCATTTTATGGCACCTGGAATTACATGCTTTCACTTTCCCATCCTTTCAAAAGAAATTGCAGAACCTGCAGATTTCATACTGCAACAAAGGTGGCCAGCAGATCAGATTTGGTGACCTAAAATAACAGCCCCAATGAAGTAAGAGCCACACCGATAAATCTGAAACATCTCAACTGTATAGAAGATTTTGTATCGGAGGAAGCAGTTTTAAGCTTTCTCCCTTTTCCGCCTTGCTTCCATCTGAAATCTGCAGAGGCCATGCAGGAAACCAGGGAAATGTGACTCACACTCACTTATACCCGTGAGTGATCCTGGATTTTCACCAGTCCTGCCCAAACTGCAGCTAAAGGCGCTGAGTAAACAGGAGGATGGTAATTATAGCAGTCAAATGGCCTTGCCAGCATCTTCAATTTAATTTCATTTATGTGACTAATTAGTATCCCTTGAAGATCTACAACGTGCCTGTCACATGGATTAAAAAGCAAGCTACTGTTAAAAACTAGCCATCAGTGTCAAGTCCGTTCCTGAAACAGATCCAGCAGGCATCTGTTCTCAGCACAGCACACCACTCTGAGGTAAACTAGCCGAAGATTGAGGAGAAGGAAGGTGCTGCTGGCGGCGAAGTTCACAGCTGGCAGAGGTGCTGGCAGAGCGGCACCTCTGCGAACGCACCGTGTTGTGCCACACTCCTACGCGCGTGGGAAGCACGACTGTCAGCAATATTTGGAGAGTGGGGACTTGGTGAAGAGCACAGGGAGGACGCTGTGAAGGTTAATGGGACACAGACAGTGTGGAGTGGGAGCTCCTCTTCGCACAGATGGAGTTACAGGGGATCCTCATTTGCCTCTTCAACAACCAGGGGCCAGCACACTTCCAACAACAGCATGATGGCCATGAGAGCAACTGCTTCCCTCCACGCTTGAAGGAAATTGGCAATATTATTATTATTTTTTTTCTTGTTTAGTGAAAGGTTTCTATGAGGCAGAATGGATCCATCACACTCTGCTTTGGCCTCTGAGGTCAGCGGAGAGAGGTGGCGCGGGCATCTCCCTGCCTCTCAGCTCAGCCCTCCCTGCGAGGAGAAGGCTTGCTCACAGCGTGCAAATGCCTGTGCAAGGGCCAGTTTCTGACAATGCACGGCAGCAGGTGATCCATAGCATTCCCTCCATTTCGCCTGAACCAGAGCAAAACTGCCCACTGACCCTCTGCATCTACAGCTGTAGTGTTCTGGTGTGCAACAAGGTAGTTCTACAGCATTTTCACTGTAGGTGACATTTCTGTGATATACAGCCGTATGTCACTACACCAACAGTCTTTGACTGCTGTACAGTATTGCCTTTACCACATCCATCTGCTTCAGCTGAGAACAGATTTTTAAAAAAGACACACTGAATCTTAAGGCCACACAATTAAATTGCTGATGAACCAGTAATCGAGTCATCCATGGTCTGATTCCTCACTGACAGGCTTCTGTCTCAAAAATGCAAGAAATCCCTAAGTAAAAAGTGTAGAGCTGTCATCAGATTTGGAGATGCAGAGCTTTGCAAGTTATGAGGAATTCTTTTGTTGGTGTGCAAAAGCTGTAACAAGTCACTTCAGCCTCCAGCGCTGAAGCCAAATCTGGGTGGAATTTGCCAGCAAAGAAAGCAAAGGTCTCACCATCACCGGCATTATTGCCCAAGGCTGCAGCTGCTCTCCTAATTTACCAGGGTGCTGGTATCCACGATCAACTTCCAGCACTGCCTGGAAGGGCTATTTCTGGGGACACACAGTTGTCAAAGAGTATTACTGGAACTACATGCCTTAAAAATGAGACAAGAGGAACAAGCATGGCAGTCAGTAGGTTTTTGAATGAAAATGGGGGAAAGGAACTGCTCTGTCTCCCTGCTAAGTCCTATTTACTTGATGTATTGATCTCCTATATGTAGGAAATGTTGACAATGTTGATGATGCTTGTGATTGATTATTAATACAATACCTAAGAGGCTAAACCATGAGCAGAGACACCTCTATCCAGGGTACCAACACGGAAAAGAAATGTGGAACAAGCACAGGACACAAGTAGCTTGGGGAAGGGGAGACAGCATCACAACAGCATTGTTTGTCTGGTAAGTCAAAATTATGTTCTGCAGGTTTTACATATGCTTCAGAAAGGAAAGCTTTAAATAGGAATCAGGAGAATGATAACATGCAGATAAAGCTTTGAAAAATGCAGAATGATATGGAGCCAGTGGAACAGAAGGAATAGTGGACGAGTGGAAAGTATTTGCTTCTTTTCATCAAGCGTCTCTCCTAACAAGGAGCCCTACTTCAGCTTCATGCAGTCAGACATTTTAGATGTCGTACAGGAAAACTGCATCTGCAGCAGTGAACATGTCTGCAGGAAGTTCCTGCAGGGTTGGCTGGGTTGCTTTTAAGGGTTAGGACTTTACTTTTGTACTTCACGAAAATCACGATGTTGACTGAAGCCAAAATTCACAGATGGGAGGAAAAATGACAGCAGTCTGTTCTTGAGGAAGGATTATTCTGTCACGCAGGATACAATAGAGACCTCCTCTTTTACTACTTTAACAAGTTTTATTTCATGCTGGAATTCCTGCTTCAGAAAGGCACTGTCATGGGAAACGGATTCTGCCTAGAGACCAAACATTGTTCAGGATATCCCTTCTACCTCTGCGTGCTATTCAGCATTAACGTGGCTCTAAGCAAAATCCTGAGACTATTGAAATTTCTTTCTTCATCTCCCCCTTTCTTTTTGACAACTGTTTAACAAGGATGCAATTGTTTGAAAGCTCGGTGGTGAAGAGAACAGAGAGCGAAGCCTTCAGATGTGCCTGAGTGGTTTAGAAACCTAACCCCAAGACTTGTGAAAGAGTTCACTGGAGGTCTTAGGTAGGGTTGAGCTTCCCCTCAGGTCTCTAGATACCAACGTAAAGGCACTGGAATGCCTCTAGCAGCCGACCCTTTTGCGGATGTTCCCACCTAGGATTATCCCGGCTCTATGGCTGAAGAATAACTCTTAGCCAAGTGATGGATCACAAGCCCTTGTCTTTGAGTATCTGCAGTTTGCGTTGGGTAGCTGCCCATTCAACCAACAGGAAATCAGTTCTTCGTCAAAATGACTAAAGCTTTTGAAAGATGAAGTTAAGGGTTCTTCTGATGAATCACCAAAGGGCTGCATTTGGGGAATATTGTTTCTTGTTACCCAGAAGCTACTTGGCAGCCTGCTGGCCGTGGAGCACGAACACAGCGAGGACATGCAGGTATTGACTGGCGAATACAATCTGCTGTCAGAGTTCAACCCAGCCTCCAAAAAAGGCCTTTTTATTCCTTCAGCTGCTAGGTCACCTTGTGCTTCAGGCATTTGCTGGACCTTGGAGTGAGTGTGTGCATGGGCCCAGGCTCTGCTGAGACATGGGAGCACTGTGAGCACGTCTGTAGTGGACACCTACGTCCTGCCACGCCATGGGGACACCATGGCCCCTTTCCTGGGGACGCTTTTGCTCTGTTTCCTTAGTACTCAGCACCCTCCTTTCCAAGCCCATCACATCGCCCTCTCAGGGGCATGGATATTTAAGGATCATTCGTCTGGAAAGGGGGGCCCGGGGTCAGCATCACTTGTGCTCCTGCTCAGAGAAGTGCTTACACATTTCACGTGTTGCCTGCTTCATGCGGCAGCACTCCAGAAGTCCCTGGAGCAGGACAGGCACAATGGACCCCTCCTGGCAGGGACGGCTGTGACTGCCAGGTGCCTCCCCCCGCCCCGAGCCCCAGTTTCCAGCCAAAATAGCGTGGAGATCCAGGAGAAGCCCGTTATGAGACTTGGCACCCACCACCAGTGCTGGTGTGGTCAGTGAGTGCCCAGAGCAGTGCCAGCTGCTGCCCCCATCGCTGCTTCATGCTATGAAGTGCACGTGGTGCTGGGCTCATCCCCACACAGAGGGGAAACTGTATGTTTCCCAGTGCTACTGCTAACCCAGTGACCCCCTCTCTGCCCTGGAGGGGTTCCACACAGACCCCAGGGGCCACAGGACTTGCCAGCCATCCTGTCCACAGCCCACACTCCTTCTGAGGCCAGCTGCCTGGCATCCCTGGGGTCCCAGGAGCCCTGGGAGCCCGTCCTCATCCCTGCAGGCTTGGGTGGGAGTGCTGGAGGTTGCCAGACATCCCCAGTGGTCCTGCCTTGAGCACTGGGAGCAGAAGTTTGTTCCAGCTCAGCCCCGGCCCTGGCAGCAGGGGTAAATTGCTCTCTGTCTGCCCAAGAGCTGCCCTGCATGGTAGGACAGACACAGCCCAGGAGAACTGACAGGCCCATGAGCTGTAAGTGCCCCCATCACTGGACCAAGAGAGGCGTTTGGGCAGCAGACTTTGATCCCAAGTACTTTCATACAACAAAACTTCTACTCTGACTCAGAATAAAACCAGAAAGAAGTATTTCTCTTTCTGCTGCCTCTCTCCCCAAGTGACCCCTCTATGTACAGTGCACCTAAAAGCCCTCTAGGCTTCCAAAACAAACCAAAAAAAAAATAAATCAAAGAAATGGAATATGATGAGAACCAAAAATTGGAGAAGGACCTCAGGCATCATTTAGGAAAGGCGCAGTGTCTTGCTCTGGCACTGTGCCACCCATGCTCGATGCCTGCAAGGCTGGGAAAGGTTCTGGGGAGAAAAGACCGCTGTGCAGGAATGTTTTAAGGCCTGAGTGGTAATGAGTCAGTGCTGAGGTTTGGATTCAGATGCTTCCTACATAGCACCTGCCAAATGTACCAGACCTTGATGAAGAAGGACACAGAATAACATTATCCCTGGTGCACAGACAGGAAATGGGAGCTGAGCAGAAGGAATACTCTACTGGGATGAAACCGGGAATTGGCTGTGGGTCTGGGATGAAAATATAAGGGTTTCAGTCTCCCTGGGACATACGATGTAGGAGATGGAAAAACGCCCATCCCAGTCCCATAGCTGTTGCTGTTCTGTTGGATACTTGGTGAAGGAAGGGAGAGGGAAGAAGAGAGAGTGACTCCATGCTTCTGATACAGAACCATTTCCTAGCTGTGAAGGAATGAGGGCAGAGCAAAAAACCAATGCTCTGCCCCTGGGAGATCTGCCTGAGGACAGTTCAGATGCAGCCACTGCTGTCTCCAGCAGGCCCCAGGGCCACCTGTGATGGTGGTTACTCCAAACGTGGGCAACCGGTGTTGTCCTGTAATACGGGTCAGGGAGCAGGACCATGATGGGGTTGACCACCAGCCCATGATGGAAATAGCAAGCTCAGGGTCTGCTGTGGCTTTTCTGCAGTGACATCAGAGTCTCCTTCCTTCCTTCTTTCCTTCCTGCCTTCCTGATTTCCTGCCTTTCTTCCTTCTCACCTTCCTTCCTTTCCCATTTTTTTCTGAACTGCTCTGAAGGTTCACCTGTCCCTGGCCAGTAGTGAACAAGAAGCTGAACACAGTCTCAGCCAATTTACAAGCCAGATGCGAGGTTTTTCATCTCATGGGGTCCCAGACTGTTCTCTGCGACTCTACCTTGGCGTTTAGCCACACAGAGAGGAGCCAGGGCACTGGCACACAACTCATCTGGCCCCACCAAGCAGGAGGACAAGCAAGCTCTGAGCCTCAGGCTCCAAAACTTGAACTGCTGGAGTAATTCCTCCATCTCTGCTTCACACAGCGGGACAAGCCATCTGCTGGGACAGCCACATACAAACCTGCATGTTTTTAGTAATGTGCCACGCAGACCCCAGCCATCACAGCAGGTCTGGTGGCCCCTCGAGGCAGGGAACTGGAGCAAACCCCTCAGCAGCTGCTGCCCCAGAAGACCTTGCCTGGGAGGCGGACCAGGCCACGTGCCTTCACCTACCTCGTGTGGCTGCTGCAGCGAGGTTGAGCAATTATCAGGCAGGAATTTGATCAGGAGCTCAGTCCCGGTTACCAAATACGGATTGCATCAGGCTGGCATGTGGGTGCAAACCCTCTTTATGCTCTGTTTGCACTCGTTCTGGCGCTGACCCCACCATGAGCTCACTGGAAAGCAGCTTTGTGCACAGCAGTCCTGCGAGATACGCTCCATCCACACCCAGCGCCGGCCCCAGCATGGGAGGGGAGGCCGGGCTGGCCGCGGCTGAGCCGAGATGCCGGCAGGAGGGTGGGCAGGGATGGTGGGGGCCGTGCATGGCCTGGGGAGGGGGCAGGCCTTGGACCTGGGGCCAGTTGTGGCCAGGCCTCTGGGGCAGCGCTGCGGGGAGGGCTTTTGGTGGGTAGAACAGTGCGAGAGGCAAGGCCGAACCCCGTGGGGGAAGAAGAGGTTTGGATGAACATCTTTTGGGCCTCCTAGCTGGGGTCAGGCCTGAAATAGCGACAGGAGCGGAGCTGACACTGCTTTTCTGACCAAAGCGATAACCCTCATTTCTCTGGGGTTGTGTCTGAAAGCACACCCCTCTTGGCCACACACTAATACGGACACGGGTGACTCCTGAGCCAGATCAGCACCTGCACGGAGAGCTATGTCGAGCAGCTGGATGTACCAGGGAGGGCCTGAGCCCTGAAGTGTTGAAATAAAAACCCCTTTTCCAGTAACAAACTGCACAGCTTGCTCTGTAGCAGCAGTGGGCCTCGGTGCCATGGGCATGGGCAGAAAGTAGCAGGAGGTGAGTAGCAAGCCTGCTGGCAGTGCCCTTGCCCGGTGTCCCCTGCTCCTGGGGGACACTCCTGCCAGAGCAGCCAGGCAGCATTTGGGATGAGACAGGCAGTGACCACTGCTCCAGCCCAGCTCCTGCAGGGTATGGGTAGCCGGAGAGCATCCCCAGCGACACCCGTACCCAGCACGGAGGGGTACGACCCATCCAGTTTTTCAGGCTGCGAACACGTTGCGGGTTTCAGGTTGCGCCGGGAGGACATTCCTCTGGCGCTACACTCCCTGCAGGGCTAATCCGCAGGGGAATGCGCCTGCGAGGTGGGGCCGCCCTGGGGCTGACGGGCTGGAGAAGGCAGTCACAGCCTTGCTGTGCACATACACCAGCCTCTCGCATGGCCTGAGCCCTGCAGGAGACCGGAGGAGGCCCATGTCAGGTCTTGGGTACTCTTACATCTCCCATGTGTTGCTGACAGAAAGCCTTTTGTATCCCCAGTCCAGCCTGCTGACAGCAATGGGTGCCCAGTGAAGTCTGAATAGGTGGGAGACGCCTCTGCTCTCCGCTGAAGCCTGCCACAGGGACCCCAGCACTTCAACATGTGCCATACGAAGGCATCAAGGGGTCTACCAGGTCTCTGCTCGCCCATGCAGGCCAACTGTATTCCTCCCCCTCTGGCCTGCAGAAGAGGACCTGCACCTGATGGAAAGGCCGCACGCAACACTATCACTAATAGTCCGCCCATTTCATAAATAAGCTCTCTTTAAACCTCTTGGTGTTTTACGCTTCTCAGTGTTTCAGTGATCTTTTCTAAATGACTGCCTCACGTGAGGACAACCTTTCTGCAGGTGCTGTATCTCTGCTATAAACAAGTATCCAAAACGATGGGATAGAAGAGTGTCCTCTGTGACTCCGTGATGCCTTTGCTTTTTGCTGTTATCACACCAGTATTTTCATCAAACACGTTGAAATATTTTTTAAAAATAGTGGAAAAATGACCCTCTCCAATCCATGCTCTGGAGAGGGGCTCTCAAGCAACTACTCTGCAACAAGATAAGTATGTCTACAAAGATTTCAGGTGAAGAAAACATGCTGAAGTAGTTAAAAGACTTGTTGAGCAACGCAGAGGAGAGTGATCTCTATGTCTAACATTGCTTCAAGAAATCCAACCTCCCCCCCTTTACCCTGCCCAGATATTTAGGATGGACTTCTGTTTTCATCCTCAACTACCATGTTGTCCTTGCTAGAGCAATCTGGTTGCAAATAACCTTAAATCTTTGTCGAAACTACAATGCTGCTCTGTTTGGACTTGGCTGGTGTAACCCCTGTTAAAAAATGCAGAAAATATTTCAAAGTTAAACTTTAAAAGGACAGCCATTGTTTTATTCGTGTTTAATTAAAAATAATAATAATAAAAATTGTTTTCCAGTCCCATGGTAATTAGCAATCCAATCTACAGCTCCCATGGGAAAGAGCCTGGAACAAGTGTGCTCGAATATTGACTTGCTCTAGACATTGCCAAGGTGTTGAGTACAGCAATTTGTTGGGAGGGGGTTTCCAGCTTTGTCTCTGTAGCAGTTAAACTGTCATGCTCCAAACCACAGAGTTTTACTACAGCCTCCATTTCCCTTTGTTTTACCTGAACTTCTCATCCCGCTCTGCAAATCCTATGCCAGAATGAGTCATTCCTGCAGGACTAGCTCTTATTTTTCTGCTCTTCTGTCAGTGTTGCCCAGACTAGTTCAGAGGAGAAAAAATTGACACTCCCCATTCAATAGAGCCGTATAACAAGTGACTGAAAGAAATTACCTCCAGTGCTCAGCTATTTACACTGAAGCAGCAAGGAACACCCCATCTGCACAGCACAGCTGACAGGCTAGTGGCCTCCAGCGCGAGTGCTTATGGTGGTTTTACCCTGCTGGGCAGCTGAACTCCACCATAGCTGCTCTCCCACTTGTCAGAGGAAAAGGGGGTGAAAATATGATGGAAAGGGCTCAGGGGTTGAGATAAGGACAGGGAGATCACCCACCATTTATAGTCATGGGCAAAACAGACTCAGCGTAGGGAGATTAATGTAATTTATTGCCTATCACAAGGAGACTAGAGCAGTGAGAAATTAAAAGCAAACTACAAGCACCTTTCCCCCATCCACCCTCTTCTACCTCCTCCCTCTGAATGGCACAGGGGAATGGGGAATGAGGTTTGCAGTCTGTCTAGTAGCGCTTTGTCTCCGCCGCTCCTTCATGGTCACTCTCTGCCCCCTGCTCCACATGGGGTCCCTCCCACGGGATGCACCGTCCTTCCCGAACTGAGCCTGCAGGGGCTGCCCACAGGCAGCAGCTCTTCAAGAACTGCTCCCACATGGCTCCGTACCACGGGGTCCATCCATCCCCCCAGGAGCACACTGCTCCAGCACGGGTCCCCCACGGGCGGCAGCTCCCCCCAGACCCCCTGCTCCTGCGTGGGCTCCTCTCCACGGGCTGCAGCTCCGGCCCAGGGACCTGCTCCTGCGGGGGCTCTCCATGGGCCGCAGCCTCCTCCAGGCCACATCCACCTGCTCCAGCGGGGGCTCCTCCACGGGCTGCAGCATGGAGATCTGCTCCATGTGGGACCCATGGGCTGCAGGGGGACAGCCTGCTCCACCAGGGGCCTCTCCACAGGCCGCAGGGGAACTTGTGCTGCATGCCTGGAGCACCTCCTGCCCTCCTGCTGCACTGCCCTTGGGGGCTGCAGGGCTGGCTCTCACCCCTCTCTCCCAGCTGCTGTTGCCCAGCACTTCTTTCCCTTCCTCAGCTCTGCTCTTCCAGAGGCCCAAACATCATCACTCTCTAGGTCATCTCTGGCCAGCGGTGGGTCCCTTTTGGAGCAGCTGGAGCTGGCTCTGCTCTGACATGGGGCAGCCTACTGGGCTCTGCTCACAGAGACCACCCCTGCAGCCCCCTGCTACCAAAACCTCGCCACATAAACCCAATATAGTGATCTCCCCAGCCAAGGGCATACACCAGTGCCTCCCACCTCGAGGAGCACCTGGGAGATCTCCAGAGAAGGAGAGGGGACACTGTGTGCTGCCCACAGGATGTTCTTGCTGCTTGAGCACCAGGGACTGGTGCTATGCTGGCTCCCTCTGGTCCTTCTGCCTTGGGGGCGGATGGCATCAGGTGTCTTTTGGAGGCCCCCTCTCTCTGGTGACAGCTGAGGTCAATCCTGTGCCTCCTTCATTAAGTGCGTGGCTCAGGAGGGAGGGGCTTCTGCTCTGGGGCTTACCTTCTGAGAGCAGGTCTTCCCCTGCCCCTCTCCCGTAGACCTTTTATTGTGCTCACATCTAAACACACATTTGCCACAGAAAACATACTTTTATTTATTTATTTATTTGTATTTTCACATTCCATTTTCCATCTTTTCCTTGTTCTTTATTTTTGAAGGTCATAGAGATACTTTCAAATAGCAATATTGCAATGACCTGTACCACAATAAAAGGGAGAGAAACTTGAAGCCCTCGAAGATGCTGTTCTCCTTCCCATTCCCTGTCCAAAATATGATCCTGAAAGTGATTGTTTAAATAATTTCTGGAAGATCTGTTTTCTGATAGTGGTCTAGCCTGGTGGCGAATATGTGATTTGCATACGAAGACCTGAACTGCATAAGCAAAACCATCAGAGCCAGCTGGGAGAAATAAGATCTGAGCACCTGGCAGGTTGAGAAGTCATTTTGCTTGTGTCCAGTAAGTCATTTTCCTATGTCATTGACAGGATTTGAGCTGACTTGACAGAAACTCCTGGGAACTGTGGTTCAACCTCACGGTGTCTCTCACGGTAACGGAGAGAACTGCAGGAATAATGAGGTGTCTGGTCCAGCCTTTTGCTGAAAGCACCAAGTGAGGCCGGTCTTCTCAGGCCACAACCAGTCAGGCTTTAAGAAGCCCAAAGGACAGGAATTCCACTGTGTCTTTGAGAAGCGTGTCCCAGGGCACAGATTTCACACGTGAAATACAGACTGGTAACTGCACAATTAAGAGCACTGTCCAAAATGTAGGTAGATTTCTGAAACTCTGTGCTGCCTCTGGAAATACACACAGTGTAGTTACAGTCTATGTTTCTAACAGAAGCAGAAAACTTAAAAGCCCTTCTTTTTATCCAGATTAGTGTGACCTCCACAATTTTGGAAATACTTATGGCCCCAGGTAAATGCTGAGGTCATATGTGAGAGAGCAGGTGCTTATCGAGTGTAAATCCACACAGGTCTGTTAACTGCAGTAGGACCCACAGCCTTTATAGTCTTGTTAAATAAAAGTTTTGAACTTGAGAAATAAACTGTCTCCTCATTTGGGAGTAGATATTTTGCTATGGGCTCAAGAAAAACTCCGGTAAATTTCTGTGGGTATTTGTAAGTAGGGCACTATTTGGCAATTACCACAGTGGTAATGGGTCAGAGACTGCTAATGAGAACAAAAAGGCCCAAGGAAAAAAAAATGAAAAAAGAAAAAAAAAAAAAGGAAAAACCAGGAGGCCTTTGTAAAAGTATTTAGATTTTGCCCACCACTGCCAATAAGCCTGAACTACCCCTGCTTTACATTTTGTTCTGGAAATAAAGGCTATTTACATCCCTCACTCATGGAATTAGAGCAGCAGTTTGAAGTGCTGGGTGCTGCCAATTCACTGTCAGTGCCTAACGTGCCTGAATTCACCGATGGCAGCTGGTATTCACAGTTTTCCTTATAGCCAGGTGTAATTTGCCATTCGGTGGTGCGTTACACAGGTACATGTGTGCACATTAGCTCAGATGCAGATGCCATTTTAAGCACTTTTTTTTTTTTTTTTGCCTCTGTCAAGTCTCAGTGTGGATCCTCCTGGCAGAAGCAGCAAATGTGTTCAAAGAGACTGGAGGATGGCAGAGTGCTGCCTTTTGCAGAGCAGGGGATTTGTAGGTGAAGGGCCAGCAGTTTACATGGCAGCACCAAGCTTTAAACATGGAGACGTGTTTATGTCTGTAGAAGAAGGGACGTGGTGCCTCAGAGAGGTGTGAACGGGTGGGGAGGCAGGCAGATGCAAGACTGCTGCTCATGCTGCAGGTCCACATGGATGATGTCCAATTGCCCCCATTTCAAAGCCAGAAGATTGGGAGCAGAGATTCAGGTCAATTTTTTCATTCTTGTGGTATTTCCAAATTGAAGCATCTCATATCTGATTTGGTTATTGCTAAGCACTTTCCTTCCTTGAGACAAACTCTCAGCCCACCTGCAAGACTGATGACTACAAGACTCTGCAGTTGGGTAGGCTGTCAACCAAGAAATACAAGTCTGTGATGCAAGAACAGGGGAAAGCAACTGTGCAGGATAGCACTTACTTACTCATCTGCTCTTACAGCCCTTGCTCTTCCTACTGTTCCTCTTTCACTACCTAAATTCTGGAGCAAATGAATGCTTCTGTTGCTGCACAGCTCTGATTCATCCAGAGAGTGGGCTACTTTCTGCTTAGACCAAGCTAGGAAATGAAAGTGATCTGGAACCAAAGGTTTGTAAAAATTATAAATCACAGAGGAGATGAAAGTTTCCCACCATTTTCCCATTATTAACTTTCTGTGATTAATAATATTCAGTAATACTGTTTCATCAGTGATTTTCCTTGGCCTTGAGAAAAAAAAAGAACAAAAAGAACCAAACAGAGCAGCTCACAGCACTACAAGTTTTCTATGCTCTATAAAGACCAGTCCTAGAAAGCTGTGATGTTAGTTTTCATTATTATCTGCTCAAACCAAAGGGACGCTGAGATTGAAAGTCTTCAATTCCAGGCCAAGACCTGGAGGAGAAAACGCCCTGGTGGCCACTGCTTTTTTTGTCCATCCCTTCAAGATCTTTTCCATGAAACAAACATCTCCACCTCCAGCAAAAGCTCCTCATCTTCTTCCAGCTCCAGCCCCTACCCTTCCTTTCCACATTCCCTGCCTTTCTGTGGTCCTCCTTTTCCTCTTCCTCATCCTTCCTCCTCCTTTTCCTCCTCCTCCTCCTTCTCCTTCTCTTTTTTCTCCTCCCCCTTCTGCTCTTCCTCCTCCTCCCCCTCCTCCTCTTCCTCGTCTTCCTCTTCCTCCTCCTTTTTCTCCTTCTCCTCCACCTCTTCATTTTCCTCCTCCTCTTTCTCCTCCTCCTCCTTCTCCTCCTCCTCCTCTTCCTCCAAACCTTTTCTTTCCCTTCTTTTCCTCCTTGGCTGTCCTTCTCTCTGGCCATGAGGAAATCGATGCTTAGCCTCCTGCAAGGTCTGCACCACAGCATAAACAGAATAGGACAAGCCAACTGAGGAAATTGGTTACTAAATTATAGGAAAACTCTACTACAATTTGCTAAAGACCTTTAAATGGCTGTGTTTGGGTGGAACAACAAGAAGAGCATTAGCAGCAAAGAACACAACCAAGAAATCTCTCCAGCCTGTTAATTTCCCAGCACTACAGTATCGCTAAAATTACCTGTTCCCTTTCCACTCCACATTGAAATGCTGGTTAGAAAAAGGGCAGTGCTGTCCAGGGCTGGGTGGTTCTGTCTGCATTGAAGGAAAAAGAAAGGAAACATTTCTTTCCAAATGGCTTACTGAAATAAAGCAAGATATTTGCAAGGACTCTTTGCTGACATTAAGGCAAAGCAATTAAACAATTAGTCTTAAATAAAATAATAAAAGCAATAAACTACCCCGTCCAAATTGCTGCATCCCATCATTATCTATCGGGCGTCAGGTTTCACCGCTGGCTGCTAAGAGGGATGAAGCAGCACTCCTGCCAGTAATATCAGGCGTCAGATCGCACAAGCCCAGGGTCCAGCCAGCCCCGTGGAGATGGCAGTGCCAGCCGTGAGCCTGCAGAGAAGACAGGTCCCAGCAGGGCACCCCTGAAAGCAGGAGATGTTGGACAGCAGGACGTGTTCGTCCGGCAAGAGCCACCACTGTGCCCCATGTGCTTGGATCAGCTACAGCCAGAGCGAATGCCAAAGATGTAGGCCGCTATTAGAGGGGATTAAACCTCTCGAAACTGTTGAATGACTGGCCCAAATAGAGCATTTGAAAGGCAAAATAGAAAGCTCTTATTTCCATGCCAACAGCCCCGATGGCTATTCAAAGATACCCATCCGGAAGATTTTCATGAGGCGCTGAAATGCACAAGCTGCAGAGGAGCAAGAGCCATGCAAACCTCACACCACCTGCCAAAAAAAAAAAAAAAAAAAAAAAAAAGGCATAACAAGTGATTTTCGTCTTAGAGAGGAGAGCCTGACTCTGCTTTGCATGTCCCCAGAAAAAGCCAGCTCCTCCTTGTACGGCATCTGACAGAACTGCTCAACTCCCATTGATTTCTTGGGGGTACAAAGGCAAGAATGGGCAGCCTAATTGTCTTGCAAACCAGGTCCAGAAACATAACCAGGGGGTGGGAAGTGGCATTCATTTGGGAAAGCATAACAGATAATAACCAACCAGGCCACTGATGCAAAGTGTCCCATTTGTCTGTTGCTTTCCATCCCCTCTTCTGCCATGTGGCCACAGCTACACCTCCGTTCTCCCTCAGAGATTTCACCTTGTTCTGCACACCAAGCTCTAGGTGTGCTCTTCCACCCCTCTGCTTTTGTCCCCTGCTGCCTCCAGTCAGATAAAAGATATCTTAAACTCAGTGATTTTGGACTGTTCTTTGTGGGCACGAGCTCTGGAAGTGAATGAAGGATGTCCCCATCGCCTCTCCTGTTCCAGGAGACCCAGCCTTGCGGTCCCCCCTTGGATCTTAGTCGTGGGCTGCAGGTAGGGGTCCTTTGCCATAAAGTGCAGTAAATTGTCTGGCTTTGATGCTCTTCACGCTTCCAGCAGAGGAGACCTCGTGCCAAACACAGAACCAGTAGAAAAACAAAGGTGTCACCCCCCTGCAGAGGCAGCTGTGCTCGGGGTGCAGGCTGTGCCACGGGATATGTGTTTTCATTTCATTTGTCTTCAGCCAATCTGATCTGGGATTTGGCGCTGGTGAACCCATGACTCGGGGCAGGTTGAATACATCTCTGCTGTTCTTGGGACACAGAGGCAAAACAAAACCCATCTCCCTTCAAAGATGGGGGGCTTTCTAATGCTGGAACCAACACCGTGAGTGTGCTGCCCGCGAGGGGGCTGTCCACACACTTGGTGCCTGCTCCCCTTGAGCCTGGAGGAGGTGGGAGAAGCCCCTCAGGTCGCAGGCTCACAGAGAGCAGGGTTTCCCAGCACTTTACTCCCGAGGGATCGCAAGGGTGTGGTGTGTAGCACAGGAGGTACTAAGGGGAATGATGCCTAGAGGACTGGATTTCTTCCACGGTTTGAAATTGCTCTCAGAGATCCAAGCAGATGGGTTTTTGGCAGGAATAATTCTTTGGCAGCTAGTGGTACCAACAAACCCCGGTCTCGAGAGGCCATGGCATAATGCTCTCGTGCAGGGCACGTTCTGTAGTGCCTGGTCTCAAAATCAGCAAGCTCTTTCCTCAGCCAAAGGCAGGAGATTTCAGCACAGGCAGGATCTGAGCTGGGGAATTCAGATGGAAAAAATATGCTGGCTCTGCTGGTGCTCTCCGAAACTCTGTCCCTGCTACCGAGAGAAAGGCCGAGGCATAGCTTTTGTATGGCTAATTGTCCTATAGATATCACACGCGTTCTGTTGCACTATGAATGTTTAACCAGTGTGTGGCATTTCCAATTGTGTTTGGTAAATCAACGCTGGGGACAAGACTACCTAAAAGCATTCGATTCTTTCTTTTCTTTATGAAAACTTTGTCCCTCCTCCAGCATAGTTGAACCAAAAGAGAAAAAGTGTCCATGAACAAGAAGTAGCACCAACACTCTTGCTCCAGCAACAGGCACCACTTTGACATACCAGGGTAGGAAAGCCGCAGCCCAAGACCCACATAGGGTGAATCCCATAGCACTGGAAACAAAGACACACCAGTCATTAAGATGGGATGTGTTCCTGTGCCCAGAGTGGAGAGCTGGAAGTGTTTTTAAACAGCCTGATGATAATATCAGATTGAGGACAACCAGCAGGCCCACCAAGCTACACAAACGCCACTTCACTCACAAAAGCTGGCGTTACAGCTTAGCATGAGAGGAGCAGGAACAGCAGCCAACGTGCTATTTTGGTATCCAGTTCACACTGCTTACATGCTGGGATCTGCCAAGGAAAGGGCTTTCTTGGAAGGGATTTCTTGAAAGGATTTTCACCAACAGCAGGAAGGGCAAAAGCAGCTTTTCGGCACGCCATCCCACCTCAGTGCACACCTCTTTTGTTCCCCGTGTCTGCCAGTGCAAACTGAAGCATGATCTGACTTTGCCCTCTGGAGGCACGGAATTGGCATGGCGCAGTAAGACACGCAGCCCCAGAGGTGGCTGAACCACTGAGCTGCTTTTTGGAAAAACGGGTAGGAAGATTCATGCCCGGATACGGCTTTCTGTGAACCAGAGGGCAGAGCACTGCAGGAGAGGCAGCTATGCTGCACTCACGCTGAAGAAGTCTGCTTCTTAGTAACATCACCCTCGCGTTCTGCATACTCCAGCAACATGGGTATCACTACGGGAGGAGGACTCTTTTGGGTCGAGCGCTGCAGCACACAACATGAAATGCTGCCACGTGTCTGCATCCAGCAGCTGGGACAGCACGCTTGGGTCCTCAGATGGTGCCACCTTGTATTTTTTCTGCTAGGAGCTGTAGAAATACGTAGGTGGCCTGAGACTCAGCGTCCCCTTATTTAGCAAGGAACCAGGGCTTGGGCTTGTTTTCCACATGCAGATGGCTCCTCACACATGCTGGTTTTTCTCTACATGGAGAAATGACGTTGTTGGAAAACGCCAAGGGACTGCTGTTTCACTGGGATGCACATCTCCCGCTTCCCCTCACTCATTTAGAGACCATTTGTGCAACGACCCTGAGGGGTTTGGGAGCGCTCTTCCCACACCTGCAGACTCCGCACACGGTTGACATGAGTTTTGGGAGAACTGGCGGGGGGCACCAAGACATGAGCACTACGAGCAGTCCAGCCCCACAGAGCACCTGCACACACCTGTGGGCACCCCGTCCCTCTGCATGTCAGCCCCACCACACACCTATCCCCATCCACTCCGGCACACGTTCACACACACAGGGATGTTCACGCCCCGTGCCACGTGCTTGTGCACACGCATGCATCCCGATGCATGCCCGGGAACCCCATGCACATCCTCAAGCCTGTGCCAGTGCCCTTGCACGCTTGTGTACCTGGGCGTGCTCTCCCTGCACGCACATTCCTGAGGACACCTGCGCACGCTGATCCCTTCTGTCCTGCCTCCTGGGGACCTCCTGCATCCCTTTACTCGCTGGCTCATGAGGGTTCCCATGCCAGCAGTGCATGGGCTGTGCTGCCCCCGGCACTGAGGCAGGTGCCGCAGCATCCCTTGCCAGCCGGGCGCACTCGCGGCACTCACTCAGACTCACCGTCCTGTGGCCAGACCCCCAGCATCTGAGCCAGGAGGGAGCTGTCGGGCCAAGCGCGCCCCATCACCGTCCACGGAGAACCCCCGGAGGGGACCTTCCGCGCTGGAAGGTGACGTCCCGTGGCACGGGCGCCACGGACAAGCAGGTGGCATCAGCCCGCGGGTCACCGAGTCGCTGCTGGAGCCTGGAGGAGCGGGGCTGCGGTCCCAGCGCATCCTGCACACCCGAAGCCCACGCTCACACCCTGTGCCCGCGCTGGGCTCTGCCTCTCCCCGTCCTCCTGCACGCCTTTACCAGCCGAGCACCGGGCTGCGGAGGTGCGGGGGGTCCCCAGGCGGCACCGCCACGAAGCCCCCGAGAAACCCCCGGCCGGGAGGGACCCCATCGGGGCTCGGTGTCGGGGAGGGGGGGGGGCGGCATCGGGGCGCTGCCCCTGCCCCTGCCCGCCCCGTCGGCGGCGGCACGCCCGGCCCTGCCCGCGCCTCCCGGTGCGCGGGGCGTAGCAGGGGGAGTGCCGGCCGCCGCCGGGGCGCGGAGCCGCCGGACACGGCCCCATAAAAGCGGCGGCGGCGGCGGCGGGGCCGGGCTGCGCCTCCTGGGCTCGGCGGGGCCGCCCCGACGGCCGCATGACCGCCGAGAGCCGGCTGCCCCCGGGCCCCCCGGGCCCCCCGCCGCCGCTGAAGGCGGACCCGGCGCCGCCGGGGGACGAGGAGGCGGCGGCGGCGGCGGCGACGGGGGGGACGTCGAGGGGCGGTCGTCGTCGTCGCAAGCGGCCGGCGGAGCGGGGCAAGCCGCCCTACAGCTACATCGCCCTCATCGCCATGGCCATCGGGCAGGCGCCCGAGCGGCGGCTGACGCTGGGGGGCATCTACCGCTTCATCACGGAGCGCTTCCCCTTCTACCGCGACAGCCCCCGCAAGTGGCAGAACAGCATCCGGCACAACCTCACCCTCAACGACTGCTTCGTCAAGGTGCCCAGGGAGCCCGGCCGCCCCGGCAAGGGCAACTACTGGACGCTGGACCCGCACGCCCGAGACATGTTCGAGAGCGGCAGCTTCCTCCGCCGCAGGAAGCGCTTCAAGCGCAGCGACCTCTCCACCTACCCGGCCTTCCTCGCCGAGCGCCCCGCCGCCCCCTGCCGCCTCTTCCCCCCGCCCGCCGCCGCCGCCGAGCTGCCCCCGGACCCCGCCGCCGCCGCCTCCTGCGCCTTCTCCGCCGCCTCCTGCCCCGCTCAAGGCTGCAACGCCGCCGCCCTGCCCCACGGCTACGGGCCGCTGCCCTCCGCCCCCGGGCCGTACGCCCCGGCCGGCCCCGGGCACCTGTACGCGCCCCCGGGGCGCTTCGTGCTGCCCGCATCGCCGCCGGCCCCCGCCGGGCTCTACGCGCCGCTGCCCCACTCCTACGGCCCCGGCGGGCAGATGGGAGCCGCCGAGCACGGGCCGCGGCACGGAGCCTTCCCCGGCGGCCCCGACAGGTTCGTCCCGGCGCTCTGACCCGCCGCGGGCGCCCGGAGCAGCGCCCGAGCACGGGTGGCCGCGGGGATGCGGGAGGACGCAGCGCTCGCCCCCCCGCAGCGGGGCTGCCCGGGCATGGGGGGCCCGCTGGGTGCGGGGGGAGGCTGGTGGAAGGGGCCCGGGGAGCTCCGGGTGCCTGCAAGGGGCGAGCACCCCCACTCCTGTGCCGCCTCGCTGCCTGCGCGGGTGCTCAAGGTGCCCACCGTCTTCCCCCATTCCGTCCCGATGCACCCCTTGGAAGACCTCGCTCCCAAAGATCTCATGCTCGAAGACCTCATGCTTGAAAATCTCCCTCTCAAAGGTCTCCCTCTCAAAGATCTCCCTCTTGAAGATCTCCCTCTCGAAGATCTCACACTTGAAGATCTCACTCCCAAAGACCTCCGTCTCGAAGATCTCCCTCTCAAAGACCTCCCCGCTGCTCACAGCTCTGCTCGCACAACAGAACCTCGGGCTGGAGGGAGGCGGGAGGACGCCTTCCCCAGCCTCATGAGCCATGGCCGCGAAAGCACCAGCGTGCCAGCGGGTCCCCGAAGTGCCACAGGGCTGTGTCACGCTAGTGCTGGGGCTTGCCAGTGAGGTTATAGGGGCTGGGGAAGGTTTGGGGTGCAGGCAGGTGCTGCGAGCCACATCCCGCCGGGGGTTCGTGCTTTGCTGCAGGGGCCTGGGGGACCAGTGGGGCTTGATGCGTAGAGACTTTTCCCGTAAGTGTGCTCAACCACTGGAATCCCTTCCAGACCCGGCGAGGCCGGGGGATTTCTGCCCTTAGAGGTCTTCCCGGCGTGATTGCACAAAGCCCAGGCAACCTGGTCTGTTTTGGAGCTGGATCCAGAAATGAATTTGGACCCGCTCTGGACAGAGGTTTGGCCCAGAGATCTACAGGGGTTCTTCCATCCTAAATTTTTCTGATCCTAAAGTCAGCCCAGCTCTGGGTGTAGCCTAGAGAGACCAGCATCTCTGGGGGGGCAACTTCTCCTGAAACAAGTGAGAGAGGCAGGACATGGTGTTTTTCGATCTCTGCTTGCTCTCCTTTTCTTTCAAGCTCTCCTAGGATGGGAAAAAGGCAAAAGGAGAACATGGAGAGGGGACAAACGATAGGCAAAGGCTTCCAAGTAGGTGCCTGGAGAAACCCAAGCAGATCCCTCCAGACAGATCTCACCACCTCAGGAAGGGGGACTGAGGACCTGAGAGGTGCCCAGGGCCCTGGGGTTGTCAGCAGGGAGGAAGCAGATGCAGCCCTGCCACTGCTGGCATCTCTTCCAGCTCCCCTTTCCCATTAAGGTGTGAGACTGCATGACCAGGGCCAGAAGAAGGTTGGTGAGTGGGTCCTGAAAATTGGTGGGGCCTTGGACGAGGAGAGGAAGGTGGAAAGAGCAGCGGGAGCCTCAGCAGGAGCTTTGGAAGAGAGGGAGAGTGTGCACCTACACGTACAGATGGGTACAACCACAGGGTAACTTGGGTTGGAGGCTGGAAGCTGGGAAGTTTCTGCTCCAACATTATGCTCAAAGCAGGGTCAGACCATTTTTTTTGGGTACTATCCTGTTAATCTAGACAACATCCAAGGATGGAGACAGCACAGTCTCTTTGGGCAACCTGACAGTCCTCCTGGGGAGAAGTTTCTTGGTGCATACACTCGGCACCCTGCTGATCTCACTTCGTGCCTGTCTCTTGTCCTACAGCTGCAGGCAGCTGCAAACAGCTCGGATCTCACGGGGGATTTTTCAGATGAGATCCCTGGTAGGGTGAAATTTGGGTAGAGGCACGTTCCTTGCCTTTGCAGGGTGCTGAAATCCAGGTGTCCAGGTGGGACGTGAGGGGGAGGAGATGGAGCAGAGCATGAAGGTGGATGGGTGTCCCTGCAGCACAGTTCGGGGCGGGCTGGTGCCAATTTTGCCAGCCCCCTGCGGCAGGTGGATGGGAGAACTTGTGGGGCAGCCCTCCATGGGTCTCCGAGGCAGAAGACCTGAGCGGTCAGGATGGCGCGCGGTGGGTGAGGCACCCCACATGGCAGCTGGGGCTTGTCCTGGAGCCACTGCCCCTTTCCAGGAGCTCTCTGATGCCCGTCCGGACCTCTTTCGCTGTGCCCCGAGGAAACTGCAGCCCCGGGGCAGAGCCGAGGAGGCTGCACTGCCACCAGCAGCAGGACCACAAGCCTACCTCAGATCTTTGGTGTGGCGAGACACGTGGGGTTTCTCCCTCGCTTGGTGTCCCCCCTGCAGAGCAGCGTTGTCCCTTTCCCTGTCCTTCCTGGCCCCAGCTCGTCCAGGAGCTGCTGCCCGCAGCGGCTCGGCTCGCCCAGCCCCGGGCAGGTATCCGCAGCCGCCCCAGCTCCTCTCTCGCCTTCCCCTTTACCGACTGCAGGAGGAGCTGTAGACCCGGCTGCGGCAGCTCTCAGTTTTGGCAGCTGTCTGCAGGCGCTCCTTTTTCTCGTCGCTAGCAGACAGCTGCTGTTCGCCGCCCGTGCATTCGGGCGAGATGTTTTCTGCGATGTAAAGGAGGGCCCAGGGCTGGCTGTGGGGCTGTGAGGGATGCGACCCTTGGGCCCGCGGGGACTGAGCTGTGTCCCTGCGCTAGCAAGCCCTGCTGACCTCCTTTCGGAGATCCTTTTGGCTTGGGGGTACCTGGGAGAGCAACTGTCCTGCCTCTCGATTGATGTCTTCCTTCCTTCCTGCGGTGCTCCGGTTCAGCCCCAGTGCGAGCCTAAGGTTAATTTTTTTAATAAGGTCACCGGTGATTTTCAGCCAGCATCTGGAGACATTTTCACAGCTCTGCCCCTCCAGCAGCTCCTGGGGGAAGGGACAGGGCTGAGCAGGGGGAGGGAGACCTTGCCGCAGGTGACTGCAGGTCACCTTTCTTTCCTTCTGCATTGCCTGGGCTTTGTTCGAGTCTCGATTCAAAGAGGCGAGCCTGCTGCACCAGCATGTCCATGTGCACACACGGGTTAATTTTGTGTAAAAAGAGTAAGTGCCTTTCTAGCACCAGTGCTTTGCGCTGGCCAGATCAAGGATCTAGGCTTGACAATCCTCAGCCACCTAACCCTGGTCTAACTGAAGGTGCAGGAACATTTTCGTTAGTGTTTTTTGTTTGTTTGTTTGTTTGTGAAAACACAGAGAGAAACTGTCTCGTCAGTCTTCCTTTGGCAACAGCTGACCTCAAGCCCTGCAGCCGCCGGGGTGCTAACCAACCTGTGCCTCTGCTTCGGAGCCTCCCGGTGCCTCTGCCCCAGCTCTGCAGGCTGGGCTGCCCGCCTGCCTCCCTGCTCAGCCCGGGATTTTGGGCAGCTCCTCCTGGCGCCGGGAGACGGGGAAGCTCTTTTTGGGAACCAGCAGGAAGCAAAGCGGGAGCCGGGTCCCGTGGGGATCCGAGCCCTGCTGCACAGACAGCAGATAACTGCAGGGCTCAAACGCTGGGTTTGCTCTCTGCTGCTTCACCTCTCCTCAGGCGTTGAGGACTAAACCTGAGAGCGTTTTGTTTGCCTTGTGTAAGCCACTCCGGAGCTCGGATAGCATCTAACGTAAGTTCAGGAGCAAAACTCGGTGTCTGGAGGACATGCACGATGGACCTTGATGACTCAGAAGGTACCAGTTGTGGAGGTTCAGTCGTGTATTGTTTGCTGGCAAGATCTATATGCTTGTTCTTATTTCTCTCCAAATCATTTCTAACTTCCAGTTAGGGAAAACGGACACCTCGGAAGCACACTTCCTGCAGCAGGTGCAGTGAACGCACGCCTGTTGCACCAAGGACCCGGCACGCCTGGCCACAGACCACCCAAGTTCAGCCACGGGCAGCTAGAAACCCTGGGCAGGATCTGTCTGTGCGCTCAGTGAAAAGCCACACAGACCCTCCGAGGGGCTCCACGTCCACGCAGGGCCTCCGTCCTCTGAGGTTTTCAAGCCGAAAACAGACAGAGCCCTAGTGCCCTGTGCTGCTGCTGGCGCCGCTCCCATCCCCAGCTTGCAGCAGGCCCAGAGGACTCCAGAGGTCCCTTCCCACCAGCACTGCTGTGGTTTCGTGGCTGTTGCGACCTCTCTGGGCTCCTGTGCAGGCAGGCTCAGGTGCCAGGGGTGTGCTGAACAGGACAGATCTCTCTGGACACTGCCCTGTGACAGCAGGGACGTGCTGACGCTGCCCTCACGAGCGGGGCTGTGGGTTTTGTGCAGGCCTGTGGCCGCTGTCGCACCCGTGGGGAGCCCGTCTGTGAGGAGATGGGGATCTGCCGCGTCTGTGAGGAAATGGGGATATGCCACGTCTGCGAGGAATTGGGGATATGCCGCGTCAGGCAGCTGGACCTCGGTGCGTGTCCGTCTGACGCCGGGCTGGTGATTCTCAGCCACCGTCCGGAACAGGGAAACTTCTGATTTCTGGAAACTTCACTGTAAATATCCGAGGGCTTTCCTTTTAGCACAGTTAGTCCAAGTTCCCAAGTAGCCTTTTGATTTCTGGGAGACGAGTCGGATAGGTTTGGGTAAGAAACTGGGTGTAAGCACTGATAAGAAGAGAGGAGGGCCTCAGGAGGAGGGTGCGTTTGTGGAGGGACAGAGCAGCTCAGTGCCTGTTCTGCCCGAACTCGGGCACAGTCACTCCTTGCCTCGCCTTCGAGAAAGGGGATTATTACAGTTTAGGAGAAAATTTGTACTATGCATTAGAGATTTTTTTTTTTTGTATTTACTCTTCTACTTCACTTGTAATGGAAATAAATCTTTGTCCTGTTGTTTGTAATGCAGCGTTGCTGGTTTCTTCAAGCCTTCCCTGTGTCCCCGAGGCCAACGGAGCAATAACAGATTGCTCTGAGAGAGGTGCCATGTGCTGCTTCTTGCATTTCACTCCATCTGCCTTTCCTTGACTTCTTTTTTTTTTTTTTTTTTTCTTTTTTTTTTTCCTGCTGCAAGGAAGCGATAGCTCCACCAGGAGGCTTCCTTGCTGCCTGCCTGGCAGGGTGCACGGGCACGGACAGAGGAGCCTTCACTCAATTCTCCCTCGAGACACCTTCAGAAAGCTTCTCCCTGTCTCTGAATCAGGGCTGTTGCCAGGAGAACCCTCCTGCGTGGTTCCCTCAGAAGTGATTTTTCCCTTTTTACAACTAAAAAAATGATATCGTGTCATTTGGCACCAGGGTCTAGAAGGCTTACGCCGGGCTGTGGGAGCAGCCTCTGGCAGAGCCAGGGGCGCTTGTGACCAGACTGGAGCAAATGGTGCTCCTCAAGCACCGGCCTGAGGGGCAATCGGGGGAAATCCACGCCTCAGGGCCACAAATCCTATTTCATCCCGACAGCAGAGCTGATTTCTCAGCTTGTTCCACCTGCTTGGCCTCTTGTCTGAGACCAAGAAGTCACGGTGGGAGATGGAGCCATCGGCTACACCTGGAAGCTGGGTTTACTTCTGGGTCTGGAGCAGCCACGACAGCCCCTCCTTGTGTGGGCAGAACGAGAGGGAGGGAAAGGGTCTCGGTGGGGACCCCCAACTGCCGGACTCTGAACCTCCACCACCTCTGTCAGAAATTGAACACAGGGTGCAGCTGGTGGTCCTGATGGTGTATAGGGACCAAAAACGTATATAGAGGATGAAGTACCCTGGCTGTGCCACTTGGGCCACAAGGAAAAATAGGAGGCTGTATCCTAGCCTGTTCTGCATGAAGCCCTCTGAGACAACCATACCTGTGGCTGGCTCTTGTGAGAGGACCATCTCCAGCTCATGTCGACCTCTTCCTCTTGGAAAGGATGCTCATGAAGCCAGGTTCTCACCGTCTGAGTCTATCAGACTCTGCCCCAAGCTTCATACCACTTACATTGCCCAGCTGTATGTTCTGCTACGTGGTCTAACAAAATCTTGTTATGAAGAGGAAAGGGAACACTGGAAGTGAAGCCTGGGGTTTACCTTTACTGTGTGCAAATGTAACCAATACAATATCTGCAGTTCTTAGTGTCATTGCAAGAACACCTACTCGTGGTCCAAATTGATAGAGGAAAGCCTCAGTAATGCAGCTGAGACTGCTATACATGCACAATAACAATAATAACAATGATAAATAATAATAATAAATTAGCATCTATGCCTGCTTACTGATGCTAATCAATACCTTTTCAGTGCCTTGAGGTTGATTTCTGTTGCTCTGTGTGTTGGGGGGTGGGATGCTGTAACAAGTTACCAGCATCCTGGTGTCTTTAGCAGGCGGATCACGAAGCTCCTGGCAAAGGTTTCTTCCTTTTCATCAGCAGGCCCGTGGTGTCGGTGGTGATGATTTCTTGATGATTTCTTCATTCTTTGTCTTGAGGTTCATCTGAGCTTATTTCTAAATGTTGTTGCAACGTGCTCTACCTATATGATGAGGCTTTCAGTGGCTCCCAGTTTGTTGTTCCTGTTGCTGTTTTCCTGTTCTTCCTTCCCGATTTCTCTAAAGCTACATTTATTTGAACAACATGGGTTTGTACTGTTACAGTGACTGACCACTGTGATAGGGTGGACCCCTGATGTCACCTTATAGTCACAGACAGCTCAAGCCACACAGAATAGGTACCTGTTATCAGTATAAATGAAAATAAATACAGATGCTAGTTATATAGAAGCCAGATGTCCACATATGGCTTTGTATGAACACTGACCTCACACCACGCCTCCATTCTCCAAGCAAGAGAAGAGACTTTGTCCTTGGTTACAGATGCCTGGTGAGTAGTCTCACTCTCCATCATAGCACAAGAGGCCCTAGGAGCAGAGGAGTATTCAGGGTTTGGACCTTTCTGCACGGAGTATTCATTTTTTAAAAGTCATATTACAGAGAAATATTTTCCTTCTTGGGTCACCTCCTTTGTATTGTGTCTCCATGGAGGTTTTCCCCTTCCAGAGAAAAGCCAAGAACAAGTTTCTCTTGAAGCAACTGGGGCAAATGGCTTCAAGTCTGCCTACTTAAGTGGATGTAATCACAGAACCACAGTGTGGTTTGGGTTGGAAGGGACCTTAAAGACCACCCAGTTCCTTGCCAAGGGCAGGGACACCTCCCACTAGACCAGGTTGCCCAAAGTCCCATCCAGGCTGGCCTTGAGGACTTCCAGGGATGGGGCAATCTGTCCCAGTACTTCACCACCCTCATATAATTTCCTCCTAGCTGGTGGTCACCACCACTCCTGCGTGGCAGGTGAGTGCCACCAGCAGGTGAGCTGCTGCTCTCCTCGGGGTGCTGCACTTTAGCCCCAGATGTGCAGCCTGCGGAGCGATGTGTTGGGACCATGTGGTGGGACCAGCCTCCAGCTCAGTGCTTATTTCCTGCTAAGAGCATCTGAAACATCTGAGCATCTGATAAATAAATAAATAAATAAAAAGCATTATTAAGGCTAGAAAGCTCAGGACACACAAGCAGCATCAGTGTTTCTTTGCTCTGTGTTTCCTATGTCTCCTTGGTGAGGAACTCAAGTGTCTGAGGGACACAAAGGTACAGTCATGCTCAAAGCCCCAGGTCCCTCCAGACAGACTGAGTTTTAGCCTGTGTGCTGAGGCAAATGGCTGTTTCCCCTGTTTGGTGTGGATAAGCCCAGAAATGGATCTATTTAGGACAACCCAATACAAGAAAGACATTGATACACTGGATCCCAGCTGAGGCCATCGAGATGGACACAGGCTGAGGGAATCAAGTTTGTTTGCCTGGAAAGAGGAAGGAGAGCAAGTCTAAATTGCAGTCATAGTATCACAGAGACACAGAATGGTTTGGGCTGGAAGGGACCTTAAAGCCCGCCCAGTTCCACCCCCCTGCCACGGGCAGGGACACCTCCCACCAGACCCGGCTGCTCAAAGCCCCATCCAGCCTGGCCTTGAGCACCTCCAGGGATGGGGCATCCACAGCTTCTCTGGGCAACCTTGTGCCAGTGCCTCACCATCCTCTGAGTAAAGAACTACTTCTTCCTGACGTCTAATCTAATCTTTTTTAGTTTAAAGCCATCTCTCCTTATTCTATTGCTACACTCCATCACAAAGTGTCAGCTTTCAGCAGGGGTTGGGCTCAGGATCTCCAGAAGTCTCTTCCCACTTCGCTTTTTCTATGGTTATGTGATTTCCTGGTGACACAGGAGAGCCAGGCCAGCCTGTGGACTGCTGCTGAGCCCTGCTATGCACACAGCTGTAGTCCTTGGCAGCCCTGGAACAATTAGAGATATATTTATTTAAACAGAAGGATCAGAGCTAATGTTTTCTTGGCAGGAAATAGTGGCCAAGGAGGCAGTGAGTGTTTGCAGTCACCGGTATTTATTACCTCAAGTCAATATTGGTAAAACAACAAGAAAGGTGTTTTTTTTCAGCTCTGTAAGACCAGGTTCTGGCAGGGTGGAATGACTTTTCATTGGCCTCTGCTGGCCTCCAGCTGCCAGCTGCTGGCCTGGTTCTTTCTGCTCAGACTTGGCTTTGACCTCACTTCTACTAAGGACCAGAAAAAACCCTCTTGCTTAAAACACCAGCCATGAGCAACAGCCTGCCACAAATCACCCCTGACATTCTGCACATGCGGGAGACTGCATTTCTCAAGAGAAATCCAAGATGTGTGGAAGATGTGGGGAGCCGCGGCACACAAACCAAGCAGCATCTCTCCTCCCGTACTGCTGGAAGCTTGCCACGCCTGCTCTGAGTGTCTGGCGGGCCGTGGTGGTCTCCTGTGGGTGATGGTCCTGCACGGCTGTGTTGTGTCCCCTTGGGTGCTCACAGACCACACGGGGAGGATGTGTGTGACCGTATGCTGTGACCTCGCTTTCTGCAGCGTCAGGAGAGGATCTCTTCAGAGGGCTCTTCAAACCCGGGGTATTTTATTCCTCTAATCTCTTGCACCTTTAAGAGATCATGGGAAAGACTGCTCACCAGTGCAAACTGCTGTCATTAAAATGTGGCCTCTGTTGTGATTGTGCGAAGGCTGGACCACAGCCGCATCTTCAGCATCACCAGTCTTTCTTCTCTAGCCATGAACTATGCAGACAAATATGTGGCAGGCGGGTGGGTTTTCTGGAGCTCCCCATAAAAAAGAAATCAGTCCTTTAAAAGCTGTACCTGTCTCATTCAGTCTTGGGACATGATGCCCTGGGGGTTTGCAAGACACAGCTGACCTTGTGCTGGCGACAGTCCTGCTATAATCAGGAGGCTCGGCAAGGGGTAGCTTTTCCCAAAGGTTTATGGGCACATTTTATGGCCATACTTGATAGCAAATCTTTCTTCCTTCACAGCAGGAAGCAAAGTCTTCCTTTTCTAGTCATGTATAGCCAGGTCAAAGCTAGCTAAACTCCCAGATCATAAAATCTTCCACCCTCAGTGCCAGGCAGACTCCACCAGAAGAGACACTGCCGGCAGGTACGGGTGGCCCTAAAGGGACCTCCATCTCCTCTTCTGGGCTGTACTTACATTGCTGCGGCCTGACACCAGCTCAGGAGCTTACGGGCAGGATGCACCAGATCCTTCCTTGTTGCTTGTAAGGGTGTGCGGGCAGAAGGAAGGTGTCTGCTCCTCTGAGAACATCAGGTTAATGCTCTTTTCCAACAGTACAAGCAAGACAGGAAGCCATAAACAAGAACACAAGGCCACAGCCCTGACCAACTCGATAACAGACACGGTGCCAGGAAGATTGATTTGGACTCTGCAGCTGTTAAGGTTGTGAGCCAGGGCAGGGAACCGCTGCTGGAGAGCTGCACACCCATGTGCAGCATATGGGGCAAGGGGAGCGGCAGGAACAAACTGCGGGTTAGGCAGAAGAGGGGAGGCAGTGTAACGGGGCCACTGATAAGTAAAACAGAGCACTCAGCAGGACGATGTGTCCTGGGGGAGCCTTGGCCAGCCCTCTCGCCAGCAGAGCACAGCGAGGAGGAGGGCATTGTGTCGGTCACTGGCCCCGCTCCCTGCACCCATTACCCCCCCCGTATCACCAACAAGGCTACACTCAGCCAAAGGTCTCTGACCTCCCCTTCGTTTCAAACTCAGACCCTACTTTTCATCCCAGAGGGTGGAAATCTCCCTTTCTGGCCACTCCTAAAAGCCCCTGTGGGTCTCAGGAAGGAGTGAAGGGAAGGGAGAGGAGGGGGAAGATGCTGCATTGCATCTGCAAAATATCACCCTCTCTCTCTTAGCTCCAGCAGCCCCCACCAGCCCACCCTCAGCTCCCTCCTAACAGCAGAACCCACCCCAGAGATGCACTTGGACCACTACATGGGCAGGTTTTCGCCCGAACCCCAGGCAAATCAATACAAGGAAGGCGCTCTGTTACTTGCCCCCTTTCCAGAGAAAGAAACTGTAGTTTGCAAATGAAAGTGCTGATAAGGAAGGCTTTATCTTTGTCTTGGTTATTTTGCAATACAACTTGTTAACCTGCGGACACACCTTTCTTACAGGCTGCCAAAGAAATCAGATAGAGCCAGAGCCCTAACATGGGGTGCGCAGCGGCTGGGGTGGCTCCAGGACCTCAAGGCCACCATGGGCATTTGCCCAGGAGAACGGGGTGCTCTAAAGCCTCCCAGAAGCTGCTTCTCCTGAGTCTGAAAAGCTGCGGGAACAAGGTCCCACCTCCACAGACGCAGTATGTGGGCACCAGGGCTGGGTTCCCTTCCCTAGGAGCACTGCAGAGGGTTGGGGAGCTGGGGACAGCCACCAGCTACTGCTGAGCCCCACCACAGCGTGCGCGGGGCTCTGCAGGGCAGGAGGGTCTCCTGCTCTGCCCACCAGTGGCAGATCCTACAGCCCAGCCTCCTTGCAATGTGGTGCAGACACCGCACTTGCAAGAGCACCCTGGCACAGTTTTTGTGGTGGTGCTCAGCCATAACATTTTTTATTATTATTTTTTTTTCAAGGAGAAAGACCTTCTGGGCCAGGATGTACAGAATTGTGAAAAAGCCACCCCCACGTGCACAGAGAAGACCGCAAGACCCGAAATGTGGGTGGAAAGGAAGCCCCCTTCTTCACTGATTTCACAGAAATTCAGGGTACACGGCACAGGCACACGCTCCTTTGGAGTCTCGGCCTGAAAGCTGGCTGGGGAGCTGCAGACACAACACCCGTGCAGAGCGGCCTTGTGTCTTTGCCCCAAAATGGCACTTTCCTGACCAAAGTGTACGGTTCAGCTGTTCCTCGTTCTGCTACGGGGATCTGCTTTCAGCCAGCCTTCCTTTGGCTAGCACAGCTCAGCAAGGTCAGAGTTAATTTGCTTGCAGGACAAAACCAACGCTCTCCTCAGACCTTAGGAAAGCAAGCTGTTTATCAGGGAGGAAAGCAGACAGTGAGAAAGGCCTTTGGGCCAAAGATAACAGCACAAGGGTCCGCCGGGTTTGTTGCAAGTGGAAAAAAAAAGGCCTAAGCCACAGCACTCCAGCCCGCTGGAAGTCACGGAGGGGCTCAGCTTCGCCGTGGGGCTGGCATTTCCCCGGGGTGGGTTGGAGGCACCTTCCAGAAAGGAGGACAGGCGCCCGTGGGGCCATTGCCCTGCAGGCTGAGGGGCAGGGAGCACTGCCCTGCATGCAGACAAAAAGCAGCACAGGAAGCACACTGGCCAGGAGACTCTGGGCTTTATTATTCACCAGGAAGGAGGGGGTCTACATCTCTCTACAACGCTCATCGGAGTTTCTCTCAGACATAAAATTGTAAATGAAAATGTAAAACTCGAGAGAGAAACTTAAAATAGGACTGACGGGAAGTATTCGCTACCCTCTGTGTCGTTTTCCAGGGGAGTATTCAGTTCTTCTGGTATTTCTTCCGCTAGTTTCAGCACTTCCTCTTCACCTGCAAGGCATTTCAGAGACAGGTCATTGCACGTCGCCTCGCCGGGGCTGCTGGTGGCCTGCCTGGCCACCAAGGGACACGGAGGTCCCCGGGGAGGTGGAGGGGGGAGCTGGAGGGGCTTTAGTGGGGCTGATGGCAGAGGGCAAACAAGCGCAGGCCTGTTGCTTGCCAGAACGGTTGTGCCCCGTGGCACAAGAGCACTACAGGCCCGGCAGCAGGGTGTCCCCTTCCCTCCTGCACTGACACTGCTGGAAATGCAGTCGTCGGGGGCCGGAGGGTGCTCACCCCCCTGAAACACAGGCTGCCGCTGCTCCTGGCTGGGAGGCAGCCCTAGCTGTTGAAATATGTGCACTTCCCTCTTCCCACAGCAGGCCTGGGGGTATCTCCTGCTGGCCCCAGCTGCACAGCTGTAGGAAGGTCTCCTGAGCCCAGCTGGCAACCAGCTCGGTGCCCACCATGGCGTGTTCCCTGCAGACGTGTACACTCCAGCTGCCCCCTTCCTCTCCCCAGTACCCAACTCCAGCCCCAGGGCTGGTGGACTGTGGCCAGGAGATGTTTGGCACTCCCCGACTTGCTCTGGTCTCAGGAGATTGCCTCTTCTTTTCACAGCACGTCTGCTCTGGCCTGGCTCTTGGCAGAGAGCTGGGGAGCACGGTGACCCACTGTCATGTTGGTCACGTCTGACCCCCTGGCTGCTTTTGTTTCAGGCAGCGGGGGGCTGGGGTCAGACACTCCTCTGTGAACTAACAGTGTTGCTGTTGCAAAGTCTCTTTGCCTGACCTGTTGTCCCAGGGAGGTGTGTCAGGACACAAACACTTCTTCCCCATGCAAAAAAGCCCACAGAGATGTCCTTAGGACACGAGCCGTTTAGGACCAGCAACCACAGACCCCGTGCCAATCACTCTGCTGACAGCAGAGGGCTTTTTGCCCCTCCCCATGACTCGGGGAGTGGTATTTGCCCCCACAGCCCCAACCCATGTGCCTGCACACCCCCGTGGGGACGGAAGAGCTCCCCGGCAGCTCACCCAGAGGACCCTGGCTCCCAGATGCCATCTCTCCCTCCAGTGCTCCCATCTGCACCCCACCGAGCATCTCCTGCATGGCCATCATGGGTGGCTGGGCTTGGTGCGCTGGCATGGGGGGCACCAGCTCAGCCTCCTTCTGCGCCGGGGGCTCAGGGTCCAGCTCTGGTTCTGGCTTCGGTGTGGGCTTCACCATGGGTTTTCGGCCCCGTCCTCGCCTGGCTCCTCGTCGTCTTCTCTGCTGCTTGCTCCTCTCCTGCTCCCTGTTGGGGGATTACACACAGGCAAAGCGTTGGGCACACACAGGGGGACGTTCCCACCAGTTCACCCCAGCGGAGACTGGGATGCTCTGCATGGGGGCTGTGTGTGGCTGGACCAGGCTGTGGGAGTTTGGACACTGGTTTTCACCCAGCCCTGTGCCGTGGCTGAGGATTGCTTTCCATCAAACCCACCGCCTGCGTGACCACCTCCAACTCTCTCGGCCCCCTTTTGCCAGCCTGGACCTTTAGCTGGTCCTGGCCGTGGGACACCTGTGCCAGCCAGGACCTCTCCTCACAGAGGACACAGGGGGGCTCTGCTAGGCTCTGTCCTCGTGTGAAGACTGTGCCTGGGCTCAGAAAAACGCCTGACAGCATAAGCAAGTTTTACCCTATAGCCCACTGAATTGAATCCTTCTCCTGGGCTTCTGCCTTTCTTTTCCGGAGCATCTCCCGGTCTCTCAAGCGGCGGGTGGTGACACCTACAAAGACAAATCGAGTGCTAGCATGACATCCTGGCCAAGGGGCGAGGCGATCCCTCCCTGCCTGGTGACAGAGCAAGGATGCAAGTGACCTGGCTCTTTTTGTCACAAAGCAGGTCTCGATACAAAACAATGTGGGGCACTGTGTTTCCAGATCAAGCTCAGCAGGAAGATCTGGTGGCACGTCACCCAGCGCTCCCAGGCTCCTGTGCTGTAAGCAGCTGTAAATTTCAAGCTGCAGTTTTCTACTGTGGGTGACTCTGGTCCAATTGACTCATCGTGGGGTCAGATGAAAGCATAGGACAGGTTTCCTGTGCTGTGAGGACACCACAAGATCACTCAGGCACATGCCAATACCATCTGCAAGATATTTCTTTGGGTTTGCTCCACTGACACACTTTTCCTCAGATATCTGGAATTGGCTAGTGCTGCTCATCCAGATGGACCAAAAGACATCAGATCAAGAATGCCACCATTCCTATGCCTAGTCAACCGGTCCCACCTTGAGGGACTGAGAAAACTGCATGCATTTCCCTGTCCTCTGCTGGTGAGCCAAAGGGCATGGCCTTTCCCATACACAGATATTCACGTGCTTTTAGGATGAGACCTTGTAGGGGCTGGTGACCCAAATGGAGACCAGGAAAGCACTAACATGTGCTGCTGGTGGTGAGGAGTTGGGTCCCAAAGACCATATAAATAGCCCCCAGCTGCTCTGCAGCTGTGAGGAAGACCATGGCAAGGCTGAAGACAGAAGCTTCATGTGAGGAAGGCTCCGATGTGGGCACTTCCACTTAGGCGAGTCACGCAGGTTACCCACAGCCACCAGGAGAAAGGGGCACCCCCAGGGCCCCAGGCCCCTGAGCTCTGTGCAATGCCTTCTGAGGCTGAGGACAGTGGGCTCAGTGCTCATCTCACCCGCTTAGAAGGGCTCCAAATAGCTTCCCAAGACAGCAATATCTCAGCCACCTACACCTTGGCAAATGAATCCCCCAACTTCACTGAGCTTCCCTCCGTGCCCTGATCCTAACAGACAACACCCCTTATCATCACGTAGCAATAGGTTTTATGGTTTCTGATCTGGTCAGCCCTGAATTTTCTAGCTTGGACTCCAGCTTGTGGAGTCTTTATTAAGACCTGGCTGAGGTCAAATAGCAAGAGACCATTCCCTTGAGGAAAAGAAGCAGTAGAAATACCAGTAGGAGTACCACTTCCTTGGAGCCTGGAGGGAGAGGAGAGTCTTCCCACACTTACACTGAGGAGATCACAAAAGCACTGTTTTTCATAGTTTCAACAAAGTCCACACAATAAAAAAGCAACCAAACGATGTCCTGCTCCTTGCAGTTGCAATCAGATCCAGCTTCTTCCATGGAACAGACTCTGCTCACATTTACATACTAGGTCAAATGAGTGAAGAATTGTCATTTTGTCATTCTTTTGTCTAGCTGAGACAACTGGCAAGGTGAGAAGGACTTCCAAGGCTGAAATGGGACTACAGCTCTTGTAAAGAGAAAAGTCACAGTCCAGGACAGAATAAACACACACACAATCAACTGAAACACCAACCAACCAACCAACCAAACAAACAAACAATCAAAAACCTAAAAGCCAACCTCTGCTCAAAGTAAGTCTCTACACAAGACACTCCTGATTATTAATGACAGTTGTGGAGAAATTTAGCTTGGAAAGAATCTCTGGATTCCCTGAGGGTCTCTGTCCCAGTGACATATTCAAAGCAGGGCCAATTTTAAAACTACATCAGGTTATTCAGAACCTTGTCCAGAGATGTTGGGAAGATCTCATAGGCCACCTTTCTGCTCTCTGCACTGTTCTTACTGTGAAATCTTCTCCTTTCTATCCAGCCACGTTTGCAACATGGACCTGGTGCCTCCTGTCCTTTCCATGTGCACCTTTTGAAGAGTCTGTCTCTCTTCTCTGTGACACCTACTAGATAGAGAGAGACTGCAACATCTCCCTCTCAGCTGCTTCTTCCCTTAAACAAGCCCAGCTCCCTCTGCCTGTCCTTGCTTGCCAGCTGTTCCAGCCCTTAGCAGCTTTGGTGGCTGTGCACTGGACTCATACCAGCATGCCTTTGTCTTTTTTTCTGCTGAACTGCCCAAATCTGGGCACGGTACTCCACATGCTGTCTAACAATGACAGCAGCCACCATCACAACCACAAAAACAAAAATAATCCTACTTTCTGTTGTTGTCTCTTAGCTTTTCTGTTCTTTTAATTGCTACTTTCTTGTTCCAGGAGCCCCTGTTGCTTTGAGCACATCAGAGACAAGAGGAGGAGGCAGACCCTCTCCCAGCAGTCTTTCAGCCTATCTGGACTGCAGAGAAGGGAAGCAACAGGGTGCAGTATAGATGTGAAAGCCACCACACACACACACAGTGTCGGAGTTTTTCAGTGATGGCAAAGGTATCAGCACGACCAGAGCCTCTGAGATGGAGAGCACTGCACTTGGACTGCACAGCATGCAGCTGTGCAGGGGAATGTGCAGGCATTCTCCAGCTGGGAGGCTATCTCCCGACATGAAGCAGCATCACAGACATCACAGCCAGCAGAAGATTTTGCCGTCCACAGGGGAAAAGGCAGGAAGATGAGGTTACAAGCAGCAGTAGCAGGATCTGCACAGTGCTCGGGTCTAACTACTCAAGTACACAATCCCTTGCACATCCCTTTGCAGCAGCCAATGTAACTTTCTTTCTCTTTCAAAGTATCTTGTGAGCCATAAAAGCACTTCTAGCTGCATGCAATCGGTCTCCTTCCCAATCCACCCAAAGCAAATTGCTCTGCACCATCAGAGAACACCGCTCATTCATTTCCAGCTGGTCCCACAGAGCACTCCCAGAACTGCTCCAAAGCTGTGTGCCACCCGCTAGCCCCAGGCAGGAAAAAATCACAGTAAAACACCTGCATCCCAATGAAAAATTATTTAGCAGAGGATGTAAAGATACAGAGATGAACTGAAAAAAAATCCATCAAGTTAGAAGAATAGTGAGAGAGTACTGTCAGTCTGCAAGCGGACAGTATATTAGCACTGCCTCAGCAACTTTTTCTGAGTTGGAAAACCTTTATAGGTGCTTCTGTCTTTGTGACCTGAAACACAACATAGAAAAAGCCACACACACTTGCAGTTAAATGCGCATCCTCCATCCCCCAACCATACACTGGTAATTATTAACTTCTTTTTTAGAAACCGCTAGTGACAAAGATCATTCTCTCCTCCCTCCAAAAAAAAGTTAGTAGTGTCAGCATTACCTGGCACAGCATGCTCCTCACAAGCTGTAGAGGGTGGCAGGGAAGGGTCTGAATAAGCACGGTCTTTACCTAAACTCTCCATCGCTCTTTGCAGTTTTAAATAAAAAGCGGCTTATTTCCTTGGGAACGGAATCTGGAGTTACTGGTGCAGCAGAATGAGAGCTTGGAAAAAAATGCAGACTGCCCGCCCCAAACAGCTTATCTGGACAGGCCACTAGTAGAGTAATAATATTCCCCTTATCACAGTGCAAAGGTGTGTGAGCGTCTGCCCAGGACCTACTGTGTGACTGCAAAACACTCCAGTCTAAACAGCAGTTCCGCTTCAGATAGGAAGCTCGCGCTTGCTGCTGCCAAGCTGTGACTCAGATGCCTTCCTTCAGAGCGGGGAGAAGCTGCCTGGCAGGGCAGGATGCAGCATGGCCTCGCCGCTCGTTTACAGAGTGAGATGCAGGGAATTGTTATTAGCCTTTGAGGACCTCTTGTGAGATCCGAACCGGGACGTGAGCTGTTAGAAAGTTGTTCGCAGGGGGTCCGAGTGTCGCTGGTGGGAAGGGACCTCCACCTCCTGCAGCAAGGGTGGAGCATGAGGCCGTGGCACTGTACAGTTTGGAAACCTGTAAGGATGGAGACTGCCAAATTCAGGTGACCTGTTCAAGGGCTTCAACACCTTCCTGGAAAACTCAGACAAAATAAGGAGTCCACAGAGAGACCCTAGCCAACTGACTGAATGAGTTGAGGAGCTCCTGATGACTCTCTGGTCCCGTACCCAGTGGACCACCTACAAGCAAAGCATATCCCTTGTGAAGCAGGATGGCAGTGGGCAGCCCCAGTAAAGCCACTGGGAAGACTCAGCCAGGCTCTTGCTCCCACAGGAGGCTCTCCTTTGGTGGTTGCTCCTATTCCCGTTCCCACTGCAGCCCCACACCTGCACAGACTGAAGGCCCACTCAGGCTCTGTAGGACCATCATCAGGGCACATGTAGCTGCCAAGGGGAAGTTTCTGATTGTTATTTTGGCTTCAGTCCTGAGACCCTGCTTCCTGACGGGCAGGATGGTCTGGTCAGCATGGTCTGTGTGGCTGGGATCCCAGGTCGGTGTGCCCTGGTTCCCTGCACGTAAGACGAGGTGGGAATCCTGGCCTCCTCTGCAAATGGCTTCCAGCATTTATCACACTGGGATAGCTCAGAGGAGCTTAAGGTTATCCTTGTGCGTAGCACTTCTGCTGGACCTTCTGCTGGACTTCTGCTGGCACATCGCTGCTTTGACCACGGTTTCTAACACTCTCAATACCAGAGTATTTGGGATAGAGGTTTTGACAGTGCTTTTCTCCAACTCATCAGCTCATGCTCTGGAGTGGTGCTGGTGCCCATAACCCGTCCAGTGAATTCAAAGTGGCTCCAGGGGTGGTAGAAGAACCCTATGATGCAGCTATCACCAGGTCCTCTGGGAACTGCCTGCCTTTCACAACATGGGTGATCCCACCTCCGCATGCAGTCCCAAGACTTGCTCTGGAGCAGCTTGCAGGGATGGGCAGATCTGGCCCACCTCCAGCCCACGGGCAGCCTTTGCTCTTGCTGTGTCTCTCCCTCGGTCCCTAAAAGCTCCAGAGCAAGTTCCAAACTTGATGCGTGTGGGTTTCCTGAGATGTAACCTGGTGGGCCCTGGTCATCTCCGCTGCCTTTTTGCTTATCCCCCTGGTTACCGCTTCTCCCTAGGGCTCCTCCCCGGTGTCCACTGCAGATTACTTGGTACCTCACGAGAGGCAGGGCGGGTTTAAAAGGCCTAAAAGAACCATCAGGGTGGTGGCAGCCAGGCAGATATGGGGAGGCTCTGATACGGGAGGGTGGGTGAGGAACGTGAGTGGCATACAGAGATGTAGGGCTTCCAAGTCGCTTGTGGGGAGTTTCCTGGGTCTCGGTCACAAGTGGAGGCAAGGTGTGCTCGCTGCTTGGTGAGGGTGTGCGTGCTGAGCTCTGCGTGATGCTGCGTGGCCATGGGGACACCCTGCCTCACACACACATCCTGAAACCCCTGTCTTGTGGGTTGCTCCCCCGTGTGAAGGCCATGCTTGGGAGATGGAAAACGTAGGCCTGGTCACAGGGGAACATCCCATCTGGAAGTGCTCACAAAAAGGGCTGGAAATATTCTGGGATTCCCAGGCTGCTTGCAGGTGACGTGAAATGTGGAAGACAGGGGGGACGCCTCTGGGTGTTCCAGGGCTCCATAGGCTGGTGGCAGATCCACCAGCACAAGCTGCCCAGCGAGCACCAAAGGGTTGCGGCCCACACGGTGATGGGCATGGCGGCGAGGAGCTTGCACAAGGAGCCTATGAGCTTTGACACCACGGCTGAGCAGCTCCACCTGCTCGGGCTGTGGCTAAACCCAGCTTCTCACCCCTCACATCTCCTGTTGGGGAGAAGCACTCAGTCACTCCAGAGCCTGCTGAGGTCTGATAAATCACTCTTGACTCAGCAAAACAGTGCCATAGGGCACAGCAGAGATGGTGCTGTGAATGTTTACTCCATTCCAGCCACTTTCCAGCTGGGTAGAAAACAATAAATTTGTAAATATCATTCATAAATGAAAAAGCTGCTGTGCCCTCGGAGTCTTTAGAGGTACTTTACAGGATAGATGGGCTCTAAGACCTTACTGAGCCTGCACTTGCATCTCTCAGGACCTAAATTCCTGTGAAGGTTTGGCTCTTGTGTGTGAATTACTCCAAATCCCAGGGAAGTGATTGTACGATCCTCTGGGAAGGCTTTGGTGATGGATAACAGTGGGGAAACCACAGACTGCACCATCTATTTTTGAGTTTTCTCCTCTACAAAGTGGAGGGCAGCATGGCAGAGGCTTTCTCAGGATCCCAAGGGCACCGGTCTCATTTCAGACCCTTCATTGCCTTCCTGTCCCGCCCAGCACTAGCAGTGCAGCTGGGCTCTGCAGAAGATGTGGCCCAAGCTGTGTTCTTTTTCTGCAGGTGAGCTGGTGCAGGCAGGCTAAACCTTCTGGCCAGTCCCAGATGCATGAACCACTGCAGCTGGACACTTCACAGCGTGCCTGATGCTGCTTCCCCTGCCCCTTTCACATTTCGGTCCTGCTGGCCCTGATCCACCTTCACCGATGCACCCAGTTTCCTCGATGGAGAGCTGGGGAACCTCCACCAGAGCGCTTTGTGAGCTTCATCCTTGTTTTCCCTCTACCTGGCATTGCTACAGCAAGGCAGCATCCAGAGACATGCCTGTCCCTCCTATAGTGACCAGCACAGCCCTGAAGTTATGCTGGGGATCAGCATGGGGAGCTATGTGGCTGTCATGCGGGGTGCCAGGGCACATCTCCCAGTTTTGTTCTGCATGACAGTGACACGACTGGAGGCAGGCTGTGGGGCGATCCTCCTGGTTGCAAGGCACTTCTCCAGGAGTGGGGCCACCAGCTGCTCTGTAGCCTGAGCTCTGGTGCCTATGGGAGCAGAAGATACCCTCCTCCACCTGCTGTGACTGATGCATGGAACGATGTGAGAGAGATGAATAAATTCAACAGGCAAAACTATGCAAAAATAAACATGAATTCGCAGGAGCAAGACCTTTGTGGCCAGGGTAACACACCTGTCCTGCCACAGACCAGCACACAGTCCTGCTGCCACCAGCTCCTCCCGTCTCTCCTGACCATGCCAGACATGGATCTGCCAGGTTTTCGAGCCAGGCTCTCTGCACCAGGCTGGACCCAGCCATCCCCTGCAGTCTGTGGTGGTTTTAAATTACACCCCTCGCTTCGCCTTGCTCTTTCACTGTGTGAAATAAACAGCCAAACCCGCCGGTCCCCAGGGAGGATGCGTGCTGCTGAATCCACCACGCAGTGAGCCAGCACCGACCCTGTCCTGAGGCTACCCACGCTTTGACCTTGTAGGTCTGGCCCACGAGCATGCACTAGAGCTCTGCAGTTTCTGGATAAACACGCCACACTGTGCTGCAGGCATGTGGCTTCCCTCTTCAGAAGAGCCCCCGAACCGTCCGTGTTGATTTTTCCCATCCTGTGTAAATAAACAGACGGGGCTCCCAGGGGATGCGCAGCACCATGCTGGCGGGCTGCCCTTGCTCCATGCGGCTCCAGACGCGTTCCCTTCTCCCATGTGGGGCTGAGGTGCTGGTGACCCCACACCAGCACCTCCCCACAGCCCCAGGGGACCCCCAGCAGGCAGAGCTGCCCTGGTGTGTCCTGCCAATGGGGACTGCACCAGGGCGCAGGGGAAAGCAGAGCGGTAATGGAGTTGTGTTGTCATCAGCACTCACTGTACCAAACCCCAACAAACCCTTCCCCGAGGTGCACGGGACACTGTCTGAGGCTCTCTGGCAAAGCAGAAGACCATCCCTTGACTTCTTCCTCCCCAGCTGAGGACTGGAAGGGGCAAATGTGCTTCCAGCTGTTAGGAGAGTCCCAAGGGGGGACAAAGGAACAAGTGGTGCAGTGACAGCAATACACACAGACAACCCGTGTGCAGCTGTAGTCCCCACACCTGCAGAAGTGGAAAGCACCTAGACAAGGGCAAGAGGGATGTTCAAAGTTCTGGACGGCTATCAGCACCTAGCCAGGCTAGGGGCAGTGTCTGTGAAGAGGCAGTCTTTGAGTCATGGGGGACAACAGCAAGCCGCCTCTCCCCAAACCCGCACCCAGAGCGCTGAAGGCAGGTGGGAGGAGACGCTTCAGTGCAGGGAGAGCTGCTGTTCCAAGCGTGCAGATATCAGCAGACCTCTGTGCTGACCTTGTGATAGTCGCCGATAGCTGATAGGGCTTCAGACAGCAACAAGACCAGGGCAGGGAAGAACTTCTAGTGATAGCAGCTGCCTTCAGACCAGAAAACAGTTGAAATCCCAGGGCTCTGTCCATACCTAATTACCCCTCTAACACACCCTCCTTCAGGTATTTGCTCTTGCTCTCTGCTTGTGGTCCCAGTGCTGGGGACAACAGGTCAGAAGGATCTCCAGTCTGACCAAGCACAGCTGCTTCATGTTAAATCTGTCACCACTGGCTTTGTCTTGCATTGCAGTGCTGCAGTGTCCCATATGGAGGTTACAGGAAACAGCAGAACAAGGAGTGTGTCTGGATGTGGGGATGGACATGACCGGCTGGCCAAGCACAGTGGCCGTGACAGTGGCACAGGTTCCAGACTCACAGGGTGGCCACTGAGTTTAGGGAGCTCACTTGACACTTAGGGAGCTCACTTCCCTTAAACCCCTAGGGGTTGGTGTGCATCAGCATACCTTAAAAACCGAGGGGTGTTTAAGGAAAGGCTGGATGTGGTGCTTAGGGACATGGTTTAGTGGGTGACATTGGTGGTAGGGTGATGGTTGGTCCGGATGATCTTGGAGGTCTTTTCCAACCTTAATGATTCAATGATTCTATGACCTTATGGTGTACCCTGGACCCTTCCCCAGATGCCTGCAAATGAGCCACGTGAGTACAGCAGCAAGTCAGAGCAGCCTGATCCCTTGTGGGTGAGTACAGACCTAGCACTGGAAGGTTTCAGTTCACAGTGAAGCACTTTTCAAAATGACCCAATGCTTTGTTGAAGTTAGGTAAAAACCTCAGTAAGTCATTCTCCAGGGACACAACATCTGGAGCAGAACTGAACTGAATTCAGGAGGAAAGCCTTGGATTAGCCAGCGTCCTCTGACCTCTGCCACCATGAGCCAAGGGAGTCCCTTGTATAATCAAGCTGTACAACCCAGTGACAGGTATTTAGTGAAAGGTGAGTCATGTCATAGCTAGCAAAAGCTGGAGATGAAAGAGCAGAGTAAGCCCCATCGATGGCTGGTAACAACAACCATTACCTGCATTGGATCATACTGCACTGCAGTGCCAAAAATGGCCCTGACATGAGGAACAACCTAGAGCCGAAACTTGGCAGCTGGTTGGGATGTCCCATTCCCCAAGAGCAGGCTGGGGGATCAGTTCAGTTTGGAGGCGACCCCTCGGAGATCCAGGGTCCCTGGAATTCAGTGTCCCCACTCCGCTCATTCAGTGCTCCTGTGGGTTACCTGGGCTGACTCCTGTTGTGGAGCAGTCTCAGGTGAAAAGCTAAATAACATCTAATATGACAAGTGCAAATGTTGCTGTTTTCAGTTCGCATCAGCTCTGGAAGTGAAGGTGTTTATTAGGGAGCTGGAGAGAAGGCTGTCAACTCCCACGCTGGAGAAACTTTAACTTCCCTTTGATAAACTGCCTCCTACAGAAAAACTATTTTTTCAGCACCGCCTTCACCAGGATCTCAAAGCTATGTGTGCTTCTTGCTACTCCCACATATCTTTTCTCACAGCAACGTGGGGGAAATAATACACACAGTGCAGAGCCCTGTATGCGATGCAGATTTGAAATGAATGTTTTGACTATACGCTTTTAGTAGCCCTTTGTGGGAACTGGCTTGTGTTGTTTTCCCTCAGCCCTCCATAAAATAATGCTATTGAAATAAGATTATGCATGTAATTTTATTATTCGCCATCACTGACTGAAATGTTCAATCTGCACAGAGCACACAGGATCAATTAATCACCTGTTTCCAGGCTCAGGAAAGCCACCAGAAAGCTCAGACATCTCTGCACTCCCCATCATTCAAAATCCGAATGTCTTGCCTGGTTTTCCTAGAATAATGTAGGAAAAGAGAGTAAAGAGCTTGAAAAAATACTCCCTTGTGTCACGCTTGGTCTCCCGCCTAGCCTGTCTAGATCTGACCATTTACTCTGAAATTGGTTTGCTCATTTTCATGTCTTAAAAAAAGGTGAGATGTCTGCAAGCCATCCTGGCCTGTAGAGGTCCCCTCCCTGTCTGTGTCTGTGAAGGTCCCACTGCCGATGACCCTGCACCTCCCTGGAGCACCACCCTCCTGGGGCAGGGCTTTCCCCCGTGTCCCACTTGAAACTCCCTGGTTGCCCCTCTCGTCTGGCAAGCCACCACACAGCTCGTGTTAATTGCAGGACAAGCACACTGCTGGCCTGCATCACACCTGATCTTCACCCCTGCTCCTTCCCTGCAGGATCCCCCTGTTCAGCCTGTCACTTTCCAACCTGGGTGATCCTGCCGCAAAGGAACCCTTCTGCTTCTCCTTACTGAACCTGAAGAGGTCCCTGTTGCCCAAATTTGTGGTGGTCCCTTTGGCTTGAAACACTGCCAAAAGCCATGAAGCACATAGCTGGCTGTCTGCACTCAGAGGTCCCTTTGGAGCACACAGCGGTGCTATCTGCCTGTGCAGACTAGCTGCCTGGTCTACCTGTCTGCACAGCTGGGTCCAAATCTCCCTTCTCCAGCACAAGAAAGCCCTGGGCCTTTTCAGGAGGGTCTTTTCAGAAAGGAGCACCTTTCCTGTGAAGACAGGCTGAGGGAGCTGGGGTTGTGCAGCCTGAAGGCTCCAGGGAGACCTCACAGTGCCCTTCCAGTACCTAAAGGGGGCCTACAGCAAAGCAGGGGAGGGACTCTGTGTCAGAGGGTGTGGTGATAGGACAAAGGGTAACAGTTTTAAACTAAAAGAGGGGAGATTTTGATTAGGCATTAGGAAGAAATTCTAATTCTTCACACAGAGGCACTGGCACAGGCTGCCCAGAGAAGCTGTGGATGCCCCATCCCTGGAGGTGTCAAAGGCCAGGCTGGATGGGGCCTTGAGCAACCTGGTCTGGTGGGAGGCGTCCCTGCCCAGGGCAGAGGGCTGGAACTGGATGGTCCTTAAGGTCTCTTTCAACCCAAACCACTCTGTGATTCTGTGATTCTCCAGCCACAGACAGCACAGTATGGGGACCTTCTCTCATCCTCTATGAGGCACCTAATTTGCTGTCAGCTTGCAGACACCCATGTTGGAATGTCTCTTGGCTGTAGATCCTGACCCCACCTTTTGGACCTGCTGACCACACAGCTGCTGGCTGATCTGATTTAGCAAGCTGATCCAGTGCATAAATATTGAGCTCTTTTGTGGGATTAGTCCATAGCCATTGTAATCTGTAAAATCACTCAGTCTGCAGCTGTGTGGTCCCTAAATGTGGTGCCAAGGAAGGGGCCAGCACCTGCAAGGGCTAGGGGCATTCCTGCGCCTGTCCTCGGGCACTGCCAGCATGGAGGGGTGAAGCTCAAGGCTGCAAAGCCAGGCTAAGCTGATGAAAAAAAAATAAATTCCACTTTGCTGGCAGGACTCTGCGTGCTTCCCATGTGCTGTGGTTTTCCCACGGTGTTTGACAAGTGCCCGCTTTCAGACAGCTAAAATTAGACCCCTGGAGGCCTCTGCCCAGGGCATGAGCTTACATTTTCTGCACACAGAGCAAGCACTCATTGGCGTAGGTGTTCCCATCGGTCCCACAGACAGGCAAGTTCACCAGGGGGCAGGCCTGCAGCTCAACCATCTCTCCACACACCGGCTGGAAGGGAGAAACCACAGCAAACATTTCAGAACCAACAGCTCCCACCTCTTCCTCCCACAGCATCTGGACAGCAGCGAGTGTGGCTGGAGCTGGTGGCACAGAGGCTCAGAGGATCCCTCTGCCCCGCACAGGGCAGGGCCTGCACACAGAGGCTGGGTGCAGTTTCAGGGAACAGCCTTTCTCCCAGGCATGCCAGGCACTGAGGCAGCCAGATCTGATCTGAAGCCATGAACCAGAGCATATGGAAATGTCTTACCCTTCTCAGGTCATTCCTTTCATCCAGCTCTGCCCCTGGAACAGAGCAGAGAAGTGAGAGGTTGGCACAGGGGCATTAAGCAACACTTGTGACCAGCCTTTCCAGCGAGACCCAGTGGCAGGAGCACGAAGCATTGACAGAAGTACAAAGAAGGGAATGCCTGTTCCCATCACCGAGCCCCTCTCCCATAGCTCTCCCTCCCAGGCTCTGGACCAGGAGCTCCACGAAGCATTGAACACATTGCGGGAGCACCCTGCACCAGGTGCAAAGCATTTGCTCCAGTCCTTCTTCTCCCACCCCACCATGCTGCCTTGTGTTGCCTTGTCCCCTCACCTCCTCTCCAAAACAGAGTTTCTGTTTGTTTGCATTTTTTTCTGCCCTCCCTTCCCATTTTTGGTCTCTCCATGGGTCCCAACCTGCCATTGAGGATCTGTCCACCGGCAGCAGAGAGGACTTACCACCGGTGGTGATGAGAGCCACCAGCACCACCGCCAGCACCAGCAGCTCCCTGGCAGGCATGGCCGGATCAGATGCACGCGCTCGTGCACCTTGCTACGCTCGTAGTGGCATTTATAGGGGAGGGTGCTGGCTTATCTCGGCGGCACTGGGAAAAGCAGCATTTTGAGCAGCACTTGATCTGCACTGGGAACGGGCCAACTGTGCAGTCAGAGAGACCTGGGTGCTCTCACACAGCTGATAAACCGCAGCGTGCCAGCTCCAGGTGCTGGCACTGGTGGAGGCTGTTATTAAATCCCGTTGCGCTGTAGTCTGGGCTGGGCGATGCTGCTCTTCTCTCCCACCCAGCCAGCCTTCCTCTGGGCCTGTTTCCCCCAAATCAGCCCTCTGGCTTTGCAGCTGCCGTTCTTCATTCTCTGATGAACAGCAACAAGACCTGAGGGATCGGCATGGAGCTGGGACAGGGGAGGGTCAGGCTGGGTGTCAGGGAAAGGTTCTACACCCAGAGGGTGGTCAGGCACTGGGACAGGATCCCCAGGGATGTGGTCATGGCACTGAGCCTGCCGGATTTCAAGAGGCATTTGGACAATTTGGACAATGGTTTGATTTTTGGGTGGTCCTGTGTGAAGCCAGGAGCTGGACTCAATTATCTTTGTGGGTCCCTTCCAACTCAAGATATTCTACGATTCTGTGATTCATACACAACAGGGAGCTCCATTTAGATTAGAAGACTTCATGTACAAAAAGCTGGAAAATTCGTGCTGATTTGGTTGGCTGTGCCATGGCCTGAACAAAGACTTTTCAGGACTTTCCACTGAGGGACTTTTCAGCAAGGACCACCACTCCAGAAGACCCGTGCTGCTTCACCTACGTGAATGCATGCCTGACATCAGTCTTTTCATGTGAGCATCCTCACTGCCTCTTTCTGAGAAGAAGAATTTTCCACATCCATCATCGCCTTCTTCAGGTGAATGGAGGTCAACTGATAATGGGAGAAGGATGGAAAGCAATACCACTGGGCAGAAAGGCCATAGCTGAAGACTACTGTTGACTAGAACTCCTCCAGGACAGACATGCCCAGATTAAATCCGGGCCAGAAGTGGCAGAGGGTCTCTCACCCTGGCTGTGGGTAGGAAGTGCTGCGTGTGCAGGGTAGGTGTCCCACAGAAGCCACCAGCAAGCTGGCAGAGCTCCAGTCAGGCACAGCACCACGTGCACTTGCTGAGGAGCCAACTGTGACCATTTCAGGACGTTTCTCCCCCATGGTCTCACCTGAGGCTTTTCACAGTACTTGCTGGCCCTGGCTGGCTGAGACGAGCAGGAATGGCGTGGTGAGCATCCCCTGTGACCAGAGGGGCACAGCCCAGCACAGACCTGCAGGTCGTGGGCTCTCTCCAGCAGTTCTCCTGCCTTTCTGCAGTACCTGCCTCAGTACGACTGTGACTTGGTTTTGGGAAGGAGCAAGGTTGTTTCTGAGGACAAATGCTTCAGGATTCCCCTTGCAGAAATGTGTCTCTGCACCGCTTAGACGGCTGTGCACATGTTTTATATTCTCTCCTCAAGGAGTTTATACAGTTCAATAACCTTTGGTTTTTATTATTATTCCACTTTGGAAATCCCTCAACTAAATTTAATATTTAACTGCATTAGCAGTTGCTCCTGAGGCACAGGGGGGCCTGTTGTGGCTGTTTAGTCTAGTAAAGGGGAGATCCGATAGCAGCCTACAACCAGAAGAAGGGCACTTATGAAGCTGGAGGAGCCAATCTCTTCTTGGTCACCCCAGGTGACGCAATGAAAACAGCAGGCACGAGCTGCGGCCCGGAGAGGCTCAGGCTGAGTGTTGGAAACCCAGGAGGGTGAGCAACCAGACCAGCAGGGAGGCGGGGATCTCCGTCCTCAGTGAGCCGCCTACAACGCCATGGCCACCCTAACCAAGCGGTGGGGACAACGTGCAAAGCTTGATGGCAAGGCCCCAGAGGCCCCCAGCCAACACTCGACTAGGTGGACAACTCATTGCTGCGTCCTGCAAGCTGCTCCCACTCAGCACGGCTCAGTGCAAGGGCTGTTGTGGGCCTTCACAGCCTTTACCACCTAAAAAAGCCCCAAACTTTGATCACAATGCTTCTGGCAGCCTCCCTAGTGTCGCAGAAATGTGTGGCCTGGCTATTGGGGTTGTGCCATGAGCAGTGATGGGTTGGAGCTGTGCAGCTTGTGCGTGCTGCCTTCTCCACTTCAGTCCCCTCACGGAAAGGTGACAGGAGGTGTCCACATCGCTCCTGTGCTGGTGTCAGCAGGTCCTGTGGTGCTGGAGGCCGGTATGAGGCCTGATCTTCCTTCACCTGGTTCCTCAGCGTTATTCAAACGCTGCTGTCTTCACAGAGCAAGTTAAAATGACACATGGAGGCATGACGAAGGGGAAACCACCGCTTGCGGGCTGGCTTTGCCTCTTCCCACTTTGTTTTAAAGCACAGCCTTGGAGCCCCTGACGAGGGTCCTGCACCCTCAGAGCAAAGAGGGAGAAGTCCTTCCTTGGGACCGACGGGAGGCTTCCTGGTGGCCACGTGCCCCAGCGTCGGCCATAGTGATCCAGCTACACACGGGAGAGTCACGCCTTTAGGCCTGGCCCTTCCTCCCCTCTGTCATGGGTGTTTTGGCAGGGACACCCTTCTGCTGTGCCTGGCTCTGATGCAGCACATCGCCTCCCGTGGGACCACGGTGCGGTTTGCAGACCTGCAGCCTCAGGTTGTGTCACATCACTCTTGCTCCACATCTGCCTGGCAGCCTTATCAGCAGTGTGGCCTTGATGTCATCACTGCTCTGCCTGGCACCTGATACTTCCTCTCTGTTATCTGTCACCTTCGCACCTGCTTGCAGACCCCCGCTCACACCGGTGCTTTAACTCCTGCGCTGCTGCTCCCCCTCCAGTGCTTTTTCGTGCTTACCCCCAGCGAGCATCATGGACCACCAACGGCAAAGCAGCCCAGGGACAGAGGGCTGCCCTGCTCGTGTGACCCAAACCAGAGCACACAGCACATCCTGCCATCATGCCAGAAGGGAAATTAGAAAGAAGACAGAGAGTAGCACAGTCACGTCCACCCTTAGCTCCCTCCCTGCCTCCAGGTGGCTCTCACAGCAACGATGGTCATCTCTGCTCTGCCTTTCCTTCGTGAGCAGGAGGAAGAAGGATTCGCTGTGTCACACAAAAAAGGCAAGCATGCAGGTGCCCAGATCTTTTCCTTGGGACATACTGGGAAGCCAAAACCCCACCTGCCCTGCGGAGGTCACCCTGTGGCACCCAGAGGGGAGCCACCGCTCGCCACCAGCCGGGAAATGGGACCCACTGGATCCAGCCCACAGCCTCAGCCGCCTCCCTGCTGCCTGGCTGCTGTGGGTAAATACGCCCACGTGGCAGGCAGCGAGCTACGCTCGCAATTTCTCCGGTGATTCAGAAATTCCCCGTGACACCACAGGCTGCGAGCACAAGACCGGATGAATACAGAGACAACCGCTCCCAGCCGCTCCCTTTCCTGTCATCTGAGTGACAAGGCCCAAGGTGACTTGGAGCAGGAGAAAGGCAGAACCTCCCACCAAGCCCCAGCCACAGAGGCACAGGAGCTGGGGAAGCAGCAGGCTCGGGGAGCATCCATCACACAACCTTTTCCCCTGTCTTCGCTGCCCACCAGTCACCATGGCTGGTCACAAGTCCTGGTGGCTCACACCTGAGCCGAGGACATCCAAGGACATCTATCCCTCCCAGGTCCCCTGGGAGATCCTTGTGACAAGGAACGGCTGACCAAGGAGGCTAGATTTGCTCAGGGGATTTGCAACTGCCCTGCAGCTCCTTGGCAGCTTAAAGGTGGTGTTGACTTTCCCATTTCCCTGTGCTCCCACATCAGGGATGGGTGTCCAAATCCTCAGGGTATGTACCCAGGAACACCCAGAGGGAGCCACCTCAAGCATCATCAGACAAAAGGGCATTGTCACCAACGGTGAAACCCATTCTCTTTCCTCCCACACATTCCTGTGGCTTTCAGTTTCTATTCCTCTCAAAATTCAGAGTGAACTTTGCTGTTTGCATAGCACATTATTTAAGCTGAGACAGCAACGTCCTCCATCGACTTTTGACTCCCGCTTTTTTTTTTTCTTTCTACCCTCACATTACATCCATCTGCATCTATACTGATGGATCAGAGCAGCACTAGAAGCATTGCAAACAGCTTGATTTTGAGTAGCCAGGTGCTAAGGTAAAGTTTCTCCTTTGTGAAACTGCCTGGCAAAATGAGGCCAGCCACTGGCACCAAACCACACCTTTCTGTACAACCTCCATCCCATATTCTGCTCTGGAAAATAGGCTGTTCAACAGCAGAGCCAGGTCCTGGCACCTCTGGACAGCTGCTGTGCCTGTTGCTCTCTGTCACAGGAGGCAACACAGTGCATAACCAAGAAATACACTGCTGATAATGACAAGCACCCTTGTAATGGATTTACGTTTACACTGCCGTAACACACAATTTGATTTGTATGCTGTAGGAGTATTACAGCAGCTAGCCAGAACAACAGAAGATAAGCCTCATGAGGAACTGGCCAAGTGCAGCAGTGACCCAACCTGAGCTGGCTTTGCAGCCAGGCTTTCGCAAGCTCCGTTTAACTTATTTTGGTTGCTAGACAGGGAAGTGTATGGCACCAGACCTCGGGCTGAGCCACACTGCTGTGTGCAATGCTACAAATAACCCAGACAAAGGAACCATTCAGGTTAAAAATGCCAGAGATTAATGACTGATGGATGCTCTTCACTTCAGCTTTAGGTAGACTATGGCTGATAACGAGTTTCTCTATAGGTGAAGTGAGTTCTTTCTCTGTTACCCCTCAATGACCAAAGCTTTGCAGGCACCTGCTCATTCTCCAAAAGGCCTCTGTGCACCTCTTGAAGAGGATTATCCTCACTTCTCCCCCAAGGCAGGCACACAAAATAGGATCTCAGACATGGCTCAACACTACCCAGTTGAAAAGATGCACAAGTGTATTTGCCATAGGACTGGCTACAACTGAAAGAAAAAGGGGGAATCTGCCCTGTGGGACTGGTAAGTACATACAGGCCCACATGCCTTACTTGTCACAAGTGCAGCATGCCCTCAGTGTCCAGCAGAGCCCACAGGAGGCAAAGCGGGTGGCAGGAGCTGGTCCACCTTGTCACCCACTCTTTCAGTACTAGAAATTAGGGAGGACACGTGCAAAAAGACTTACAGGTTTGCAAGATGCCATCAGACATGAGTCTTGCACTCTGCAAAGCTGGACCAGTTTCAAGCCTTTATTTTGAGTACTGACCATTGCAAACTGTAGACAAAGCCTGTTGTCTAGCCTCCCATGGGACTTCTTTCTGCAGAGCCAGTACTGATTTGACATCCCTGGCATCTCGCACACCTTGGAGGCCACAGTGACCCACGGCTGCAGAGGGGCCGAGGAGTTGCCCCCTGGTCCTATACTGCCAGAGCAGGTGCACGGGCCTGTCCATGTGGGCACTGTGTGGTACCCCCATGGGCAGCACACAGACACTGGCAGGGCATGGGGTGACAAACCAGACTCTATGGATCCTCCTGCTGGCTGTGCCGCTCACAAACCCCTCTTTCACACATATTCATGTCCTGTCCTGGATCCTGCTGAGCCCCTCAAGGACTTTGCTGCTCTTTTGGGGTGATGGGGCTTATAATCTCCCTCTTGCTCCTCATACTTTAATGCCTAACCACGAATGTCTCACCACATATCAGCGAGCCTTCACGCTGTTGCACCCCAATGGCTTGTTTCAGCGTGCATGTTGGATGTTTATGATCTCTTCCAACTGCCAAGTTTGATTAAAATCAGAGTTACAAGTCGTCAGGCATGGTGGACTGGCAGACATGCTTGTGTGCAGCGCAGCAGCGTAGTTACGTACCGGTTATCTGCAAGGACAAAGAAAGGCTAAAAATTACCTTCACCAGAAAAGAACATCAGTACTACAGCGAAGCCAGGAAGCTAGAAGCTGATTTGGTAATGTAGCAAAGTCAGATCTCTGAGAACAAGAATTAAGGTTGGGCCAGGGTGGAGACTGCTGCAGTGACTTGGTGGAGAGGGACAATGTGCAGTGTGTATGAGAGCCTAAGGGCAGGCATGAAAGCATTTGTCCTTTAAGACACGCATTTCTATTTCCTTGTTCTCTGGTTCAGTAGAACATCTTACCTCTGTGCCGTAATAAAAAAAAAAAAAAGTATGTCATTATGTATTTTACTGTGTATACTTACATTTATCTATTCACACATGACTGCACACCTGCATCTATGCAGAACGTAAATGATCTCTGACAGCAGCATAGCCTGCTTTCATCTGTAAGCTTTTCTCTGCTTCCAAAGCCATTCTGCATAAAGCAGTGGTTTCATGGCAAAAACATTAAGGTTTTATACCACTCACACAAAACATAGCTGCTTTCTATGGCAGGATGCTAAACAGAAATATGTGGAAATGTATGTTGTAAACTTCCTAACTTTATGATGTTTGTATCAGACACTGCACAATCTTCTTTTACAATCACTTGCTAAATTTAAGGCATGACATATTTAATAGCTTGAAGGGAAATCAAATTGACTCTACCTTGAGTCGCAGTTGAGGCCTCACTCTCTCTGCATCACGGAAACTTTCCCAACAAGTACCCAGCTCAAAGCTGAAAAAAAGTAAAAGACAAAATTTACATGCATTATTTGCTGACAGCAGGGAAACAGGGAAGCTTTGGACTGACCTGTAAGTCTTGATGAATGGTTTCTCTGCTCAGAGTCATGTTCCTGGGGTTGCCTTTTGCTAACTGATCCATAACAGATATCTGGAGGTCCTGAGGGTTTGAAAGATGGGTTTGGTCATTCAAGGAGGCAACTTATGAGCTGGTGGTTAGTTGAACGCTGACCGCGAACATCAGTCGCAATAGCATTAGTGTCATAGATGGCTGCATTGTCATCCTGATGCTCACAAAATCAGGTTCATGCAAAGCAATAAGTACTGGATTGACTCACAGAAGCTATCAGAAAGAACCGAGAAATGTGTGAGTAAAGGGAAAAGAGGAGGCAGAAGTATTTGGTCGTATAGCTTGACTGTAGTACAACTGTTTCTCTTTGAGCTTTCCTGTGGCAAAGGTCCAAAGGCACTTCCAGATAGTCAACGGAAGCCACTTGGGAAGGACAAAGAGGCACTGAGATCCAAAGTCCTTGTCCTGCCAGGTGAACAAAGCTCTTTTTTCTCATGACAAGGTGGATTTTTACAGATCCAAGGTTGCTCTAGGAGATCACTGACCATTGCAGGTCTTAAAAATGAGCACAGACTCCACAATGATTCACCTTCAGAGGTCCCTTCCAACCTCAACCGTTCTGTGATTCTATGAATCAGATGAAAAAACGTTGACCTTGCGAGGTCCAGCTGGTCCAAACCTCCACAAAAACCAACAGAAACAGCAACATGCGGGAACCGACCTCACAAAAGCGTGCCTGTCTTGGCAGGACAAAGAAAGAGCAGCATTGACAAGACAAGGAGGCAGCAGCGTTGCTGGAGGTCAAAAGGCAGGACACGATACACTTCTTCAAAGCCCGCAGACCGCGCGTTAATCTGAATGAGAGTACCTGTGAGCAGCCTCTGAGTGTGCGTCAGAGGAGATTCCGCACGCGCTGGACAGGAGCCCAGCTCCACAGACCAGCGCCTTGGCGGCCCACCAAGCAGCACTGCAGGCAGCCGAAATCAGCAGACGACAAGGGCCGGGGGGAAGTGGCAGTGGTGCCTGCGTGCGCTGGGAAGTCGCGTTCACCCCGGGAGGTACGTGGGTGCACTTCTCCTCGCAGCGCCTTCGCCTTCCCGAGACAAAATAAAGAGCAGTGCTGGGAGGACTGCCGGCGAGGATTATTTATTACACTTGCAAACCACTTGGGTGTCACCCGCTGTCCCAGGAGCGCTCCCCGAGGCCCAGACACGTGTGTATCAGCAGGGCCGTGTGTGCTCAGCCTCCATCCTCAGCTCCAGGGAGCCGTGGTCCCGCAGGGAGCCGTGGTCCCGCAGCGAGCAGGGCCACAGGCGGCTTCCAGACCACCACGGCTCCCACCTGAGGGCATCAATGAGCCGGGCAGGATTAGAGGGACATCGCGGGGATCCTTCCCCGGGCAGGGGGACACCTCCGAGGGCACACCCCGGGGGGACACCCAAGGGGGGGACACCCAACAGGGGGATACCCCGGGGGGCCCGGGGGTGTCTCGTCAGCCCCCCACCCCCGTCCGCTTTCCACCCCCTCGCCGCCAACCCCTGTCCCCCGTTTCGGGCGGAGGCTGCGGGCGGGGCTCGGTGCTCGGGGGCCGCCCCCGTCCGGGCGGAGCCGCCGGCGCCCCCGCCCCGTCCCCGGTGCCCGTCGTCGGCGCGGTGCGGCGCGGGGCGGGCGGCGCTGCCACGGCACAGCGCCTCGGCATGAAGGAGCCGTCGCTGCCCGGCACCTCGCTGCAGCGGGCCTGCCGCCTCCTCGTCGCCTTCTGCGCCCTGCACCTCTCGGCCACGCTGCTCTACTACCTGGCGGGCAGCGCCCTGGGGCCGCCGCGCAACCCCGAGCCGCCGCCGCGCCGCCCGCCGCCCGCCAACGCCTCGCAGCCGCTGTCGCGACAGACGCCGCCGACAGACGCCCGGCCGCGGCCGCGACCCCGACCCCAACCCGTGTCGCCGTCGCCGCCGCTTCCTCTGACGCCGGAGCCGTGCCCCGAGCCCTCCCCGCTGCTCGGTGAGTGCCCCCCGACAGCGACACCCGCAGCCCCGCCGTGTCCCCGCCCCGACGGCGGCCGGGGGAGCCCCGGGCTCGGTGCCCGCGGGCTGTGACAGCCCCCCCGGGGGGCACCGGGGACGCCCCCGCGGTGGCGGAGGCGAGGAGGGGACGGGGCAAGCAGGGGAGCGGGTGCGCGGCCACCAGCGGAGCCCCCCCTGACCGCTGTGCGCGCCCCCGCTGTGCGCGCCCCCGGGTCGGTGAGCCCCCGTCGCCCCCGGTGCTTTCCCCGGGTCTCCTCGGCGAGAGGTTTCCCTTCTGGTGTCTTGGAGAGAGGTTGGGTAATTTCCTCTGGGAACTCTACCCAAAAATACCTCCCCTTGCGCAATCCCTCGCAGGAAGGAGCGGGCGGGCTGCGCGGAGCTCTGCTGCCTTTGTGTGCGCACGGGGGGAGCCGCGCCGAGTGGGAAGGGGCCGCGGGGCAGAGCCTGGAGCGCGCTGGTTTACGCATCCGAGCGGCGCTTCCCGCATTTGTGGACCTGTGATGCAGGATCCTGATACGTGGCAGCCTGGCTTGGGTTTTGTGCGGGCTGGAGCCGCGCTCCCACAGGCCTTTCCCCAGGGCCGCCCGGGTGCTCGCAGCCTGGCGGCGGGCCCTCTGCGGGGCCGCATCCCCTGGTGCCCTGGCTTGTGCATCAGTCTCCCATAGCTGCTCGGACCCACTGGCTTTGTCACGAGACAGAGAGAGAAGAAAAAGAAGAAAAAATAAAAGGAGCAGACTTTCAGCTCTTTTCCGCCTCGTACAAGGCGCTCGTGCAACTTGCTGCTGCAGGTAGGGGAGCTCATCCTGCTGGCATCCCAGCGCATCCTGACCTGGCCCTGGAGTCTGGGCATCACCTGGCTCATTGCTGATGTGCCACGTTTCCGAGGGCACTTTTTATTTGCTGGAGATCGTAAAGGGAGAAGAGGCTTTCAAGCAGCTACCTGTGGTTTTCAGTTAATGAAAGCAACACAGAAATTCATAGTTTCTCTCGGTACCCGCTGGTCAGCTGTTTATGGATCGATGCATCTGAATAACAAATGACTGGTTTCTTATTTTAGCAAGGCGGTTTTGAGGTCACCAAAAGGAACTGTGTTGTGTTTTTTTGTTGTTGTTTTTGATTCGTGTCTTTCACTTTTTCCCCGTGCATCAATTTAAGCTGAAAGCAGCTCTGCAAGCCCGTCCTCACCAAGTGGATGTGGGAGCCCTTTATGAGCATGGCTTTGCTTTAAGCCATCTCCGCTCACCCTGATCCTCTCAGGAGCGAGTCATGTGCTTCGAAATACCCGGAGTTGAGAGAAATGCTGCTCTGTGTCCCCAGGACTCAAGGCATTTTCAGGCTTGGTGGCTGGAGGATCAATTCAAATACACTTTGTCTTCGGTGCAATTTGTGCCCAGTGCAGAGAGGCCGGAGGAGGCAATTGGAAGTGGCTGCAGATGTTCAGAGAGTTGCAGGGCCGAGCAGAAAGTAGCCCTGAGCAGCATGATAGGCAAATAGTTTCCAGCTTTGCTGCATGCAGTACTCGGGGGGGTTGCGCTCAGGTGCAGGTTGGCACGGCACCCGCACGGCTGTGAAACATGTAGCCAGCATGTCAGTAAGAAACCCAACTGGCCTGGGGTAAAAATTTAATTTTTTACCACTTTTTTTTTTCATGTTTTGATGGCAGGCAACGTTTGTAAAACAATCCTGTCGTACCTCGGATGTTGGTCAGAGCTGAGTCTGCTCTGATAATCTTCTCATGTATCTCTGTGATCAGCGTGGGGGATGGAGAGGTATACTGTCTGCAGGCATTTCTGAGGCTTAATTCACCCACTCAGAATTCAAAAAAATCTTCTTTCTCTGCACAAAGCTGCTTACCAGTGTAGGTGTAATGAGCAGGAACCAGCACGGACCTTCCTGGGATTCCCTCCTTCCCAAAGCCACAGGGAAGTGCTCTGGTGTGAGCAGGTAGCTCCATTCTCCCCCCTCCCCCCGGCACAAACCTCGGTTCATGGACACACACCTCATTTTCTCTTTCTTTTCTTCTCTTCCCCACCCCCCCACCCCGCCTCACTGGGAAGCATTTGATGAATCATGCAGGATATGTGTGACTGAGCTGGACTGGCGTTTTGAACAGTCAAATAGCCAGATACTGCTTTCAGAGCCCCAGAGGTTCCCTTCTAGTGATGTTCAGAGAGAGTAGCTGACAATCCCTGCTGTCTGGCTCCTGGACAAACACATTAGCTGAATGTGAGGTTTAATCTCTACATGAAGCTGCTGAATTTAACCTGCTTTTATGGTTCGTTTGCCTTTATTTATCATTTGAAAGCAGGAATTAGGGCTGGTGAGATAACACTGCAAGTAAAACTTGAACTAAAAATCCTTAACAGCTCTGAAGTTCTTTAATATAAGGTAATAAAAGCATTTGGGATTTATGCTCCAGCTGAGAGCTGCATGCCAATAAGTGTCTTAAATGGGATACCTGGAAGCAGAGCCCACTTACTGAAATTTCAGTCTCTTAGAAGCCCGAAAGGCAAATGCGAGCTAAAATCCAGCTCTGTGCTGCCGGTGACAATCCCCTAAACAGTTACAATTTTTATCAGCTGTAGAACAGCATCGTTTTAAAAATAATAATTAAAATAAAAAAAATAAAGAGTTGCTTTACAGAACTAGCGTATGTGTCGGCCTGCATGCTTCCAAAAAAGTCAAATGATTTTCTTCTCCCGTTTCCATGAGCTCCGTGTCTTTCGGTGATGGTGCTGTTTTCTGCCTCCGAATTTCAGTGAGGAGTGAGGAAGGAGGCAGCTTCTTTGGTGGCAATATCCCCATGTAAAAGAGCTCATCTACAAGCAGCACTTGTCTTTTGGTGACAGAAGTCTGCAAGGCAGAATCTCATGGACAGGCTTATCTATATTTCAGGGATGTCATTGTCGAGTCCTGGCTGGTCAAGAGCACGTGTTGTTTATGGAAGTTAATTTAGAGTACAGCTGTCTCTTTTTGCAATTTTTGACCCACATTTAGATACCAGGTGTGGCTGGCAGAGGGATGGCTAACCGAAGAGACGTGTCGTCACTCTCAGCCCTGTGAGCGTCGCATGGCAAAGACAACCCAAGTGCCCTAGACACGCCGCAGGGAGGTGTCCAGCTCTGTAGCTTTTTGCCCCCAGAGTTAGGTTTAGAGAACATAACAACACCAAACCCTAATAATTTAGGGAAATCATCAAAACAAAAATAAAAGCTCCATGGTAATGTAAGAACCAGTGAACTGTCCAAAGCACCAAACACTGGAAACGCACTCATTTTCTGTAATGCCTAAATATGAAAGCACTTTCTAACTGTTTATTTGGTGGGAGATCGTGGGCATGGAAGAAAAACAGCTGTTTCTTCCAGACATCAGAGTCCTACATGGAGACACCGATGTTTTCCACCGACGGGGAAGGCCAACGTGGGAGCAGACGTGCTCTGTAAAATTGGTGGTAATGCTTCGTGTCTGTGTTGCAGAAGGTTATATAGGTTACATGCTGCCTGAAAAGTCAGAGATCTTACAGACAATCTAGTGCGAGGGCCTGCTACCTGTGGACATTTCATGAGGGGGGGCAGAGGACGCCTTAGCATCAGCACAATCCTGGTGGGGCGTAATTTGGGGTGAGGGAGTGGAAATCTTGAGGTGTCCAGCATCCCAGGGTGCTGGAAACACCAGTTCCTAAGAAAAACGGCGGTGCTGGTGCCACTGGGGTTTGGCAGGTCCTTGCCCACCAGCCCCACAGGAGGCACAGTTCAGAGGGGATGCCCCGTCATGTCATTCTGTAGAAGTAAAACAGAAACTTGAAGAGAAGGGCATGGAGAGGGCCTGGGGAGGGGGAGCTAACACGTGTACTGGTTTGCTCAAGGTTAGGGCTTTTTTGGCCTCGAAAGAGTTTGTGCTGAGCTTCTCCAGAGAATATGCCTGAGGTGTTTGGCCAGGAGTGGTTGTGTGTTCCTGGCAGCTCGGCTGGCAGCACTGCAGCCATCCCCACGGTCTGGAGCACATCTCCCTTGGGAAGCGCAGGCTTTCTCAGCAGGCAGGGAGCAGTGAGCATCCCTGCCCCAGCACAACCCCTCTCATCCCCTTGTCTCCTCGAAGGAACGGTCTTGGGTTATTATTAATTAGGCTTGCAAACTATCTCGGAAAGGCACTGTGCCTTCGTGGAGAGCAGTCGTTTTGGGGACGCGGCACAGCAGGTGGGGTGCGCTGGAGAGAAAAGGAAAGTTTTCCATCTCGTGCGTCTAGTGTTTTATAACGTGCTTGTTTCCCTGCCAGCGCTGATCTGAGGCAATAGCTAGGGTTGTTTTTTTTTTGGAAATTGGGCCAAGTTATGCTTGGAAAGAGGCAGACGCTTGCAGCTTCCCGAGCTGCTCTTGGATGCAAACATCGGCTGAGCCCTCGGCCTCCCTGTCCCGGTGTGGAGCTCCTTGGACACCAGCGGGCAAGGCAGCGGCTGTGCCCACACCTGCCAGAGAGGCTTCGGGGTGAAGCGGTGGGGATGAAGGCCAGGCTCTTGGGGGGTGTGGAGGGAGCAGTGCCACCATCCCGTTGGGCTAGAGGAGGTCTTGCTGCCCTGCAGGGATGCCACCTTTCCCTCAGCGTCAGTCAGCGTGCGGCAAGGCGCGCACCAGCACCTCCGTAGCTCTGCAGACAGCCTTGTTCCCAGCTGCCTCCCAGAGATTTTCGCTGTCGCTGCAGCAGAGCAGTCCTGGGGCAGTCCCCAAGCAGTCCCCAGGCAGCTGTCTGCCTGAAAGAGGGCTGCTTCTCTCGCCTCGCTCACTCCACGGGGCTCCAGGTGCGGCCCCGCGGCTGGGTCCGGAGGGCACAGGACTGGACCAGGAGGTCGCCTGTCCGTCCATCCGCACGTCCTGCGGCAGGGTGGGGTTTTCCTGGCGGAGAGGCGGCTCAGCCTTTTTCTGATCCAAGCGGCCTGGGAGTCTCTTTGTTTGTTTGTTTTAAGTTTGCCGTTCGAGGGCCTGGAATTTAATTTCACGGCGGCAGCCTGCAGCGAGCGCCAGCGTGAGCGGGGCTAATCGCATGCAGATCGTCCCGCTTAGAGGGAGAGGGCTTAGAGCTGCTTCACCGAGTGCGAGCTGGATTGCAGCCACCAGGGAGGACTTTGCTTCTCTCCCCAAAGTACTTTCTCGTGGAAAGCACAAATTAAAAAAATAAAAGAAATTTAAGACACCGTGCGCTAGTGTGAGGCCTTGTGTTGGAGTAGGTGTCGTATGGGGCTGGCTTCAGAACTTGTGCCCGGGCTATCTTTTGCAGTCAATCTGCATCCAAAGAGTGCAGACTGGTGTGAATCCTTGTAATTTTCAGCCCCTTTCCTTCTGGGGTCCGTGGTGGTGGACGAGCAAGGGCACGTGCTGGGCTCCAGGACTGCAGCCTCACGCCAGCAGAGCTGATGTGTGCATGGGGACACAGCTTCATGAGCGTAGGCTGGCCGAAGGAAACGTATCCCGGTGCTCGGGAAGGATGTTTTTCCCCCACCAGGACGTTTACAGCCAGATTGGAGGCTGCCCTTGGCAGAAAGAACAGGCTTGCCCCCGTCCCACAGCTTGCTCCCTGGGGCTGCCACGTGGGTCTGGGGGCTGGAGCAACCCCTGCTCCCCAGCCAGGGGCTGAGGCTTTCCGGGGTGGAGCTGGTTTTGTTTTTCCCGGCGAGGCCTGTGTCGGTGCGGTCGGCGGGCCCTTCCCTTTTCTGCTCGGGCCCTGCAGAGAGCCTTTTTTGTTTCTCTCTGCGAGTTCTGCTTCTCTTTTCCAGTTTTCCTTCTGCACGGGCTTGCCTGCCTGTGGCAGCACAGGCGCACGCGGGGCTCAGTGGCAGGGCAATGGAAACCTCCTCGCCTGCCTGCTACAGGCAAGCATCTTTCAAGCCTCCCTGCTGCCTGCTTTTGCTTTCATTCTCACCAAATTAAACAACGGAGATCTGTACCCACCCTAAGCCCGGCTGGGGCAGCTGTTAGATAGATCGCAGCATCAGGCTGGGCAGATGCTGGGCTCTTTGTGCGGGTGTCCTCCGGCACTCAGGGCAAGCAGGGCGAGGGGCCAGGAGGTGTGCTGGCAGGTTGTACGGCTGGAGTTTTAACCTTTGTGGCAGACATGGCCGCCTGGAAGCGGGGAACAAGATCACCCAGGCTTTGGATCAGGTCGTTGAGGTGCTGCTGCGCTTGGGCACTTTGCTCCCCGTAGGTTTTTGTGAGCCTCACCTTTTGCTTCGTTTGAAAAACTGTTTCCTGTTTGTGTGAACCACACCGGCTCCTCTGGCGCCTGTGCCTGTGCAGAGCTTTTCCTGTGCACCTTTTGTTTGAAGCTGAGCAGAAATGTTTCTGAGTGAGAGAGATGGGGGGTGGGAGACAGCTGGCTTCTTCTTGTTTTTTTGGTCCCTTCCACTGCCACCTGAAACTCCCTTTTGCAGACTCTGAGTTGTTCGGATGTGAGGCAGTGCTTTTGCATTTTTTGCAAACTTCTGGCAGTCCCTTGACCATATTTTCAAGGCTTTCTTTTGCTAAAAGCGTGCAGCAAGGCTCATGAAGATGCTGTGTGGGAGCTCTGTAAATGCGAACCCAGGAGATGTCTGCCTACAAACCCCGTGCTGCACACGTTACCGGGGCTGCATGTCCTCATAGCTCTGTCACACGGGTGTGTGTTTGGCAAAGGCCCAGTATAGAGTAGCAGCTCCTGTGTCAGGCAGTCACTTTGAGCGGAAGCAGAAGAGGTTGAGATGAAGTGAATTGGGCTGGAAAGTTTACATAGCAAACACGGAGCAGGATACGGTTTTAGCCAGTGTGACAGCACCCATGGCAAACTTCACACCTTTTCTTGGCATCCGCAGTTCTTGTCCTGGGCCAGCATCCTTGGGGCTGCTCGCTATCCAGGTAGTCAAACTGCAGTCAAAATGATCTAAAATGTGCAGCTGGAGCTGTGGCCCCCGTCTCTGCTTGGGAAGCCTGTGTTTGCAGCTCTCATTCTGTGCTTGTCCTTCATGAGAAGCGAACTGAAAGCATCGATTTGTGCCGGGTGGCATTTTGCTGCTGCTTGCTGTCAGCTGTGTGGCCCTGTGAGGTCTGATTTGTTTTCAGACGTTCTGTGTTTGAAAGCAGCTTATCCAGATTTTTACATTTTCCTATTCTTACTGATGCCAGTGAATTTCCTAGCTGGGTGACTTGCGTTCAGCTGATCGTAGAAGTGGTACTGCTGTGAGAACAACAGAAGCAGTACTCGAGGAGGGCTCGTGGACTTGGATGTCGGGCCAGTGTTTGTGAGAGTACGTGCTACACTTAAAACTGACTTTATTAACAGCAGGAGGGGAATACTGCAGATAGTTCCTCATCAGTCTCCCTTCCAGCCTCCAAAACTGTTAGATCTGCCTTCTGCAGCTAGCTCTTATCATGGCTGCTTTCCTCTCCTGTCTTTTCCTGCCTGACCTCCCAGTCTCTGAGAGGCAGGCAGGAACAGGGCTTGGCAGGATGCGCGGTGACCTAGGAGGACTGCATCTGCCAGCCTGCACAAACACCCTGCCTGTGGCTCCCAGAGCTCGCACACTGCTGACGAGAGATTCCATGCAAATTGGGCTCAGCAGCCAACCTTCTCTCCCTGCTGCTCTGCCAGCTGCTGGCAGGGCTGCGGAGCTGTCGGGGTGCCACTGTGGGGAGAGATGCTGCGCAGTGTGTGTCCCTTCCTGCCCCGATTCCTCCCCTTCCTGCGCCTTCCCCACGCTGCAACGCACCCCGCAGGTGCCGGTGGGCTGAAGGGGACTGGGGAGACCTTTGGGAAATGCAGTGGTAATGGGACCTTAACACCTTGGTCCGAGAAATTGCTTCCTTCTCATCCGAGAGGGAAACACAGAAGCAACTGTTTAACGTGGGAACTGGGAAGCATAAAAACTTTCCCACTTAGCCTGTGCAAAATGCATCATCTCTGGGCAGATCATCATTATTCTCATCATTATTGTCATCACTGATAATTTTTCCCCGGAGAGCAGTGCGTTGGGATCCTGCCTGGTGCTGCAGCAGGCTGATCACAGTCAGCCCCGCTCCCTGCTGAGCAACCCAAGGAGCAGTGAGGCGGGTGGGATGCTCTGGAGGAGACCTGCCCTCCCGAAGGACCAGCAGTCTGGCCACCTCTGCATGCGGGCAGCGTTCGTGTCCGTCATTCCCCGGTGCGTACTGACCCCGCGGTGGGTGACCTGTGAGTACACACGTGTGGAAGTAGTGGCTGGAGGCGGCCGCTGCGCTGCTGAAACACGCGGAGTGGTGGTATTGATGCTCGAGGCTTGTGCTGCCAAAGTGTCGGCACGTTCTGTGGCACGCTTCCAGGTGCAGTCCGGGAGCTGGCATCGGGCAGGCACCATTCCCAGTAAATTGCTTGCATTCAGTCACCTCTTCTTGCGGGCTGAGCCTGCCCCCATGCGCTTGAGCAGTTCCATCAATGGGTGTAAGAGCAGTCGGGAGATGCCTTCGCATCCCAGACGTGACACCTGCGCCTGCAAGGTCTCGCTTCCGCTGTGCCGGCAGCAAGTCAGGTGGCAGAGCTGCCCCGGGGGTGTGCTGAGCATGCCTGCATCCTTGGCAGGTCATCTCTAGCCAGAGCGAGCACAGGGCTGTGAAGCACGCCCCACCTAAAATGACTGCTAGAAAAATAACCTGGGAATGAGCCAGACCTGAAGTATCACTTCCACCTCTCTAGCTGTGTGTGAAGGCACAGATTTGGGTGTGTACAAGGTTGGTTGTATCAGTCACAGTCTTACATAGCTCCCAAAAGCCCTGGTGCCCCTCCTCTGGGGGCTCACCACCCAGTGCCTGTGGTGGGGCTCCAAAGGGCAGTCCCTTCTGCAAAGTTCAGCCTGGCTGTGCAGCCCCAATCCTGCCAGGGGATCACAGCAGCAGTCGCAACCAGAGGTTTGTGCGCTGCACGCTGTGAGTCTGCACGCTGTGGCTGCGTCTTCAGCAAATGCAGAGAGGGGCTGGTGGCCCTAAGGTGAAACCCGTGTGCGAGTGCACACGCACCCAGGTGGAGGAGAGGGAGAAGAAGCAGCAGCCAAACCTTTCAGGAGTGATGCCCAGCCTAGCGTTTATGGTGAAAACCTTCGGCTTTGTGCATGGGGGTTGCCGGTACAGAGACTGTGGCGTTCCTACTGGAGCCATTTTGTGCTGGTAGCTGGGCGTGCAGGGCGGCTTTATGGGCACCTCAGGCTGATTTATTAGCTCGCTGTCACTGAGCATGGGATGTGGCAGAGGGAGTGGTGCTTCCCTGGGGAGCTGCGCCACTTGTCAGGCTTCTGCCACAGGTCGATTCGTCAGGGCTGGGGCTGCCCGTGCCAGCAGGGCATCCAAAAAGTGTTCCAGGATGCCACGCTGTCCCTGTGATACTCATCCGCTCGCCCCATGTGTTGCATTGCCTTTGTCTGGCTCCTAAAATTGAAGGCAGCCTGGTGCAGCAGCTCCCGAGCGGGGCCCATTTCAGCAGTCCCTCCCTGAGCTCGGCACAGGAGTTTCTCCGCTGCTTCGGGAGCTCGAGCGGCTCAGAAGCTGTCGTCTTCTCTGTGCTGCCATGGGGCTTCTCAGTTTTACGCACCAGCGTTGGCACAGATCAATCTGGCAGTTTCAAAACCTGCCGCTGTTGAAACCACGTGCAGGAATTGCCAACTGCATGCAAATCCGGACATACTTTTGATTTTATTTTTAGTAGCTCTAGCACAGGACTTTTGATAAATAATGGGCACGCTGTCAGAACACTGAAAGTATCTGTAAGAAAAAAAGAAAGAAAGGGGGTTTTGTTCACTTTGCATGTGGGCAGCCTTGGCGTAAGTAATTACGTCGGCAGGAGAGCGGGACTATTTTTGAAGCACTCGACTCTCACGCTGCATGAGGTGGGTGGGGGCGCAGGGGGCAGCGCTCTGCTCTGGGCAGGTTCCTCGATGTGTGTGCCAGTGGGAGCACAGCTGTGCGATTTTCAAGAATTGTTAAGCATCAGCAGCTTCATTGGGATCTGACAGCATGAGACCAGAGCGTTTGCAGGCTTGCCCTGGGTGGTGGTGTGTGGTTGCATCAGGTACAGCTGACCCCAGCTTCACACCTCCGTGCACCACTGGGATTTCGTTTAGATCCAAGCCTGTGTTTAAAAAAAGAAAATGACAGCAGTGAATATCTGTGCATGAAGGATGTGTGCCCGTAGGAATAAACGGTGCGTGGCCATCGGGACGTGCTAACTGGCTTTGTGCTGTGCCTTTCTTCCAGTCGGGGCACTACGCGTGGAGTTCTCCCAGCCTGTGAACTTGGAAGAGGTGGCGAGAATAAACCCAGAGGTCAAAGATGGAGGTCGTTTCGCTCCAAAGGACTGTAAAGCACTTCAGAAAGTAGCAATAATCATCCCGTTCAGAAACCGAGAGGAGCACCTGAAGTACTGGCTCTATTACCTGCACCCAATTCTTCAAAGGCAGCAGTTAGATTATGGAGTGTATGTTATCAACCAGGTAAGATGCTGGAGACACGGGGCTTTTGACACTCTTGCAGCGGTGTCCGTGCCCCCTGAAACGGGGGAGTGGTTACTTTATCCTGAATGGTATGGTACTGGGTTGGCAGGCAGGCGTAAGGTTGCTTTGAAAGGCAAGAAAAAAAAAAGAAAAAAAACACAAGGTGAAGCACAAAAAAAATGAATATGAGCAATTTTGCTTTGATGATTTTGATGGAAAACCTGGAGTCTGCTCCTCCAGTCAGGCATGGCTCACTCTAAAGAGATTCTGGTTGAAAAGCTTGTTGGTCAGGAGGAAAAAAATCCCTAATAGCCCAACCCAATCTAATTTCTCTTTTGAAAAGTTCCTTTTCACAGGAACTGCTGCAGGAGTTGCACACAGATCTGTAAGCTGACCAGGTAGCCTTAATACCTGATCTGGCATTAGGCGTGACATAAAGCCGTAGGATTTCACTCACTTCCTTCAGCAGCTTTTGTTCACGGTTAGTAATAAAGCATAAAGTGTCAGGATGGACAAAAGAAAGGTGCCACAGTGCAGCAGGTAAGTGGCTGTCTGCAGGCAAACTGAACAGAGCAGGAACAGGCAGCAACAGGCTGTGGGGTGTGCGTGTCACTTTTTTCCTTGATATCTGGAGGACGTAGTCTTGTCTTAAAAAGAAAAAAAAAGGTACATTTCACTTCAGGCAATATCAATCTTAATTTATCCCACAATGGTGCTTAAGTGATTGGGTGTTGGAGGAGCTTACGGTGTGCGGGCAGTTGTGTGGGCAGCAGCGTGTCAGGGCATGAGCAGCCCTGTCGGTCCTGGCGGGCCTCTGGAAGGACAGCCCCGCAGCGCAATATCGCTCTTTGTCCCGTTTTGGTCTCAGTTTTCACAGAACTGAGAAGTAGTGTGCTTCCTTAAATGCAACTCTGGCCCACGTGGGCGCTGGCCTCGTGGTGCAGCCTGAGGGGAGGGTGCCGCAGCCCTCACGGCGATCCAGAGCCCACGGGCTGCCTCCCCGGAGGAGCTGCTGGTGGTCTGGAGCCAGCAGCACTGCTGGGGCTGGTGTCTCCCCGTCGGTAGTGCCATGGGATGAGGGAAGCAAGGGGCTGGATCGCACAGAGCCGTGCCGGTGCCCCATGGGCTGGCAGGGCCCCGGCTTGGCCTCAGCTTCCACTGCCGCCACTGTGAGGGTTTGTGCAGCCTGCGTTGCCCTGCCTTTGCAGCTCCTCCTCTTCTCTTCTGGTGCTCTGTCCTCTGGTGCTACGCCCGCATGCTCTGAAGTGATTGAACCCTCAGAGAAGTCATTTAAGGAAATGTTTTTGTTTGTTTGTTTGTTTGTTTTTTGTTTTTTGTTTTTTTAAACTCACCCCTTTGGGCAAAGCTGGAGCGGGAGTGACGTCCAGCATGCTGGGTGTATGTATGTGTCCTGGACACGTCCTATGGTCAGATATAATAGGTTAGTAAGTAAGGCTGCTTGATTTGCAAAATCCTTCCTCATGCCTCTTGAGAACTCGTGTCTGGAAGAGGCAGCATGGTCAGTGGTGGTAAACCCATGGGATGCATCTCTCCAGGGTGAGTGGGAACACTGAATCGAGAGATTCGCAGAAAATGTATTAATTCTGCCAGAAGTACAGTGGGATAATGGTCTTATTTCTCTGCTGTCTTGACAATTGCTTTTCTCTTTTTCTTGTCTGTCCTTCCCTTTGCATCTGCCCTCCTTTGTTTTTTGTTTTTTTTTATTTTTCCTTCTAGTGGGGAAATGTTACCTTTACTTGTTAATCCTGTCTATAGCAAAGCAATCACTGAAGCAAGGAGAATTACTGTGTGATCTGATTCTTACACGCTGCCTACGTGCTCTTCTGTCCTCTGCATCTCATAGAAAGAAAGAGGAGCGCTGAGCCCTGCTACTGCTGCACTGGTAATGTCAAACTTCTTCCTTTCAGCACAATGCGTTTCCCTCTCAAGCCCGTTGTGTCTCCACCATGCTGTTCTTGCGTGCCTGAATGCCTCGGAGTAGGGCTTGGCTGGAGTCAGGAGAATGATGTTCGTAAGATGTCCAGCATGTAACAGGAGCCAGTGGAAAATGTGTGTTACGTCTGCCCCTCCCTAGCCCAGCAAAACCCAAACCTGACACGTGGAGCAGCAGCTGTAGGATCCTTCAGATAAGCTTGAGATGAGAGATGCACGGCTGGGTGCACACCCAGCTGATGAAGCACAGACTTGGCTTCGTGGCAGGAGAAGGCAGCGGTGAATTTGTCAAGTCTGCTTTAGTCCTGCTTGCTCCTGCAGTCGCCCGTGTGCTCCCTTATGCATTCACAAGACCACGAGCCTGCAGTAGCCGTGCAGTCGCAGTCACTTTGTGTGGACTGCGTGCTGCTGCTCCATGAGCTGCTGTGCATGCCAGGACATCTGTGCACTCAGGTTTCAAAACCAATTTTCTTGCTGCCTCTCAGCCTGTGCCAATGCCCGTGTGGCAGAGACCTCGTGCACCAAGCTGAAGTTCAGGAGAGAGGAGACTTGGCAAATTCCCTAAAAACTGCATTTTCCACTGGTCCCCAGTGTTACTTGCAGCACCCTTGGTAGCAATTTTCCAGAGAGCATGTGTGTGTCTGTGTGTGTGCGTGGCATCATGCCCGTTCCTGTTATATCATGGGGTATGCCAGGGCTCCCCAGGTATGGGGGTAAAGGAGGGGATGGTGCTTGGCTGGTAGTGGCCAGGGAGGTGATGGCTCTCTCCCAGTCAGCCAGAAACACTTATCCCCACCATTACCTGCCCCAGACCTAGCGGATTCGGGATCCCATTGAGGGAGATCTGGGTCCTCTGCACTGCTGTGCTGCCTGCAGGAGGGATCACAGAGCTGCCTCCTGCCTCAAAGTGCGAGACAGGGCAAAACTGGGGTGAAACCACTGTTCGGGTGGCAACTTGCTGGTTTGCAAGCCTCTTAGTGTGAGTCTCAGCTCCGTACACCCCAATTGAAAGAAGGCAGCATCCTTTGGTGGGTCTGGCTGAGCAAACTAGATCCAGCAAAGGGAAGGGGGAAAAGCCTAGCTGATCTTCTCCAGGTGCCAGCAGGAGCCAGCATCATCCCCTGTCGGTCTGAGGCAGCCCGCTGTGCCCCTTTATGCCAGTCTCTCATGGGGCTGGTGGATGGCGATGGGCTTACAAGTACTGGAAGAGACGCAAGAAGTAAAGCTGTGAGGCAGAAACAGGTGCTGGGCACCAGCGCTGGCTTCTGATGTGGGCTGAGCTCCTGGACGAGAGAATACAGGGGGAAAAATTGTCAGGGAAAAAAAAAATAGATAGCAAACAATGTGCTCGGAGCGCACCTTTTCTTGTCGAAAGCCTAGGAAAAGAGGTGCAGAGGCTACACCTGGAACATGGCAGCGGTGCCAAAGCAGCAGCCCCCCATCTGCTGTGTGGTTCTTCGGGGCGATGCCCTCCGCCAGAGCCAGTCCAAACCCATCCCTGCCCCTGCGGCGAAGAGCGGGGAGCACCCACGGGGCGTGGAGCTGCCAAGCAGGGGCAGGCAGGAGGCTGTCTCCTGCCTGCTGCGCCTTGCCTGCGCTCCCAAGCCTCGCCGGTGGTGCCGTGCACCTGGACGGGGTGGCCGCCTGGAGAGCAGATTTTCCAGCTTTGCTTACAGTTCCTTTTCTTTCACAAAGTCGGGAGTCAGAGACAGGAGCCTGCAGCACCATCTTCAAGTTTTGAGATTTCGATCCCAGATACTGGAGGCGTGCTGGTGCTCCTGAATCGCCTTAGGTTAAGAAACAGGGATTTCTGCAAAAAGGAAAAGCTCTTACGGGGGGGTTCTGGGATAAGTTTTAAAAAGCAGCTCCTGGTAGAATTGTTAATCCCTGAGTGTCCCCTGGATGATTGAGGGGCTGCCGTAAGGCATGGATTAAATAAGGCTGAGCCTCTGCTGATCACAAAACCCATGTGAAGCACGCTGCTCGCCTTGCACTATTGCTACAAGAAGAGCAGCCAAGGGGTATGAAACGAGCAAGTATAGTTCCTGTTGCAGGGAGAGGCCCTGAAAACTGTTTTTTGAGGACCAACCTCTGGTGTGGCCCAAGATCCCCCATCCCGGTCAGGTCTCCTGGCTGTACGGGCTCTGCTGGGGCTTGTAACTCCAGCTGCAGGACTGGGGAGCGCGTGGGCTCGGCAGCCCCTTTGCCAACAGCCGAAAACCCTCTGTTCCCACAGCCGCAGCCGCTCCCTCTCCCCATCCGCTTTGTTCAACTTTCATTCATCTTCTGTGCTCAAGTTTTCACAGCTCTTGCTTATGCATGATGGTGATCATCTTCCCACCACCTTAGTTATTGCGTGAACCCTTTTATTTCAGGTGAGGATGCTGAGAACTGGCTCAGATCCTCCTCCACTAAAGCTCACTCCTCCCTGTGAAGTCATTTAAGCCCCAGGCAGGTGCTGAAAGCTCTTGAAAACCTTGGTTTGACACTTGCATGTTAAATCCTTCGTTTGAAAGATATTTGTGTCTGTTTCACGGTTAAATTCTTGGCTCTCAAGCCACAGATCCATTAACCAGTTTTGGTTACTAATTATTAATTGGTTACTAATTATTAATCCAAGTGATCTGATTAATCAGTTTCTAAAAAGATTATTTATTAACAAAACAAAGCCGTTCAGGAGAGGAGGTAAATGGGATACTTCAGGCTGCTTCTCTGTATTTTATCTATCCTTGATTCGTGTCCCACACCGTGAGTTCGCAGCAGGGTGGGGAGCCGATTTGCACGCCTACACGCACACACATGCTGCAGGTGCCCGGCACGGCAGGGCAATCCTTTGGCTCAAGGCTGTGGAGAGAGGAAGGTGGGAAGGATTTGGCAGGTTGGGTCTCCTGGCTGGCAAAAAACTCCAGTCTCCTTCAGCACTGCTCCCTGTGCAGGGCTTGGGTTTGGTGCTGCTGCGGGGCCAGGTGCTGGTTGAGAAGCCACCCCAAGGCACCAGTGCCCCCAGGTGCATGGGTGTGGTCCCGTTGCTGGTTTTTGAGAGCACCCCAGCAATCCACCAGCCCATGTGTGTGTGCCAAGCCACGTGTACTTCTGCCCGAAAGAAGCCGGGCCGATTTCTTGCACCCGAGATGTTTAGTCCCACAGTCCTTGTCCTGGCCACAGCCTGAAGCACAGCCGTGGTTTCTCTCCACGGTACTCAGAGCAAGCACCTCCTTCCAGAGCAGTCATTTGGGTTATCTCGCTTTTGCTTTTTTTTTTTTTTTTTTTTTTTTTCCTGCTGTGGGAGGCTCCAGCTCCTCGCCCTGCAGTCCATGAGCTTCCTCACAAAACTCAGCCCTGAAATGCCTGTGTGTGGGGTGAGATGGGATGGGGCCCTCAGCCCCCACCAAACCATTGTCTGGCCATTTTGGCTGCCCCTGCGGCTGGGACCAGCTCAAATGCCAGGTCCCCGGGCACCACAGGAGCACTCGGTCCCCAGCTCGGGATGCCAGAGACCTGCAAACCCAGCACGGCAGCACCAGCGACAGGTAAGAGACCTGTTGATTTCAGCTGTTCAATTCAAGTCACTTAACCACCTTTGTTTGTTTTAAACCAGGACGGAGAAGAAGAATTTAACCGTGCTAAACTGCTGAATATAGGATTCACGGAGGCTTTGAAAGAGTATGACTATGATTGCTTTGTGTTTAGTGATGTCGACCTAATCCCAATGGACGACAGGAACACCTACAAATGTTACAGCCAGCCAAGGCACCTCTCTGTCTCCATGGATAAATTCGGATTTCGGTGAGATGCCGCTCGGAGGGGCATTTGCTTCCTAATTCCACCGCGAGCACCGCAGGCCAGGTGCAGCATTACACATCCCCACCCACCACCAAAACCCTGGGAAAACGTCTCTGGAAAAACTCTGCCTTGGCACACACGTCCCTGTGGGAGCAGGCGGCTGGGGCGGAGGGAGCAGGGCACAGAAATGAGCCATTTTCTGAAATTTTCATCTTTTCCTTTCCTTTCTTTTATTTTTTTTTTACGCCAAATCCCCCCCAGTGAGTTTAAAAACTCAACCCATGAAGCAAAAACCAGTTGTGAGCCCACATGGCTGGCAGTGCCCCGGGTGTCCCTGCCCCAGGCGTGGGCCCTGCTCAGAGCAGGCCCTGGGGCAGCTGCAGTTCTCCAAGCAGCCAGGTGATGTTCAGAGCAGAAATGCAGGCCCCGGGGGTTTCTTCTGCTTGCTGAAGCAGAGCCAAGGTCTGTGGTAGGTCTCGGGGGTGGGTCGGTGGCCAGGCAGCGGGCTGGGGTGAAGGGCACCGTGACCCCTCCTTGGGTCCATCCCCTAATGGCCTGTTCTCCTGAATTCCAGGTTGCCCTACAATCAGTATTTTGGAGGCGTGTCTGCCCTGAGCAAGGAGCAGTTCACAAAGATCAATGGCTTCCCAAACAATTACTGGGGCTGGGGCGGCGAAGATGACGACATCTACAACAGGTAAGTGAGTACCCACCTTGGCACCTGGAGCCATGGGAGCGGGAGGGAGAAGACCTTCACCCACAGAGCCCAAGGCAGCTCGAGCCTCGCCCAGGTCTGCAGCCTGGCAGTGCATCCCTTTGTTCCCAGGAGGGATTTGTCTGTCAGGTTTTAAGCAGCTCCAAACAATGCTCTGAGCACTTGCTTCCTGCCTGGAAGAAAGCTGAGCAACGCTCAGAATTGCAAACGAGGAGGAAGATATTTGCACAGGGCAGGCCGGGCCCTCCTCTGCCTGAAGATGAGGGCAGATGTCTGTGGGTTTGTGTTACCTTCATGTCCCCAGGAAGGTGGGGCCATCACTTTGAGAAATCATTGTAGGAACTTGGATTTGAGAGTCTCCTGCTGTTTCTTGACTGCAGAGCACACCCTGCGTGGTTCTTTCTCTGGGCTTTCCAAGCTCACCTGGGATGACTTCTGGTGGGGCAAGGCACTCAAAGAAAGGTGGTGGCTGCCTCTTTGGGCACCCATGTTTTGAGGGGCAGGAGGTGCTATATAAAAATTAAAAGGGAGACGCAGGAAGGAAGAGGTCTGACATTAGCATCCATGGCCTGCAGTTGCCTTGCAGAGCACACAAATGATGATGGGCTGCCCCATCCCTGTGCTGCTTCACCACTGCTTGGTTCAGTTTCTATCAGCACAGCACTTCCTTGCACTTCAGCTTTCACATCTTGAAAAACAAATGCTCTTCTGGCTGCTTTCCAAATGGGTTAAAAACTAGATGTCTGCCATTCAAATTCCAGTTTAAAGCCTGAGGCAAGGTTAACGCAGGCGCCGGCAGAGCAGGCTGGGGTGCAGGGAGTTAGCAGGACCCTGGTGCAGGCAGGGGGGTGTCTCCTTTCCCCACATGTGCACATGTGGGAAAGGGCTGGCTGTCCTTCCCTCTTGGCATAAGCAGCCTGCAAATGCACAGCAAGGTCCTAAACTAGAAGAACAAAGCAGGTAGTGGCCGTTAGTGGGGAGCGTGCTGGAACAGCCCTTGTCCATCACCTGTTGCGGATGTTTAATATACTTTGCTTCTGACAGGCTGGTGTTCAAAGGCATGGGGATATCGCGGCCAGATGCTGTCATTGGGAAGTGCAGAATGATTCGCCACTCACGTGATCGGAAGAATGAACCCAACCCTGAGAGGTGCGTGCCTGCATCCCTGTGCTCCCACTGCCTTGTGCTCTCTTCCCCTGCACCAGCCAGCCCCACTGCTCTGAGTCTTGGCCATCTCCTGCCCACCTTGCAGTCCCCATGCTGGCTGCACCCTTTCCCTGGCCACTGTGTTTCCTTCTCTTTCTCGTCTCTGCAAGATTTCACCACGGCACCAATGCCTCTCACCATTTTATTTCTTTCCCCCCTTTTCTTAAATATCCCATGCACATCAAAGTAAGCTGCAAGTGGTTGTTACCAGATTGGTTTGGGGGAATAAAACCCTTGATTTAATTCAGAACTGAAAGAAAAAATAATAATATAATAAAAAAAAAAAAGGCCGGTGTGGTCTGAAAGCTTGGCTGTTTTCTCCTGGCTAAAAGCCATCCCCTTGGTCTCGCCAAATGAAGGGTCTGATGGGACCCACGCTGATACCCACCTTGTTCTTAAGGACCGGAGCTGAGCTGCTGTCCGAGAAGCAGAAATAAAAACGTCACACCGAGTGGGGGTTGTTTTAAGGTTTTCTTGTTTGTTTTTCCCCTTCGCAGGTTTGACCGAATTGCTCACACAAGGGAGACAATGGGCTCTGATGGCTTGAATTCGCTCTCCTACAAGGTGTTAAGGACTGACAAGTACCCTCTGTACACAAAGATCACAGTGGATATTGGCTCACCAAGCAGCTAACACCACAGGCACAAGAGAGACCTTGTGTATGTTGCCTGGGACATCTGGCCTTGCTGATGCTTTATATCTTCTGGTTTTATAACAGTTGCAATGAACAAGGACAAAAAAAGGCCTCATTTGGTGTGCCAAAGCCTCTTGAAATTTGGTGGACAAGTGCTTTTATTCTCTCTTTTTCTTTTTTTTGGCTTTTTTTTTTTTTTTGACTTTACACAACCTTACAGCTCTACATTGTTTTTTAAGTCCATAAGCTGTATGTAAGAGCTGTTAATATTTACTTTGGTGGAAAACATTGAATGTCATCTATCTGTGACAGTGCTCCCTACCTTAAGTTGATTGCTGGACCCAAGTTTTACTGATTACAGCTGTGGTGCATCAGCAATTACTGCCCATGACATTTTGGTATTTTAAATTAGGTGGATGAAAGCATTCCTTTTAATTCATTCCTGGTTTTACTTTATGAAGGACTGTAAAATGCTGCTAAAATTGTACAAGTTTACGCATTTCATTAGATTTTTTAATGGAGACAATATCATGTCTTTTTTTTTTCCTAATAGTGACCAAAACATTCTTCTCTGCGTGCAGAGCAAGTTTTGAAAAACCAAGTCTGAATAACCAAGTCAGTGAATGTCACTATTTCTTTCAGTCTCAAAGGAGACTTTGAGTGAGTTGAGCCAGAATCTGCCACTGAGCTAGCTCTCTGCATAGGGTGGGCGCTACACAGATGGCACCTGCTTTGTGATCTGCAAGTACTGCTGGCTTCAGATAACCATACTTCTGGATGTGACGGTGATATTTTGCCTAAGCAGAATGTGACACTTGGGGAATATTTTGTTTGGTTGTTTTTTTGGTGCATTTTTTTTTTTTTGGATGGGGGTGGGGGTGTGCTTTTTTATTCCCCTAAAACAAAGATTGAGTGTGTTAAATTGCACGATGAAATGATGGCCTTAAAATTTGCTGACACTTGATAACAGTGGTAGAAAGCTACCACGCTGTTCAAACATTGTCTGAAGACAAAGAGTGAAGCTTTGCTTGCAAGGTCATGCGTAAAACTTGAATTCACTTATTACTTTTGTTGTTGTAACATTTTAATAACTTTTAAAGTAATTTGTATATCATAAGCGGAATATTTAATAACAGATTAAACTAGGGTGCAGCATAATAGGATATGCTTCAAGGACTCCTTTCTCTCCAGGCTATTAGGCTTTTTATGGATCGTAACGTATAGGCCATGTGTTATATTTGCTCTGCGTACCTGTCCACGGAACCTCCCGCAGTGCTGAGACACTTGCAAGACAGCAGGTATCCCATTTTTTAATTATTTTTTTATTATTATTTTTTCCTTAAAGCCTGTTGAGACACGTGTCCTGTGTCGGGTAGCTCCCTTGTGGCTTTTGAGGCGGCGAGGAGCATGCAGGCTGCAGAGCACTACCTTCTGCTTGTGCACCAGGGCACCAGCAGCACCCCGCTTGTCCTTCCCGCAGCCCTGTTGAAACCCTCAAGCGCTGACACCCTCGGAGCTGGGTTAAGTGATTTTTAAAACTCTCAGCCAAAATGGAGAGCTTAATTCCTTCTGGTGAGTAGTTACTTACCAGCTGTGACCATAGAAATTTGCACTTCCTTGGCCTGTGCTGAAGGCTGTTGAAATCAGGGACACTTGTTGTATTGGGGATCATCTTCAGCACTGCCTCTTTCTTTTTCACTATTTTTTTTAATTGATTTTTTTTCTTTATTTTCTTCTTTTTGGGGCGTTTTGGACCTAAAGATTTTGCTGAACCCTTGCACTGCAGGGGTGGGATCCTGCGGGGGTCAGGGGGCTTACTCTCTAAGCAGCCAGGCTATTTCCTTGACATTTCTTCCTAGGCCAGCAGCGGTTCAAAGAGCAGAGACTGTACTCACTAGGAAGACACGCAGCTGCCTTTCCAACTTCATTTTGGAAACGTGCTCATCCCCTTGAACACCGTTGCTGGCCAGACGTGCTGCCTCAGTTGTGCTGGGTGTGGAGCAAAGGCAGGCTTGCAGGAGGCCGGAGCGGAGCGCAGGGAGGCAGGTGTTCACCACTGCATTAATTAAAAACGTGACTCCTTTTTGGCAAGTCAGGCTCCAGCGCTTGCAGACACAATGGAGTGCAAGAGGAGGTTGTGTTACAGGAGTCAGGTCAGACACCTACCTGCAAAATCTTGGCGCAGCTGCAGTCTGCACCAGTAGCTGAGGCATAGGCGAGGGCTTCTTTTTTATTTTATTTTATTTTTCCAAAGGTGCCTTATAAGCAGGGCCCCACTCCCACAGGTGGCAGGCAGGTCAGCACCAAGCCTCACCAAAGCTCCACTGAAGATCCTGGGTCTCTGCAGAGAGCACCTTGGATTGGTCCTGAGCCTTTCGTGTGCTGGAGAGCAGGGACCTTCGACTGTGGCTATGTCTGTCTGCTAACTGGCTATGCAAAGGGGCTACCTGCTGTATTTTAGTGTTTCCTTGTTTGTTTGGTTGTTTTTTGAGTTTCTTTATTTGTTTCTCCTTGCCTAATGATTCTCTGGGGATTAGAAAAAGTCAGCGTAAGAACTTCTTGTTCCGCTGTCTGCTGGAATCACGGAGTATCATGCAGGTGGTCTGAGCACTTGGTTCTAGCTGTTGCAATCAAAGCTCTCTACAAATGTGCCTTGAAAGAAGGGAGAGATGGAAGCTGGAAAACCAGGAAACCTGAAAACCATTTTCAGCACAGAGACACCAGTGGTGCAAGAAGCTGCCGCTTAGTTTCTCTCCCAGCGCTGAAGCCTCAAGCCATGTCAGAGCCGAGGATGCTGCTTACCCTTCAGTGCTGAACCTTCATGTCCAGATCTCACTGCCCCTGCATTAAGCTGTGCTGGTCAAACTGGTGAAACACTCTTGGTTCAACCTGGCCATGAAATCTTTCCCCCTGGGTTATTCAGGAGCCTTTTCTACACATGCTCATGTTCCACAGAAGTGAGTTTTGACCTGTACTGGGTGGTGCTCTTTCCACTCCCGTAGCGACACTCAAAGTGATACCGTGTGTAATGGTTGAAACCTGCAACAAATAGCTGCAAAGGAAACGCTAATGCTTGGTTTCTTTGGGATTGCTGTTTGCTTGGTGGGATGAGAGAGGGTCCTGGCATGCAGCTTTCCCCCCAGATCTTGCTTATGTACTGGACTGCTGCTCATGGGTCTCCCGCAGGTGGTTTTGCTTTTGCATTTTTATCATTTATATACCAATGGGTGTATAGTCCGATGTTCCTACTTTACTGTTGGTGTCAAATAAAATATTTTCGGTTATGGCGTTTGGCAGCATTACTCTGATGAAGTGGGCTTCCCAGCCCGGCTGGTCCCACAGCCTCCTTGCATTAACTTTCTCCACTCACTTTGCCCCCCAGAGTGAGTTTCTCTCCCTGTCCTTGCAAAAAAATTTAATGGCACGGGAGGAGCAGATCCAAGAGTGCCCAGGTGCCACCAGAGGACCACAATTTGCCCGTGGGTCAGGGGATTGCATGCCACCAGGCCGCCAGCTACGCAGGGGAAGCAGGTCACCGCTTGCTCCCTGGGTGCTTGCAGGCTTGGCTGGAGATTTGGAAATGGAGAAATCGTTGCTGGGAAACTGATGCAGAAGCCTGCCTGCCTTACTTGGCACCTTCTCATGCGAGCAGTTTCCGCGGAGGAGGTGATTCGATGCTTGGTATCTACAGGCAAAAAATGGTCCGAGAGGGACATAGCAGAGTCAATGGGCTTTTCCACTTCCTGCCAGTTCTGTCCCCAAAGCATCGAGCTTGGGTGACCGAGGAATGGACGCAGTTCAGTGGTGGGAAGGAGCCCTGTGTGGAAACCTTGTCCCTTGATGAAAGATGCAGCTGAGAAGCCTCAGTAGGGTTTCCACCCTTTTCCTCACTGGTTAGTGGTGCTGCAAGGCCTCCCTGGCCAGACCAGCATGTGACTTGTAAAGGAGCCCTTTATCCCTTTGTTGTGAGAACTAGCTCGCTCCAGCACTGCTTCCTTTCCCACCTCCAGCTCCACCTGCCTGGAGGGACGGGGATGGGTAAACAGAGATCTCATACCCTGTGTTACGCTTGTTTACCCTGCTACACCTTCCTGTTCTCCAGTCCATGGGGGAAAAAAAAAAGGCCCACAAACAAACAAACATACAAAAACCATGAGGCTGTTGTTCGAAGGCAGAAAAGGACTTGGCTGAAGTTTTCTGACCCCTTTCACCCCCTTGGAAGGAGACTGAAGAGCATGTGCTTGCTGTCTGCCTGTGCTCTGTGTCTTAGCACAGCGGGGCTGACATCGGATCTGTTTTTATCTGCCTGCATCGTGCTGGCAGGGTGTCTGTGCCCTTCAGGTGATGCACCCACACAAGACCTCTTTTTATCTGCCTGAGCTGAGGCAGCAGCCCTGCTCCTGGAGCCTGTTTTCCTTTTCTGCCCACTGCTCTCTGTATCACAACCAGTGAAGCAGATGTTAGTGCACAGAGACAAGATCTCCGTGGAGCCAGTGGTGAATGACTCCTGAAGCCAGGATTAGGTCCTGCAGTGAAGGAACCGAGTGGGCAGAGCACAGGACTGGGGTTCAGCCCAAAGTCAGTGGGCTCTTATTATCTTCCTGCCCTTCACAGGCTTGAAAACTATCTCTGAGAAGGCTTGTTTAATGATCTTTCTAACAGCAGTCGCTATGGTATTTCACCAGGACAGACAGCTTCAGCTGTGTCAACCAGGACCATGAGCTCCCATGGGTCCATGCCATCCTTCCCAGTGGATATGAATATATATATCCACCTTCTCTGAGCAGCCCTTAAACCCGGCCTTTGGCCCTCCATCTCCTTTCCAAGCCGTGCTGGTGAATGCAGAGGCCTGGGAACAGACTTTGCTTGCTGCAGAATTCCTTTGCTCGCTCTAACAGGCTTTTCTGCATCGCCCAGCACCAGGCTGCCACGCCTGTCCCTGAGGACAGGAACTCACTGCCCTGCTGCAATGGCCTGGATGATGCTTGCTCCAGGGAAGGAGCAAGCAGCCAAATGGCCGCCTTTGCTTCCCAAACCCAACCAAGCCAGACCTCTGCTCCATGTTCACCGCTCTGCCCAGCCACAAGAAGCACAGGGAGGAGCAGTGAAGCTCTCCATGGTACGGTCCAGCTCACCCAGAGCTGGCAGAGGGACACAGCCTGCGCCTGGGAGCATTGCCTCCAGCAGTAGAGGTGCTGGCTGCTGGCACGTGGGATGCTGCAGTAAGAGCTTGCTGTTTGATTTTTTTTTTTCCTCCACCCTTCTCTGGAGAGGGAGAGAAACGGCTTGGTCAAAAAAAAAAAATGCAAAAAATTGGCAGGCTCCCATGCAAAACAGAGATGGGCCAGAAAGTCATCCCTGCAGTAGCACCCCACCTATCAAATGCCCCAGTTTTCTTTTTTTCCAAACCACAATCTGGAATAGAAAAAAGTAAAATAAAATGAGAAACAAAACAAACCAGAAAAATGGCATTTCTGTCCTATCTCCTTTCTGTGGGATTTAGTGATTTGGTGTTGGCTCTTAGGGAAAAGCACTGATGGGTCCTCACAGGGAAGAGCACCGAGGAGGGTTTGGGTCACACCGTCACTGCTGGGGCAGGATGTGCTCCACCAGCCTGGGAGGAGACCTCTGCAGTGTCTCCAGTAACTTTGTCCTCCCCTTCCCAGAAATATTCCCAGAGATCTGTGGTCCAATAAAGACTGTGAGCCAGAGAGGAGACCAGCACTGGAGACCAGCACGCCGCTCCTGCCACGTGCTGCTGCAGGTGCTACCTACCCACGCTCCATCCGTACCTGTCTCAATATTTCTACTGCAATCCCTTGCAGAGAAAGAAAGCTGGCAGTGTATTTCCTGCACGTAGATAAAAGAAGTAAGGTCAATGGAACAGCTGGCCACTAATCCAAGTGCCAGTCTGGCATGCAGGATCAACAAAGGAGCTGAAAACTTCTGTTGAAGTCAGCTGTGAGGCATGGTGTTGTCAAACAAACTTGTTTTTCTGTTTTTCTTCCTTTTAGAAAAAAAAACAACAGGATGGGATTACTGCTTTGATCAAATAAAGGGAACGGTGTTTCAGTTACATAATCAGATTTCCTCAATGCATTTTTGATTTATCACCTGATGTTTTGGTAAGACCCATGCTTTATGCAAAAGAAACAGAGCTTAAAAAGCAGCTTGGTGACCTTTTGGAAAGCGGCTATTACAAAATCTGTACGAAGTTTGCAGATGGCAGAGACACGGTGGCATAGCAAATAATAGCTCTCTGTTACAGGAAGCTCTGGGTCTGAATAAATCATTGCAGTCTGATGAAACTAACTTTAATAAATAAATGACAGAAATGCAGCAGGGGCCAGTAACGCCAGATGTGAGATCTGCCTCGGAGAGCAGGGCTGCAGGCAGGCCGAAGAGTACCCGTGGGTAACTCCATGAGCACTTTGTGCTGCAGCTGATGGGGATAAGGCAACCCCAGATGTAAGCAGGGGGGGGAACAACATTGCAAACAGAGGGATCCTGCTTCTGTGCACAGCTCCGGTAGGACAAGCGCCCAGCTGCTGCCTGTATTTCCAGAGGAACGCGGAAACATGCTGCAGGGAGGGTTGAGGAGTGCCACACGTCCAGGAGGAAGGAGAGAGCATCCCTGAGCCCTGCTCGGGGGCATGCTGCAGTGAAAGGGAAGGCTCAGCCCTGTCCCTCAGTCTTTCAGTCAATAACGTCCCTGCTTTGCTCCTTTTTTTGCCTGACACTGGGCATGTCTCTGGGGATGTGGTATCGACAGCTTTGCAGGTAACTTTGGCAGCTGTGTATTGTGAAAGTCTCTAAACCACTGCCCACGCTGCAGAGCTGGTTGCCTGCAGGGCCAGGAGCAGCATCCCCTTTTCTGGCCGACTGCATTTTCTGTTTTAAGCCCTGACACCTGTTTTACCAGGGCAGACGGTGCCGAGAGAGTTTGGCAGGGCAGTGAGCTAAAACGACCAACGTGCAGGGTGCTCAAGCGGCACAGGGTGCACACGAGCTGGGATGGAGCTGCACATCAGAGACTGGTCCTCTGGGCAGACAATTTCACCTCAAAGGACTCACGCCTATCCTTGTTAATCTCATCTGCCAGATCACCATGCTCAGTGCATCCCCCCTGTTTCTGGGTGCTCAGCGTGAGCCCCATGCCCTGTGTGTGTCCGGGACACCCAGCTGGATGCAGAGCAGCCTTGGCCCTGCCAAATCACAGGCCTCAGGTGTGGCAGCCCCATCCCAGGATCAGCCCAAGTGGATGCAGGCAGACATCTGGTTTTCCCAAACCAGTTCTTCCTGAACTCCCAGCCCGGAGCTAAGCCGCTTTTTCTCTCTCCCTGGGAGGAGGGGAACAGACCCCATAAGCACGTCGGACGTTTTCCAGCAGAACACTTACGCAAGGCCCTCCGCAGCCTGCCAGAGCCGTGCCACGTGGCCAGAGAGATGCTGAACAGAGCAGGTCCCTGGGGACACGGGGGATCTTGGCAGCCCGGGGTGGGTAGGAAGGCAGATAAGCCCCAAAAATGCCTGCTGGGCTGGGGGGAAGGCAGGACAGCTGCGGGGCTTTTAGGGGAGATCCCCAGGACACTGTAAAACGCAAGGCTGGTGGGAAGCCCCCCGACAGGCCCCTGACAGGAGGAGCTGGCACACAGAGCAGCTGGGGAGTGGGAATGGAGCCGCCCCGGCCCCACTGTGCTGCTGCTTCCCCTACATCTGCCCCGGAGCCCCAGCAGGGCCCGCGGGGTGCCAGCATGTTGCTGTGTCCCATCCTGAGCCGTTCGGAGCCAGAGCCGGAGCTTGCAGGGTGCAGTTGTCAAGTCCTTATCTCTGTTGTGATTATTCTCCCCCCCACACCTCCCCTCCGCATTCCTCAAATAGCAACATTTGTTTTGGAAATTCCTCTCCTGAGCAGTTTCAGGCTTGAAATCTGGGAGGGTGCTGATGCGGGATGGGGTCAGAGGTTGCTCTTGCCCTGGTCCTGCGTGCCAGAGTCCCCGTGATGGCTGGTGCCCATTGGGGTGGCTGAGGGACCAACATCACCATCCTGTGCCCCCAGCCCCACAGCCACCAAGCACACGATGTACGTTGTATGTCCAGAGCTGAGCGGGGAAGGGGCTGCTGCCTGGTCACACATCTTTGACCCCCCGGCAGCTGCACCGTGTCATCGGCCCCGGAGAGACGGCTGCAAACGAGGCACGCAGGGAACGTCCTGACCCGAAGCAGACGCGGCAGAGGAAAGGGTTTTTGGCACGGGACTGAGCAGCTGCGCTCTTAACCCCAGCCTGATGGCAGCTTGTGGGGCTGGGGAGCAGATCACTCACTGGGCAGGAGGAGCCTCGCCACGCTGGCGGGGAGCAGGAGGCACCTGGGTGTCCTTGTGCACAGGACAGAGCCATGGCACAGGGTGTGTAAAACACCTCCCTGCCTCTGAAAGCCTGGGCAGGCTGCAGGAGGGGTGCCGTCAGCCTGTGCATGCACAGAGCACACACCTCATGCTGGCACAGACCACGGGGGTGTCCCCATGCCAGGGAGCCTGGGTGTGATGGTGCCAGGACACCTGAGACCCGTGCTGCTCCCAGAGGGAGCTTTTCCTTTAGCAGCAGAGGCAGCTCGCCCACCAGGGAGGTCTGTAAGTTAAGGGGATCTGCTGACCGACACTGAGAGCGAGCAAGGGAAAAGGCCCGTGGCATTCCCAAGAAGCCAGACTCCACAGGGTTGGATCAGAGGCTGAAAACCCTTGGTCGCACCCATGCCCTCACCTGCCCAAATGCTGCACCCTGCCGTGGGTTCGCACTGTGCCTGGAGGGACATCTCCGAGTGTCTTCCCCTGGGTCTGTCGCACGCGGCACGAGCCCAGGCAAACCTGGGTGGTGGTGGAGCGTCGTGGAAGGAAACAATACCCTGCACAATGGGAAAATCCTACAGCAGAGGAAGCCCAAGTTGCGACATTTCTTGGGCAATATCCAGGAAATAAGTTAGCCTCGCTTCACTGCAAACAGGGAGTTTTAACAAAAATATTGCGAGGCAGATGACAAGTCCAGGGAGCGGTGGCTGTGGTGGGGAAAAGACCCTGGGACATATGGGCCCCAAGCATGGGCTCTGCCATCATTTGGGATAACTGGCCTACATGGCAAGGAGGCTGCCATGGGTTACAGGCATTCAGAGCAGCTTGTTCACAACTTTGGGCACTGAAACCACAGGCTGAGCACCACCGCCCCTTAGATGCAAGGGGCTGGTGCGTTTGTAGGACAGGGCATGGACCACAGGGATGAGAAGGGCAGCGATGCCTTGGAGGACGGATGCAGGGCAGGTTTGTGGTCATTTGGGCTGGAGCCTGAGAGTAGCCCTGTGATGCGCCCGGAGGAGGAACAGGACCTCCCTCAGAGAAGGCTCACGTTTCAAGCACGCCAGTATTTATACAGCACTTACTGGTCTTGAAACAGAGCACTCAGAGAAACGCCGGGGGACTTCCCCACACCCTAGCAGTGTCATTTGTCTCCCAGACCTGCTGCCCAGGTGGGTGATTCGAAGCTGTTCACACAGCCTGTGAGTGGGGACTGAAACGTACCAGCAGGAAAACTATTTTGCTGCATATGTGGCTTTTCTTCCAAACTGCAGACTACTTTGAATGCCAGAGAGGTTGACAGAGTTCATGCGGCTGGTGTCACTGCACCATTTCTTGCTCCAGGCAGGGGAATAGCCTCTCTGCCTGGCTTTTCTGCCTGCGCATAAGGAGAAACAGCACCCAATCGCCCACAGAAGCAGAGGGTAGGGCTCGCATCCCTGCTGCTGCTGGTAATTTGCAGCTCCCGACCCTGTGCAGGGCCCCAGCTGCAGCAGTACAGGCGCAGAGCGCAGGCGGGTGCGTGCCAGCCCTCCGCATGGGTGGCTGCTGCTCCCGAGCTGCAGCTGCAGAGGAGAGATAGCGCTGTGCCCGGGGAGAGCCAGCATCTCCCGCTGCTCTCGCCCGCTGCTCTGAGCCGCTGTTAATCTGCGTGTGGCACACCTGAGCAGCCCCAGCCAGCACGGGGCAAGGACACACGCAGATGACAGAGAAACGCTAACAGGTTATGCTAAGAGGAGCTTGGCCCTGAGGGAAGTGCGTGTCCTTCAGGTGGGTTTCCTGCAGGCAATCTCCATTTTGCAAAAAGGGATTCCCACGTTTAGCTGGCAAAAAAAAAAAAAAAAAAAAAAAGAAAGAAAAGCTGATTTGATTCCCTCTTGGGCAGGCTGCCTGCTCCCAGACCTTCTGCGTGCCCCCCACGGGCAGCAGCGCCCTTCCCCGCGCTGCGCCCGAGGGGTCTGCGGGCTCCCCGCGCGGCGCATCGGCAGGGCGGTGCTGACTCATGCCTGCAGGTTGCTGTGGAAACTGCAGTCATCACCACTGAAATATGCTGTCACACGCTCACTTCTGCAAACCGTGCTCTGCCAGACCCAGAGGAGAAGAAAAAAAAAAAAAAAAAAAAAAAAAAAAGCAGCCGCAGGCCAAGCCCCTAGTTGGGAAATGGTGCTTGATCCCACAGCGGGTGCCGCAGCGAGAGACCCTTCCTGGCACTGCTGGGTGGAGGCCCAGTCCCCACCGCCATCCTCCCTGAGGGTCCTGCAGGGTGGGAGAGCAGCATCCAGGAGAACAAGGCAGATGTGACCTTCAGAAAGACATTTTTTTTTTTTTCTGTTGGAAGACATTGGTTCTGTTCCAGAGCAGCCAGCCAGATCTGAGTTTGGGGTTAGGATGCATCGAGCAGGGAGTGCTTTAGGGGCCTCCAGAGCTCCCTGCCCCTCCGATTCCCTGCCAGTAGGCACCAGTCGGTTGTCTCGCCCTCACAGAACATGCGAAGGACTTGCCCTGGGGAAGGTCCCCCTGCTCTACCTCTGGGACTGTGACTTACCCAGCTGAGTCATCCCTCCTGCTGAAGCACGGCGGTGACTAAAGGCGGTGCGTACCCAGGCAGTGAGTCATCTGTGTCCTTCCACGGAGATGCAGGACGTGTCCCAGCAAGTGACAACCCCTTGGTCACTTCTGAGGGTGCCAGTCACAGCAAACCTACCAGGAGAGAGGACATCGAGAGGGGCATTGGGTTAGCCTGGCGGTTTTCCCCTGAGAGAGAGAAAGGAGAGACACCAGCTGATGTCAGATGCCGTAACGTATCGCTGTGTGGGGATGTGGCCACGAAGGAGAAAGGGCTGGAGATGGCATGCAGAGAGCAGGGCCGGCTCCTCACCCCGGGGGGGCCCATTCTGGCACGTCCCAGGCTGAGCCATCCCCACGAGCAGGGACAGTGGCTGGTCCAGCATCTCCATGGGAGCAGCTCCAACATTTCCCTCCCCTTTGCTCTCCCACATTTGTGTTTCTGGGTGCCCACCCCAGCCTCACCACGCCCCTCCGTACCCCACCATGGGCCCACCTCGACCCACCTGGGGCCAGAGACCCAGCCCCTACAGCCATCCTCCAGACCCTCCCAGCCACCAGGTACAGCGCCAGCATTTCTCCCCGCCACTTCTGTCCTCCAGCTGAGCTCTGACTCATCAGAGCCTCCTTCCCTGCTTGGCATAAATAATGACTTTTTGGGAGCAAGGCTAACAATGGACTGGGCAAGCCTGCGCCTCGGGGTGTGGAAGAGGGCCACGTGTTTCCATCTCTCTTCCTAAAAAGCATCATCTTGAAAACCTTGGTGTTTCTGATGGGCGGGAGGACTCCCACCTGTCCTGCCCCTGCTTTGGGCTCTATTTTCTGGGAACCCTGGCTCAGTTCACCTCCAGGCTCCCCGAGCTGTGCAAGCAGATGCTGAGGCTGGATGTAAGTCATTCCTCACGTTGATTACAAACTCCTGGTTGACTGAAATCCCTGAAAACAAATGCTCATCTGTGTTCACACTTAAAGACAGAAACACTTTTCAGACCTGGTGTTAATAAAGGTTACTGACTTGTGTTTGGGAAAAGAAGAGGAAAATAAAAGAGGAGAAAAGCAGAGGCGGCTCACGAATAAGTGAATCTTTTTGTCATAAAATGCCTGGATAGCTCTTGAGTCGTCTTGGCTCTTTGAGCAGAGAGGAGACAGATGTTGCCGATGCTCCGCTGTTTTAGCTGCTGGTCCAAAAGTTGTGCCTGGACCTGATTAAACTGAAATCCTCCTCTTATATCTTCTCCAAAGTATTCCATCTATGGTCATGTGAATGCACTACACAAATGAGACCAAAGAAGAAAAATCTTCCCCATTGTAACATTTCTGGATGAGGAACAAGTACCTATGGGAAAGAAATCAGGCCAAGGTCCTTGCTCTAAGACCAGTATCTCATATCTTCCATCCCCCCACCAGGCTGCTTGTAACGGAGAGCAAATACAAAAACCAGAACAAAGGGAGAAATGTAATTAATTTGTTTTGGGATTTTGGGTTGGAAAAATAAAACAGAAAGGAGTTCCTTTGTTCGCAAAGGCTGTGGCTTCCTTTGTGAGCAGCTTCCATGTGGTCGCTGGTTGCACATGAGTAAGTGATTATCCTGTTTCAAGTAACATCCAGGAAACTGAAAAAGCACCAGACATAATGGCATTGCAATGTCTTAACAAATCAAGTTTCTAACCCCTGCTGTCAGAGTTTTAGCATTGCTGGGGCGACAGCACAAAATAAGGGCAGAGCTGTGAAGATCCTCCTTCAGGGGAAATAAGTAACTCCTGCTAACGTTTAAGCCCGCGGGCTGCTGTAGCACCAGCAGAGCTGCTCCATCCCATGCTGCAGCACAACGTGGCACTGTGGTTGGAAGCTCAGCCACCACCACGACCGGCACAGAGGGAACGCAGCGTGGCCAGGGATCCCGGGCCTCCAAGAGAGCATCACCCAACAGAAGGAAAACATTAAAGCAAGCTGGCAGAGAGCAGATGATGCCAAGATGCTCCCATTTTGGCTGAGAAAGGAGCAGGCTGTGTCACCTAACGCTGGCCCTTCACATGTGCTGGGAGTGGTGGTCCTCAGAGGGAGCAGAAGAGGTGGTGCTGTCTGCACTGTGCACCTCAGGTTCCCTGGCAAAGGAAAGATTTTATTAAAAGCAATTAAAACATAAATATTCAGGCTCAGTCTACAAAACAGGAGTCAATGGGAGTCAGGTTCTTTTTGCCTGTAGATCCCTTGTGATGCTTATAAATAATAACTTCACTGAGGAGTAGCACTTCAAACAGCAGGGGTGTCCCTGAGACACGATGCTGATGGTGATTTGGGCAAGCAATTGAGAAGCAACAGGGTTAAATCTTTGTGGAATATTCACCATAGTCATTCCTCCAACATTTGCTATAATGCCCTGAAGCCAGCCTGTAACTGATGAATATCATCACTGGACGCATTCCTTGAGCCCTGGGCAGGGTCTGTGAGAGGGGTGGTGGGGTGGAGAGAGCCCCAACATGACCCTCCACATGGCCGAATGGGGCTGGCAGTGAGGGCAGGCTCTCCTCAGCACACACGTCACACCAGAGGCACAAAATGTTTCTTTAAAGCCAGCAATGGGTCTCAGGGACCGTCCCCAGACCCTTGGCTGAGTCCCTGGCTGGTGTGCACTGGGGCAGAGCTGTGACCCAAGACCTGGCCAACAAGCCCGAGCAGCTCATGGTGGTTGAGAGGCTGAGAGACGGACAGTGGTGGGTGACCTGCCCTGTCAGTGCAAACCAGAAGGAAACTCTCCCAAGGTAGCACTTAAATTCCAAAGGTGACAAAGGGTCACCACAGACGGACGCTGAACACATGCCCAGGCAATTCTTGGGATACCAGCAGCACTGACCGGTCTGCTGAAAAGCAGTCTTACAGGCTGGTGGCTCAGGAAAGACAGCTGAAGTACATGGCCACCCGCAGGGTGCCCCTCTTGACTGGCCGGAGAGTAACAGCCCCCCTCAAGGCAGCTGAGGCAGAGACCCAGGTACCAAGGAGAACATAGACCACAAGCTTCAAAATCCACAGCACCCGATGTCCAGAGATCCCTAGGACAAAGAGAAGAAGATGACCAATGCAGTGTTTTCTCATGCCTTGGATGCCCTACCACCAGCCTGACCCCAGGTCTCAGCAGCACGGTATCGGAGCTGGCCTCAAGCACAAGCAGACAAGCCCACGGAGCTGGGAGAGGCTGCAGAGCCTGTCGGTGCTGTCGGGGCCCTGATAGCAGCACCCAGGGCCCCTGATAGCTGCCCCAGGAGCAGCTTTGTTATCGCAGCGGAGCTCAGGCTTCAGCAAATCTCCATTGAGATTTGTTCTCAATTAATTCTCGTTTAGAGAAACGAGAACAAAAGCCAAGCAAACCCGCAGCATCACAGGGAAACTCAGGTTGAAAGGGACCTCTGGTGGTGCCCGTCTACAAACCCTACTCACAGAAAGGGTAACTTGGACAACCTCCCAGGTCTCCAGCAGGTCTCCTTTTTTTGTAGCACTGACACCAGACCCACGACCAGGGTGAGGCGAGTTGGTCACAGACAGCAGAGGCTGGAAATGCTTTAGTATGTTACTGGAGTGCAAAATTCAAGGTCTGTGGCACAAAGATGAGTGTGAGAGGAGTTGCTGCTGTCCCGCAGCCCCCGAGTGTGTGAGAAGGTTTCTGGGCTCTCCTCCGGAGAAAGGCTGCCACCTGCCCAGGCACCCACACCAGCACTTGCCCCTCCTCGGCTACCTCTCACGTTACCCTACCTTGCCTCATTTGTAAAAAAGCCCAGGGGCCCAGCCCAGGATTACAACTTAGAAATACACAACAGCCTGCAAGATGATCAACCCAACTTAATGTCCCCAAAGAGTATTGTTGTTCATTATTAGTCTCCAGTTACACAGAAATTAATCTTCTCACAACTCCGCCCTGCATGCAGTCCTTAAAAACGAAACACACATGTCAAATCAAATTCTGCCTGCGAACAACAGCCCCTTCAGCCTGATTTCTAATTTCACTTCTAACCTTGAAGAGGTTTTGACATGAGTCACATGGTAAAGTCACTCAGACTGGCTGCAAGGTCCGGCTTTGGAAGTAAATCTGCAATGTAGTCTTCCCCTCCAGCAGCTTCACAATGATATGACACAGCCTAAGTACATCGTGCCGTGTCCTGCTTTTAGATGGCCTCCTCTGCTCTGTATGCACCCAAAGAAATGCCTGGCTGTCCCTATGCCACAAATCATTTAGGACTTCAGCAACCAGGCAGCTAAAGAGAATTGTGCAGGGGTTCCCGAGACTGCTGGTTTCGTGCACCCCAGTGCCCTGCACAGGTGAACAATTGCACATACAGCTTCTGCAGACACGTTTCTCACTAGGAAACATTCCTCCTGGTGGAAGCAAGTCAGGGCTATGGCAGTAAACAAGTGCATGAGCACTGGCATGGGCTGACGTGCAGCGGCACTTTTGCCCTGCTGGAGGTCCCTGGCACACGCCAGAAGCTCCAGGCAAGCCAGAGGTGCCGGCACCCAACGTTCACCTGAACCAGAGCTCAGGCCCCATCGCAGTGAGATTCAGGTCCTGTCCTTGGAGCACGTGGGTAGATTTGGTCTGAAAGAGGATGTGAAACCTCCAGTTCAAGGGCTCCAGGTGGCCCATGAGCTAACGGAGGTGCAGAAAATTTCTGACCGCACTTGGGTTGTCCTTTCACCTCTCAAAAGGAGAAGTAAGAGTGGCTCCAGCTCTGACCATGCTCTGCGAGCTGCCTTTTACAGCAAAGCCACCTTCCAGGGAAGCAGCTGTTCCCACAGCTCTCCTGGGATGTCTGGCAAGCGTGGGGGAAATGCTGGGCAGCTCTTGGGACACCTCAAACAGCCTCCCCCATCCGCAGAGCGCTGGCACTCTGCACAGGTGCCTGTTGGAAAGGTGGGTCCCATCACAAGAAAACATGAAAAAACACCTGCAGTTAATGTCTAACTGCAGGAGTGGCCACTGGGCCTGGGGAGGCAGGGTGCCACTCAGCGTTACCTCGGCAGGCTGGAGGAATGGGCCAGAAGAAAGTCTGCCAGAAGCAGAGGCAAATGCAAAGGCCTGTCCCTGGGACAACATATCCCCATAAACCAGTGCAGAGACACCGGAGCCAGGCTCTTCCCAGAGGTTCGCAAGAAAAGTACATGCTGGGGAAACAGGTAAATGCTGCAAAAAGGGGAATTCCAGCTGGGTGTGAGAAAGCTCATCCATGTGAGGGTGGTGCAGCGCAGGGACCCGCCTCCATCCCTGGAGGTATTCAAAACTCTGCTGGAGGAGGCCCAGCACAACTGGGCCCGGCTTGGGAGCTGGGAGTTGGACTGCAGACATTTTGGAGGTGCCTTCCCAGCGAGGCCTCTCCACAGCCCTGTGTTATGGTGGGAGGCAGGGAGGGAGGGAATGCAGTCGCCTCCCTTTGGAGATTTCGGCTCTGCTCCTGTCTGAAACATCCAGAATGCCTGGGACAGATCCGAGACACTACGTGCCTCCTTCACGCCCCCCCCCCCCCCCCCCCCCCGCCCCCCGGTCTGTTCTCTGCCTGGCGCAACCAGGGCGGGTGGTGGGTGTCGTTTCTCCATGGCCTGGCAGAGGCTGGAAGCTCTGTGTCCCAGCAGGCTTGTCTGGAAGAAAGGTCTGAAAACCCAGGGCTGAGCTGGAGCTGGCCTCCTTGCACTGCGCAGCACTGTGGAGCAAGGACTTGACATCATCTCCTTCCCAGCCAGCTCGGGAATTAATACGACTGCTGCAACTCAGAGCCCCTTAACAGTCTTAACACAGAGATGTTCTCTGCTGCCTCTTCAAGTGCTATTTCTGCTTGTGCATTCATGATTTTATTGATGCAGAGCAGTGACTGAGCAGGCAGAGGAACCTGACGAGAGAGGAAAATGACTGCAGGCATGTACTAAAGCATTCAGCTCGTCCAGCTGAAAGAGATTTCTGCCAAGCGATTTTATAAGGAATGAGGCATTTTACAGGAAAAGCAGGGCCTCTGCTCTCATTTCCTTTCCCCTCTTCTCCATGAACTTCAAAGAAAAGAGGGGTCAAAACAGAGGCCAGGCAACTGGAACGGAGTTCCTGAGCCCTACAGCCTAATTAGTCCAAGCTATGTTTCATTGGCTCACTCTCAGAGACAGGCCTGAATTACAAATCCTCCCCACAGTGTCACCAAAGTTCAGATAAAGCCAGAATACGGTCCATGGCTCACAGGACCCCAGCAGTGCCAGGCCAGGGCGGCCGTGGCTGTGCACCAAACCCCCTCCCCAGGACAGAGATCGTCCCCTCCTCCCCGGTGTCTTGTCCCAGGGCTGCCCACACAAACCTGAGCCTGCTGGTGCTGCACAGAGTGGCTCTTGGCCCCCATGGTACAGGCTGGGGCTACCAAAAAGTGTTTAGCCATTGGCAACTGCCCTCTCAGCGGTCTTAAGCTGGTGTTAAGCCCCTCTCATCACCCCTTCATCTTCCAGCCCTGCTCGCAGGCCATGTGCCCCTCAGCCCTTCCCATCCTGGAGCTGTTTACTGGCCCCCTCCAGCCTCCCCACATCCCTCCCCGATGCCCAGCAGAGGGGATAACAACGTCCCCCGACCTGCTGGCCACGCACCCCCTCACACAGCCCGGCGTGCAGCTTGCCTTACTAGCCGTGAGAAGCAAAGCTTGTTTTTATACAAATTTAATGAGTCCTTAGAACCGCATGCCAATTTCAAGTCACAAGTCTCTCCCTGCAAGATGCAGGTCTCGGGTTTTTCTTTTTTTGGACCCATTAAAAATATTCTCAAGAACAGAGAGCCAGAAATGACACAGCCCGTTTCTCCTGCACAGTCACTCTCAAGACACTGGCCTCTGCAGGGTGCATCTTATTTTGAGACTACAGTAAATGCACTTTGGCGGAAGGACTCATTTCCGGCCTTGTGGTCTGAAAGCTGAGAAAAGCAAAACCCCCACTAGATCGTAACTTGGAAAGCAGAGAAAGGACATCATTGTCGCTGTAAGTTTATGTGGCCTCCTGATGCTATAGCACTGCTCTCAGCCATAGGGAACTAAGCCCTGCAGCTCGCCGGGCAGTGGGCAGTCGCTCACAAAACCAGGGCTGCAGGGAAAGCAAGGTCCTCACCTGCATACAGCTACCTTGCAGCTGCAGGCCATGACTCTGCAGTGCAGCAGGCTCCTGCTCCCCAGCCATCAGAGTAGACTGGGACCATCGTAAGGCACAGCTCACTGCTGGCTTGGCCCTCAAGCTGTTCTCCCAGGGAAGTGAGAGCAGGAGGAATGCCGCAGAGGACTGCACAGAGGCATAGGAGCACGGTACCGCCACCAAATCCCCCAGCTTACACGTGACTTCCAAGAAATGTCAGTGTTTGTCAAAGATGTTGCTTGCAGACAAACCATGACTGAGCTCTTACTTGCTGAAGAAAGATGGCTACTTTTGAATCAGGAAGGATCTGAACGTTATTTTTTTAAACCTTCTGCCAAGAGAAGAGGTAAAGTTCTTCCCGTAATACTTTTGACTCCAACTCACATGCTCAGCTTTCACTTAAAAGAGCCATTCTGGGGCTGATGATGTCTGGGTTTAACTCCCAGTTTTACTGGGAGTCATTTGCACTGCCTGACTGCAGCAAGATTGTTTACCTCCTTTCGCATCTGTTTCTCAAGCCAGGCAATAAATTCTGAATCTTTCCTTTTCTCACGTAACACGCTGCAAGAGCTGGCAGCCTGCGCGTGCTGTCTGCAAGGACTTCTGGAGGTCTCTAGACAAGCCTCTCTCAGTGCAGCACCGCTGCCAGCTCGAGATCAGGTTGGCTGCAGTGGCGTCTCGCCACAAAGCCAAAGTCTGCTTCAGGGAGCCTGCACAGCCCGAGGTGCACGGGGACCTCTTGTCAGCTGAAGTTTTCTGAGAGCTGTGACCCACCTCGCAGAGAGGTTTAGCTGCAGTGTCCATCCCCTTCTGCCGCCACCAAGGAAGGAAGGCCAGATGGCGTACACACCACCGCCATGACCCAGTCTGTTAACATGTTCCTGTGCTGGCCTCACCTTTCAGAAAGACGTCAGCCGGAGGGCTGTGGCAGCTAGGGATTAGGTGGCCTGTCTGTCTGTCTTTTTCTGCTCTGGGGCAGTAATGCATGAGAGAGGGAGGGCAGGAAAGCATCAGCCATTCCAGCTGAATTCACCTACAGAACTGAGTCAGACTTCTGCGTGCTGCCAGCACAAAAATAGCTGCCATGTTTGGATTTTACAGCTTGATGCAATTCAGTGTGGCTGAACTACTGACAGACAACTGGCTTTGCTTTGTTACAGCCTTGACCAGGGCTGTTTTCAAAACAACTTTAAGCAGATATATATCCACCTGTCACTGAAAACAAACATGCCTGGCATGATTAACTGATAGTTCTCCATGGTAATCCGCACACCTCCGTAACAGCAGCTACGACAAAAGAGATGGGATCGCAGAGAGGAAACAGCAGCATGCAAAACATTCACCCCGTGCCTTGCTCAGTATTTCTTCAACTTTATGCTATTGGATTACTTTCTTAAGCACTCTGGGGACAGAGACAGTAAAGAACAGCTTTCATTGGCAAAGGCAGGCAATTTCTCACACTCTGTTCTGTTTTCCATGGCTCATCCAGCAAATTGTACACCAAGCCTAAACAAACAGCAAGGAACAAGCCCGTCTAAGAGGGGCTGACTACAGCAGATTTCAAAAGCTTTTGTGCTGGCAGCCTAGTGCTGGTATCAGGCCCTTGCTGTAAGCGGGTGGGAAGTGCCCCGCGCCGGGCAGATAAGAGCAGCGAGACCCTCGGTGTGGCCAGCCACCCATGTGAGGAGCTTCCTTCCTGGCAACTCCACCTAAGCCCGCATGCAGCGAGGGGGCAGAGTCAGCTTTATTTGCCTTTTAGCATTAACCAGGGCTTCGGGACTTCTGGCCTTGGTCACAGTCCAAGCGAGCAGCATGGATGGACTCCCAGCCACCTTTTGTGTGTTTAGCACAGGCGTCTCATGTTCCCTCTCACCACTGGAGGGCTCTGCCCGGCACAGCAGCAGCACTTTTCAGTTCTTACAGTACTCCATAATTAAAGCAGTCAGGATATGCTAATAAGTTCCTCGCTAATGAAATACTGCCTTATGCAGCGTCATAGTTTAGTGCAGGTTTAATGGGTGACATTGGCAGTAGGGAGATGGTTGGACCAGAATATCTTGAAGGTCTTTTCCAACCTCAATGATTCTGTGATTCCTTAACGCATGACCACACTCTCGCAATGCAGAGCTCTCACTCGGTTGGCTCCAGGTTTGCAAACAGGGAGTAAGATCTGTGGTTTGACGTCCCCAAACTTGCACACGCAAACTGTCCCAACCCAGGCTGGGCCTGACCTGCACTCTGCCATTTCCGAGTGCCACCATGGGGAAACTCTGGAAAGGGAAGGAGTGTGGCTCTGCAGGAATCATCGAATCATTAGGGTTGGAAGAGACCTCCAAGATTGTCTGGACCAACCATCACCCTACCACCAATGTCACCCACTAAACCATGTCCCCAAGCACCATGTCCAACCTTTCCTTGAACACCCCCAGGGATGGTGATGCCACCACCTCCCTGGGCAACCCATTCCAACGCCTGACTGCTCTTTCTGAGAGGAAATGTCTCCTCATTTCTAACCTGAACCTCCCCTGGCACAACTTGAGGCCATTCCCTCTAGTCCTGTCACCAGTTATGTGTGAGAAGAGGCCCACCCCAGCTCCCCACAGCTTCCTTTCAGGTGGCTGCAGAGAGCAATGAGGTCTCCCCTGAGTGAGAGCGGAGTTTTGTGCTTGGGTGTTGACATGGCCGCACAAGGCTGTGTGTGAGGAGCGGGCGGCCATGGGACACCAACGGGCAGTGTAACTTCGAGCAGGCTTCCGTGAGTGCTTGCTCTGTGCACCAAGTTATGCTTTGAGGGGTAAGAAAAAATAAGACACCACCACCAGCAGCAGACCCAACACACCAACTTTTATTCCACAGCACTGCCCCCCTCCATCACCCCCTCCCACCCCACCCGCCATGACGGGCCGCCAGGGGGCGCGCGCCCCCCGCCGCCGTTGCCAGGAGACGCCGCCCTTCCTCCGTCACGTGACGCCGCTCCCTCCCCCCCCTCCCCCGCTCCCCCGTCACGTGGTAAGGCGCCGTCCCCGGGAGGCGGCAGCAGCAGCGGCGGCGGCGGGGCCTGGCGGAAGCGGCGTCGCGCGAGGCCGGAAGCGACGTAGGCGGCGCGGAGCTTCCGGTGGCGGCGGAGGAGCGAAGATGTCGATCGAGATCGAGTCCTCCGAGTGCGTGCGGCCGGGCCGGGGGGCGGCGGCGGCGGGGGGGCCCTGAGGGGGCCCTGAGGGGGCCCTGAGGGGGCCCTGAGGAGGCCCTGTGGGGGCCCTGAAAGGCTCTGAGTGGGCCCTGAGGGGGTACTGGGGGGGCTCTGAGGGGGCCCTGAAAGGCTCTGAGGGGGCCCTGGGGAGGCAAGGGGTCGGGGGTGCGGCCCTGGAGAGGTGCGGGAGTCCCTTGGTCGATCTCCTCCGCCCCCCCACCGCCCCCGCCATTGATGGTGCGCGTTCCCCCGGCAGTGTGATCCGCCTGATCATGCAGTACCTGAAGGAGAACAGCCTGCACCGCGCCCTCGCCACGCTGCAGGAGGAGACCACCGTGTCGCTCAACACCGTGGACAGCATCGAGAGCTTCGTGGCCGACATCAACAGCGGGCACTGGGACACGGTGCTGCAGGCCATACAGTCGCTGAAGCTGCCCGACAAGACCCTCATCGACCTCTACGAGCAGGTGAGGCAGAGCAGGTGCCGCCACGGGGCCCTGTGGAGGCACACCACGCTGTCCTGAGCTCACCCTGTGCTTGTTGCCCCGCTGCAGGTTGTGCTGGAGCTGATTGAGCTGCGGGAGCTGGGTGCTGCCCGCTCCCTGCTGAGGCAGACGGATCCCATGATCATGCTGAAGCAGACGCAGCCAGAGCGGTACATCCACCTGGAAAACCTTCTGGCCAGGTCTTACTTTGATCCTCGTGAGGTAGGTTACATGCTTACTGCGTACCTTGTGACAGCATGCTGTCTTGTGTGACTTCCTGGCCTTGCTCCAAGTTGTCAAGGGCTTACAGCATCTTTTCCCTGTGGGAGCAAAAACATGGAGCTTCACAGTTCTAGGTGTCTTACGAAGTGTCTGGGAAATAAGGGGTAATTCCTCATCACGAGGCAACAGAACAGTAATTTTGAAGTATATTGAAGGTGGGATTTTAGGGAGTTACACCTCTGTCCTGCCACAGGATGATGTTGTGCTCATCATTTGACATCTACCTCACTTTCCCTGTCTTATGTGTGCAGAAGAAAATGTTTACTTTGTTTACAAAGTTGCTGTTGTATAATAGCAATAGTAAGGATTTATCTGATTATGAAAAACTGAAATTCTTAATGAAAGCGTGTCTGCAATGTCTGAAGGGTTGAAGATAGAGATGGGCTGTTTTGAAGGGCCTAATAGAAAATGAATCTGGAAGGGGATTCAGATGAGAGCACTTTAAAATTTTTGTGAAAAACATTTTAAAGAATTTACTTCATAAAGATAACTTCTCCCTAGGCATACCCTGACGGAAGCAGCAAAGAAAAGCGGAGAGCTGCTATTGCACAAGCTTTAGCTGGAGAAGTGAGCGTGGTACCTCCATCCCGTCTTATGGCATTGTTGGGGCAGGTAATTCTTGGGAAAAAAAAAATCAATTAGTAGCACTCTTGTTTTCTGTAGATCTTCACCATATAGAATTAATGATGTTGTATTTGATTTTCCATCTCTATAAAAACAGAGCTTAAATGTTGTACATTTGCAAGTAGAATAGTTAAGTGACCTTTTCTCTGCGTGGCAAGGATTTATCAGTTGCAGCAAAAGTCAGCACTCCAGCATTAGATTTCTTCCCGTAGAATTCATGAGCTCATTGTACAGAGAAGATATTTTTTCAAAACAAGTATTAAGACACAGTGTTTTTGCTGTTGTACTTATGACTCTCTTCTGATTCTCTAACTACTTTTATTTATAGTTTACGTAGACAGTATTTCATGTATTTTGTTGTTTTGTGGCTTGAATCTTAGTTTTTAAGCTTGTGAGTATGCCAGTTAAATTCTCTTGGCATAACTAGCGGGTCCTGACTGGAGGTAGCTGTTTCCTAAAGGGTTTGTGTAAGATTCTGTCTTTGGAACAAAGTTCATCTATGTGTTACAAGAAGGCTTAGTGGCCGCTTTTAATTTTAATTTATGAAGTTCTAGGCAAATAAACAACAGGTCAGGCAGTTTTAATGAACAAAAGATCAAACTCATCACACTATTCGTGCACTGTATACTGCATACTGATGATCTGAGAAGGGTGGGTGTGAAGTCATTCACACATTCAAAAACATTTGGGGAAAAACATTCTCTTCTGTTTGTGGTCATGACTTGGGAAGCATAATCCTGATAAGACTTGCTTGCTCTGGTCTTGAGTAAATTCTAGCAGTGTACTTCCCTCAGACAGTGCAGGTGTAACAGTTCCTGAGGGCACAAGAAAACAGTGCTGTATCGTGCTTATTGTAACAAAGTTTTGATAAGGAAGACAGATATTAACTGATAGACTGAAAGTATTGCTTTCAACTCCTGAAAAGGCACTGAAGTGGCAACAGCATCAGGGCCTGCTTCCTCCTGGTATGACGATTGACTTGTTCAGAGGCAAAGCAGCTGTGAAAGATGTAGAAGAAGAGAAGTTCCCCACACAGCTGAGCAGGCATATTAAGGTGATGTTTTATTTGCTGTGTGTGTCTATTACCACTGTTTCTTCTTTCCTGTGCTTTACTTCGGAAGCTAAAAGTAAATGAATTCTGAATTCTTCTGTTAAGTAGTATTTCTTCCTTTCTTCCCCTCTCCCCTTCTTGTCCATGCTTTGTCACATCAAGAGTCTTTCCTTGAGAGCCCGAAATGAGGTCCCTTAACAGGACTGGGTGCTCGTAATACTTCTGGATGTGATTAATGTATTAAGAGTTTCTTTGACTCCACAGTTCAGAATCAGTCATCCTTAAGAAGTGATTTCCTTAGTCCTCGTCTTTGTTTCTGGAGGGAAATACCTTCCAGAAGTGTCTTAAGCTAATATGCTTGCACAGAATTTCAGTGAACGACTGAAGATATGATCATAAACTCTATCATGTGTACTAATGGATTCAGTATCTTCTTTTTAAGGATTCTTCGATTTAAGGAAATTTTACCATGCAAATTTCAGAAGAGAAAGTGTGCGGTAAGGACACAGTTGTCCTGTAGCACTTAGTGTGGAATAGGCAGTTTCCTCCTGTGAGGGTTTTCAGCTTCACCATGCAGTTCTCTGCGGTGAGAAATTTCAGTTCACTGTAGTATCTCTACTAGTTCTCACAGCGAACAGAAGGTACTGTTTTTCAGAAGTTGTTCAGTGGCAGCTTGCTAATGCTTTATTAGAACTTGTTTTCTTTTCCAGCACTGGTCTTCGACTTCTGTATTGAGCAAAAACATTTTTTATACTTGGTTGTCGTGTTCGTTTGTGTTCCTTTTTCCACAAAAATGGAAAAGTGAAGTATAAAAAACAAAGTACCAAACATTCTCTGTGAAAATTTCATTAGAGAAACATCATTCCAAGTGAAGCAACTTGTACTACTTTGGAAGTCTCCAAAAGCTGCCAAGGGTACATATGCAATGATACACATATTGAGTACTGGGAAGGCGTTTGTTACCATTTGCAGTTCACTGAGGAAGAACAAGCCAACCAACCCTGCTGCTTCTGCAAGCAAGAAGTGTTTGGCTTAAGCTCAAGAGATACTACCAAATCAAAATGAATGTTTGTTTTTTTATTTGTGTAAGTAGGTACTGACAGGTTTTTTTGGTACCTTAATATTAAATATGTGAATGTGTGTCTCTAAGGAAGCATTGTTTTTTGTTTTGTTGCCAAAATGAGGCTACAGTTTTGTTTCAATGTGAATAGATTATTTTAATTTAGGTTTCTTGCTAAGCTAAATTTTTATTCTTCTGTAAAACAGTTTGGGCAGAAGTCGCATGTGGAGTGTGCTCGGTTTTCACCAGATGGTCAGTATCTGGTCACTGGTTCCGTGGATGGTTTCATTGAAGTATGGAACTTCACTACTGGAAAGATTAGGAAGGTAAGTTGGTTCTTGTGCCAAATGGATAGTGGCCAGAGTGCATGGGTTTATTCTTTCAGGTTAGTCTGCATGTTGGTTTTCATTTCTCAGAGACTGAAGGATGTCTTCCTTGTGATTCGAGTGTTGGTCTGGAATCTTGAGATGTGCTTAATTCTCTGTTCTGTCATAAACTTCCGTCTGCAATAACGCCCTCACCACCACCACCCCCTTTCTGTGTCGTTGCCTATAAAGCAGTGACAACAGCACTTCCCTATCTTTATAAGACTGTGAGATCTGCTTGATGATAGGCTATAAAATATAGCTGAAGTTAAAACTGCTAGTACCTTGGCTAAAATTAAATTAAATTTCATGTAATTCACTGTCTTGACTGGTGTGTTCTCTGCTTTCGTTTAGGATCTGAAATACCAGGCACAAGATAATTTTATGATGATGGATGATGCCGTGTTGTGCATGTGCTTCAGCAGAGATACAGAAATGCTAGCAACCGGAGCACAAGACGGAAAGATCAAGGTAGGAATCTTTTTGTAAAAGGGTATGTTGGAAGGGCTGGTGACCAGAAAGATTCATTTAACATTGCAATAACGTTTCTGTTGTACATGGTAACAAAGTAAGTTTAGCATGGCCCTGAAACAGATACGTAGTGAGGTCTGATGTGTCAGATCTCATAACAAAGTAACCACCTCTATTTTATTTGCTGTTTCTTTTTCAGGTGTGGAAAATCCAGAGTGGTCAGTGCCTGAGAAGGTTTGAACGAGCACACAGTAAAGGTGTTACGTGCCTCAGTTTCTCTAAAGACAGCAGCCAAATTCTTAGTGCTTCTTTTGATCAGACAATCAGGTAAATTGAGAAGGTGTCACATACAGTTCAGGAGAAAAGAAAATAGTGTTCACGTCAGGGAGTTAAACTTTGATCTGGAGTCTGATCCTTTTGCATTGAGTTTTACTACTAATAGGAGAGCTTATTGCTGAGAGTTGGGGAGGAACAGTTTGAAAGTTTGATCTTTCACTTTCTTTAACTTGTTTTATCATAGAATCATACAATGGCTTGGGTTGGAAGGGACCTTAAAGATCACCTAGTTCCAGCCCCCCTGCTATAGCCACGGACGCCACCCACTAGATCAAGTTGCTCAGGGCATCATCCAACCTGGTCTTGAAGGCTTTTTTCCAGCCTCAGGGGCAGAGTATTTCATCTGCTCTATTGGTGTTTAAACTGGCCTTGAGTGTACCCTTCTGGGAGATTCCTAGGCTAAGAAACTATTGTGTCAGCCTTCAAATATAACAATTTTTGTAGTAAGCTTAGAGTAAGAAAGATCCAAGCATAATAACACGATAATGTTTTTTTTTTTGAAATGACCTAAATGGTCTAATCACAAACACTCATTAGCTCTGAAAGAAGTGAAAATAGTTGGTTCCGTCCAGATTATTTTTCTTCATTCAGCAGTACAGTGGGCTCTTCTTTTTCTGCTACTTAAAGAAATCCTCTGAGAGCACCTTTAAGTCTTTTCCTGCATCTTCTCTGCTTCCCCTCGTAGTTGCTGAAGAGAGTAAAATTTCCCTAAGTGTTGGGAATACTTGGGAATCTCAACTGGCAGTACTCTTGGGTCTCCTTTGGTCTGTGAATGAGGGTGTGTGTGTCTCCATGAGGTGCATGTGCATGAGGGAAGATAAGGTGCACCCCAATGCAGTCAGGGACAGTAATTTTTGCTGCTCTCTGTCTCAGTCGTGCAATACCCGTCCTCATCCTAAAAAGGTTCTTGTCCCAGTTTACAGCCTGAATCCGTGTTATCCTCAAGTAAATAGTTCAGGCCCTTAGATCCATCCCCCTTATCTCTTTTGGATCCAGAGGCCTCCTTTTGGAATGGGAACAAGAGGAAGGAGAACCCAAATAAAATGTTTTCTGGGCGTCTGTTCTTCCCAGCAGTCTGACATGGAATAGCAGAGATCCAGTCCTGTAAGAGAGCCAGGCTGATGGACCCCGAGAGCTGCAAGGGCGAGAGTTGGAATTTATATCTGGAAGAGCCAATACAGCCTTTCTGGTGCTTTAGCTTGCTAGTTTTTTGTCTGAGAGTCTTGCCAAGAGCACATGATGCGCAAGGAAAGGCTGAGAACTGGCCCTGATCAACCTGGAAAACAGAAGGCTGAGAGGGGCGCCTAGCTGTCTTATCTAGAACTAGTCACAGATAAGGTGACACCAGGCTTTTCTCAGAAGTGCACGGTTCTTAAAAAGGGCAAACAACAGAAAGGGAAATTCAGATTGTATATACGGAAACATTTTTTTTTTTTTTTTGGAAAGAAGTAGCGATTGGACAATGTGGAGAGAGTTGGATAAGGTCGGGCAGGATCTCAACCCTTGTTGAGACCTGATTGGACTTGAAAGTTGACATTACTTTGAGGAGAGCGTTAGAATATATTTTGCCCGAGGTTCCTTCCAGCTTAAGTTATCTTGTGATTCTCTGACATGTACAGCAGTCTTGGAATCTCTGTTACAGGAGAATCATGTGGCCAGATGGTTTATGTGTTTGCGATCACAAGATAATAAAACTTCAGCGATGAAAAAGAGCTGTAGAGACAGAATCGTTTCACTCCCAAAAGATAATTCCCATTTATCAATGTTGTCTCTGCGGCTCCAGTGTTGGGCATGGGAGATTTTCCTTTCTTGTCCAAACCACAGAGTAAATCTGCTCCTGCACCTGTCTGGTGTCTTCTGTGCTGTTCTTGTTGCTGAGTAGAATTTGGCCACTGCTGGGTAGATTTCGTTGGCAACAAAACTCTTTTGTTGATACGCAGCCACTTTGTTTCTGTTGAAAGCAGCTTAGATCAGTTTTGTCTAATTCAGTTATTTTTCTTCTTTGGAATTATTCTGAGTTATACTTAATAATATTTGTTTCCATGTCTTTTGCCTGCATGGAGGACAGCTGTCAGATGCCCCTGAACTTTCATGCCCAGCCCTCTCAGCCTCTCCTCGTTCATTTAGCCTAGAGAAGAAGAGATTGAGAGGGGATCTTTTCAACCTCTGTAAATACCTGAGGGTACAATGTAAAGAGGATGGGGCCCAGCTCTTCTCAGTGGTGGCCAGTGATAGGACAAGGGGTAATGGGTATAAATTGAACCACAGGAGGTTTCATTGCCGTATGAGGAAGAACTTTTTTACAGGTTGAGTGACAGAGCACTGGAACAGGCTGCCCAGAGAGGTTGTGGAGTCTCCTTCTGTGGAGATACTCAAAACCTGCCTGGATGTGTAACGTGCTCTAGGTGACCCAGCTTGAGCAGGGGGGTTGAAATAGGTGATCTCTGGAGATCCCTTCCAACCTCAACCATTCTGTGATTCTGAGAGCCTTCTGGCCCCTGGATTCTCCAGCCTGTCCATCTCCTTTTATAGCAGGGGTCCTACACTGGGCACGGCACTCCAGAGGTGGCCTCAGCTCTGCCAGATAAGGAGGAGCCTTAATCTGCAGACTGTGGCTCTCCTAATGCATCCTGGTGTGTGGCTGGGTCTCCTCACTGCCACAGCATGCTGATGGCTTTCAGTTTGTTCTTCACAAGGAGTGCCGGGTCTCTTTCTGAAGACTTCCTCGTCAGCCAGTCAGTCCTCAGTCAATTCTGAACCCTGAGATTGTTCTGCGCTTTGCATTTATCAATCTTCAGCATCACAGGGTTTTTCTTTGCCCATCTGTCCAGCTTGTCAAGGTTTCCAGTCTCCTCATCTGTGTCTCTCAAACCCGAATTGCAGGATGTAAGACTTATGATATGAATTAGATTGATCATCTTAGCTTGACAATTCTATGTGTTTAATGTTGAATTTAATGAGGTCTTGTAACATTTAATAGTTTTAGCCTCTTGCCTGTGCTGTAAACCCTAATGGTACTGCTGTAGATAGAAGAAAGGTACTGTTACAGATCTGGAAGCAACTTGACAGTGAACAGGCACAACAAAACAGCGAGAAATATTAATACGTTTAAATTCTAGTATAGGTGAACTATAGCATAAGCATTTTAATCGAGATTGTGTAAGGATGGATGTTGAATCAATGCCAGCAAACTTCAAACAAAATAAGGAGTTTTATTGTCAAAAATTCAAACTTCTGCTTGAAAACGCTATTTCTATAGATGGTGGGTATTGTAATTTAGGGGTTAAATAGATTGGCAATATAAATTTCTCATAAATGACTAAGCACATACATCATGAATTTGCACAGCAAAAAAGATAAGAGACAATGGGAACAGGTTGCAAAAGAGAGAACTCTGCTTTTCTTCACAGAAAAATTGTGAGTTTCGCACAGTCCTGGGGTTGGTCCCAGAGAAAATCTGCATCTGTGGAGATTTACTTAACTGGCCAAGGCCTTGCTCAAGGCCCAGAGCAAACTGACCTCACTTAAAGGTCAGCTTGGCTTTGAGGAGTCGTGAGTGAGAGACCTCCAGAGGTCACTTTCAAACTTAAATCTTTCTGTAACTTTTTGTTTTGTCAGCATCATAATTCTTCATTTGTAGTCCTGTCTTCTAGTATGCGTGGAATATGTTACGGGTCCTTGAAGCTGAAAGTTGGTGGCATTTCTCTAAGCTCTTTACAAAAACACGTACTGCCTTTGATGAAAGGGGGTTGTGGTAAAGAATTATGGTTTGGAGATTTAGCACTTTCTATTGTTGCTTGTTAAAAGGTAGCTCAGATTTAAAATACAGTGAAGCCAAGGGGTGTTTCAGACTACTTCAGCTGCTCACTCAGTTGTGACCTCTATTGTGTGACAGGATTCATGGTTTAAAATCTGGCAAAACTTTAAAGGAATTCCGTGGTCACTCCTCTTTCGTCAATGAAGCTACTTTTACGCAGGATGGTCACTATATTATCAGTGCATCCTCTGATGGCACAGTGAAGGTAAGGTAGTGCTTACCCTTTGTAAGTAACACATTCACACTGTTTGCATGTTCTAGCTGGTGTGTTAACAACTACTGCAGACCTTGTAGAAGTTGTTTTTTTGTGTTTTTTTTTTTATAACATGTTTTACTGCTTGTGCCCTTTACTGTAGCTTGCTGTAAACGAGAACCGATGATGGTTCATAGTCCCCTCAGAGACTGCTGCCGAGCTCCTTTCTGCTGTATTTATGAAAGGAGAACATAAGTGCATAGTTACCTGCTGGTTTACTGCTTTGTTCTAGAAATAGAATTGTCTGTGACACCTCTTTTCCTAGAATGTGGGAATTTTCCTGTCTGAAATAATGATATTGTCTTGCTTACTCTGTTGGACACCTGCTTATTTCTTGGTGCTTAGGAGTCCTTTGCTGTATAAAGGAGTGTTAATGAAATTGATTGTAGAAGTTTTGAAGAAGTTTTGGCTTCTAGTCTCAGCAAAGACCATAACTATGCTGTGTAATGGTTAGGAGTAGTAAACTATTGTTCTGTACAGTGCCCTAATTACCCCCCCCAAAAAAAAAGAATATAGAAACAGCTGCATTATGGAGTGTGTGGGGGTGAGTAAAGGGAGATAGTTTATAGATAGGGGAAAAGGGGGGTGTGATAGATTTTGTTCATATTAAGTGGGGCATTACTTCAAACTTGCTCTCTTTGCCAGACTGCTCCTAATAATGGGAATAGTGTAAGAAGGTGTTATCTCCCATTTTGATTGTACTAGTACATAAACTGCAAAAATATTCCACAGATGGTGAGTTACGCTTCATTTTGAACGTTAAACAAGCTATTTCACTTCCTGTTTCTAAACGGCAGGAACAGATACCTATTGTACGTGGAGCAGCTCTAAGGTGGGGTATCATTCACACTGATAGCAGAGTAGCTTTGCTTTTTCAGCACATTTTCATGTCTGTCTTGTGTAAGGAGATTGTACATACAGAGGCTACACACATATTTGCAGATGCCAGCTAAAACCATAAAGCAGATGTGGACTCTGCCCTAAGGGCAAATGCTTAATGAAAGGGTGCCAGGCTGAATTTGGGTAGTGGAAATTCACTTTCAGGTCAGTCATACTGCAGTTGTTCATGGTGTCCACGTGGTGTTCAGAACAGATCTGGTAATTTTGTTTGTTTACAGTATGCTTCTATTCATATTTCACTTTGGGAGTCTTAAAAAAAAATCTGAATCCTATATCACGAGTTATCTCCAAAACCAGACAATTTTGTTTACTGTTTTCTATAAAGCTAATTTTGTTCTTTGTTCTAGGTTTGGAATGTGAAGACGACAGAGTGCTCAAACACCTTCAAGTCTCTAGGCAGCACTGCTGGGACAGACATCACTGTGAACAGTGTCATTCTGCTGCCTAAAAACCCAGAACACTTTGTGGTTTGCAACAGATCGAATACAGTCGTTATTATGAACATGCAGGGTCAAGTATGTGATCTTACTGGTGTCCTTTCAAGTCCCTCTGTCATTTTAAGAATGTCAGAAACCTAGTTCATAAATTAGCTAGCCTGGGCTTAAACTTGATTTCTCCAGTTCACTGTCATGGCAATTACTCTTTATAGAATTTTTATTATATATATATATATATAAATTTTTATAGATATTCTATAAAACTATAAACTTTAAATTCCATACAGTTTTTTAGAATATCTCGTGTTGCAGAAAGTAAGTATAGATATGGATAGATCCTCTTTTCTAAACAGGCCTAGTACTGCTTAAATATTTTTTACCCTGAAGATAGTGATTATGTGCACACTTTAATCCTGTGAAATGTTTTCTGGGGGTGTTCTTCTACAGATTGTAAGAAGTTTTAGCTCTGGTAAGAGAGAAGGTGGTGACTTTGTCTGCTGTGCACTTTCACCTCGTGGTGAATGGATCTACTGCGTTGGTGAAGATTTTGTGCTCTACTGCTTTAGCACAGTGACCGGCAAGCTGGAGAGAACTCTGACAGTAAGTTCTTAGCTGGAGCTGTTGCAGAGCTTTAAACACAGGGATGATCTAAATGCTTGCTTTTTATGAGGTCTGTAAGGAGAAGTTTTGTACCAATGGGGCTTTCATTTCCAGCAGCCCTGATTGGTAACAAACGTGTTACTTTTATGTTCCAAAACGTGGAACGCTTGGCTGTGGAATGTGCTCAGACTTTTTCCTAGAACCATTTTAATCTTAGAAGTTCTGATAATGTTTGTCACCAAGACAGGAATTCTTGGTTGAAAGTACTACATGAACTAGAGCACATTTTAGCATAGGCTGCAGCTAGTGGAGAGTCTGACCAGGCTGTCAGATTTAAAACTGTCAGGCTTAAATTTGTCTTGGATTAAACTAAAGAGAGATGCCAGCTTGAATGTCCGAATTTAATGGGGAGTGCTTCAATATAGTGGATTTCAGTTGGTGTAGGTGACAAAACTGTCTCTCTCCCCCAATAAAAAGTAACTGCTGTGTCACGAAAATTGAAACTTAATACTGCTGGGGTTATATTTCTCTGCTTTTGCTGTATGCACAAAGCATGTTAAGACCCCTTCAAGTACTGAAGGGAAGATAATATTTGGCTTGCGTCACTGTGAAAGGAAAACTATCCTGATGGTTCTTTCTGCTTTTTCTCTAGGTTCATGAAAAAGATGTCATTGGCATTGCTCATCACCCCCACCAGAACCTGATTGCCACCTACAGTGAAGATGGCCTCCTCAAGCTCTGGAAGCCATAACTTCATTTGACTTTAAGCTATGAAGTATGCCTGTTGGCTGCAGGGTGTTGATGTTTGTGCTTTTACAAGGTTGAAACGCACAGAGTGCGATAATGTGTTCAATTTTCAGTTCAGTTTTCCAGAAGATATCATTTTTAATTCTTGGTCTAAAGTTAGCTAGATTTATGCTCGTTGTGTAGCATCACTTAATTTCAAATACTTTTATTTTTACCAGAGTAGCCAAATCCTATGGGAGTGGCTGTTCTGTCTCCCGAAGCGTATACTCTTCTTATGCTGTTTATAAAAGTGAATGAGATACGAACTATACATACAACAGGCTACTGGCTTCCTATAATACAGTCAAATGCTTTTTTTTTTTTGAGTGAACGATGTGGGATAAGAAGGCTGTTTCCTTCACAGCTGGGATGAAGGCAGTTTTCCTGGAATGCAGATGAAGCTACACTTTCTGCAGTAGGAAGGCAGAAGCTTTTCTAGTCCAGTGTGTTTTGCTGTGTTTGATTTTTCATTATACTTTCTCCAGTTATTTCTATTAAGCATTGTCACACAGCTTCCTCAGAATGAAACATTTTTTCTTCCCCATTTCCCAGGGCTTCCCTCTCTAAATCTGCCTAGCGTAGCAGTGAGAGGTAGTTTTTTTTAATTATTATTATTTTTTTGTTGTTTGTTTTCATCTGCTTCCAGGCTAAAAGGAATAACCTGGGCTCTTTTCCTACTAATGCATAATGTCTTCAAACCAGTTTTAACTGAAACAGGCCTCAGGGGATCAATGTTCTAAAACAGGCAAAAGCCTGTTTTGCACACGCCGAGTTCTTAGTGCGGTAATGTTGCACATTAATACCTTGAATTTCAGCTTACCTTCCTCTCTTCTTAAAAGGGCATGGCACACTCAGATGGGTCTAATTAATGGTAACAGTGATGCTTAGGTCCCGCTCTATGATAGAAAAGATTCTAGACTCTTCGGTTTGGAACAGATGATGATTCTGTCTGAGATCCTGGCTAGGGTAAACCATTGTGAATGATCACCAGAATCTTCTAAAATCCGACTATAGCTTTTTTTCTAGGATGTAGCTATAATGGAAGCTTTGTCTATAATGATGGGACGAACATGTGCATGTAGATTCGAGTCTGCTGCGCTTCTAGTTTTCATCTCTTGTAGAATGCTTTCTTTCAAACAGTAATAACTTTTCTGTGACTCAATAAATTAGTTCCAGTTCAAGTAACCTCAGTCTTTTTCAGCTGGCGGGCTTGATCTTAGTGCGATTATTGGTTGTCAGCCAGTGACAAAACCCTTTTGGCACTGACCTGTGTATTTGGCTGGTCTGTGCTCCTGGTGGTCTAAAGAAATGCAAACAATTTTAGGATAATTTCTCATAAAGCATTGTTTGTTCACTACAACTCTAGAAGCTCATTCTGTTATCTGCAATGTTTTAATTCCTAAATTGTTTTTTTACTTCCTTAGATACGACAATAAAGTTATTTTTTAGATAGCAAGAAGTGATTATTTTTCCTGCCTGAAAATACCCTGTTGTATCGGAAACTTCTGGCAATAATACATATGACAAGCTCCATCTGACAGTTAACACTTCTGGTAAAGGAGAAGATCCTGACAAAATATTTTCAATATTATCTAACTTGTGATTCACTTCACTTTCAGGTTGCACAGAAGTACTAATCCTCAATGTAAATGATATGTTACATTGTTTTTTAGAAGAAAAATAGTTGTATCAAATCTGACTGTCTGTCAGAATCCTGAATGTCTAAAGATACTAAATACATTTTCTGGCTTTAGGATACGAGAGAGAAAATCTGGCATTTCTTTTCCTTTTTATTTATGAGTTTTAGAGTTTATTGCCTCAACTACCCAAGATGAAAGAGTTTGTGAAAGGGTAATGGTAAGACTTACCTCCTTGGCTGAAGCTGTGATTTGTAAAATTGCTGGCATGTGACACAAAAGTGCAATGGTAATCTTGAAAATGTTTTTTTTTTTTTTTTTTTCTAATGTCATCTAGGAAGATATTTTATCTCTGGAGAATCAGCCAGGTATTATGCCATTTTACCTGAATGAGGCAACATTTAGTGCTTTAGTTAGCATTAAAGAAAAATTGTTTGGTGTTCAACAACGGGCCTTACTTTGTTTTTGAATCATTTTGCTTGGAGTTACCCAGTTCAGCAATACACAGATGGGCACAAAATGTTTGGCAGGAGTGCTGTGTAATGAAAGTCTCTCAGGTCAGTTCAGATCTGGTAAATCATAGTGATTTAATCTTTCTGAAGTGGGGATCAATGGATTTCAGCCTTGCTTGGGTGGAAGCAGCCACCTGTCCCTACAGCAGGACTGGCGGAAGCAGCCACCCGTACTTATAGAATATATGGGGAAGAGCTACTGCTGCCTCAGCAAAAAATAAGGAAGCTTAGGTTCCTGCACTCTTTTTCAAGTGTGCGTGTAACTTTTTTTTAATACATTATTGGGGGTAATAGTTTGTTCAAGTGCTTGCACTTGTCAGGTACAGTCCTGCTCTGGTACCATTACCAGCACGCCATCTGCAAAAACAAACGAACAAAAAAAAAAAAACCAACAACAGACCCTATTTTGATTTAGTAACATTTAGAGAGACCAGATGAGAACTGACAAGTTTGATCATTTCCACTGAAAATTTTCTCATAAGGAAAAGGTCCTTTGCAAATGTTTAATACAGCAACTAAATTCTCAAAGGGTTAGAAAGACTAAACGATCTCCAGAGGTGGCAGGCTGCCGCTGCGAATCTAAATGCATATTGCACAGGATTTTGAACTGTGAGCTTGGGTGAGGGGGCCTGCCTGTGATTTGGGGCAGCTTGGTTAACACCTGTGTTCAGTCTGAGATACGGAAGGAAAACACTTTGCAGAGATTTATGGGGAAGATTATGCTAAAAATCAATTATAAATGATCAAGTACTGCTTTTCTTCACTTCCTACCTACTGTCTGTATGATTTGTGAAGTCCTTTTTAGGCAGAGTTACTTCATCTCCAGTTCCTGTCGATGATGTGGGCTTCAGGAGCTGTTCGTTGGATGGCAGTAAATAGCCCCTGTGACCTTCTGGATCACGGCAGCTTATGGGAGGCAGGCTGGGTGAAACTCGGATCTGAATGTCCAGGGGAACAGCCCAGCTTTTAGGTAAGCCGTCGAGGAGAAAAGTGGCTATGTGTTCTATTTCTGGCGTAGAGTAGGAATCGTATGTGGGCATTCTTCAGCTACCTGTGGAGCAAGATTCAAGAAGCTGGCGTTAAGGGAGCATAACAATGTTTTATTTATAGCATGCTGTTCACACTATGAAACTGGGAGCTTCATAATGCAAACAGTTTGAAGCCCTCTTCAGTTTCATTTTGTCAGCCTTTAAAATTGCTCCCTATGTAGCAACAACTTCCTCTGATACTGCCTGTGCTTTGTTGGGCAAGAAATGTCTAGGAGCTGGCACGTGCTGTTGCAAACTTGTTAAGCTCTTCCCATCTTTCCAAAAATGGGAGCTTTGTAAACAAAACAACAAAGAGTTCTTTCAAGTTTTATTCACAGAATGGCTGTGGTTGGAAGGGACCTTTGGAGGTCATCAGGCCCAACCCCCGCTTTTCTTCTCCAGGCTGAACAGCTGCAGCTCTCTCAGCCTTTCCTAATACTACTGAATTCTTTGCCTCGTGCACTACCGAATTCTTTGCCTCGTGCAGCCAGAGTACAGACACCTCTGTGGTCTGAGCACTGCTGTCTGATGTTCATCTTGATACCAACCAGGCCTCCCGGGCCCTTGTCTGCCAAGCTGCTTTCTAGTTAGGACAGTCCCCAGCCCGTGTTGCTGCCTGGGGTTGTTCCTCGGGTGCAGGACTTGGCTCTTTCCCCTTCTGGAACGTGAGGTTCCTGCCAGCACATTTCTTTACCCTGTTGAGGTCTGTCTGGATGGCAACATCTGCTGTTCCTCACAGTTTCGTGTCATCCACAAACTTGCTGAGGGTATGCTGTCCCATTGTTAGCCTTTTGTGAAGATATTAAACCCCTTGAAGATACTGATCCCTGGTCACACTAGTTACTGGCTTCCAACTAGCCTTTGTTACACTTACCACCACACTCTGGGCCCAGCCACTGAGTCAATTTTCAACACATCTCACTCTCTGCCCAGCCAGCCCGTACATCAGCTCTTGGAGGGTCTTGTGGTGGATAGCATCCGAGGCCTTGCTGAAGTCCGGGTAGATATCACCCTCTGCTATTCACTCATCTACCAGGCCAGTCATTTCATCACAGAAAGATTATCGAGGTGGCCCGGCATGGCTTCATGAATCCATGCTGATGATTCTCCAGTCATTCATGTGCCTGGAATTGGTTTCCAGAATTAGCTGCTCCATCACCTTCCTAATGAAGAAGATGAGTCTAACAGGCCAGTAGTTCGCCGGGTCCTCCTTCTCACCCTGGCTGAAGATAGGAGTGACATTTGCTTTCCTCCAGTCTTTGGGCACTTCTCCCAGTCACCATCATAGACCAAGTATTGCCGCGTGGCCTTGCAGTAACATCTGCCGGCTCCCTCAGCACTTGTCCGTGCATCTCATACGGGCTCATGTACTTGCATGTCATGTTTATTTAAATATTACGTGACTTTATCAGCTTCCTGTGAAGGTACAGCTTCATTGCTCCACATTTTCCCCCCCCGCCCCGAACTTCAGGACTGGCATTCCCAAAGGCTTTTTTTTTTTCCTTTTTTTTTCTCCCTGACTTCCTAACTTCCTATTCATTGGATTAAACCTCAAGCATGGAAAAGGTGATCCTTGAATACTAACCAGTTCCCTCTCCCTGCTGGGGCTTAAACCTGTGGGACTCTTCCAAGCAGGTACTTGAAGAAGTCCAGGGTTGTGAACTTGCCTTTTATCCTCTCCCCACCTGCCAGGATCCCATCCCATCCAGCAGTCCCCCATCTCGTGATCGCTGCAGCCAAGGCTGCCTTTGACCACATCACAAATGAGCCCCTTGGTGGTGGTGACTACAACATAGGATCACAGAATGGTTTGTGCTGGAAGAGACCTTAAGGACCACCCAGTTCCACACCCCTGCCCTGGGCAGGGACACCGCCCACTTTTTTAATTCACAGCCATCTGAAGCAAAGTAACATCCTGTTGTAATCCTCAACATGCTGCACCGAGTTTGTCAGGCTCTAGCTTTTTTGATCCAGGGGCTGATCTGGATCTGAATCTGAGAACGAGTTAACATATCACTGTGCAGTTTAGGCTTGAGACAGTTCTGCAGAAGTCTCTTGACAGCAGCAGGATTAGGTTCTACTCCCCCCCCTTGATGAAGCAAAGGCTCCTACTGGCTGCATGTATGGGTAGAGCTGACTAATGAGCTCATGAGTGCAATTCACAAACACACTTCGCCTACAGAATTTGATTCCTGCTGAGACAAACGAAGGGAAAAAAGTGTAGGCAAGACAGGTTCCCTATTCTGCATGTACCTGAAAGGGAGCTCTAGCTGAGGTTCAAGGAACACTTCATGTCTTTATAAAAACAAAACGCACCTGTAACTCAAGGGCAAGAGATATTGTCTAACCTGCTTCCAGAAATACAACAGACATACTGTCCCCACAGCAGCCATTTTCTGGAGGAAGAAAATGTGACAATTCTCTTAGTACTTTTGCTTCAAAGTTATGATGAAAAACATAAGCTGTGTCCTAAGCCAGATGGTAAAACAAGACCATGCTAGAGGTTAAATCCAGACCCGTCTTCTCAGCATATTTCGTGAAAGATGGTTTTTGCTACGATTTTTCTGTGAATAGCTGCCTAAAAAGAGGGGTGTGGTATCTTTAAACCAACATCTGGTCTCAGAAAAGAGGCAATGAACAATTTTGTAATTATATTGGAAATGCTTCATCTACAATAATTAGAACATTCATACAGAATTTTCAAGAGTCAGCTTAAAATAATGCACACAATACATTAATTTCAGAACATCCTAGATGTGTCAGTTGGGATACTCACTGACAGTAAGTTTCTTTTTTTCTGCAGGCTCACATATAAACACCAGTAGGGACAGTACTGCTTTCCACGACATACCCTATAGGGTATCTAATTTCGGTAATCAAGGGCAAAGTCAAGCTTCACATGCCAGCAGGGTGATAAGACTCCAAACTGTATGTGTGCTGATAAGACCTGGAGGTTTTGTTTTTTTTTTTAAACTCGTGCACAGTAGTGGACAAAGCTCCTGCAGCAGCCAAGCGACCACTGGCTCTATACACAGTATCGTGAACAACAGCAGCCAAAGAGCAGCCAGCATGAAGGGAACAAAGCTTCACAGCTAGCTCCAAGGTCAAGACCAAAGCTGGCATAAAGACTGCTTGACCTTAAGTGCAGAAACTTGAGTCATGGATCATGTGGCTTTAACGGACTTGTGAAGATTGACCACATCCTTGTCAGCTTCATGTGTTACCAGGCCGTGTTAGAGCCAGTCCCTACTGATAATCCCCAGCGCAAGCCCACAACATTAACATGTTATCCTAACAGGTACAAAGATTAACTATATCTTACCGTGACTTATAAGTACTTGTGCATACTTTATCAGAGTATAAGATCTAGAATACCAAAAAAGACCACCACAGAATCTTAGTCTAAGCCTCAGCAATTGCACACATACAGGAATTACAAGGCTTGAAATAAAAGACAAGCAGGTGAGGGAGTTTTCTGGATCAACAGGCAGGGGTGAAGTGCAATCAACTTGGTTTGAGCTTGTATCCTGGAGCTTTATACAAGTTTCCAAGTCAGTTTCATTAGTTTATTTCCTTATGCTTTTAAGAAACAACTATGGCTGGATATAACAACAAATAGCAGGAAGTGAGGGTGAACCGCTTGTAGTCCTTCACTCATCCACTAATGCATACAAAACAAGCATCACAAGTTATTCACTGGCCCTTTTACGATGTCTGACATTGAACACCGCCTCTAGGGTGGTGCTCATCATCTTCGTAGACTTCTCCATTATAGTGATGTTTTCTTTTTTGAGATGGATCAAAGTCCACTAAATCCACTTGCTCCATTTCCTCAGTTTCTTCTATTTCCTGCCTCGTAGGTAGCAGTTTTTCAAGTAAGGACAGCTTATCTGAGGAGAGGAAGCCACTCTCTGGGAAGTTCACCTGAAATCATCAAGAGCCGGAGTTACTCAAGTGTTCCTGAACTTACCTTTTCCCATCCAACCACTGGTCAATGATCTGCCAAAACCTGCTACAACACCGCAGGTGACTTAAGCCCAGCGCTTAGTATCTAACACTATAGACACAGTTGAATCTTCTCTAAAATGGTGGCACAGAGAGCTTGCTGTCAGAGCTCCCAGCACTAGGTGGATGGACATGCAGTGCTGAACTGCACCCTGGAATTACGTTGACCCACTTACTCTGAACTCGATGATAAGACGTCCTTTTTCATATGGTCTGCGATAAATCGGCATGCCTTCATTCAACACACACTTAATAGCCCCATGCTTGACAACCTGGCCTAAGAAAGGACAAAACAAGAAAAGTAATAAAGGAACAGAATTCAGACAGGCAGCAGAAGCAGCTTTAGTTTTAACTCCCTTGAGTATTTATGTAGCCTTCTACGTTTTGTTTTAGACAGCTACACTGGTATGCAGCAGTCTAACAGGGACTTACTGCCTGGTAACTCCTGAGTAGGAGAGCAGGTTGACATCTACATCACATTTTTGTAGCCTTGTTATGCTTCCTTTGGGAAGCATAGTTACAAATACCGTAAGTGCTCCATCACTTCCAAGGCTGAAAAAGTCATCTTCAGAGACCCACGGCCTTCAACTCTAAGGTCAAGTACCCTCAGGATATAAGCATGTCCATGAGGTAAGGTCTGTTACTATATCACGCAAAGAGAAAACCACTGCTGACTGCTATCCCAAATCCCTTTTTTGTTTCAAGGATTGTATTGCAAAGACAAGGGAAAAGAGACCCTGGTACCAGTGCACACCCCTTGCACAACAACAGGATGGGTTGTTTCTGTTCCTTCCAACTCACAGCTTGGACTTCTGGCAGAAAGCAAGCTAACGCTTACCAGGATGGGAGGTAATAATAATGGTTCGGTTATCCAGCGTTGTGATAGGCTTTTGAAAGCCACACAGTGCTTCAACCAGCTGTATATCCATAGACAGCAGAAGGTCTTCATCTCGTCTGTGGAAGAACCGATCAAAAACAGTCACAGAAAGGGGGAAGCAATAAGAGGATCAAGCCTAACTTTATTAATTGACTTACTAAGGACAAGCTTTAATAGAAAATTATGGGCAATTAAATAATGTTGAATATTGATGCAGCATCTCAAGACAGCATCATGGGAATAGTACCCAGGCTGAGAGCTGTTACTCATCAACTCTAGCTATTCAAAGTGCTGAAGTGTTTATTAAAAAGAAATAAATACAGTAAGGCTCATCTGCATTCAGTTTCACTTCACCACGCCTTCCCAATTCTAGGGA